>NC_133656.1:47251586-48465192 GCF_009905375.1 Apium graveolens
CTACCTTTCTAGGTACAGGGCTGTGGAATTCAATCTTGATCTGATAAAGCTTATTTGATCAGACTGGATCAGGATATAAGAAAAGCAAAGATTAATGATCTCAGGTAGTGGTGTACAGGATCGGGTTGGGCGGGTTGGGAGAATTTAGCAACCCAACCCAATTAGTTCGGGTTTTCAAAATTTCAAACCCAACCCAAACCGTTTAAATTTGTAACCCAAACCAATTTGTATTGTTCGGTTTGGTTCGGTTTGGATCGGTTTGATCGGTTTATTAAATATACAAAATTATAAAAAAATTATAATAAAACATAAGGTTTCAAAGTTTAAAATACTTGAAAATAGTTCAAAACAATAGTACAATCCTCCATATTAAATAGTCTTAATCATCTAATTTCGACATCAAAAGTACTAATAATATTGCTTACGCTTTAAATATTGGAATGAATCATAAATGCAAAAATATAACACCAATCAAACATCTATTGTTGTTACGAAATGAACTATGAACACGGAGGTTATAAGTTACATTGATTTAGAGATATATGGATCTAGTAATGGCCTAAACATAATTTTGGATTAACTTTTAACATGTACATATATATTTTAATCGGGTTGGGTTGGATTGGTTTAAAATTATCGAAAACCATATCCAAACCAATTAAATCGGGTTGACATTTTTTCAACCCAACTATATATCGGGTTGAAAAAAATCGGTTTGGTTCGGCCGAAATAGGGTCGGTTCAGTTTGGATTGGTCGGGTTGGCCAAACCGTGTACACCCCTAATCTCAGGGCTGCAATCTTTCAAATTGGTGAAGATACTGCAGAGCTTAAAGATGCTAAAAGGAGAATGATTGATGAACTTAGATATGCTGAGAGATGTTTGTTGAAGAACTATCTCAGAACAAATCCTGACATCAGAGAGATCAGAAGAGAAGCCAAATCGAAGATCTACAACTGCTTAAATTCTGATATTTGTACAGACTGGAGTGTTATCAGAATTAAATATTGGTAAAGCTTTAAGGACTGTAAGTTGTAGTTATCTAGTCTAATTCTCATGCATTGTACTTAATGTTTTTGACATCATCAAATATCTGTTAAACTTGTATATTATGCTAATTTACAAGTTGGGGGAGATTGTAAGATATTTTGATAATGTCATGGCTAATATGATTTATGTTTAGTTTTCAGATCTTACTTAACAGGACAATCAGTACTTAACTGGGAATCAGTACTTATACTGGAAGTCAGGACTTAAGGATATCAGTACTTTATTATCAGGAGATAATTATCAGAAGTTAGATATCAGAACTTAAGTGCTGAAGGAACGTTCAGATAAGGAAAGTAGCTGATTAAAGGAAAGAAGATCAAGATAAACATAAGAAGAGATATGCATGAAGAAGGAGTTCCGTGAAGAATGGAATACTTGGAAGAAAAGATATCTGATTGATATATTTAGGAAGCAGAATTATATTCCATATCAATTAGCGATTATCTTGTAATTGTGTAATATATAAACACAAACATAGGGTTTACACTATAAGTGTTATCATATTCGAGAAGATTATTCATTGTAACCCTAGCAGCTCTCGTGATATTTGTTCATCACTGAGAGGTAACAGTTCCATACTATAACAGAGTTTATTGTTTCAATAAAGTTTGTTTTCTGTTACTTGAGATATTAAAGATCGATTTGATTGTAATTTATACTGTATTCACCCCCTCTACAGTGTGTGACCTAACAAGATCTTTAAAAAAAAGAAAGCGATAATATTTTTAGTATATGGAATCAATTATATGATCAACAGAATAAATCAGGGTTCATGAGTATAAGCTGCACAATATCACAATCAACTCTTTTCAAACAATATAACACCATTTTCATTTTCAAAAAATCAATTACTGAGTAGAAAATTTCAGTTCCTTTTTAAAAATCAATATGGAACCCTTGATTGGACCACTTTATCTTTCATTTCATAATAAAACGGGTGATCAACCCATACCGACCTCCATCCGGTCTTTAAGATACCAAATGGCATAATTTCAGCCTTAAACTGGACTAGCCCCGCTAGCCTCTTACTATGACTGGACTAGTCCCACTAGCCTCTTACGTCCCAATCCAATTTATCAGGAATTCATTTAGAAAACCTTGAGTTGGAAAAAAAGGTTTTCTAAATTCATTTTATCATTACGAAGAATGAAACCATTCGGACTCTTTCAAGTCGAAACTCATTCTTAGATTCAATTTCAAGAAATCAAAGTTAAGGAAATGAATCAAGGATAAGAAGGTGTGTAGCGCCCTCCAAACCTGGGTCAGAAGTTTGGGGTCCACACATGTAACACCCCCAGATCGGGGTCGGGGATCCGGGTTGTCACGAGTTCCATTTCCCTTAATAACACCCAATCTTAATAAATATCAACTACTCTGTACTGTGACCCCACAATAAACACACACCCACAAGTTATAGTCTCAGAGATGAATATCCAAAATAATCACAAGTCATTTTATTCCACAATTATATGCCAATACACCTTAAACAGGTTTCTGAATAAATTTACATTTCTTTGCCATTATTAAATTCATAAATACATAATCTGATACATCAAAAGTTGAAAGCCTAGCCTATTGGTAGTTCCTACCTCAGCTACGGCGGCATCAGTGCTTCTAGAAAACTGCGGAACGTCTCCTAACCTCTTGCGAATCGGGAGCTTGGTCCGTTCATCTTGTCTATCTGATGTTGTGTGATGAAAGAAGAAAGCAAGGGTGAGCAGCAAGCCCACCAAAATAATATGTATATGATTAATATATGAGCCTTCTCATTAGTACTCATGAAAGTCTTGGTCAAAAGAAATGAACCAAGTTTGATATCTTAATGCGATGAAGTCGCAAAATATTCAGTAATATATTACATATATACTTTTCAAAATATTGGAAGTCCTCTTCCATGCATAATATACACAAAGTCCCAGTGTATAACTGTATAAAAAAATATCGTTGCAAGGTGATCTCATATATCTAACCTTGTCTCAACGTTTTTCTGAAAATCTTTGTCATTCATAAGACAATTATTAATTAGATATAAGTTTAAAAGATGAGGTTACCAAATACCCCAATATACTTATATCTTTCCCAATACTACTTGAACTACCACCGTTCAAGTTATAATCAGTTTCAAAAGTTCATCACATAGATGAGACTACAAGACAAGATTTGAATAGATTCAATCTTTGAAATATTATTGAATGAAATAAGTTACGAGATACTTTATTTAGTCCCGATATATATATATATCCACATATATATATCTCTTAAACATTTCCTGGAACCTCTGTTATGTAAAGTATGAACAGAGTTTGAAACATCCAATGAATTTTGGAAAGGAAAAGAATTTTGGCATAAACCAGATATCTTGCTGATCAGGCAAAGATACCAATAAGTAACCTTTTCTACTGTAGATGGATGAATTCCTCACCGTCATCACCCTGGCCGCATTAGGACCTCGCGCTAGACCGTACCCCGGCCCCTCACGCGTTGATGGACTGCCACCCAGCCACTTACACAATAATAGACCGTACCCCGGCCTGTCGCTTATGCCGACTCAATGAGATGGGCTTACTTCCCGAACGTTGGGCAAGTACAATTGTTTTCTCAAAACTGCAACCTCGTTGCGAATATAAAATACACCACAGAGCCGGATTCCCCAGGTTTTGAGCGAGTATTTAAATCCCCTTAAAAGGAAGATCTTAAATATAAAAAAAAAGTTTTGGGATCCCACTCTGACTTTTCAAAATCATTTTGAAGACTCGAAACACTTTAAAGAGTGTTTGGAGTAAGCTGATTTAATGAAGTAAATCAGTCCCCAGAATATTTAGAAAATGACCGAATATTATTATTTAAATAATATTCCCATAAAGAATAGTCTTTATAAAAATAATTGAAGTAGAAGTATTAAAATTTATACTTGAAACGAGTATTAAATAACCAAAGATATACTTATATGAAAGTATTATCTTATTTGAATAATCGAAAAATAAGTTTGATTATTTACACCTTATTCTTTAATAAAATAAAGAATATATCTCAGCAAATAATCGGAGTCATAGATCATCAAATTAATATTCAAATAATTCATTAAATAATATAACCTGAGTCATAAGGCCCTGGATGAATATTCAAATAAATATTCAGATAAATAAATAAAAGGAGTCATAAGTCCTCGAATGAATATTCAAAATAATATTCATTTAATATAAAGGAGTCATACGCCTTCGAATAATATTCGAAATAATATTCAATAATAAAATAAAGTTAAAGTTATCGAATAAACCTTATTCGATTAATAGTTTTGAAAACTATGACCATATATATATATATAAATATATATATATATATATATATATATATCCATATCCATATATATACAAAATCTACTCGGGATCCTCGACTCCCGATTTTAGAAAATATTTTCACCTTTGGGTCCCTATACTAAGGGTATATTCAAGATACCGCTATCCTCTAGCATAGGTATTACCACTGAACCAACAGATATATATTTCAAGAATATGAAACAGGCATGCATATATACCATATCACATGCTACAATAATATCGCAAGAATTTGCTAAATAACCAACATGCATCTATCGCAAGATAATGCATATACAAGTGTATACATCACAACAACAGTATAACGATAGAATACTTGCCTGAGCGACTTGGAGTGATAAAAGGCTCGGGACGAGTCTGGTAACCTATAAACACAAGTAAGTTGGAATTAAACCAAAGTCACCTTGTAAATCTATACTTTAACTAACTTAGACTCTAACACCGCTTGTTTGCGCTCACTGATTCGCTTAAGTCACTCGGGTACCCGCGGCTCCACAATTTTTAATAATTAACCTTACGAGTTTTAAGGCGATTCCTTCGCGAGTGTCTTACTAACTGCTAGCACACTTACCATAAATGTTTCATACATTAATTAACCCTTTTTGGTCTTTAACCTATGTTTCAAAGTAAGGCGAGGGAAAAAGTTTCGTTCGCGAAACGCCGTTACTTGAAACGGTCGTTTCTCCTAAACCGTGCAATCGAATCGAACGAACTACATATCAAAACGAAGCTCGTAACATGACTATCTAATCATGGCAATGGTCAAACCTAGCAGTGAGTTCATGGTTCTGATCTAAGAACAAAAACAGTCTAACGGTAAATCGGGCATTACGACGGCTATGTTTACGCGATTTCCCAATTTTATACCATTCAATTCCATCACCAAACAACCCCAATCCCTTCATACAATCAAAGTCCATCCATATCACATCCTAACAGCCCCAAAACTCAATATTATGAACTTTATACTACCCTCAAAACATGAACTAAAAGCTATACTTAAGTTCATAACCAATAATCAAGATTTACAACTTCAAACTCATTACAAATCCAACCACACTCTAAGTATACAAGGATCATGCTCCTCATGAATTATAACGATCAAAACCATTCCTAATACTCAAAAGTAAAGCTAGGGTTTGAAGTTTTATACCTCTTGAAGCTTTTAATCAATGAAAGATCCTTGGAAAGCCCATGGAAGCCTTGATCTATGCTTAAGCTACCTTGTCCTTACAAATAAAATCAAGAATCAAAAATTTGTTCTTGAAAGTTACTATTCACCCTAAACTTTTAGGAATTGATTAACTAGGTAAACCTTGGATTCTTGGATCCAAACTTATAGCATAACTAAGTTATGAATTATGGAAGCTAAAGAAACAAACCTTATAATTTTTGAAGGTGTGTAGCTTGAGTTTTTGAAAACTCCTCCTTGTTTTTCTTGAAAAGGCCGAGAGCAAGATGAAGAAGAAAGAGAGATTTTGTGGTTTTGCTTTGATTTGATTTTTGGTTGGTTGTTTTTGTTTTGTTTTAGGTCAATTACCCATTACCCTTGATTTTGTGTGGCTAATATTCCACCACATTTCCTTCCCTCTTATGTCATGCTTGCATCACTTTGTGATGTCATCACCCCTCCTTTGTCCTCTTTCTATTGGTTGGATGACATCATCCCCCACTAATCCCTTTGATTAGCTTCTAATTGTTTGCCTAATGACCGCTGATCTGTTATACGGTTCGCTTAACTTTCGTTCTCGTTTCTCGTTTGAAGGATCATGCCCGGGATCTTATTACTTAGGTTCCCTAACCTTTCTCAATACATTATATTCCTTTTTATGATCCTCTATTATAATCCTTTAATTTAAATCATTTTTATCCTGTTACCTTATACTCAAATCTCTCCGTATCTTGTGGATTTCCGGGAAAAACTAAAGTGTTCGGATTTGGATTCTGACGATCTTTACATACACTTATATCCCATATAAAGTACTAATAAAATCTCAGAATATCCATATCAGAACCCCTACATAGTGTGGCACGAACAGTTTTCTCATTCAGCAAAAACACTATTCATAAGGGTTTCAAAAATTCCAAAAATTGGGGTTATTACAGTCTCCCCTCCTTAAAAGGATTCCGTCCCGGAATCAGATAAAAATAAATAGGGATACTTTCTTAGTATTGCACTTTCTAACTCTCAAGTCAATTTTCCCACATTGTGGTTCTACCATCAAACTCTTACTAGTTTGATAACCCTTCTCCTAAGCACTCGTTCCTTTTCGATATATAACCCTTCCTGGTTGCTCCATATAGGTTACGTCGGTTGCATATCTATGCGCTCATATGCCTCTATTTATCTGGCATCTGAATTACACTTCCTTAACATTGATACGTGAAACACGTTATGAACTTGCTACAGGTTCGGGGGTAGGGCTAGCTCATATGCTAACTTCCCAAACGTCTTAATATATCCAAGGGTCCAACAAATTGTAGACTTAGCTTTCCTTTCTTTCCGAACCTCATCAATCCTTTTCAAGGGTTTCCAAGGGGATACCTATAACATTACTAGGTCCCCTATTTCATACTCTTTATCCTTTCGTGTCAAATCAACATACTTATCATGTCCATCTTGGGCTACTACCAGCCGTCCTCTGATTAGATCTATCATATCCTTGGTCCTTTGGACTACTGCGTGTCCGAGCATCTTGCGCTCTACAACTTCATCCTAACATAAGGGAGATCGACATTGTCTTCCCTCAAGGATCTCATAAGGCGACATCTCGATAATGACATATGATCTATTGTCGTAAGATAACTCAATCCGAATTAAGTGATCATTCCAAATTCTTTCAAGTCTATTACACAGACTCTCATTATTGCTTTTAGCATTAGAGCTTCTGCTTCTCAATACCCATTCTTTTCCAGTTCGTAATCGCTACTACCTTCCGTTCCTAATATTATACTGGTTATACTTTTGCTCGTTAGCGTTCTATAACCTTTTAATAACCACGTCAACCTTAGTATCACGAATGTGTTCCCATTCCGCATACTACCACCACTTTATTACTCCTTTTTCAGTTGTTTCTATTTTCCAAAATTTGATCAATCAAATAGAAGTAAAGGAATTTGTTGAGAGATCACTATGATCATGAACACTTGTTATATCGCATAGTTAGTACAGAAGGTGGCCAGCCTTTAGTACTTGACAAGCAATTAAACAATAGCTGGTATCCTACTCGGCTTCTATCACACAGATAGATAGTCATTCGGGCAATACCTCCCTTTTGGAAGGGTTGTTCTTCTCAGCTTACATGAAATGAAAAGAAGAGAAAAGAACGAACTGAAGAGAATTGTATATATGAAAAAAATATACTGCCACAAAATATCTGGCTTGGAACCTACCTCTGAACTATAGAGGTTTGTCATAGGAGAACAAAACATATACGTATTTATATCAGCATCAAGCATTATAGCCTCGTATTTCCCATGCCTAAATATTTTCGCTATCCCGTCCATCATTCTATGGACCCACACTCTTCCTCGAGCTTATACATAATCACCTTTGAAACTCCCTCGACATCGCAAATCGAATCTGGGATCTCATTCTATACATCATCGTTACTATAATTCTATGCTTGCACCGCAACCTTCCTCGTATAATATACTACGACTCTCTATTGATAAGAAAGAATAATTATTCACCAGGTAGATACTCTACTTAATTAGTCTATCAATGATAACTTATACACTACCATGACCCGATTAGTGGTACTCAATCTCAACACCCATTCCAATACAACTCTCACGGTTGTAATCAGCTCACTACTCGCAGAATCATTGATGCCTTACTATGGTCCACCACTGACCCACTGTCATCATTCACTTTCCATGAAATCTTAATAGCTAACCATACGGAGTCCATACATGTCGTATCAAATCCTTCTAAGGAGGTAACATAATCACCATTTCTGATTCATGAAGAACACTCCTGATCCTGACATACATACATGACATGAAGCAGATAAAAGTGTAGAAGAGTTTCAATCAAAGCAACGATAGCAGGTTAATACTATTCTTAATCATACGCCCTAAATAGAAGAATTAACTCAAGGGTTCATCTAGTCCTTTTTGAAACATGGTCCTGGCTTATCTCAAGATAGGACCTTCTAAGATAGATAGCCCGTTCATGGCGATTACACGAATTAAACCTTTACCAACTACTATTACGGTTGGGTATTGCACAGTCATCAGAAGGAATGTCAATCTTCCAAACCATAATTCAACCTTCACATTTCTAACCATCATCACTGTATTCGTTTGGCACACGCGCCTATAATTATCCTCTTACCCTTAAAGTGTCGGCCACCTCTTTGGCCTTTCCTGATAGTAAAATTTCCTTACAGTCAATGTCATTTTAACCACCTCCAAATAAATTTTCTACCTTATTTCCGATCACTGCTTGAGTGAAGATGTTTTCCTTAAAATCAGATGGGAAAAAAAATATCACCATTTTTCCATAAGTTATTGCCTCAGTCTTTAGAGGCTAATCACTGTCAAGACTGACTCTCAATCATACTTAGAACATTTTTTTTATCTTAAGTCCTAATTGCCCTGAACAATTTCGACCATTACTGGTTCGATCCATACTTTCTCGTGGTTTAACACGTGCCCCACTTGGCATCATTATAATTACGTCATATTTCCTTTATCCACATTTCTATTCTTGAGAATTTTGAATATTACCTTTTTCCTTATAAAACCTCTAAGGTTATCCTTCAATCGTTCCTCCTGTATTCCCTAGATACAGGGCATATCACAATACCATTTACTAATAGTAGAACCATTGTCTATATACTTCTGCAAAATTTCTCCACTGATTCTTAAAGGTTGTTGTTACCTTAACCCTTTCCCAATCATACTGTCAAAACTCATACTGTCCCTATTAAGGGTGACATGCCAACCTTTATGCAGTCCCCTAGGATTCATTTTAAGTTACCAATGTTCTATCCTTAATTCCACCTTTAAAAGGTACCTGCATCCTTCCACGAATAAATCAAGTCATATTTCCTTGATAGATTATCATATTCATCATTCCCACCTCGATAGTCTATACCTAACTTCATAATAGCATCCTTATTCAAATTGAGGTCAATCCATATGGCCTCCAAAAGATAAAAACGGTTATCCGCTTGTCTTGCCTAATTTGGTAACGATAACAAGGATATTCTGGAAGATATTGGTCGTGTTCAACGTGAACTTCTTCTTAATAATTCCTTATTTACTTCTGTTGTTTATCTCAACAGTCACCTCAATGTTGGGATATCTTTCATACCTGGCGTCTCCCTTTCTGGGTATCAAGCCACCGGTCTTACATTTCCTTCTTGAAGGTCACTTCCTTCATCCAATTTTTCCTAATTTCTTACTTCCTTATCCCCTTAGTCTATCCGCGTCTCATTATTTATCCTTCGAATTATCTCAAGGTTCCTCGAATCCTCCCAACTTACAGGGGATAAACTATATGTATCTCTTATGCCCTCAACCATCAATTTTAACTTATGGTGAATCACCCTCATCCTGACGAATGCATACTTTTCTATTTCTATTGCTACGAGTCGTTAGGGTTTCCTCATACCCAACTCCCTTATCATACCTCAAACTCTATTGCCGTTATATTCCTTTCCACTTCAATTTCTTTTTATTTTCCTTTCTCTTATCATTATTTCATGAACCAACACAACATAAGCATTGATTTCAAACATCCCGTCATTCTGGATTCGTGTCCTCAGAACGAATCTTGATAACTTTTACAACTTAGATTCATAATTCATCATACTCGTCTGCCTTTGTTCTGGCTCTAAAGCTTTTACACTATTCCATAACCTTGGGAATTACTTTCCTGAAAACAATTGGCTGAACTTTAATCAGTTTATTATAATCTCTTGCTCCGTGCCTTCCTTGGCCTTTCACCAGCGGGTGGTCTCTCTCTTGGGAGGGTAAGTGACAAAAACAGTCCTTTTGAGATTCGTCAATCATTTAGAATCTCAAATGATTCCTATATTTCCTTTAGCCAGGCTCTTGCCTCGGCTGGGTCAGCCTGTTCCTTGGAACTCTGAGAGCTTAGCGATTTAAAGGTTATGAAAGAATTTCACACCACATTGTTTCCTCAGTGTGGTGGTTGGGGATAATAGTCTAAGTTCTGTCTAGACTGGTCTATAAATTATCGTATAGGAGTACCGTCTTGGGTCTCCTTTCCTTACTCGACTTTCTGTTTCCTTAGTATGAAATGTTTCATCCTTCTCCCATACTTGGGGTTATCTTATACGTTAAAATCCTCATTTTCCACTTCATTATGTTATGGGTTCCTTCTATCTTGATGGCGTCCTCCCTGACTATTACATTCAGGGTTTGCCCTTAATCTTATTCCTTGAACTATGACTTTCATCTAAGATCTCATCTTTAAGCTCTTGAATATTTGGAACCCAAATTCTATAGGAATACCTCATTATTCCCTTATCATCTTTCTCGGTATTAATCTCATATTTATTCGTTGGCTCTCTGCCTTCATTCATCACCTTTACTGGCACAATATGTTCTTTTCCAATAATTCGGGCTGTATTGCTATCTCAAACAGCTTTTCGGTACCGGCTCCGGTTACCTTCACTACTATTTCCATTTTCTCAAAATCTCTTATAAACTCTCTAAAAGACATTATCATCTTGAGTCTCTCCTTTTTACTAAGGGCATCAGCCACCATATTGGCTTTCCCCGAATGATACAGAATCTCCCAATCATAATTTTTGATTAGCTCTAACCGCCTCCTCTGGCGTATGTTGAGCTCTTTCTACGCAAAATGTACTAGAGCTCTTATGGTTTGTGTAAATCTCGCACTTCTATCCATACAAGTAGTGCCTCCAATATTTAGGGCAAACCTATTGCCACGAGCCCAAGCTCATGGGCGGGGATATCGAATTTCATATTCCCTTAATTGTCTTAACGCGTACGCGATTACCTTGCTGTGCTGTATATGAAGCACCCTAATTCCTTATGCGCAGCGTCACTACACATCACAAAATCTCATTTTCCATCCGGCAACGCCAACATAGGGAACGTCACCAACCTTTGCTTCGGTTCTTAAAAGTTGTTCTCGCATTTCTCTGTCCATTCGAACTTCTCAGTCTTATGAGTAAGCCGCGTTAAAGGGGCTACTATCTTTACAAACTTGAACGAACCTCCGGTAGTGACCGGCCAATCCTACCTCTGGGAGTTGCCATAACCATGGTCATCAATTCATCAGTGGTCCTTTATTCATTCTTGTCAGGATCCTCCACGAGATCCTCCTCAGCAACAATCCCATCTAGGACAACATCCTCAACCGCTACATCCTCAATATCAACATCATCCGGTCCTGCATTAGGACACTCTATCGGATCCACAATCCGATCTCCAATTAGTAATAAAACATCATCGCGCTGTTGCTCCTCAACCTCAGGGTTCGGTGTCCCGCTACCATATACGATAACGAACTACGCTTCTATCACGATATTTATAAGGGTTCCCATAAGGGTTTTAACTGTCAGTACTACGTTAGGTAGCCCGACTATGAACTTGGCAAGAGTTCTTATTATCTTAGTGAACTTATTATCTTAACGTCACATCATCTCTGAGGTTTATAACACTTAGCTCTGATACCATTTCTGTAACACCCCCAGATCCGGGGTCGGGGATCCGGGTTGTCACGAGTTCCATTTCCCTTAATAACACCCAATCTTAATAAATAATCAACTACTCTGTACTGTGACCCCACAATAAACACACACCACAAGTTATAGTCTCAGAGATGAATATCCAAAAATAATCACAAGTCATTTTATTCCACAATTATATGCCAATACACCTTAAACAGGTTTCTGAATAAATTTACATTTCTTTGCCATTATTATAATTCATAAATATACATAATCTGATACATCAAAAGTTGAAAGCCTAGCCTATTGGTAGTTCCTACCTCAGCTACGGCGGCATCAGTGCTTCTAGAAAACTGCGGAACGTCTCCTAACCTCTTGCGAATCGGGAGCTTGGTCCGGTTCATCTTGTCTATCTGATGTTGTGTGATGAAAGAAGAAAGCAAGGGTGAGCAGCAAGCCCACCAAAATAATATGCATAATGATTAATAGTATATGAGCCTTCTCTTAGTACTCATGAAAGTCTTGGTCAAAAGAAATGAACCAAGTTTGATATCTTAATGCGATGAAGTCGCAAAATATTCAGTATATATATATATATATACTTTTCAAAATATTGGAAGTCCTCTTCCATGCATAATATACACAAAGTCCCAGTGTATAACTGTATAAAAAAAATATCATTGCAAGGTGATCTCATATATCTAACCTTGTCTCAACGTTTTTCTGAAAATCTTTGTCATTCATAAGACAATTATTAATTAGATATAAGTTTAAAAGATGAGGTTACCAAATACCCCAATATACTTATATCTTTCCCAATACTACTTGAACTACCACCGTTCAAGTTATAATCAGTTTCAAAAGTTCATCACATAGATGAGACTACAAGACAAGATTTGAATAGATTCAATCTTTGAAATATTATTGAATGAAATAAAGTTACGAGATACTTTATTTAGTCCCGATATATATATATATATCCACATATATATATCTCTTAAACATTTCCTGGAACCTCTGTTATGTAAAGTATGAACAGAGTTTGAAACATCCAATGAATTTTGGAAAGGAAAAGAATTTTGGCATAAACCAGATATCTTGCTGATCAGGCAAAGATACCAATAAGTAACCTTTTCTACTGTAGATGGATGAATTCCTCACCGGTCATCACCCTGGCCGCATTAGGACCTCGCGCTAGACCGTACCCCGGCCCCTCACGCGTTGATGGACTGCCACCCAGCCACTTACACAATAATAGACCGTACCCCGGCCTGTCGCTTATGCCGACTCAATGAGATGGGCTTACTTCCCGAACGTTGGGCAAGTAATCAAATTGTTTTCTCAAAACAGCAACCTCGTTGCGAATATAAAATACACCACAGAGCCGGATTCCCCAGGTTTTGAGCGAGTATTTAAATCCCCTTAAAAGGAAGATCTTAAATATAAAAAAAAAGTTTTGGGATCCACTCTGACTTTTAAAAATCATTTGAAGACTCGAAAACACTTTAAAGAGTGTTTGGAGTAAAGCTGATTTAATGAAGTAAATCAGTCCCCAGAATATTTAGAAAATGACCGAATATTATTATTTAAATAATATTCCCATAAAGAATAGTCTTTATAAAAATAATTGAAGTAGAAGTATTAAAATTTATACTTGAAACGAGTATTAAATAACCAAAGATATACTTATATGAAAGTATTATCTTTATTTGAATAATCGAAAATAAGTTTGATTATTTACACCTTATTCTTTAATAAAATAAAGAATATATCTCAGTAAATAATCGGAGTCATAGATCCTCAAATGAATATTCAAATAATATTCATTAAATAATATAAACTGAGTCATAAGCCCTCGAATGAATATTCAAATAATATTCAGATAAATAAATAAAAGGAGTCATAAGTCCTCGAATGAATATTCAAAATAATATTCATTTAATATAAAGGAGTCATACGCCTTCGAATAATATTCGAAATAATATTCAATAATAAAATAAAGTTAAAGTTATCGAATAAACCTTATTCGATTAATAGTTTTGAAAACTATGACCATTTATATATATATATATAAATATATATATATATATATATATATATCCATATCCATATATATACAAAATCTACTCGGGATCCTCGACTCCCGGTTTTAGAAAATATTTTCACCTTTGGGTCCCTATACTAAGGGTATATGCAAGATACCGCTATCCTCTAGCATAGGTATTACCAACTGAACCAACAGATATATATTTCAAGAATATGAAACAGGCATGCATATATACCATATCACATGCTACAATATATCGCAAGAATTTGCTAAATAACCAACATGCATCTATCGCAAGATAATGCATATACAAGTGTATACATCACAACAACAGTATAACGGATAGAATACTTGCCTGAGCGACTTGGAGTGATAAAAGGCTCGGGACGAGTCTGGTAACCTATAAACAACAAGTAAGTTGGAATTAAACCAAAGTCAATTGTAAATCTATACTTTAACTAACTTAGACTCTAACGCTTGTTTTGCGCTCACTGATTCGCTTAAGTCACTCGGGTACCCGCGGCTCCACCATTTTTAATAATTTAACCTTTACGAGTTTTAAGGCGATTCCTTCGCGAGTGTCTTACTAACTGCCTAGCACACTTACCATAAATGTTTCATACATTAATTAACCCTTTTTGGTCTTTAACCTATGTTTCAAAGTAAGGCGAGGGAAAAAGTTTCGTTCGCGAAACGCCGTTACTTGAAACGGTCGTTTCTCCTAAACCGTGCATCGGAATCGAACGAACTACATATCAAAACGAAGCTCGTAACATGAACTATCTAATCATGGCAATGGTCAAAACCTAGCAGTGAGTTCAAGGGTTCTGATCTTAAGAACAAAAACAGTCTACGGTAAATCGGGCATTACGACGGCTATGTTTACGCGATTTCCCAATTTTATACCATTCAATTCCATCACCAAACAACCCCAATCCCTTCATACAATCAAAGTCCATCCATATCACATCCTAACAGCCCCAAAACTCAATATTATGAACTTTATACTACCCTCAAACATGAACTAAAAGCTATACTTAAGTTCATTAACCAATAATCAAGATTTACAACTTCAAACTCATTACAAATCCAACCACACTCTAAGTATACAAGGATCATGTTCCTCATGAATTATAACAATCAAAACCATTCCTAATACTCAAAAGTAAAGCTAGGGTTTGAAGTTTTATACCTTCTTGAAGCTTTTAATCAATGAAAGATCCTTGGAAAGCCCATGGAAGCCTTGATCTATGCTTAAGCTACCTTGTCCTTACAAATAAAATCAAGAATCAAAAATTTGTTCTTGAAAGTTACTATTCACCCTAAACTTTTAGGAATTGATTAACTAGGTAAACCTTGGATTCTTGGATCCAAACTTATAGCATAACTAAGTTATGAATTATGGAAGCTAAAGAAACAAACCTTATAATTTTTGAAGGTGTGTAGCTTGAGTTTTTGAAAACTCCTCCTTGTTTTTCTTGAAAAGGCCGAGAGCAAGATGAAGAAGAAAGAGAGATTTTTGTGGTTTTGCTTTGATTTGATTTTTGGTTGGTTGTTTTTGTTTTGTTTTAGGTCAATTACCCATTTACCCTTGATTTTGTGTGGCTAATATTCCACCACATTTCCTTCCCTCTTATGTCATGCTTGCATCACTTTGTGATGTCATCACCCCTCCTTTGTCCTCTTTCTATTGGTTGGATGACATCATCCCCCACTAATCCCTTTGATTAGCTTCTAATTGTTTGCCTAATGACCGCTAATCTGTTATACGGTTCGCTTAACTTTCGTTCTCGTTTCTCGTTTGAAGGATCATGCCCGGGATCTTATTACTTAGGTTCCCTTAACCTTTCTCAATACATTATATTCCTTTTTATGATCCTCTATTATAATCCTTTAATTTAAATCCTTTTTATCCTGTTACCTTATACTCAAATCTCTCCGTATCTTGTGGATTTCCGGGAAAAACTAAAGTGTTCAGATTTGGATTCTGACGATCTTTACATACACTTATATCCCATATAAAGTACTAATAAAATCTCAGAATATCCATATCAGAACCCCTACATAGTGTGGCACGAACAGTTTTCTCATTCAGCAAAAACACTATTCATAAGGGTTTCAAAAATTTCCAAAAATTGGGGTTATTACAACACACATACCTTATTTATAACCTGCTTATAACAATACTAAAGATAATAATAATATGCAATGACCCTACTTACCAACTACCACGGTTCGCAACAGGTTAAAGTATGCACACAAGCCAAACACACTAATATATTACATACCGATTAAATCCCAACCATTCAAACTCAAACTGAGTATTAAACATATTACAAACTTTTATAATTTACATTATTCCAAAAGAAGCCTACTAGCTCAGCTTCAACAGCCTTAATCCCTAGCTCTCGCACTGGACTGGGGATCCTTGCTACCAACTGGTTCCTTTTTAACTGGAAAGAGTATAAACAACATCGAACAAATGAGCTAACTAGCTCAGCAAGTCACGATGACAAAACTGAGAATAATGATCATCAAGTGAATATGGTTATGATATCAAGTGAACAATGGATTATGATTTAGAATTGGATACTATATTTTTATTTTAAAACCAAGGTTAGGCTGTTGATCAGTCACGCACTAACCCCGAGCAAAGCACACAACATTGCTCTAACTACTGGATCCAAGGCACACATTGGCCTAACTTGACCATTATATGGTCTGACCATGAATCTGGTCCACAATTTTATAAAAACAATCCAATTCTAACATAATAACGAAATTAAACAATAATAAACAATAATCAGAATCATTAACAACAGTGAGTGTTTAACAATGAAAGGGTTTCAACCCTTGTGTGGATCAACAAGGTACTTTCAAGGCTTGGATATTGGGTAATGAAAGAATTGGATAACAAAGTAATAAATGTTTCAGGATTTCAAGAATTTGGTCTTTCAAAGCATAAGATACCATGGGTTGTATAATAACCCGTGTATTTTCGAATTATTTAAATATGTGATTATTATGGAAATTATTAAATAAAATATGTGTATTGGTTTTTATGGCCATGTGTTGTTTGATTATTATCTAGGTGTGATTTATGATAAACCGGGTTGTTCGTGTGATTAATTAAGGAATTGTATTGAATTGTTCCACTTTTAAAGTGGATTTAATGCAACTTTATTTGTATAAATATTTGAAGTATCTCTAAAATTGTTTTTATGATTATATAATTTCAATAATTATTTTTAGGATTTTATAAAATTAGGAAATCAATATTTTATTAATTATTTATCTTTAAATGATTTTCTGAATGCTTTTATTTGTAAAATCCATATTTAATTAAAGAACTCTTCAAAAATTATGAAACTCATATTTATTGAAGTTGGGAATATTCTGGGAATTTTAAAATTATTTTGGAAATTTTTGGGATTAATTTTACTCGTGCGCCGATTCGTTTAATTGATAAAGGCGGGCATTAAGTACATTTTAGAAATTGTTTTAAAATTTCGAAATTTATATTTTATTAAACTTCGGGATATTTGTAACCTTTTAAGGCGATTTTCGTAATTTTCTGAAGAAATTTTACGTGCACCTCGGTCCGTTAAATTCGAATTTAGAGATAACCCTGGTCTCAGAATTTTAGTAATTATCCAATAATATGTGTTTGAATAATAGATATTGTACTACAAATTGTACTATCAGGTGTACTGCAATGATTTGTATAATAAAAATATATATATAAAAAAAGAAAAAAGAAAGAAACAGGGGGTAAAGAAATAGAAAACACAGGTGGGGGGGGGGGGGCTGTCCTCATCCTTTCGCCGGAATATATTTCCTCTGCTCCTATGTCATCTCTGTGTTCTCCCTCACTTATTCCCTCTGTCTTCTCTTCCCTCCCCGTTTCTTCCTCCCCTTTCTTTGCTAGGATCGTCGCCTGATTCCGTTCATTTTCCGGGAAGCTGCCGCCTAAAACTCCGGTTGGCCTGGTAGCTTCGGGTTTCTTATTGCTCGATCTTATATGTATGCATATTATATGTTAAGTGGTTGCGTTTCCTGTACTTGCTGCTGTGCTATACTTCTGTTTCTAGCGATTTTGTTTTTCGCCGTTGCTCCTGTGCCGCGCGTTTACACGCGTGCACGCGGGTTGGGTGTCTTGTTCGTGTGGAAATTTGGTTGTGGTATTGACAGTAACCTAAAACTTGCTTCGTGAATTTCAGTTTAATCCGATAATGTGTTTTCGATGATGGCTTTTGTGATTTTACGATTTAATAATCTATTGAATTATTCGGGTTTAAAAGAAAATGTATACATAAGAAATGATTGGCAAAATTCTGACCGAAAACCCGTATGGGCACCGTTGGAGTTATGCCGCCGTCGACAATGAACTCGTTGAGTCGACGGATTATTGGCAATGATGATTCTTGAGCCAAAATAACAATTTATAATTATTTGGTAATTTTCGAATTAAATAAATAAATGTAAGAGTTAAATATCCGGTTGTAAGGTTGGTTGGATTATGTTATTGGATTGATTGTTGGGTTAAACTGAGGATTGGAATTGTGGTTATTACGAATTGGATTGTCGTTATTGAATTGACGTCGATTGATGTTTCAAATAAATAAATAAATGTAAGAGTTAAATATCCGGTTGTAAGGTTGGTTGGATTATGTTATTGGATTGATTGTTTGGTTAAACTGAGGATTGGAATTGTGGTTATTACGAATTGGATTGTCGTTATTGAATTGACGTCGATTGATGTTTCGACGGGTAATCCGATAAACAAAGGGGACGCTGCCCGATTTCCGGGAAAATCGAACTACGGAAATACGGGAGCGTATCCGAGGATTATCGGGACGTCGAGCGAGTATAAGTAAATACATATACGTATGTTTATACAGAACCTGATTGTATGATGTGTTGTATGTTTTGACCAAAACACAATAACCCTAATTTCGTAAAATAACGAGTATACGTATTTTCTGAAAATAAACTCTGGATCGATTTCGAGAATATGAACCCTAATTGTTTTCTGTATTATTCTAATATGAATAATTACGAGTCGGGTTTGAATAGTGTTGGGTAAGAATTAGTATCGAGGATATGTCAAGCATACCTAGAGTCTAACATAGGGTATTTCGACCCTGTAGGTTATAGTCGAGAACCTGAAAGTGGACGATGGATTAAAGATAACCTAGTTGTCAGTCGACGAGCTCAATAGAGTTTCAACAGGAAGACCTGAGTGTCGAAATCGAATCCAATAGGATCTAGTGGTTGGACGTTAAAGCCTGAGCAGCAAAGTCGGCTCAGAGTTGATCAGTAATAGTTATAAAGCCTTGTAAGGCAAGTTTTTCTGAACTTTTCTTCAAGATATATTACCAATGTTTTCGAACTATTTCATAACATGTCGCTATTAATCAAAATAACTCCTGTTTTATATTGCAAGTGCTTTAAACTATTAAACCTTGAACCCTGATTTTCTTGATCTTGAGCCGTAAGCCTTTTTCTTTGTAAACCATCTTTTGTTGATCCTCAGATACAAATCACACAAATATGATACTACTCCTTAAAGGTATAACTACCAAACACCAAGCATTGAAGGAGAATGATTTGAAAACGCTGAAACTTTTATACTCCAATCATTCTTAATAACATCAAAGAACCATATCCTGAAAAATCTTTACTGGTCTGATACCTGACCCTTGTACAAACTGAAAACCGTTTCTTATACATACCCTGATATACCTTGAGATATCCATGAGTTTCCTTACATTTTTATGCAAATGTTTAACCATCATTGATTATGATCTTGTTCTATTGAATCATATTGTTATCATATTGAACTGCTTTAGGATTGGATAGTTTTTATATATGTGGACCAAATTCGTGGTTAGACCATACCAATGGTCAAGTTAGGCCAATGTGTGCCTTGGATCCAGTAATTAGAGAAGTGGTGTGTGCTTGCTCGGGGTTAGTGCGTGACTGATCAGCAGCCTAACCTTGGTTTTTAAAAACTAAAATGAATATACAATTCTAATGATTAGTTAAAAAGAAATTTGATTCCTTTGAATCATCTCATTTGATCATTGTTTAACCTCAGTTATCACTATTATGACTTGCTGAGCTAGTTAGCTCACCCTTGCGATTCTTTAATATATTTTACAGTTGAAAAAAAAATGGATGATTGTGAAGTTCATCGGTCCAAAGTGCGGGCTAAAGTTCCAGTTGAGTTGAATCGAGCTAGCAGAAGCTTCATGCGGTATAGAGATAGTCAGATTGTAAGAATGATTTTATTTTCAATTGTAAGTTACATTAGTTGGGATTTGGTACGTTGTAATAAAGGTTAGGATTGTGGCTTGTTTTCATACTTTAA
Organism: Apium graveolens; assembly: GCF_009905375.1. Taxonomy (NCBI): domain Eukaryota; kingdom Viridiplantae; phylum Streptophyta; class Magnoliopsida; order Apiales; family Apiaceae; genus Apium; species Apium graveolens. Next base: position 47,272,067 of record NC_133656.1, read on the forward strand.
CCTGTTGCGATCCGTGGTTAGGTAAAGCAGGGTCATTGTAAATAATATTTCTTATTCAGGTTTATATATTGCATATGTGTTGTGGATCCCAAACTTCTGACCCGGGTTTGGAGGGCGTCACAGGTTGGTATCAGAGCTACAGGTTATAAGTCACTGAAACAAGCCTGGATTGTCGGGATTGGGTAGAGGGTTAGGATTAGGAATAGGAAATAGAAAGATAAGACGTCGTGAGGATGAGTGCGACTATATAGTAAGTGTTCGGCACGGTTCGTGTTGCGATTCGGGATTCTTAGCTTGCGATGTGATTTCCAGAAAATGGCAATGGTAGATCCTGATTTTCCGATGCCATTTGATCATTTGGAGCTTTCCATTCAAGGATTGTCATCTTCTCTCAGATTGGATTTGCACCTTGTTCCTCTATCAATATTAATGGCACTACCTTCCGTTATGTCAGTTGCACCTCTTCAAGCTATTCTACGCTACTTTTCCACCTCTTGATATGAGATTACCTATTCAAGAACCTCCATCTGGTTATTCTCGTTTCACTGGACATTTGGCTGTGAGTGTATCTCTTTAGTTTACCCTATATCCTGTTCTATACCCCCAGTTTAGAATTTGTCCTATGAAGCGATTGTATCTACGAGGATGGATTCGAGAGTTATAGTAAATGGAGAGCGCTTGAGATATAAATAAAGGTGAGAAGAAGTTTAGAAAGGAGATTTAATTGTTTCAAAGGATAGTTGTTATTGGGTTAAAAGAAGCTATTAGTGACGAAGCCACCCGTGAATAATTATGGGATGAATTAGATGAATTTTGAAAGAGTTAGAGAGAAAGGTATAAATCTGGAATTTTTGGTGGAATTAAATGATAAATGCGATATATAAAGTAGTGATGTGATGTGATACGAGCAAACTTTGTTCTATGAAATAGATTTGTTGACTATTGGATAGCATGTTCTACTTAACTACTACAATGATAATGTCAGGAGTATTACCAGTATGGGCGCCTTGATGTGAAGCTACGAATAAGACAACATGCAACGACAATTGAAGTTTTCGTCGATTAAGAAAGGCAAATGGACCCGATAAAGGAGAAAAGGTAGATTGGAGTGAACGAACTTTTATGTAATTGTTTCTTTAATATGGTACCTTGTTATAGGTCGGAAGGACAACAACCAACTCATATAGTAAGGACAACCAGGTTTGTGATTTTCCAAACCTTTTAAACAAGTTTTCGAAAAAGATTTTCCTTTACAAATTCCTAAAAGCCTTTTCGAATAAAATGATTCTTAAACATTGGTTGTCAAGTTACTACTTGAGTTTCTTGTTTGTTAGAAAGCCCGGATTACCTGGAAGAATGCTGTTTCAGACTTAGTATTGTTAATTAAGAGGACAAAGTGATCCGCGATTATGAAGAAGTTGGTTATTCTCAACAGAAAGGTACAAATATTGTTTGATAAGATTAACAACAGAATCAGTGTACGGAGCAATTACTCATCCAATTACAGGATTATCCAAGTTCAAGGAATTCACTGATCTAACAGAAGTCTGAGCATGACTGAAGGAGATTGAGAAGATTTCCAGATTTCCTAAAAAGAAGAATATTATTAACACAAGGATCATTATGTTGAATGCTTCGGGGTTATTCTAAATTGAAAAAAAAAAGAAACTCGAGGTTTTCTAGTAAGGACGCCATTATGATCGAATTGTTAAGGTATTATACGTGTAAGTGCGCTGTTAAAAATGCAAAACTTAGCAAGTAAGAATTGATTATAATGCTTGGTTTGCGAAGACATTTCAGTGGACTTTCTAAAGTTGTTATATGACGTAATTGGGATATGATCGAACGAGCTCGAAAGATGAATACAAATGAAATGTGGATGGTGACCAATGGTATCGTTCTTGCCTTCAAAATTACAGCATACATTCCTATTCAATTCCTAATAATGTATGAACTTCTTTTCTTAAATAAACTCTTTGCTATAATATCGAAAAGGAGGATATTGCATTCCTTTCAAGTTTAATTGTTTCCTCAAGTTTTGCTTTCTCATTAGGACAAACAGTGTTATGGTGAGACACTTTGTCGGAATGACGAAGAGTCGGGTGGGACGCCACCTAATCATGTACTGTATGCCAAATGGTATGAAAGACTGGTCATCTTAAGTACCAATATGGTTGTCTCATTCATATTCAAATCCTTGTTTCTTCTTTCTTTTCAACTCTAAATTTTGTTGAATTACGAATCCTTCTAGTTGCTTCGTTGTACTGACGTTCTTTGTAAGAGTTTTTCAAACAGAAATCAACAAATTATGGACCAAGCGGGTAAAGTTCCATCTACTTCTCACGCATGGAAAGCAAACAAGGGCATATGGCGAGAATTGCAAATCACTAACCAGTCAGGGATGCGCTAAGAATTAAGGGAATCTATTCCAATTAGGATACGTCTTCGAGAATGAGAATATGCGACTTTCCTGTGAAATATGTTGTTTAGATTACGGACCTGACAACATGGATGAAGATGGTAAGTACCTTATGCGTTAAAGTATTAAAAGATGTGAGAGAAACTTAATTGTTTATCTCTCAAGGTTTTATTGATGAAATGAATTACTTTGTTGAATTGATAAGATTATGGTTAAAAGGATTAGCAAGTCAGGAACATGTAGTTGTTAAATAAGTAAGTACCAATGGTGGAATTGAGGTTTCTGGCAATAAGTTGTGAAGAATTGATATAATTTGAGATAAGAGGATTTGATATTATTCTAAGAAATGGATTAACTATGGAAGCATGATGCCCAGAAAAACCGTCGTGATAAAGAAATAGTCCCAAAGTCGTTAAGTGAGAATATGCTGAGATATAAAGGAAGAAGGAGAGTAAAGAATTTGTTAACAATGATTACGGTGATCAAGATGTGAGCATTATGGTAGTCATGAGATAAATAAAAGTCAGAAGCAAACAAAATTTGAAGATTTTATAACGATTAAAGAGTTTCAAGATATGTTTTCAAATGGGTTATCAATATTTTCTTCAAATAGAGAAGTGAAGCTCACGATTGATTTAGCACCTGAAATGAAGTCAGTGTCCAAGACCCCGCACAGAATGGCGCCAGTTAAAGTGAAGGAGTTAGCAGAGTAAATACAAGAAATGCTAGAAGAAGAAACAATTAAACCCAGTGTATCCCATAAAGTGTACCAGTATTATTTGTTAATAAGAAAATGGAAGTATGAGGTTATGTATCGACTAAAGCCAGCTCAATAAGATTACTATCAAGAGTAAGTATCTGTTACCTCGCACTACGGATTTGTTGATCAAACAGAAGAAGCAAAGTATTTTCTAAAATTGATTTAAGATTTGGGTGTTACCAATTGGAGATTGAACCTATGGAAATAATCTTTAAGGAATATTTGGATAAGTTGTATTTGTGTTACTTAAAGTCAATGGAGTACCATGCGAAGTATTTAATGACAACGGAGGAGTCGGAGAAGAAAGAAGTTGTATGTAAAGTTGCAAGGTGAAAGTTTTGATGATAGAAAGCATAAGTAATCAGTGAGGAGGAGACCAAAGGAGATCCAGAAAAAAAAATTAAATTAAAGTTACTATGAACAAGGAAAGGCTAAAAGCACCAACAAAAGTAAGGAGTTTTACCATGGACCGGTTATTATTGAAAATTTATGCAAGATTTCTTGGAAGTTGCAATACCTGCGACGAAGCTAACCAGAAAAAGCAAGAGATTTATATGAAATGGAGAGGGGTAAAGAAACTTTGCAGAGTTAAAGGAGAGAATGGTTACATCACCTGCTTTATCATCTCGAAAGTATCAAGGAGATACGGTAGTTATGGTGATGCTTCTCATAAGGGAGTAGGATGGGTGTTGATGCAACACAATAAAGTTATTGTATATGCTCTCAGACAACCGAAACCTTATGAGCATAAAAAATCCTAATTATAATTGGGACTAATAGTAATAATATTTGTTTTGAAAGATTGGGAAACATGATATGTATGGAGAAAGATGTAAGATCTATATGAACCATAAGAGGTCGAAGTATGTATTTACGAGGAAAAGCAAATATAGAGGCAAGCAATAAGCAAAAAGGAGAAAATGAACATAGAAACTGTATCAGAAAAATTATCTATGGAATTTTAGAAGCTGGAATTGGAAGTCAGAGGTTATAATCCAAAAAGGGGCAAGGATGGATAGTATGACCTTTCAGTCAAAATTGTTAAGAGAAAGATAAGGAAATGTCAAGAGAAGATAATGGATCACGATGTTAGCAGTTAGAAAAAGGAAATTTATGCGCCCAAGAGAACGAGCACGATATCCCCAGGTTTTCTTCCAGCACTTGAATACTACAAGTAAACAGGATTAAGAAATGAGATCCCACGGGGAATTTACAATATAAAGTATTTAATCTATTGGAGAGATGCCATGATGTACGAAAAAAATAGTAATAACTAGGAAATTTCAAGATGAATTAGGGAGTGTTGGATATATCGAAGAATTAAGGCGAAGTATGAGAGGCCTAGTGGATAAGGCAGACCCAGGGAGTGGTTTTACAAGAAGCGAATCGTGAAGGGTATCAATGATGTTAAGGAAAAGAAGGAATGAAATTTTGAAAGTATGTACTGATTATCGGGAGTTTAACAAAACAACGAATAAGAATAAGTGACCCCTATAAAGAATTGACTACTTATGAGACCTAATTCAAGAGATGTGATATATATGTCAAGGATTAACTTAAGATCCGACCTGAGAACATAACAAAGATTACGACCAAAATGAGTTAAGAGCATTGCAAGATCTGGTGATATTATGTGAAATAACAAGTGTAACAATTGGCTACAAGGAATTAAGGAATATGTTGTATAAGGAGTACTCAGACAAGTAAATTGTATTTATTAATAACATCCTCAGCTATTCAAGGAATAAGAAAATATGTGTGGAATACCCAAGGATTTTTCTCCAAAGATCAAAAGGAAGGCAACTATACGTTGAGTTTTCAAGAATAAAATTCTGACTAAGGTTAACAAAAGATTCTGAATTAATCCATTAACAACTACCTAAGCAAAGCAAAGCCGTATGGTAGTAGATGCCTCATGCTGACAAAAAGAATTGGATGTAATTAAGACCACCGAGGAGTTAATAGACGAATTGGAAAAAAATAATAAATGGAATCTGAAGTTCAACTACTTAAAGATGATAATACGTGAATATATGAGATTACTTTTCAGCCTTAACTAATGAAAAGGAGTAAGAAATGTTTAAATGTTTGGAAACCAAGTTGAAAACGAGCACTGCGTAACATCCTTAAACGAAGAGTCAAAGTACAGAAATGGTTCAGGAACTGTAAGATATGTTGAGAGGTTGAGTTTTAAGGAAACATTGGAATGATCATTTATCAGTGATGTTAGTTTTGGAATGCCACTTTACCAAGCTTCATATAAACGCAAGTGTAGGTCCCCATTTCTATTAAAATAAAGTGGGAGAAAGAAAGTTATCAAATTATAAGTTAAATCGGCACACCAAGAGCGTAGTGATATTGATTGAAGCAGCTTGGAGTAGATAAAGAAAGAAGGCAAAATTGTATCAAGAGAGAATATGAGTATAGAAATAGGACCGGTAGTGTTAATACCAGTTTTATCTTGAAAGAGACTGCATAAGTCTAAGTAGAAGGAACATGTCAAGTCCTAAAACTAGTGAACTATTCGAAGTATTGATAAATATAGATGAAGTTATTCATGAGTTCATGTTACCGTCACAATGTGCACATATAGTGTGTTTAGCCTGTTAATGTTAAAGCATTAAGTATTTGATTTGAATTAAGCAAGTGATTAGGAGCCAATGGACTCTTGTCCAAATTTGTTTTGTATATAGTGATCGATCTAAATTCTTGATAGTGAAAAGCAAGTCAGTGAAAATGAGTGTATATATATAGTAAGTACATTTGAAATCCTCGAGTAGAAGAGTCTACTTGGAAACTAGAATCATATATGCTTGACAAAAATCCTCACTTGTGTAACTAGACCAGATTCTGAGGACAGAATCTTTTTAAGGGGGGGAAGGATATAATAACCCGTGTATTTTCGAATTATTTAAATATGTGATTATTATGGAAATTATTTAATAAAATATGTGTATTGGTTTTTACCGCCATGTGTTGTTTGATTATTATCTAGGTGTGATTTATGATAAACCGGGTTGTTCGTGTGATTAATTAAGGAATTGTATTGAATTGTTCCACTTTTAAAGTGGATTTAATGCAACTTTATTTGTATAAATATTTGAAGTATCTCTAAAATTGATTTTATGATTATATAATTTCAATAATTATTTTTAGGATTTTATAAAATTAGGAAATCAATATTTTATTAATTATTTATCTTTAAATGATTTTCTGAATGCTTTTATTTGTAAAATCCATATTTAATTAAAGAACTCTTCAAAAATTATGAAACTCATATTTATTGAAGTTGGGAATATTCTGGGAATTTTAAAATTATTTTGGAAATTTTTGGGATTAATTTTACTCGTGCGCCGATTCGTTTAATTGATAAAGGCGGGCATTAAGTACATTTTAGAAATTGTTTTAAAATTTCGAAATTTATATTTTATTAAACTTCGGGATATTTGTAACCTTTTAAGGCGATTTTCGTAATTTTCTGAAGAAATTTTACGTGCACCTCGGTCCGTTAAATTCGAATTTAGAGATAACCCTGGTCTCAGAATTTTAGTAATTATCCAATAATATGTGTTTGAATAATAGATATTGTACTACAAATTGTACTATCAGGTGTACTGCAATGATTTGTATAATAAAAATATATATATAAAAAAAGAAAAAAGAAAGAAACAGGGGGTAAAGAAATAGAAAACACAGGTGGGGGGGGGGGGGGCTGTCCTCATCCTTTCGCCGGAATATATTTCCTCTGCTCCTATGTCATCTCTGTGTTCTCCCTCACTTATTCCCTCTGTCTTCTCTTCCCTCCCCGTTTCTTCCTCCCCTTTCTTTGCTCCGATCGTCGCCTGATTCCGTTCCTTTTCCGGGAAGCTGCCGCCTAAAACTCCGGTTGACCTGGTAGCTTCGGGCTTCTTATTGCCCGATCTTATATGTATGCATATTATGTGTTAAGTGGTTGCGTTTCCTGTACTTGCTACTGTGCTATACTTCTGTTTCTGGCGATTTTGTTTTTCGCCGTTGCTCCTGTGCCGCGCGTTTACACGCGTGCGCGCGGGTTGGGTGTCTTGTTCGTGTGGAAATTTGGTTGTGGTATTGACAGTAACCTAAAACTTGCTTGGTGAATTTCAGTTTAATCCGATAATGTGTTTTCGATGATGGCTTTTGTGATTTTACGATTTAATAATCGATTGAATTACTCGGGTTTAAAAGAAAATGTATACATAAGAAATGATTGGCGAAATTCCGACCGGAAACCCGTATGGGCACCGTTGGAGTTATGCCGCCGTCGGCAATGAACTCGTTGAGTCGACGGATTATTGGCAATGATGATTCTTGAGCCAAATAACAATTTATAATTATTTGGTAATTTTTGAAATAAATAAATAAATGTAAGAGTTAAATATCCGGTTGTAAGGTTGGTTGGATTATGTTATTGGATTGATTGTTGGGTTAAACTGAGGATTGGAATTGTGGTTATTACGAATTGGATTGTCGTTATTGAATTGACGTCGATTGATGTTTCGACGGGTAATCCGATAAACAAAGGGGACGCTGCCCGATTTCCGGGAAAATCGAACTACGGAAATACGGGAGCGTATCCGAGGATTATCGGGACGTCGAGCGAGTATAAGTAAATACATATACGTATGTTTATTTAGAACCTGATTGTATGATGTGTTGTATGTTTTGACCAAAACACAGTAACCCTAATTTCGTAAAATGACGAGTATACGTATTTTGTGAAAATGAACACTGGATCAATTTCGAGAATATGAACCCTAATTGTATTCTGTGTTATTCTAATATGAATAATTACGAGTCGGGTTTGAATATCGTTGGGTAAGAATTAGTATCGAGGATATGTCAAGCATACCTAAAGTCTAACATAGGGTATTTCGACCCTGTAGGTTATAGTCGAGAACCTGAAAGTGGACGATGGATTAAAGATAACCTAGTTGTCAGTCGACGAGCTCAATAGAGTTTCAACAGGAAGACCTGAGTGTCGAAATCAAATCCAATGGGATCTAGTGGTTGGACGTTAAAGCCTGAGCAGCAAAGTCAGCTCAGAGTTGATCAGTAATAGTTATAAAGCCTTGTAAGGCAAGTTTTTCTGAACTTTTCTTCAAGATATATTACCAATGTTTTCGAACTATTTCATAACATGTTGCTATTAATCAAAATAACTCCTATTTTATATTGCAAGTGCTTTAAACTATTAAACCTTGAACCCTAATTTTCTTGATCTTGAGCCGTAAGCCTTTTTCTTTGTAAACCATCTTTTGTTGATCCTCAGATACAAATCACACAAATATGATACTACTCCTTAAAGGTATAACTACCAAACACCAAGCACTGAAAGAGAATGATTTGAAAACGCTGAAACTTTTATACTCCAATCATTCTTAATAACATCAAAGAACCATATCCTAAAAAATCTTTACTGGTCTGATACCTGACCCTTGTACAAACTAAAAACCGTTTCTTATACATACCCTGATATACCTTGAGATATCCATGAGTTTCCTGACATTTTTATGCAAATGTTTAACCATCTATGATTATGATCTTGTTCTATTGAATCATATTGTTATCATATTGAACTGCTTTAGGATTGGATAGTTTTTATATATGTGGACCAGATTCGTGGTTAGACCATACCAATGGTCCAGTTAGGCCAATGTGTGCCTTGGATCCAGTAATTAGAGCAGTGGTGTGTGCTTGCTCGGGGTTAGTGCGTGACTGATCAGCAGCCTAACCTTGGTTTTTAAAACCTAAAATGAATATCCAATTCTAATGATTAGTTAAAAAGAAATTTGATTCCTTTGAATCATCTCATTTGATCATTGTTTAACCTCAGTTATCACTATTATGACTTGCTGAGCTAGTTAGCTCACCCTTGCGATTCTTTAATATATTTTACGGTTGAAAAAAAAATGGATGATTGTGAAGTTCATCGGTCCAAAGTGCGGGCTAAGGTTCCAGTTGAGTTGAATCGAGCTAGCAGAAGCTTCATGCGGTATAGAGATAGTCAGATTGTAAGAATGATTTTATTTTCAATTGAAAGTTACATTAGTTGGGATTTGGTACGTTGTAATAAAGGTTAGGATTGTGGCTTGTTTTCCTACTTTAACCTGTTGCGATCCGTGGTTAGGTAAAGCAGGGTCATTGTAAATAATATTTCTTATTCAGGTTTATATATTGCATATGTGTTGTGGACCCCAAACTTCTGACCCGGGTTTGGAGGGCGTCACAGGTTGAGTATATAATAATTCAGTTCAGTGTCTGGTATTTAGTTTGTACGTATTTGTGGAGTAGTATCGTAGATTTGTGGTTCGTGTTTGGGTATACAATAATCAATGGCTTAGAAAGAATATGGTTCATGGCTCAAGAATAATAACTGAAATCAGGGTTTAGGTTTCTGTGCTTCAAAGCACTTGCAATGTCAACAAGACTATCAAGTACTACAATATCTCGAGAAAGTTCAGAACACTTGCCTGGTATTAGCTTACTATCCTGCACTAGCTTCCAATCACAATCGTCTTACTCCTCAACTACCTATTTCCCTTTCCTACGTCTTGCCTCTTCTGCTCACATATAATAATCATCTATCAATCATCAACTCACAGGATTCTATTCAACACATACTTCTATCTACCCTTCGTTTCACCCAAATCCGATTAACGGATTGAAAGTTATGCAATAACCAAGTAAACACCGAATATATAGACCGATAGTCAATCAACAAGTCACGTATAACACATAATGCATCACGTAATCAATGACATATCATTTATAAAGAAGTCTCGGGTCATAAATATGCTTTCGGGTATTTAAAATGATTTTTAAAGTATTTTTCAGAATTAATACGGGTCGTTGGATCAATTTCGGGTTAATAAACAGGGTTCGGTTGGCCAATTCTGGCTCCGAAACAATTTTGTAATAATTATCGAGCCTTGGAAATAATTTAGAATAATATTTTAAAGCTCGAAACTATTTTTCGGAATTTGTAAATCATTTTTAAATAATTAAATCTAATTAAATAATTAATTAAAATCAATTAATAATTAATTAAATCAATTAATCAATTAATTTTTGAATTAATTGACCAATTAATCAATTAAAAATCAACTGAAATTAATTAACTAATTAATTCAGATTTATTTTTGAATTAAAAATAATTTTCGGAATTAAAATACTAATTTTTAGAATTTTCAGAAATTAAAAATGAATTTTTATAATAAAAATAAATAGGAAATATGATTTTTAAACATTTTATAAATAGGAATCCTATTTTTGAAAACTTTGCAAACTCCAGGGACTAAACTTCATCATCTACAAAACTACAGGGGTCTGTTTGCAATTTTGCCAGCCCAGCCGTCGACTCGCCGGAGTGAGGCCGGAGAACACGATTCCGGCCACCTCAGGCCACCAAACTGTCCAGATTAAATCTACAGGTTACCAGCAACTTATTCGTGCAATCAAAACTCAATAATCATCTCTGTTCTGGCCGGAAATTGGCCAAGAACATCACCGGTTTCCGGCGAACATCGAAAACTTTCAAAACACAACTCCCTTCGATCCATTAATCCTCTGTTAACGAGCTATATACCAATCGATTGCAAATTTCATAAGGAACACAACCCACTATAAATCAACAGCTAATAACCCCTGGATCAAAAACCCCCAAATTTCAATTGAAAACATTCATACGGGCTATAAACCCTAATTTTGAAATTCGAAAATTAAACCTACTTTTGAGCATGTTATTGAACTCCAAATCAGACGTATAATATATCAAAATCATCAGGAAAACAAGCTCTACCACATGCAATCATCAAATCATACAAACAATCATCCGAACAAAAATTCATATTTTTCATAAAAATAATTCGAAAATAATTAAATTTATATAAAATTAACCTTTGATTCTGCTGTAAAACAGGTCCTGGAATCTGATAGTACTCCTTGAGACCTTCAAATTGGTTACTCCAACTTTCCAAACGGATTTCACTAACACCTTGAATTTGTGGTTCGATTCTCAGAAAGGTTTATGAATATATGATTTTTCTCTGTAAAATGATATAATTATCTGTCTGCAAATGATTTTGATACAAAATAAAATACGGTAAAAGGCTATTTATATTTACGGGAAATTAGTATCCCGTTGGATCATTCCGGATATAAAACGGTACATTTTTTGTAAAAACTGATCCAAACGGTATCGGTTTTCGGGATAATTATCCAAATCAGTACAATTTGTACTGCGGTCTTGGTCTCAGTGCCTGGTTACACGTATTACGAAGTGATAATTGTGATAGTTTAATAAAAAGCTCCCGTTTATCGAAAATACGGGTTTTATTGATTTACCGAAACGAATATTGTATCAAAAATGTTGCGCCGGGACCCGCGCAGGACAAACCGTACGCCGGATCGAAAAAGTCAAAACATGGAAAATGCTCGGAATATTACAATTAGGTTAGGAAGGAGTTCTCGGAAGAGTTTCAGAGTCCAAAAACGTAACAACGGTTGACGTCAGTTGGTTCCCGTTTTTATAAAATAGATTTTAAATACTCGGAAAAAGATTTTATAAATTTCATATGATTCATATAAATTCATAAATCAACATAAAAATAATTAGGAAGATATGACAATTATCTATATTTTATTTTGGACATATAAAAATTAAAATACTCAATTAATAATATTTTTAAATATCCAAACACCGATAACACTTAACAATTAATTCACAGAATAGATACTGAACACACATAATAATTATTTAATAGCAAAAATAATTACACGATATATCCCGAATATTACATCCTTCCCCCCTTAAAAGGATTCTGTCCTCATAATCTCTTAAGAAAACAAATGAGGGTACTTTTCTCTCATATCACTTTCTAACTCCCAGGTTGACTCTTCAACCTTTGGGTTTCTCCACAATACTCTTACTAACTTTACCACTTTATTCCTCAATACCTTCTCTCGCTCCTCTAGAATCTCTATCGGACTCTCTACATATGACAAATCTGCCTGAAGCTCTATTGGCTCATATTCTATTACATGCCTGGAGTCTGGATTATACTTCTTAAGCATTGATACGTGAAAAACATTGTGAATATGCTCCATGTGTGGTGGTAACGCCAACTCATAAGCTACTTTGCCAATGCGCTTTAAAATCTCAAAAGGTCCGACATATCTTGGGCTTAGCTTCCCATTCTTCCCAAACCTCGTTAGTCCTTTCCATGGTGATACTTTCAATAATACCAAGCTCCCTTCTTCAAATTCCATGTCCTTCCTTGACTGGTCTACATACTTTCTCTGACAATTTTGTGTGGCTATTAATCTCTTCTGGATAATTTCAACAACTTCCTTTGTCTGCTGCACCAATTCAGGTCCGAGTATTTTGCGTTCTCCTACTTCGTCCCAATATACTGGAGATCTATATTTGCGTCTATAAAGGGTTTCATAGGGTGGCATCCCAATGCTGGCGTGATAACTGTTGTTATAAGCAAACTCTACCAGGGGTAAATGCCCGTCCCAACTTCCTTTGAAATCAATAGCACAAACACGTAACATGTCCTCGATTGTCTGGATCGTTCTTTCACTTTGGTCGTCCGTCTGCGGGTGATAGGCCATACTCATATTCAATCTTGTTCCCAAACATTCTTGAAAACTCTTCCAGAATCTTGAATTAAACCTTGGATCTCGATCAGATACGATAGACACTGGAACTCCATGACGAACTACAATTTCTTTTAGGTATATATGGACCAACTTGTCGAGCGAAAATCTTTCATTTATAGGCAGAAAATGAGCTGACTTGGTAAGTCTATCCACTATAACCCAAATGGCATCATGATTAGCCCTTGTCCTTGGTAATCCAACTATAAAATCCATGGCAATATATTCCCACTTCCATTCTGGAATCTCCAATGGCTGTAGCAATCCGCTTGGCTTCTGATGTTCTGCTTTAACCCTCTGACAGGTATAACATTTGCTAACCCATTTCGCAATTTCCCTTTTCATATCTGGCCACCAATAATTCTTCTTTAAATCTATATACATCTTGGTACTCCCTGGATGGATGGAATACATTGAATTATGTGCCTCCTGTAGAATTTCATTCTTTAACTCCGTCACCGGTGGAATCCAAATTCTAGATGAAAACCTCAGAATACCTTGGTCATCTTGTTGCGTGCATAATTCCTCACCTACCAAACGATTTATATCTTGATCCATTACCTCTTTCTGGCATTTCTTTATTTTCTCCCATAACTCCGGTTGGAAAATCATACTGTACACTTTTGCTTCCTCAGGCTTGCAAATTCTAATCTTCAATTCTAATTTTTGAAATTCTTTATATATCTCTTCAGGTACGGATAACACATTTAACCTTTCATTCCGACTTAACGCGTCTGCTACAACGTTCGCCTTACCGGGATGATAATTAATCGAGCAATCATAATCCTTGATCAATTCTAACCATCTCATTTGCCTCATATTAAGTTCCTTCTGGGTAAATATATACTTCAAACTTTTGTGATCCGTATAAATCTCACATTTCTCTCCATACAGATAATGCCTCCAAATCTTTAAAGCAAATACTATGGCTGCTAACTCCAAATCATGAGTAGGGTACTTCTGTTCGTGTGGTTTCAATTTTCTTGACGCATACGCAATCACCTTGTCGTGCTGCATAAGAACACATCCTAATCCTTTGTGAGAAGCATCACTATAAATTAAGAAATTCCCTTGATCGTCTGGAAGTGACAAAATAGGTGCCGTGATTAATCGTCGCTTCAATTCCTGAAAACTTTTCTCGCATTTGTTGTTCCATATAAACTTCTCATTCTTTCGTGTAAGCTTTGTTAATGGTATGGCAATCCTTGAGAAATTTTGAACAAATCGACGATAATATCCCGCCAATCCTAGGAAACTTCATACCTCGATGGGTGTTCTCGGTCTTTCCCAATTCGTAATTGCCTCGATCTTTGTCGGGTCCACTTTGATCCCTTCATTAGTAACTATGTGTCCTAAGAACTGAACCTCTTATAACCAAAACTCACACTTCTAGAATTTAGCATACAACTTCTTTTTCCTTAAAATCTCCAAAGTTGTCCTTAAATGTTCCGCATGATCCTCTTCCGTCTTTGAATAGATCAAAATATCGTCTATAAATACAATAACGAACTTGTCCAAATATTCCTTGAAAATTCTGTTCATCAGGTCCATAAATGCTGCCGGGGCGTTGGTCAATCCAAAATACATTACTAGAAATTCATAATGTCCATACCTTGTTCGAAAAGCGGTCTTTGGTATATCCTCTGGCTTGATCTTCAGTTGATGATATCCCGATCTTAAATCGATTTTGGAGAAATACTTGGCTCCCTTCAATTGGTCAAACAAGTCATCAATTCTGGGTAACGGATACTTGTTCTTGATCGTAAGCTTGTTGAGCTCCATGTAGTCGATACATAGTCTCATGCTTCCATCTTTCTTCTTAACAAATAATACCGGTGCTCCCCACGGGGATATACTGGGTCTGATTACTCATTTCTCTAACAACTCCTGCAACTGCTTCGCTAGCTCTTTCATCTCAACAGGCGCCATTCTGTACGGGGCCTTGGATACTGGTTCTGTTCCAGGTGTTAAGTCGATCGCAAATTCAATTTCCTTATCTGGAGGAAGTCCTGGCAATTCTTCGGGAAACACGTCTGGAAATTCATTCACTACTGGAATATCTTCAAGTTTTGCTAGCTCCTGACTCTTGTCAATCACGTATGCTATAAAATGCTTGCATCCTTGCTGTAATAACTTCTTAGCTTGAATTATTGTTAAAAACTTCTTTACTTTCTTCTGTCCCTTGAACGTTACTATCTTTTCGTAAGGCGTCTTCACCATTACCTTCTTGTTTCGACAATCTATCTGGGCATCGTACTCAGATAACCAATCCATCCCTAATATAACGTCAAATTCTCCTAACTTAAATGGTATCAAATCTACACAAAACTTACTACCAGAAATCTCAACCTCACAATTCCCACAAACTTGATTCACAGTTACACGTTCTTGATTTGCTAATTCCACAGTCATTATTTCATTTAAATACTCAACTGGACAATTTAACTTACTAACAAAATCTTGTGAAACGAACGATCGAGTTGCTCCCGAATCTATTAACACTTTGGCACATAAAGAATTCACATTGAGCGTACCTGCCACGACATCTGTATCCTGGATAGCATCCTTCACTAACATATCGAAAACTCTAGCCCTTGGAGTCTCATTTACTGCTGGGGTAGATCCCATGATCCTCAATGCATTACTGACCGGGGCTGATATCTTGCAATCCCTGGCCATATGTCATGGCTTTCCATATTTGAAGCACGTAAATCCAATGGCTAGAACCTTTACTGCTGGATTTCGGATAGGCTAATCCTTATTTGCTGGCTCTCTAGATAGCTGATTTCGGCACTCCCTCGAATAGTGCCCTTTCTGGTTGCATTTGAAACATACCACATTCAACTTGTTACAAACTCCTCCATGCTTCTTTCCACAAACTTGACAATCTAGAAAAGTTAATCTCAACTGATTCGGCTGATTCATATTAGCTAGACGGTTGCCCTGGCCTCCGTCTCCTGCATTTTGTCTCCTAAAATTAAAATTTCTCCCTGGTTGGAACTTGCCCTTCTTAAAGTTTGGAAACTTCCCTGGGTGTAACTGACCCTCACTTCCCTCAACCTTCCTTTTCTTGCTCTCTTTTTCCTTCTGTGACATCTCACTTTCGGTCTCTGCAATCATAACCTTCTGTACAACCCCTGCATAGGTCTCCAACTCAAAAATAGCTACCTTCCCTCTGATCCATGGCTTCAAGCCTTGCTGGAATCTCTTAGCTTTCTTTCTATCAGTATCAACATACGACGGCACATACCTTGACAATTCTTCAAATTTACTCTCATAATCTGCCACCGACATAGTTCCTTGCTTTAACTCTAAAAATTTCAGCTCCATCTGATCTTGAACAAACTGAGGAAAATACTTTTCTAGAAATAATTCCTTAAACCTCTACCAAGTAATAACATCTGTACCTTCCAATGTCTTCACCATCTCCCACTAGTAGGTGGCCTCATTCTTCAAATAGTAACTTGCAAACTCAACCTTCTGTTCCTCCTTCACTTTCACTAAGGCAAATGCCTTCTCTATTTCTTTTAACCACACATTTGCTTCAATCGGCTCTAGGGAACCCTTGAATTCTGGGGGGTTTACTGCCTGAAAAGTTTTGAAAGTTACCTAGGGATTGGTCTATCTTTGTTGTTGTTGTGCCAGGTGAACTGTTTGTTGGGCCAAGATTTGGAGAATCTGGGCTATTGCTGGGTCTATGGGTCCTGGGTTCATATTCTGGTTTGTCTCATCTTGGTTATTATTATTGTTGTTGTTGGTTTCTTCATTCTGGGTGTTGGTGCGGGTATTTCTTCTGGGAGGCATTTTCTGTAAAGAATCAAACAATTTATTTAGCTTTTGAATCAAATCTTTGCATAAAGGAAAAGTTTTGTAAAACAGGAATATCTCTTTTTGAAAACAGTTGTAACTAAATAAATTGCATCCTTCTTTACAGAATATAAATAGTTATGAAAAACAGGGTACATGGTATCACAGGGTATACTGGTGCAATAAATAAGGTAAAGTAAAACAGGTGCGATAAAGTAAATGACAGTGCTGGAAAAGAAAAGGTACTGATATATAGATCAAAAATTTTAGGGTAGTACAAGCGTAAAGATGCTTCGGAAGTAAAAGCAAAAGAGTACAACAACCTACTCACTAGTCAGCATAGCTAGTCTATAAAGATAACTCAAAAGTCTACTGATATACACTACACACTACTGTACATACTATACAACCATAGCAACACTACTTAGCATCTCCGTCTCTGGATTTCTGACTCATGGCAAGTCTGGACCTCCAATCTCCTCAAGCTCCTCTAGAACCCACTTAGCCCACTCCACTAGGAAATCAGGGGTGATGTCCTCATGTGTAGCCTCAGCAATCCTCACTGCAGCTGTCCTACGAAACGCCTGTAGCCTCTCTCTGAGTCGCCTCTCACCACTCCCAACCTCTCTGGTATGCATGATATGTAGTAACTCCTGAATCTGACCCTGAAGGAATCGCTGCTCCATAAGGCAAGCCTCAAACTGATGATATGGGACAAGATAAGAAGAGAACTGAAAAGGTAATCCTGTAACTGAATGACCAGTAAAGCCTGAAGTAGCAGGTGGGGGTCCTCTAACAGGTGGCCTCATGCCTGGAGGTGGAATAGCCTACAGTGGTACGGGCTGCAACACCGGTGGAGGTTGAATAGCTAATGCTGGTGGAATAACAGGACGGGGATCCGATACTGGTGCTCCAACTGAAGGCTCTGAGTGATCAGCTGATACAGGAATAAAAGAGTCGGCCATCGCTGCTATCTAAAATTATATCGCAATATAAGAATCTCGAACCATGACGCGAATTATACTACTACTGGTTATACCGTAACACTCAACCTCTCAACGTTCTACCATTCTATTCCTTACTTCTAAACCTAACCCTCTACCCATTCCCGTCAACCTAGGCTTGTGTCAGTGACTTATAACCTGTAGCTCTAATACCAAAACTGTGGCGCCCTCCAAACCCGGGTCAGAAGTTTGGGGTCCACACACATACCTTATTTATAACCTGCTTATAACAATACTAAAGATAATAATAATATGCAATGACCCTACTTACCAACTACCACGGATCGCAACAGGTTAAAGTATGCACACAAGCCAAACACACTAATATATTACATACCGATTAAATCCCAACCATTCAAACTCAAACTGAGTATTAAACATATTACAAACTTTTACAATTTATATTATTCCAAAAGAAGCCTACTAGCTCAGCTTCAACAGCCTTAATCCCTAGCTCTCGCACTGGACTGGGGATCCTTGCTACCAACTGGTTCCTTTTTAACTGGAAAGAGTATAAACAACATCGCACAAATGAGCTAACTAGCTCAGCAAGTCACAATGACAAAACTGAGAATAATGATCATCAAGTGAATATGGTTATGATATCAAGTGAACAATGGATTATGATTTAGAATTGGATACTATATTTTTATTTTAAAACCAAGGTTAGGCTGCTGATCAGTCACGCACTAACCCCGAGCAAAGCACACAGCATTGCTCTAACTACTGGATCCAAGGCACACATTGGCCTAACTTGACCATTATATGGTCTGACCATGAATCTGGTCCACAATTTTATAAAAACAATCCAATTCTAACATAATAACAAAATTAAACAATAATAAACAATAATCAGAATCATTAACAACAGTGAGTGTTTAACAATGAAAGGGTTTCAACCCTTGTGTGGATCAATAAGGTATTTTCAAGGCTTGGATATTGGGTAATGAAAGAATTGGATAACAAAGGAATCAATGTTTCAGGGTTTCAAGAATTTGGTCTTTCAAAGCATAAGATACCATGGGTTGAGTATATAATAATTCAGTTCAGTGTCTGGTATTTAGTTTGTATGTATTTGTGGAGTAGTATTGTAGATTTGTGGTTCGTGTTTGGGTATACAATAATCAATGGCTTAGAAAAGATATGGTTCATGGCTCAAGAACAATAACTGAAATCAGGGTTTAGGTTTCTGTGCTTCAAAGCACTTGCAATGTCAACAAGACTATCAAGTACTACAATATCTCGAGAAAGTTCAGAACACTTGCCTGGTATTAGCTTACTATCCTGCACTCGCTTCCAATCACAATCGTCTTACTCCTCAACTACCTGTTTCCCTTTCCTACGTCTTGCCTCTTCTGCTCACATATGATAAGCATCTATCAATCATCAACTCACAGGATTCTATTCAACACATACTTCTATCTACCCTTCGTTTCACCCAAATCCGATTAACGGATTGAAAGTTATGCAATAACCAAGTAAACACCGAATATATAGACCGATAGTTAATCAACAAGTCACGTATAACACATAATACATCACGTAATCAATGACATATCATTTATAAAGAAGTCTCGGGTCATAAATATGCTTTCGGGTATCTAAAATGATTTTTAAAGTATTTTTCAGAATTAATACGGGTCGTTGGATAAATTTCGGGTTAATAAACAGGGTTCGGTTGGCCAATTCTGGCTCCGAAATAATTTTGTAATAATTATCGAGCCTTGGAAATAATTTAGAATAATATTTTAAAGCTCGAAACTATTTTTCGGAATTTTTAAATCATTTTTAAATAATTAAATCTAATTAAATAATTAATTAAAATCAATTAATAATTAATTAAATCAATTAATTTTTGAATTAATTGACCAATTAATCAATTAAAAATCAACTGAAATTAATTAACTAATTAATTCAGATTTATTTTTGAATTAAAAATAATTTTCGGAATTAAAATACTAATTTTTAGAATTTTCAGAAATTAAAAATGAATTTTTATAATAAAAATAAATAGGAAATATGATTTTTAAACATTTTATAAACAGGAATCCTATTTTTGAAAATTTTGCAAACTACAGGGACTAAACTTCATCATCTACAAAACTACAGGGGCCTGTTTGCAATTTTGCCAGCCCAGCCGTCGACTCGCCGGAGTGTGGCCGGAGAACACGATTCCGGCCACCTCAGGCCACCAAACTGTCCAGATTAAATCTACAGGTTACCAGCAACTTATTCGTGCAATCAAAACTCAATAATCATCTCTGTTCTGGCCGGAAATTGACCAAGAACATCGCCGGTTTCCGGCGAACATCGAAAACTTTCAAAACACAACTCCCTTCGATCCATTAATCCTCTGTTAACGAGCTATATACCAATCGATTGCAAATTTCATAAGGACCACAACCCACTATAAATCAACGGCTAATAACCCCTGGATCAAAAACCCCCAAATTTCAATTGAAAACATTCATACGGGCTATAAACCCTAATTTTGAAATTCGAAAATTAAACATACTTTTGAGCATGTTATTGAACTCCAAATCAGACGTATAATATATCAAAATCATCAGGAAAATAAGCTCTACCACATGCAATCATCAAATCATACAAACAATCATTCGAACAAAAATTCATATTTTTCATAAAAATAATTCGAAAATAATTAAATTTATATAAAATCAACCTTTGATTCTGCAATAAAACAGGTCCTGGAATCTGATAATACTCCTTGAGACCTTCAAATTGGTTACTCCAACTTTCCAAACGGATTTCACTAACACCTTGAATTTATGGTTTGATTCTCAGAAAGGTTTATGAATATATAATTTTTCTCTGTAAAATTATATAATTATCTGTCTACAAATGATTTTGATACGAAATAAAATACGGTAAAAGGCTATTTATATTTACGGGAAATTAGTATCCCGTTGGATCATTCCGGATATAAAACGGTAAGTTTATTTGTAAAAACTGATCCAAACAGTATCGGTTTTCGGGATAATTATCCAAATCAGTACAATTTGTATTGCGGTCTTGGTCTCAGCGCCTGGTTACACGTATTACGAAGTGATAATTGTGATAGTTTAATAAAAAGCTCCCGTTTATCGAAAATACAGGTTTTATTGATTTACCGAAACGAATATTGTATCGAAAATGTTGCGCCGGGACCCGCGCAGGACAAACCGTACGCCGGATCGAAAAAGTCGAAACATGGAAAATGCTCGGAATATTACAATTAGGTTAGGAAGGAGTTCTCTGAAGAGTTTCGGGTTCCGAAAACGTAACAACGGTTGACGTCGGTTGGTTCCCGTTTTTATAAAATAGATTTTAAATACTCAGAAAAAGATTTTATAAATTTTATATGATTCATATAAATTCATAAATCAATATAAAAATAATTAGGAAGATATGACAATTATCTATATTTTATTTTGGACATATAAAAATTAAAATACTCAATTAATAATATTTTTAAATATCCAAACACCGATAACACTTAACAATTAATTCACAGAATAGATACTGAACACACATAATAATTATTTAATAGCAAAAATAATTACACGATATATCCCGGATATTACAAGGTGCAATTCTAGGGATCTTGAATCAATGATAACAAGGTACTTTAGTTAGAAGAATCAAAACTGTTTCAAGGATCAATATGGAATATGGTGATCAAGGAATGTAGCATCATTACAAGGGATTTATAAAGGTACCTATTGGGTTTATAACAGTTCATGGTATAACAAATAATTTGAACATGGAAGATAGGTTACCAAAGGGTTGAATCAATAAGCTTATCAATAACAGTTTTACAAGATCAAAGACAGGGTATCTTAAATCAATAACAGGTGTTCATTCTTTTAACAGTTCAATATCTACATGGCATCAACAATATCCTCTCTATAACCATTTACACAAGTAATTAGAGTTACTTGCCTGAATTCGCTTTCCTGAAGGTTGAACTACTGCCACCTTGTATTTCTTTCCCTTTCCTAGCCTGAATGCCCTCACGCTCCGAATCTACAATCAAACAAACAAATAAATCACATATCTCCTAGAATTTCACATGCAATCACTTAGCAAGGTAATGGAACTAAATCAATCACTATTATACCTATATTCCATTCGGCTATAACCACAAAACATAACCAAGTGTACTCAATTTCAATCACACATAGTCAAACACAAATAAACCTCTTTTGGTAACATGCAAATTACAAGGGTCACTTAGGCAATCAAGCTTCATCCTTTTTAATCCAAAAAACCGAATCATAATCACATTAAGAATCGAAAATCAACACCTTCTTTCATTTATGAAAAATTCGAACACAAGCTCTATCCAACATTGACATGCAACCAAGTTCTCCTTTCAATTATCACTAGCAACTTCTACCATTAGCATATAAACTCACAAAATCAACTTAATTCTCTTTTTACCCATAAGACCTATTCGGGTTTTTCAAGAAAACACACATGCAAAGATCAATTTTGACATGCAAAGTTTTAAATCACAATTTCAACTTGTTTTAAACCTTAACTTAGACATTCAACTCATTTTCTTTACAAATCAAATTAAACTTATTCGATTATATTCAAATCTTATATGCAATTATCAATTCATCTCTTTAAACCAATAACCATTCTAATTTCCCACTATTATCCTAAAACAATAATCCACAATCACTTTAATCAACAAAAATCAACTCAATAACTTCCGAAAATAGAAACCCATTCGGTTTTTAAGAAATCACCACATGCAAACACCGAAAATAAGTTTTATGACTACTAGAGTTCAGTAATAACATCATCACTCACCACCGGTTCACCGGAGTTCATCAACGGTGGCGGTAGCTTCACGGTGATGCCCTCATTCGAGGGTGTCCAACCATAAAACCTCCGATTCATTTAAAAAAATGCAGTAACACTACATGCAATATGATTTCATCATAAAAATCACAGAAACAAGAATTGATCAAGCAAAACTCGGGCCTCGGCTCAATACCGAACCCAAACACACACACACGCACTTCGCATGCAAGCATAAAATGAATACCCATCTTCACATGCACATGAATTGAAGCTCATATATGGAACAAAGATGAAGATTCATGCAGGATTTCAAAGAATTAAAGAGAGAGAGACAATATACCGGGAGGAAAAGAGAGAGAAGAGAGAGCTTCGAGAGTGAGAGAGAGAGATGAGAGAAAGTGAGAAAACAAAAGAGAGAGAGAGAGAGAAGAACCGGGTAAAGGAAGAAAAGAAGGGGGGAATGGGTTTTTATAATAAAAGGGCAGGGGTACTTTTGTAACTTACAAATCCTTCTTTCCTTTTATTCTCCTTTCTCTTTTATTCAAAACTCAAAAATGAATTTAAATAATGAATAACTCTTTCAGAAAAGATGGGAATGCATAGAATGATAATTTTAAGATGTAGATCTCAAAATTAGCTTTCCAACCATTACTCATAATAAGATTTTGAGTGTACGGTTGATTTTATATGATTTTTACAAGTTTGTACCGATAATAGCATTTTCTCACATAAAAATCAATTTAAAATGCAACGATCATAAAATAAATCCGTCAATCGTTTTTAGAAAGTCTCTAGGACTATTTTGAAGATAACAGAACAAATTTCATGCCTTTAACTTACTCAGATAATTTTATAAAAATGTGCGAAGGTTAAATAAACCTTATTTAAAGCAAGTAATTCCCTTAAATCCCTAAAATATTAACAGATCACGTAATCATGCATACAAACAAGCAAGCACATATATGGACACATCACAATTCATGTCTGATCATAAAAATCATCCTTCTTTAATATTATTTCTTTTTACGCGTACCAGGTCACGTTCAGCCTAACGGCCCGACGCTCAATGTTTCAATCACGCTTCACAATATCATTATTGACCGACATGTTACTATAACACATTACTTTACTCAAGAATTTCATTTCACATAATAACACGTAATTCACATTTTAAATACTTTAATCCCCTTTTTTGGACGGGTTCCGTTCTACCTGACGGCCCGACAACACAACTTAACTCCTGAGCTGACTCTTTAAATTGGAACGCCTCTATTTACGCTCCTAGATATTAATATACAGTAAAGACAATTAACCAACACTTAATCACATAATTCATATTTATAGCACATAAATCACATTTTATTCTCTTAATTACGTCACAAAATTCTCGGTCGTCACAAAGATGGTTAAAATTACCTACGAATCATGCATAACAATAACACATGAACCTATGCTAGCAGGGCAAGTTCTAAATTCTTAAATTCACTTTCGCTTCATTAAGAATTAACAAGCTATCTTATAAGTTCGCGACGTTCATAAGACGGGTAAGCACAACCAATACTAGGTTATCATACAATCACCACACACTAAGGCATCAAAACAAATCAACTAAAGAAATCCATAAATAAATCCGCTAGAACCCCACGATAATGATTAGCCCATAATCGGACTCATCATCAACGTGGGTTCCGATGAAAGCATGGTACAATAAATGTAGTCTTTATAAAAAAATTATAAACCAAGTACGAAATCCAGGGTATGAGGTTCAACAAAATAAGAAGCGAGCATCCAACGTTACAGCTTAGAACAAAGATTCACAAGAATAAACTAAATCTTCTTTGCCTTCGTTGAATTGTGCTATAGGTCTTCTTGTCGTCTTCTCCTTAAGCTCTGTTACGTCTCTCCTGAAAAATGTCTTTTATTTAGGTATATATAGCAGCCCATGCAAAGTAGAAGTCCTCCAATTAAAAGCCAAGTAGAATCAGGATTTTAACATCCCGAACCTGCGCGGCCGCGCGCCTCATCAGCGCGGGCGCACTTCATCAGCGCGGGCGCGCTTCATCAGTGCAGGCACGATGCATCTCTATAGTTTGGGCGCGGCCGCGCGCTATGACAGCGCTGGCGCACCGTGCTCCTGGAGAAAATTCTGCTTTTCTTCAATTCTTGCTGCAATGAGTTGGTTTCTCGAGCTTTATTCCATGGACACCATCCTAACACCATATTAGCACCAAAATAATGCTAATTCACATGAATCCCGGATTAATGCCTGAAATGTAAAATACTAGAAAACACATTAAAATACCAACAACTTGAGTACAAATACCCCAATTTAAAGTTTAATGCAGCGTTATAAATTGTCATAAATGCCACTCAACAACACATCAAGAACGTAGTCACTTTGATGTCCTTCAAGGACTGAGTCTAAAATGACATTCTAGGTAATGGCATCGTGGCTTGTAGACCGCCTTTGCGACTTTTGTTAGGGGGAACACACACAAGTATAGAACCAAATAAACAATGCAACACACACTCAATATATGACGCAGAAAAACCCACGTCCCGGCTTATATTTTTAATCAAAATAATTATCAATAATACAATCAATCTCACCAAACGGTATTCACTCAAGCGATACTTAAGTCAAACAATACTCAAGCATACATTAAAACAATAACATGACTATGTATATATAGCCATCACAAACTTAGTCAACAAGACATACCTAATCTGATTATAATAATAATTGTCTACCCATATAATTATTACCCATTCCCATTATAATAATACTTGTCAACACATACAATTATTACACAACTCAATTATGATAATAATTGTCTACCCATACAATATTACCCAAACCAATTATGTTTTCTATCACCAAGCCCATACTACCTATTGGGTTTAACCCCAACAATCCTCCCCTTCAACCCAATATGATTTCATGCACAATCGAATTAACGGTCACCATCAAGCCATCGACGTCAATCCGCCAATACCTCACCTCGAACAATAACCCCTCCTTCTAGTACAAAAAGATTTCTCTTATCTATTCGACCTTTGAGTATCTCTAAATCGCCTTTAGTGACTTTTAATATACTATTCTTTATCATAACAGTATATCCTAAATCAAATAATTTACCCAACGAAATTAGATTTCGATTTAACTTCGGTATGTATCTTACTTGAGTTAACTTCTAAACACTACCGTTGTGACGTTTCATTGTTACCTCACCAATGTCAGCAACCTTTTCTGTTTTACCATTCGGTAAAGTTACAATCTTTCCCTCACACTTTTTGTAGGACGAGAACCACTCCCTCCTACCATATATGTGATGAGAACATCCCGAGTCAAACACCCATTCTTCTTTTGATCCCTTCTCTTCTTGAACCAAAAGAACATCTTCATCAGTTTCTACAAGCGAAACACTACCCCCTCAATTTTTCTTCAACTCTCTCAAGTCGTCTCTTGCCTTTGGACACATAAATTGTATATGACCCAATTCCTCACAATAAAAAACATGATATTAGGGTTATGTTTCTTAACATACTTCTTTTCTGTGTCACGCGCACGTACCGAATGCACTTCCATCAGATGTGTCACTCGATTCTTGTTTCATCAATCTTTTGACCTCTAGAAGAACAACAATAGTCTCATCCAAATCTAACTTCATTTTCGCAACCAATAAAGAAGTCATCACAGTATTATACTTCTTCGGTTGAGTCACTAGTAGTAGAACAGGGTTGTCCTCATCCTTCAATTTTTCATCCAAATTATTCAGCTGGTTGATTAAGCCATTAAAACGATTCAGATGATCTCTTAAATCTCCGTCTTCTTCCATTTTGAGCCCGCACAAATCTTTCTTGAGAAACAGCTTGTTGGCCAAAGACTTTGAGTGATAAGTCTTCGTTAACTTCTCCAACAAATTCTTGGGATTGTCCTCTTCAAGAACATCATACTTGATTTCCGGTGCAAGGGCCAACCAGATCGTTGATGCAGCACGTAACTTCATGTCTCCCCACTTTGTATCATCAACTTCAGTAGGCTTCTTCCCTCCGAGAGTCGCATATAACCCTCATTGAATTAACAGATCTTTTACCGTGCTTTACCACAAGGTAAAATTGTTTCTTCCATTAAACAATTCAATGTCAAATCCCCTAACCTTCTCCATCATGAACCTTGGCTCTTGATACCAATTGTGAGGGGGAACACACAAGTATAGAACCAAATAAACAATGCAAAACACACACTCAATATGTGACTCGGAAAAAGCCACTTCCCAACTTTTATTATTAATCAAAATAATTATCAATAATACAATCAATCTCACCAAACGGTATTCACTTAAGCGATACTTAAGTCAAACAATACTTAAGCATACATCAAAAAATAACATGACTATGTATATATAGCCATCACAAACTTAGCCAACAAGACATACCTAATCTGATTACAATAATAATTGTCTACCCATACAATTATTACTCATTCCCATTATAATAATAATTGTCAACACATACAATTATTAACCAACTCAATTATGATAATAATTGTCTACCCATACAATTATTACCCAATCCAATTATATTTTCTATCACCAAGCCCTTACTACCTATTGGGTTTAACTCCAACAACTTTGTGACACTTAGATTTGTGATCCAAAATGGGGTATCATGGTGATGACATATGAAGCTTTTTTTCAAAATGTTGTTCTGAAATTGAAGAGCAAGACCCTTAATATAGGCATTGAGAGTCTAAGGATTTTGGTAGAATTGGGAGACTTGGTGGGATTGGACTTTGGAGTCATTGAAAGCAGAAATTAGTATCCCTTTCAATTTATCTTGCTTGGAGGCTACTTGTTATATGCTTAATTAACCCCTTTATTAATGACGAGATTAATAAATAATTAGGTATTTGAGCCTTATTAATTGGACTTTTCTTTTGGACCAAATTAGATCTAATTAATGCGACATTAACTCCGTAATTAGGTTTGTTTTTATTCTACCAGTAATATTATCACATTTTATATGTTAAATAATTTTATTATTTTGTCAGAATTTCCATGTTATATGGCATCATGAGTAGAATCCAAAAAGCTCAAACATTTTCAAGTACATATTTTAAGAAGATAGCATACAAAATTGAAAGAAAGTGTATCTCACACCACAACAAATTTTGTTTAACTAAATAACATGTACACATAGTTCATTAACATTTCAATTTAAAAAATGACTGTGACTAAAATATATAAACAGAACAAACTCATCCTTAAAACAAAGATTAATGTACAAACAGAAATATATTCACAGCCGAATAAATTCCATTTCACAAACATATATACAAATTCTAAAATAATTACTGTTAGATCACGCAGGTGACTTGCAGGGGCTACAAAACTAGTTTCAGCCAAAGATGAAACCAAATTAATAAACACAATATAAGATTGAAAAGTCAAGCTTAAATTCGCTTGATGACGCTGGTCATGAACTTTTAAACCCAAAAGTTTACTCATTTCCAATATTATTTTTATCTATCATCGTCATTTATTTTTCTTTGAATTTAAAGGTCGACTTCTTTGTAGAATTATATATTAATAAGAATGATGACATGATTACTACATTTTTCAATATATTTTTAACAAGTTATCACGTGAAATTCCATAATATATTATTATCTTAATTCTTTAATATAATTTATATTTATCATCGGTATTTATTTCTCTTCAAATTTGAAGGTCGAACTCTCCGTAGAAATATATATTATTAAGAATGATGGCGTGATTATTACATTTTTCAATCTATAGTTAAACAATTTAACATGCATCTCGTGAGCAACCCTTTTCTTAAATTCGTAATTCTTACATACAAAGTAAATATATATCTATACTAAGATATAATAACCAGATGAGATATAATATGATTCAAACTCCATTTTGATCTTCCCATCTCACGACCATCAGATCTTCTTAATCAAATAATCAGAATCATTAGATCTAAATATTAAAATACTGTAAAACTCAATCTCACATGTTCGAATCCCTTTGACAAGAAATGTTTGTGTTATTGTTTAGAGATATACAAATAAGTATAAAGATTTGAATCTCACCAACAACAAATATTATTAAATACTCCCTCAGTCCCTTCCAATTAATTACATTTATGAGAAAGTGTCCGACACGCATTTTAAGGTGCATAAAAATTATAGTTATGTAACTTATTTTTACAATTTTCTTTTTATGAATAAAACTTGAATGGTTTAATTTTAATTCAGAAAAATAAAATTGTAAAAAAAATTAAAGAACTATATACTTTATATGCACTTTAAAATGCGTGTCGGACACTCTCTCAAAAATATAAACAATCGAAAGGGACAGATGGAGTATTAAATAATGCACTCCACAAATTTCCAAGTTAGATACCCTCCAACCACAAAAAAAATTGTATTTCTCATGTTCGAAGCACATCATAACAAACATTTATATTTTTCAAAAAATACAAGCATTTATGTTATTTATTATATTAAAAATAAAGTTAATAGCTCAACTTTCAATCATATATAATTTTACTATTTGATATAGTTTTGAAATTATACAAATCTAAATTAAAACAATTTAAATTTTTTAAAAAAATAATATAATGTAAATAAAAATATATAAATATTAAAGAAACCCGTGCATCGCACGGGATTTAGGCCCCATTTGTTTGGCCCTGAATGCTCATGAATGAACACTTATCTGAGAAAATCTTATAAACAGTTTATTTATTAATTATTTTTTTTTCATTTGAACGATCCATATAGCAGTGGGCCATTCATATAAAAAACTCTGACTAAATGGTTTTGCACTTTGGCCTGTGCAAGTATCCACCGTCTATATTCCCCATTTTCTATTTCAGTTTTTATACTTTATTATTCATTCTTATTTTGTCACGTGTTATACTAAATTTCAAATAAAATAATACGATTAATATTAGGTATTAATAACAAATTATAATTATTTATTTCTTGGTATATGTATAATACATATTTTTCTAATTATTAAAAATTTTGTACATCCAACATTTAGTAGTATTTAGATTCTTAAATTTTGTAATTTATTAGACATAATTTTTTTAATAGTTAATCGCAAAAATTATTCATTCAAATATCATAAAAGAAAATTATATACCAAACAATCTTATTCATTCGACATTTAGATTTTTGATTCATTCAGATCATTCAGAAATATTAATGAATCAGATATAAATGATTCAGATTTGCCAAATGACCCCTTAGACTATTAAGTATAAAATATAATTTGTATTGAAAATAGGTTGGATTAAGATCAAACAAAAAAATATGTAACATGTAAATTTTTTAAATAGTTGAACCACGATCTTGAACCAATTTTGGTTGGTTCAATTCAAAAGTCAAATCGGTTTCTATGGATGATGAGATTTAATCCAAAACATGACCACTGTTAGTATTTAATATGAGGTTAGAATCTTATTACAACACTCGTATATAACAGTGTTATATTCCATTTTCTTTTATCATCATATATTGTAAATTATATTTTTAATATATTTTTAGTGGGATTCGAAACTTAAACCCCCTTGTATATAATAATTTTTATAATTATATCTAACGGTTCTCATTAATTTAATATAAAGTATCTAACTGCTCTCGATTGAGTGACCAAAGAATCAAAAACCAAAATTTCAATATTTCATCTTTATATAGGAGTATAGATCAAATTATCAAAATTCAAAAATATAACATTTTAAAATTATATTTTAAACTATTTTATAAAATTATTTTTTATAATATATCAAATCTTGTCGGTGTTCACCAATATTATCAAAGCTTAATTATAACTTAATCATTAAAGTATCACACGATGTACACATAAATCTCTAAAATAAAAAATTCTATATTATCCCTTTAAATATAAAATTTGTTCGCTTTAACTCTTTTGTAAAAATTACATTTAATATTGCCCTGAGCCTTGGTTATTATGTCCGCAATATTATACTTTAAGGGCAATATTGTTTGTCAATCATTTTCTTATCATTTTTTTATTTATTAAATAGTATAAATAATGTATAAATATATGATATACTAATTAACAACATATTATTATATTCTATTTTACTTTCGCAAAATCTTACTAAAATTATAAATTTAATTTATAATAAAAACTAGCAAAATTATAATATACTATTAATATCTCAGGTAATATGCAATTATAACTGATATAAATTAAAACTTATTTAATTGTATAAACTAATTAATATGATAACCTTGGTACAATATTCACGATCTCATAAAACATTGATCAAGAATTTTAATTTCTGGGAAGTATGTAATATTATTAAAAAATATTTATACTAAGTAATTTTAAATAATTTTTTGAAAGAATCAAAACAAGTATATAAAAAATGATTAAAGGGTTAAAGTGTGCAAAATTCATTATTTAGGGATAAAAGTATACAACCTTAAAGGATAATATTGGAAAAAAAAATCAGCAAAATGGTTTAAGTGTACAAAACATATAAATAAGGGGTCAATATATACATTTTTTTTGTTTAAGGGTCCATGTGTACATCAAGTTATACCTTAATGGTTAAATTATAATTAAGCCCTGGATCGATCATATTTCATTCATCATCTAGTTATTATTTCAATTAAACAAATAGTTGCAAGTGAAGAAAGTTTCAAAAGTTGCACTTTATATGTCTTTCAAATGTGTTGACGGAGGAATTTGGGAGTAACAAAACTTAAGGTTCGTAGCCGGAAACAAGATCTGTTATGGCGGTTCTTCGTCGGAAATGTGAACAGTAACCGGCGGATCCGATGAACAGTATTCATCGGAAAAGATGAACAGTGTTTGGTGGTGGTGATTATTGGGGGTTGAGATTGCTTAGGGTTAGTGGTGGCTCCTTTGCGCTCTCGCTTCTGACCCCTTACAATTTGCCTACGTACCCCTATTTATAGGGGATCAAGCCCACGTAGTTCTTGGGGAACAAGAAACCTAATAGGCTTAGATTTCTTATCCTGAGGCCTAGTAGAAAACCCACTGAAAACCGTCTTCTACTAGCTTTAGGAATATCCGCCGATGAGGCCCAACCACAAAGGACCAAGGCTCGTCCGCGGCTTCGAGACTTCATGAATGAGGCATCTCCCTGGCCAAGGATAACCCTCCACTACAAGCTGTTTCTCTAGTCCGCGGATGCAGGTATAGCCGTGGTTCACCCCAAATGTTGGACGCATCCTTCTCCCCCGATAAGAAGCCCCTACCAGATTGCAGGACAAGTGATCCCAAGTTTTTGGGTGCAAAGTGCAGGATACTCCGAAGTCTCCCAACGAGGAAACCCGTTGATTACAGAGACAGAGCTCCCAAAGCACACACCAAATTTCACCCCACATCCCCAATGAGGACACCCATTGACTACAGGAGGAGGCCTTCAGTCCAGGCATACCCCTGGAGGTCTCTGACCATGGACACCGCCTTTCCTGTAGATATGCTACAGGAAGGAGTTCTTCAATAGAGTACCTACATCAAATACGTTAGTTATAATAATCTCCGTCTTCCTTGAATCTTCCAAAGAACTCGGCCAAGCAATCATGTTTGAAGTCTTCACAAAGCCTTTTGTTCCTTTAAGGCGCGTCCTAAGGCTCACAAAAGGAGGAGATTTAATAAGGAAACTCC
Organism: Apium graveolens; assembly: GCF_009905375.1. Lineage (NCBI taxonomy): Eukaryota > Viridiplantae > Streptophyta > Magnoliopsida > Apiales > Apiaceae > Apium > Apium graveolens. The sequence continues at coordinate 47,304,239 of NC_133656.1, forward strand.
CTGCCTTTCCTTAGTGATTGGGCGCGCCTTCCCCTTATGTTGAGGGCGCGCCCCTTTATATATGGGGCCAAGTAACAACAACTTTACCAACCATCAAAACATAGGGCGCGCCTTATATATACAGAGGGCGCACCTCCTTTCCTTTTGCAAGGCAAATTACCTTATCCATTCCGTAATTTTAGGCATTTCCTCCTCAATTTTGACTATTTTATCAATCTCAATCTGAATATTCTTTATACCAATTTTTGGGCATAACAACTACCCCCCAAATTCCATATGTCATTGAAAATGGGATTGGAATTTTTCTCCTCATCCTTTTTAAAATCTTTATAAACATATATTCCAATATTTGTTTTACTAGGCGCGCCTAAAAGGCATAGAATAGAGGGCTTAATCTACTTAATGTTCTTATTTTCGTGCATTCTAAATTGCTGTCAATCTTATAAGGCGCGCCTTCAAGAGGGCGCGTCCTAAAATTTGAAATGATTTGAAACGGTTTTCCTTATTCTTCGGGAATCGTGATTGACATGACAGATTTGACAGCTGTCCTTTTTACCTATAAATACAAGTCACCGTCAGTCATTTTCATTTTTACTTTTACTCTCCCCTTTCCTTTTATTTTCTCTTTCTACGCCAAAAGCTTCAACTCCGGCGGCGAACTTTTGCTCAGAACCAGCCTTCTCTGTTACCACTCTCCCAATCTTTTCCAGTCAACTTCTTCTCCATTCGAAAAGGTATGTAAAACTTCTTTCTTTTCTGGATTTCGTCACATAAATCATATTGCATGCCACATTATCTCTTCAACTTCCTTAACTGTTCTTGATGATATACATAAAATGACGTATGTATATGTGTATGTATATGCGTAATTTCAAATTTTTGTTGTTCTAGATCCAAAATCATTAGGTCCAATTTTCAATTTTATGTTTCTAGGAATCCCAACCGTTTATCCTCAAAATTAAAAGCATATATCTTAAGATAAGGCGCGCCTTTTTATTCATACGAGGCGTGTCCCCTTTATTTTTATCCACGCCATTGTCATCTAATCTTCCAATACATCATAGCAGTCTTTATATATTTTATAATAGAATAGGACGCTCCTTCTTAGTATATGACTCGTCTTGCCCTTCTCTTAAGTCTACCCCTACCTTTTCTGTTTCCTTCATACTTTCATATCTCGTTCTTTCGTATTGGGCGCGCCCTCAACATTTCTTTTGGTTTTCTTGACATCTGGAAGACGAGGGCGCGTCCTCTCCTTTTCACCCTTTCAAGAATTTCCTTACCAATCTGGGAATCTATTCTCCTCCAAACATTTACTTCGATCCCCAACCTCCAAACGCCCACCATACTCCTGAATCCTGAACCGGGTGGCGCGCCTTGTTCAAGACTCCAAAAAGGGAATGTTGATGGCAGGCTCTTCAGACAGTTCTTCCACGGACAACATCCCTCTATCTCGTAGACATGGAAAGCAAAAACTAATCCAAAAGGATAGATCCCCAGCCCCAATTAGGACAGACCTGGACGATGATGACTGGTTCGAGAGTTTGAATGCCGACAAGTATAGGGGTGTTGAGAGGGGTGTCAACGTAGGTGCTGGACCTTCTCAAGTATCCTACAGGGTTGTTTCTCCAAGCCCATCTCCTCAACAAACACAGGGCGTGCCTACTTCTCCAATTTTCGAGGGCGGGCCTGAAGAAAATGTATCGCCTCGTGATGAAGCAAATTTCTTTGATGAAGATTCTTTCCAGTTCTCTACCTCTCCTGAGCCTTCTCCAATCCCCTTCCAATACTGGGAAGTTTCTGATAGAGAATTAGACTTTTATTGGGATGAGTTCGAGCCATGCAACGAAGCTGTGAAGAAACATTTCAGGAAGGAGCATGGGAAGCTTTTCTGCGTGGGCCTGTCCTCAACCTGTTCAGATGAGCAACTGGGATGGCTCATGGATTTTTATGATATGGAGGGCATATGGGCGCGCCCTTTAAGCATGATGCGGCCCTATATCTTCAATTATGGGAGGAACTTCAAGATCCCTAGGATGGTAACTAGCCCTAAGCTTGTATCCTTAGGAATAGACGCGCCCTTACATCCCTATCTTAGGGAAGTGATAGAACTTTACGACGTGGCTCCACTCCAACTTTCTCCCAATAGCTACAAGTTTATCCTGGCCCTGTTCATTCTCTATACAGACCTGGGTTTCCCCCAACCTTCCATGGCCGAAGTCACTTATTTCTTTAACCTGAGAAAATCTGACCAGGGGTACTACTACTTGGTTGTAGACAAGCAACATAATAAGGAAGGTTTCTCCTCTGGAAAGCTTAGCCATGAAAAAGGCTGGAAGGAAAATTTATTTTATTTGTATGACATTCCCAGACTAAGGATAAGATTCAACAAGTCACCAAGTAAGGGCACGCCATTTCTTTCCTTTTTTTTTATTACTGTGCTTTTACTTCTTTTTTCCCTTTTTACATCCTTATTCTTTTCAGACAGACCTGTGGCCAAGCCACTTAAGGGCGACCCCAAAAAACGAGCTAAAGCCCTTCTCAGAGTGGCTGCCGACAGGTGGAACCTAAAGACCTTAGTCACACGGACTAATCTGATGTGAGTCGGAATCCTTTCTAACCAAGTAGGGATAAAGTGTAAATATGTAAAGTTTAGGAAAGGCGCCCCTGTTTCCCGTGTAATCGACCCAGATAGTGAAGAAGAGGCTGAAGAAGAAGAAGAAGCAGATGACAGCTCTTTTCAAGGCCAAGATCCTTCAGGTTCAACAATTGCAGAGTCTAAAGGCGCGCCCTCCTACAATTGGCACATCCTAGCTTCTTTTCTGTTAGCTTTTGCATTAGCATACTAGATATAAATTCCTGTTCATGTGGTTAATCTTTCCGACCCTTAGGGCGCGCCCTTTCACTCTAGGTGTAGCACTTTATACATGTTTATCAATGTTATCTTTATCAATTGCCCTTATTTATTGCTCTGTTCAACACACTTAACTGTCACGTTCAATTAATATTTTCTATGTTTTATGCAGAAATGGCTCCTCCAAGAATCCCAAAATCTTTTGGGGCGCGCCCTGGTGACAAACCTAGGCCCAAGCCAAAGAAAGATGCTCCTGCAGCACAGGCATCAATTCCAACTTCTGCCCCCATTCCTCAAACAACACCTGTCCCTAAGAGGCCCATAATTGATCTTACAGAGAAACAGGGCGCGCCTAAGAGGCATAGAGCAGAGGGCGTGCCTTCTGGCTCATCTGCTGCTTTAAATGCTCTTGGCCCCATGGGTTCCCTTCACGTCTCAGATGAAGAAGTGGAACAGTGGCAAGCCATGGATTTGGAAGATGTCGCTCGTGCCTCTATAAAGGCATCTTGCCAACTGTTCATCCACTCCACCCGAGTGGTGGACAAACTTCTTGAAGAGGGGGCGCACCTAGAGAGGCTGCAGGGTGACAATAACATTCTGAGGAACACTCTCAAAGACAAGGACTTTCTGCATGCCAAGGACATCAAAGCCAAAGATTTTGAAATTTCCTTTCTCAAGGATGAGGTGGCCAATTTTACTTCTCAGCTAGAGATTGCCAACAAAAAGACCACCTCTCTCCACACTGAGCTTGGTGGAGCCAATTTGAGGATTGAATATTTGGAGGAACAACAGAAAATGGGTTGGCCTGATGAGAAGAGGGAAATGGCTGATGAAGCATTTGTCAATAGTATTCACTTCTACAGGGTTGGTTTTCTGGCCAATAACCCTGATTACACTTTTGAGAAGTTTGGGGAAGAGACAGTTGCTGAGATGGTGGAATTTAAGAAGGAGCATGCTGCTGAAATCAAGGCAAGGAGGATAGAACTGGGGTTGGAGGAGGAAGAAAGTGAGGGCGCACCATAAGAGGAAGTCCCCAAGAATGCGCCTGAAGCTGATCCCACTGTTCCTCTTCAATCTATTCCTCCAACAGACCAGTCTCAAGGCGCGCCTTGATTTATGTCTTTCCTTTATCGTACTTAAGTTTCAAATACTTCTGAGGAGCCAACCCTCTATTGATGCTGTGCAAAGTTGTACGACTTATTTTTTTGCTACTCTTTTACTTTTGCATCATGACATTTCGTATGGCTCAATGTTAATTTTATATTTTCCCGTATGCATAAAAATTTGTTAAGGCACTTTGATTTTTCCTTGGCCATTTTATGTTCCCATGAATCATGTCACTATAGGGCACGCCTTTTAACATATTTTCGGGTGTTTTTTCTTTTTACGTGATCTCAAAATTGTCCCCTCTCTCGTAACATTTTAGCAATGAGGGCGCACCTTATTTCTTTTGCAAATAACACGTACATTTTCTTACCAGTAATAATTTTGCGATATTTTACTTATCAGTCCAAGGGCGCGCCTTAAGCTGTAGGATTTTTACCTTAGCTTATAATGTGTAAAATCCTTTCATGTATGCACACTGTGTTATCTTGATTATAAAGCAACAATTATTAGATAGGGCGCGCCTCAACATAGGCGCACCCCTGGTGTTTTTTCAAATGAGATTTTCATGTCAAGTAGATAAAGCAATTTGAAGTAAATTTTTCCTTTTATTGATAATGCGCTCTAGTGCATAAATTACACCAGTCCCATGGCTACTATGCTCTATGGGGAAATTATTTGAAAATTTTCTTCCTTCTGCTAGTTCTGAGGTTCGCAGTCATATGTACTACCCCCTAAGGCTAGGAGGAATTTATTTGCTACTAGTCTATTACATAGGAATCAAATAAGAAAATAAGGGGGACACAGCCACACCATACTGTTAATACTTTCGTAGATGTTCCGCATTCCACACTCGAGGAATAAGTTTACCATCCAGATCTTCCAAGCGGTAGGTTCCCTTCCAGAGTATAGCTTTAACCTTGTACGGTCCTTCCCAATTAGCACCAAGCACCCCGTGCTGAGTTATCTTAATGTTAGGCATAACCTTTCGCAACACAAGATCTCCAACCTTGAACGACACGGATTTTACCTTTTTATTGAAATACCTTGCGATTCTCTGCTGATATGTAGCAAGCTTTAATTGAGAGTTCGTTCGGGCTTTGTCTAACAAATCCAAGTGAAGCCTCTGGTTAACTTCTGCATCTTCCTCAACAAACACGTCTCTCCGGAGGGATCCGACTCCTACCTCCACGGGAACCATGACCTCATACCCATAAATCAGCCAGAAAGGGAGTTTCTCCTATGGACGATCTAGGGGTCGTATTGTAAGACCAAAGGACCATGGGCATCTCCTCTGGCTAATCTCCTTTTTTTTCTTCTAGCTTTGCTTTCGAGGTATGTTTTATGATTTTGGTTATAGCCTCTGTCTGACCATTACTCTGCGGATGATAAACTGTGGCAAAGTCCTTTTTGATTTTCAAGTCCTGACAAAGCTTCCTTAACTCTTTACTATCAAACTGCTTCCCATTGTTCGAGATGAGTTTGTAGGGGATACCGAACCTGCATACTATGGAATTGAAAACAAAATCCCTTATCTTTTTTTCCATGATCGTGGCTAGTGACATAGCCTCTGCCCATTTGGTAAAGTAATCCACAGCCACCACAGCGTATTTCACACCCCCTTTGCTTTGGGCAATTCTCCAATGAGATCAATCCCCCACATGGCAAAAGGCCAAGGACTCGCCAATGAGGTAAGGGTGGATACCGGGGCGTTTGAATAGTCGGCAAATCGCTGGCAACGGTCACAAGCCCGGACAAAATTGAAGGCATCTTCTCTCCTACTTGGCCAGTAGTATCCTTGTCTAAGTACTTTTAACGCCAAGGAACCACCCCCCGAGTGATTGCCACAAATCTCTTCGTGCACCTCTCTGAGAATATAATTTCCTTCTTCCATATCCACACAACGTAACAGTGGCTGGTTAAATCCTCTCTTGTACAATACCCCGTTTTATTCGACATACTTTGCAGCCTGGTACCGAAGGCGTCGAGCCTGTAGTTTGTCTTCTGGTACAGCTCTTGTCTGAATATAGTTATGAATGGGGGTCATCTAGCTTTCTCGTGGGACTTCTTGCATCTAAAACACCTCCACCTCCAAAATACTTGGGATTTCTTGGATTCCCAAAGGGATTTGTCCAAGCTGGACGCTGTCCATCTGTGACCCCATCTTGGCCAAAGCATCTGCATTACTATTTTCTTCTCACAAGACACTTTCTAGCCTGGTACTTAAAAACTTTTTCAATAGGCGTTGTGCACATCTCATATATAACTCCGTCCGAGGTCCCTGGGCCTGAAAACCTCCGTTGACCTGGTTCACAACTAATTCGGAATCGCTCCGGACTATCAAATTCATGCCCCCACCTCCAGAGCTAGTTTCAGACCGTTGATCAATGCTTCATACTCAGCATCATTGTTAGTAGCATAGAATTTGAAATAGATAGCACTCATCAAACTGTGCCCTTCCGGAGTGACCAAGACAATCCCGTCACCTGATCCATTATTGTTCACGGCCCCATCGACATGTAATATCCACCAAGGGTGTGGTAGTTCCTGCCTCTTTTCATCGTGAGAACTTCCTTGCGAGGTAGGTTCTGCCAACACTATGGCCTTATCATCAACTTCTGCATCGAACTCAAGTATGAAATCAGCCAGCACTTGTCCCTTAATTGCAGTGCGAGGACAATACTCCAAATCAAATTGTCCTAGCTCTACTGTCCATTTTAACATTCTCCCTGACGATTCAGGTTTATGTAGAATATGCCGAAGCGTATAAGCGGTGCGAACTTCTATTCGGTGAGCCTGAAAGTATGGTCTTAACTTTCATGCCGCAAGAATGAGAGCGTACACCAGTTTTTCCATGTTGGTATACCTGGTTTCCGCATCCAACAACCTTTTGCTCACATAGTATACGGGCCACTAGTGGCTTGCTTCTTCCTTTACAAATACCGCGCTGACGGAGTATTCGACACCGCCAAGTAAAGAATCAATTTTTTCCCGTCTTTTGGCTTGGCCAACATCGGAGGATTTCCCAACTGCTCTTTGATTTTCAGAAAAGCCTCTTCACACTCAGGAGTCCACAGAAAATCCTTCCCCCTTCCTTTGATTAACTTAAAGAATTCTTTGCACTTATCTGATGACTTTGAGATAAATCGATTCAGGGCCGCAATCCTTCCTGTCAGGCTCTGTACTTGTTTAACGCTGGTGGGAGATTTCATGTCTAGCAGAACTTTTATTTTTGCCGGGTTAGCCTCAACTCCCCGGTGGTTGACCATGAATCCCAAGAATTTCCCCGACTCCACACTGAACACACACTTCTGCGGGTTTAGTTTCATCTTATATTTTCTCAGAATATGGAACATTTCGGCTAAGTCGGCAATGTGGTCTTCCGCCCTTTTCGACTTTACGAGCATGTCATCCACATACACTTCCATCATCTTCCCAATCTGCTTCTTGAACATTTTGTTTACCAATCTTTGATAAGTGGCACCGCCGTTGATCAGACCGAATGGCATTCCAATATAGCAATAGAGCCCTCTATCAGTAATAAAAGAGGTGTGCTCCTGGTCAGGCTCATACATAAGAATTTGGTTATACCCGGAGTATGCGTCCATGAAGCTGAGCAACGCATGTCCTGCTGTGGCGTCGACCAACTAATCGATTCTTGGTAGGGGAAAACTATCTTTCGGACACGCCTTATTCAGATCGGTGAAATCCACGCACTTTCTCCATTTACCGTTGGGCTTTTTTACCAGCACCGGGTTTGCTAGCCATTCTGGGTAGAAGGATTCCCGAATTAGTCCGACGTCCAAGAGCCTCTCTACTTCCTCTGCCAGGGCTATAGCTCTCTCTCCGCTTACGGCCCTTCATTTTTGTCAAACCCCTTTATGCATGGGGTCGATATTCAATCGGTGGCACATTATCTCTTGATCTATTCCTACCATGTCAGAATGGCTCCATGCAAATACATCAAGGTTCGCCAAGAGAAATATTGAAAGATCCTCCTTCAACCTTGGTGCCAACTGGGATCCTATTCTCAAAACCTTACTCGGATCTTTTTCATCGACAGGGATTTCAATCGTATCTTCTGCTGGCCCCATCTTCTCCGTCGGCATTGGTATCCGGGGATCCAGGTCAGGCGAATCATGAATTTCATTGTCTTGTAGAGAAGGTGCATCCCCTTTAGGAGGAGCGTCGACTTCTTTAGAAGGCGTTTCCTGCATAGCAGGGGCATCAACTTCCTTGGCATGTTTTGTGGGTAAGGGCGCTCCTTTAGGGGGAAGGGCATCTACCTCACACTCATCATGTTCGAGGCTTTGCAAGACATCGAATCTTCCTTCTAACCGTTCCCCATTGAAATCTGTTTGGACTATGGTGTCTATTGCCTCCTCTTCTTCCAACATTTCAATTCTGATTATGTTTTCCAAGTATAAGGTTGTTGGGGGCAGCCCGGAGGGATGCTCATCTTCTTGCTCAACATAAAAGTGGACTCGAATTTCCTCGATTGATTGCTCAATGCTCTTTTCTTGAACTACGTCCGAAGTATCTTCGGCGTGGGAGTCTTTTCTAAAGCCTCTCATAGCTTGCATGTAGCACTCCCGAGAGTCATACTGAGAACCCTTTATACTTCCCACCCCATTTGGCGTTGGAAATTTGATGGTTAGGTGGTGGATTGAAGTGATAACTCTCATCTCCCGCAGAAAAGGTCGTCCCAACAACACGTTGTGGAACGATTCCTGATTCAGGACCTTAAATTCAAGCATCTTTGTTACCGACAACGGGCTTTCCCCCAAAGTACATGGCAGCCGAATCGATCCCATGACTCTAACTCCTGCGCCTGAAAAGCCATAGACCCACGAGTCTTCCCCCGACATATCCCGATCAGGTAGTCCCATCTTCTTGAAGGTACTGTAGTACAGGATATTTGCCGAGCTTCCATTATCCATGAAGGCTCTATGGATATTTTTGGTTCCGATTTGGATGGAAATAACCAACGCATCATTGTGGGGATGATGTACCCATCGGGCATCTGCTTCTCTGAAGGTGATATCCAAGGACTCGCCCTTAAATACTCTGGGCGGTCGAGTTTCCACCCTATGAATGTCTGTGAGAGGCCTGAACCGGGCCTCCCTAGCATATCTTGCCAAGGCTCGGTTACTACATTCCATCCCGGGATCTCCCCCGTAGATTGTTCGGATACTGCCATCCCAGACAAATTTATTTTCCTCCAGGGTACCATTGTTCGACCCGCGCGGGGCTCGCCTTTCTTCTTCTTTTGCTCTATCATCCTTGTGCTTCCTTACTTCCTTGACTACCCATTCACCAAGGTATCCTTCCTTGATAAGCGCTTCAATTTCATCTTTTAAATGTCGGCACTCATGCGTGTTATGTCCAGATGACTCATGGTATTCACAATACTTTTTCTTGTCTTTGCTTTGCCATAATGATAAAGATTCAGGTTTTCTAAATAGCCCTCTATTTTTGTTTACTTCGAAGATATGCTCGATAGATGCGACCAAGGGCGTGTACCGGTTTGTTCTGTAGTCATATTTTGAGGGAGGACTCCATCCCCTCCTCATGCTCGCAGTATTCACCCGGTCTGGGCTTCGACTACTTCTTCTGTACCTTGGGATTGGAGATCTATCCCTCTTCCTTCCTTTGCTTCTCTGACTTGACTGTGAAGTCGGTTGCACCTCTGCCAGAGATTGTTCTATAGCTTTAAACGATTCTGCTAAAGCAAAGACATCTGCTAGAGTAGCCGGGTCTTTCCCTTGCAAGTGCTTCCAAAAGTCCGAGCCAACCCTTAATCCCGCGATCAAGAAGCTTTTCAGGGCTTCGTCTGATGCTCCCCTCACGCTGGTAAATTCAGCGTTGAACTTTTTGAAGTACGATGTCAAGCTTTCATTTTCCCTTTGCCTAAAATTGGCAAGATTTGTGACAGAGGGCGCGTATCTCACCGCGGCTTGGAACTTGGTTAAGAACAGAGTTTTCATCTGATATCATGAGGTGATCACTCCCAGCCCGAGCTTTTGAAACCACTGCTGGGCACTTTCTCTAAAGGTTGTTGCCAAGAGACGGCATCGAGCCAAGTCCGGGACTTGGTACACATCCATCTCTATATTAAAACGACCCGGGAACTCCACCGGATCTGAGTTTCCGTGGAAACGGAGATCGCTAGTAGTGTTGCGATACCTGGCCGGCAACTGTGCCTCTCTTACCGCCACCGAGAATGGGGAAGGGATTTCAGCTGTGGCCGTCACTCTGCCTTCCAGGTGGTTAAGTAGCCTTTTTAGATCTCCTACATTGAAAGTTCCCACGCCTGGAATGGTCTGCATTTGAGGCTGCGGGCCTTGGGGTTTTAATGGAGGTACCTCCACTTGATTTCCCCCGGGAGGGGCTTGCTGCTGGTTCGTGTTCTGGCCGTCTTCGGGTATCACAATTACTTTGGGATTCCGTCCTTGATTTCTCCCTTGATTTTCTTCTTGACCCTGGCCGCGGCCTCAAGCTGTTCCACGATCATAGTTTTCTATGTCTCTGTGATCATCACGTTCCGCATAGTCATAGCTATCTCCTCGGTTATTCCAGCGGGAATCAAGGTGACCGCGGTAATTGTCGCGACGGTATCCCTCTAAGTATCTACCTCGGCCTCCACCTCTTCCTCTCCATTGAGGCCTTCTCCAACGATCATTTCCATACCTACGCCTATATCGATCCAGCGATCTGCGGGGAAGAGCTCTCTCATGATCGCGGTGCCGCTCCCGATTTTCCTGGAAATTCAGGGGCACACACGTTGGATCGCGGTGTCGCTCCCGATTTTCCTGGGAATTCAGGGGCACACGCGTTATATCATGGGGCGTCACATCTCCACGATCAACTTCTTTCTACCATTCAAGTAACACCATTCTTAAATCATCATCGCCCAAGCGGATTCCCAAGCGATCTTTCAAAGCTGCGAAACCCTGTTGCTGATTCTCCGGCATCGACTCCGCCTATCGGCGTTCCTCGAGACTACGTCCAGACCGGTGTGGATGGGAGGCTCCCTAGTTATCCACCCGCAGAATTTCCCGACCATCAGCATCTTCTTCCACTAGCTCGATGATTGGGGACGTGTCATTGGAATAGTCCATGCGTCGCGGGGTTATCGGCACACGCCCTCCTTCGGTGCGGCCATGGCCGACTGAGGCATCCCTATCAGTCATGGGTGCTTTTCCAAGTGTGTGAGTTGCACGGCCACGGCGAAGACCCCTTCTGGCCTTGCGTCGCTCCACCGTACTCAACCTTGACTCGAAACCATTCAAAGCATCCCCCATGCGATACAGTTGTTCCAACAAGTCGACATTGCTGATGAGCACAGGCGGCTGTCCCCCAACGTTCAGCGTAGGACGATCAGTCATTGGCGGAACGTAGGGTTCATATTCATAACCGTGATCAGAATCTTCTTCAGAACTTCCATCATAAAAACTTACATCACGATATTGAGACATCTTTCCTCCCAGATGCAGATCTTGATTAGCCCCTCCTTCTAGCGCCAATTTATTGACGGAGGAATTTGGGAGCAACAAAACTTGAGGTTTGTAGCCGGAAATAAGATCTGTGATGGCGGTTCTTCGTCGGAAATGTGAACAGTAACCGGCGGATCCGATGAACAGTATTCGTCAGAAAAGATGAACAATGTTTGGTGGTGGTGATTATTGGGGGCTGAGATTGCTTAGGGTTAGTGGTGGCTCCTTTGCGCTCTCGCTTCTGACCCCTTATAATTTGACTACGTACCCCTATTTATAGGGGATCAAGCCCACATAGTTCTTGGGGAACAAGAAACCTAATGGGCTTAGATTTCTTATCCCGAGGCCCAGTAGGAAACCCACTAAAAACCGTCCTCTACTAGCTTTAGGAATGTCCGCCGATGAGGCCCAACCACAAAGGCCTAAGGCTCGTCAGCGGCTTCGAGACTTCAAGGATGAGGCATCTCCCTGGCTAAGGATAACCCTCCGCTACCAGCTGTTTCTCTAGTCCGCGGACGCAGGTATAGCCGTGGTTCACCCCAAATGTTGGACGCATCCTTGTCCCCCGATAAGGAGCCCCTACCAGATTGCAGGACAAGTGATCCCAAGCGTTTGGGTGCAAAGTGCAAGATACTTCGAAGTCTCCCAACGAGGACACCCGTTGACTATAGAGACAGAGCTCCCAAAGCACACACCAAATTTCACCCCACATCCCCAATGAGGACACCCATTGACTACAGGAGGAGGCCTTCAGTCCAGGCATACCCCTGGAGGTCTTTGACCACGGACACCGCCTTTCCTGTAGATATACTACAGGAAGGAGTTCTTCAATAGAGTACCTACATCAAATACGTTAGTAATAATAATCTTCGTCTTACTTGAATCTTCCAAAGTACTCGGCCAAGCAATCATGTTTGAAGTTTTCACAAAACCTTTTGTTCCTTTAGGGCGCGTCCTAAGGCTCACAATAGGAGGATATTTAATAAGGAAACTCACTGCCTTTCATTAGTGACTGGGCGCGCCTTCCCCTTATGCTGAAGGCGCGCCCCTTTATATATGGGGCCAAGTAACAGCAACTTTACCAACCATCAAAACATAGGGCATGCCTTATATACATAGAGGGCGCGCCTCCTTTCCTTTTGCAAGGCAAATTACCTTATCCATTCCGTAATTTTAGGCATTTCCTCCTCAATTTTGACTATTTTATCAATCTCAATCTGAATATTGTTTATACCAATTTTTGGACATAACAAAATGTAATGCAAACTTTACAGTATGAAATTAAATCATGTATATTAAGAGCTATGTATATTAAGAGCTACTGGAGGATCCCTCTTCTTGTTCCTTTATAGAGTTAATCATTTCCACAACTTCTGTAATACTTGGCCTACCATCTGGGGATGCATTTGTGCACTTCAGAGCTAATTGCAACAAAGTTACCAGGCTCTCTTCATAAGCACCTTCTGAAGTGAGTGACTTATCAAACACTTCAACTGTCCATTCTTCTTTAACAACCGAGTGTACCCATTTATCCAAATCAAATCCTGTATTCTGAACTAACCTTCCTGTTAGTAACTCCAGGAGTATCACGCCAAAAGCATAGATATCTACTTTGAAGGTAGCGTACGCTCGGCCACCAGTAGGATCTGCAGTTTTCAAAGTGTTGGCTTGGATATAATTTTCAACCACCATTAGTCCATATTCACTGATGCAAGGTTCCATTTTGTTGTTCATCAATATGTTAGAGGATTTTAGATTTCCGTGAGCAATCCCATCTGCATGAAGCTTGTTGTGCATGAATGCTAAAGATTCAGCAATGGTAGCTGCAATGGTTAGTCTGCTTCCCCAATCAAATATTTGTCCGTTCTGGGATCCTGAAATGAAATAAATTGAATTGAGTGTTTGGGCACAGTAATTAATTTAATCTGTAAAGAATAATATTAAAGAGTGTTTTGAGAAGTGAGAATGTGAATAACCTTGCAGAAGGCTCAAGAGACTTCCATTGTGCTGGTAATCATAAACCAAGAGCTTCTCCTGCTTGGAACAATAGTAGGCAAGAACAGATAGAACTTTTGGATGTGTCACTTGGCCTATTCTCTGCATTCTTTTCTTGAAATGCTCCGCAGATATACCCCAATCCTTGATCCTTTTAACGGCTAAAATCAATCCGGAATTAGGTGTGACCTTGTATGTGCTTCCGTGTTTTCCTCTTCCAAGCAATTCTGCCGGAGCTCGAAGCAAATCCTCAAATTTCATCCCCTTTATATCTGGATTAGAAAGGACTAAGAGTGAGGATGAAGCCATCCCACTTTCAGCAGATGTAACTGAAAATTCGGATCTTTTCACATTCTTGTATTCAGCAGAACTACTATCACTATCATCAGCTTTTACAACATTGGTCTTCTTGTTTTCAGATCTGACATTCATGATCACCCTGTAGCTAATAATAAGTATCACAATTAAGACAATAATGGCTGCGCCACAGTATATAAGATATCGAGCCAATGAGTTCTTAGATTTCTTTCTTGTATCTGGACAAATATTAGCAAGGGGTTTCCCGCATAAACCAGGATTACCTAAAAAGCTGCTTTCACCGAAACGACCATCAACATCAGGAATTGGACCACTAAGATCATTGTTGGAAACATTGTACTCTACAAGGTTGGAGAAATCATATACTGGCATCTCTCCACTAAACTGATTGTTGTTAGCTAGAAATGTTAACAATCCTGAGACTTTTGACATTTGAGGAAGCTTTCCTGAGAACCCATTATTTGATATATCAATCCTTTTCAGATTATTCAATCTTGAGAGAGACTTTGGAAATGAGCCTGAGAAACGGTTACCACTCAAATACAAGTGAGTCAGATTTTTGCAGCCCAAGATGTCTTTTGACAAGTCTCCCACAATGTTGTTATTCTCCAGGCTCAGGACAAAAAGCGTATTTGTCTTGCAAAGCAACTCAGCATCGAGAACTCCTGTGAGATTGAGCTCATTAAGAACAATTTTTTTTACAAACTTTTGGCTGCCATCACAGCTAATTCCTTCCCATTTGTCAATGCAAGGGTCTGAACCTTCATTCCAACCCCAGTTTGCGCCTCTTTGCGCATTTCTAGGCGAGAGTTTTTCCATGAACTCAACTAGCGACATCTTCACATCATCCTCTTCTGATACAGCCACTGAGATGAGCAGAAAAGGAACCAAGACTAACCATAAACAAGCTCCAAGCATTGCAGAATTTATTTTGAAGTTCTCAGGCTCCATTTTTATTATTTTGTGCTTTCTAATTTCTATATATGGCCTTTCCGCTCAATGGCAATGTACTAGGAGAAGATGATGTATGTAACAAAATTTGGAAATAGTTGTCAATCTACATTGACAAATGTCTGCATTTACAATCTTATATTGTATCGACCGAAAAGCCTGCGAAAAGCGTGAGAAACATAAAAATGTTCTCAAGCCGGCCCTTGGAACTTGTCAAAATGTGATATGTTCATAAGCCTAATGGCACACCTTTTACCCTTTCTTCTAGATTATATATACAAATGTTTGGATTGTAGTGAAGAGTGCAACACCATTGGACTTACTATCATGAAAAACAAGGCACGCTATATTATAAACTTAAAATTTCGACCCTTTGTGTTCTTTTGTTTTTGTAATTGGGGTAGGGGAGGGCTTCACACAGCAGGGGACTCTGCTGCTGTCTTCGTCAATATGCTAAAGTTAACATTCGTTGCTTAGTGAATAATAAATACTGCACGTTTTCTTTGGTCTTTTAACTCAATCAATCTGTGTACTTGAAGTTCAATTCAGAATTCATTTTCTAGTTTAAAACATTATCATATCTGATCACATATAGTTTTCTGCTTCCAAGATAATTAAGAGGGAGATAATTTATAACTTGAGCTGCTACTTCCCACCAGATATCATTCATTCCGACCAACTGATCCTTAAGATTCTATTTTTGCTTTGTCTCATCCACTTAAATTGGAATCATTTGGGATTCAAATTTCTAGATATGCAATGAAGACCTGAAGATGTAGCTAGGCTGAACCATGATCAAGATTTGAGGAACATGCATGCAACTACTGGCTGATTTGGAACAACAAGGAGGGCCTGTTTTAAGACAGTGATTATTTACAACCTTGGATTAAAGTTATACTATAGGGTGCAGACGTCAGGGTGAAGTAGAAGATCTTCATCTCAATGCCCCTTAAGCGACATTACATTAACGTTGCTCACCCTTAATCTCTAAATTGTGAGACTATGGGCCTTCATTCCTCTATTGATTAACTCTTCATACCCAAATACGCAGACTTTCGAGTGAGAGGATATTAAAATATAATATGATCCTGAAACTTGGGAGATGTGATCATATAATACAGTATGATACCGATCATGTTGAATTCAACTCGTGAGCCTTCAAATTTTAAAAACTCTGGTAACTTGCCATTTTTAACGTCGATATATAATTTCATTGTGACATGGACTTGGAAGTGTTTCAAGATCAACAAATATGGTTTGCCCAGGAACATGATATTATAGTCTATAATATGTCTTGTGTTCATCAAATCGAGATTTCCGGAAAGTTCCTCTGCTGGTGAATACGCAGGCGTACCTATATTAATCACTCAACAAGGGGAAACTTGTTTCTGATTAATTAGCGTGTTGCTTAATCTTATAGCATTATTTATTAAACTTAGGCAACTAGGCACTGGCCGACCAATCGAACTATCATCTTTTTTATTTTGCTTCAGAGGTACTTCTTTATTTCTTAATAACGAAACCTTCAACTAAATACAAGGCACGTACATATGTACTGTGTCTATGTATATAGGGAATTAACCAAACGAGAACCCCTCCATTTTATACTATTTTTTATTTTTCTATTAATCACTATCACACATTTCCTTCTTCCACCCAACTATTTTCTTATCAATTCTACAGCCACCACTGCACTCTGTCTGCCCTTACCGTCCGATGCCACTGTTGGGTATAATTCTAACTACCCAGTAACAATGGATAGTTATATATATAATAACAAGAACAATGGATAGTTATATATATAATAACAAGAACAAGACAAATAACCAACTAACGAAACAAAACACGAAGACAATAACAAACTATAATCAGAGACTGTAATTGACAAAAAAAGGAAATAAAACTTATCTTTTATCGCTTTCCAAATTCTGATAATAAAAATAACACAACAGCTGAGTCGTCAAACCCTTCAAGAGGACTTGACTGTTCTTGTAGAGATTATTGTCCCCCACTTAAGCTGTGATGGAATGCAGCAATATCGCTTACAGGATAAAACAATAACATATCAATCTGGCCACAGAATCAACAATGATCAACGGCGACTTGTACCACAGTTTGCCCAAAAAACCTTAGCAACTCATATATGTTTACGAGGTAGGCACCGAGACTTGTGTTATTTTTATCTCAAGTATACCTCTCAATATATAGGGATCTCAAGTTGCTCTTCTTCTATTTTACTCGATGTGGTATCTCAAGTAACAAAACACAAAAAGTAAACAAAATGGGTTTTCCTTATTATTTATATTATATCCTGATTAATTAATATTAATATTACAAAATATATTCAGAGTATGATTAAAATAATCATTACCCAATATATTTAATATTAATAATTAAATAATCAATATAAATAATTAAACTTATAATAGAAAAGAAAAATATAAGAGTTCCTACTAGCAATAGGCCACACAAGCATTCCACTTATGCTAGTAGTTGTAAACTACACTAACACAAGATGCTATATAAACTCAATATCTTTCTTTTACAATATCAATGTGGGACAAAATCCCCATAACCCATTTCAAACAAGCAACTTTGTCTCAATATATTCATGCATTCCACTAAAAAAATATCTTAGATCCAAATATGAAAGTTTAAGTCCTCATGTCAAGGAACAATCTCCAAGTGTTAACTTTCAAAAATCATATCAAGAACATATAAAAAATATGCCTCAAACTTTCCATTTTCTAACAATCCCCCACAAATCCATAATTAAATTGCATACCAGATTTTATACATGACATGTTTTTCAGAGTCGGTACCCTTCCGGGTTTGAACCCTCCTAAGTCCTCTACTTCGATGGCTACCGGATACAGATGGAATATTTCACCTTGAATCTTTATCCGTTGGGTGTAACCACACTCCATAGACGACGACAAGTCAAAGGCTATGGTGCCAATCTACGGCTTTGAGACGTTAATGGTCATGTCTCGATCCAGTTCATCGAATGTTTCGGGGAATAACCCTTTCCTCTAATTGCGACTACACAATTACATTCGCTTAGCTGGGTATCTCCAGAGATGTACTTCTATCATCTCGTCAAACGACTTGACCCCATCCAGAGGTCAAATAACTCTTGCTAACTAGCAGTTCAAGTACCTCTTAAGGTTTACAAGGGATAGACTCAGATACATAAGTATCGAAATGTATATGGTAGAGGTACTACCAATTCATCCTTACAACTTGTTATTACCACATTGAATACACTTCGAGGGATCTCCTCTCAGGTGTATTGGGTTCCCGCTGTTGATGAATTATAATGGGTTATCAGCCCCATCCCCAACCTCGACTTAAGGACTACAACATGCTCAAGCCCTTTAATCAACAGGTCAGCTATATTATCCTGAGTTCCTATGAACTCTATAGCAATAATCCTATCAGACACAAGACCCCTTATAGACTTTAGTTTAACTTGGATGTGTCTCTTTGTTTTAGCATTATAATTCACACTTCTGATCTTGTCGATAGTTGTACGGTTATCACAATGAACAGAAATGGAAGGAAGCGTCTTGCTTACTAAAGGTAACATTGACATTAGTCCATGTAACCATTCAGTCTCCGTCCCCGTGGCATCAAGTGCATACAACTTAGCCTCAAAAGTAGACCGAGTAATCAAAGTCTGTCTTGAAGACTTCCGGGACACTGCTCTACCCGCAAGGGTAAACACATATCCAGTCACTCCATTGGAACAAGATTTCTTAGCTATCTAATTTGCATCATTGTACCCCTCGAGTACCCCCGAAAATCTCCGGTAATGCAAGCCACGGGAAATAGTTCCCTTCAGATATCTAAGAACTATATCCAGTGCCTCCCAATGAGTCTTGTTTGTACAGCTTGTATATCTAGCCAACTTAGACACAGAATAAGAAATATCTGGCCTAGTCACATTAGCAAGATATTGTAAACTCCCAATAATCTGAGAATATCTTAACTAAGACATAGGAACTCTTGAACTATTCTTGACTAAGGAAACTTTTGAATCATATGATGTACTAGCGATTCTATAATTTGAATAACCGTACTTCTCAAGTATAGATTTTTCTATATAATGAGACTATGACAAAGTTAT
Source organism: Apium graveolens (assembly GCF_009905375.1). NCBI lineage: Eukaryota > Viridiplantae > Streptophyta > Magnoliopsida > Apiales > Apiaceae > Apium > Apium graveolens. The sequence continues at coordinate 47,323,086 of NC_133656.1, forward strand.
TCCATCAGTTGACTGAGTCAACTTGATCCCAAGAATCACGCTAGCCTTACCCATATCTTTCATCTCAAAGTGTCTCTTCAAGAAACTCCTTATCTTGTTAATAATCTCAATATTGGTTCCAAACAACAAGATATCATCTACATACAAGCATACGATCACACAATCATTACCTCTAACCTTATAGTAGATATACTTGTCACTTTCATTAACTAAAAACTCGAAGTCTAAAACAGTTTCATCAAACTTTTTATGCCAGTCTATAGGTGCTTATTTAAGGCCATAAATGGACTTGACTAGTCTACATACTTTCCTCTCATTACCAGATGCAACAAATCCCTCAGGCTGATCTATATAAATCTCTTCTTCAAGGTCATCATGAAGAAAAGCTGTCCTTACATCCATTTGATGGATGATAAGACCATGTACAGAAGCCAATGCAATAAGCATTCTGATTGTTGTCATTCAGGCAACTGGAGAATATGTATTAAAATAATCAATGCCTTCCCTTTGCCTAAAGCCCTTAGCAACTAGCCTAGCCTTGTACTTATTTATTGAGTCATCAGGGTTTAGCTTCCTCTTGAAGATCCATTTACATCCAATAGTAGAACACCCAGGAGGGAGATCCACTAACTCCCATGTTCCGTTTGAAACAATTGAGTCAATTTCACTCTTTATAGCTCCTTTCCAATGCCTTGACTCCGAAGAATCCATGGCTTGATGGAAAGTTAAAGGCTCATCCTCGACATTGTAAGTGATAAAGTCACTTCCAAAGTCCTTGACTACCTTTGCACGCTTACTCCTTATAGGTTCCTCTACTCCGTTAGGAGTAGAGCTACTACCAGGTTCCACCCCCATATTTGTCATCTTTTCCACATGATCAGGAATAGAACTCGATGTGTGAGTGGGATCATCCTCAGAACTACCCAAAGGTATACCAGTCTTTATAGGGAATACTTCCTCAAAGAAAGTTGCATCACGAAACTCAACTATCATATTTGCCACAATACCATCTATGTCAGATTTCATTACTAATAATCTCATAGCAGTTGTGGTTTCAAGATAGCCCAGAAAGATACAATCAACAGTTTTCGGACCCAGTTTCTTTCTCTTGTGTTCAGGGACAAGCACCTTAGCAAGGCACCCCCACACACGAAGATAACTCAAACTTGTCCTACGCTTTCTCCATAATTCATATGGTGTCGTTTTCATATGTTTCAAAGGGACTCTATTCAAAATATGGTAAGCCGTATTCAAAGCCTCTCCCCACATGTACTTAGGCCACCCAAAATTAATTAGCATACTGTTAATCATGTCTTTAAAAGTTCCGTTCTTTCGTTCTGCCACCCCATTAGATCAGGTGTGTATGGTGGAGTAACCTCATGAACTATACCATTCCTTGCGCAAAATTCATTAAACAAGGTACTCGTATACTCACCACCTCTATCAGACCTCAAACGTTTAAGTACTTTGCCAGTTTGTGTTTCAGCTTCATTTTTATATATAATGAATTTATCTAGTAATTCATCCTTATGTTTAAGCAAATAAACATACCAAAATCTACTACAATCATCTATAAAGGTAATGAAATATCTGCATTGATCCTTAGTCAACACACCATCAAATTCACATATGTCTGAGTGCACTAAATCTAACAAGTCTGAATCCCTAACAACATTATGAAAGGGTTTCCTTGTTTGTTTAGCAGTTACATACACTTGACACTTAGATTTCTTATCAGTGGCGTACTTTGGAATCAACTCTAAATTCATCATATTCTTTAGAGCACTAAAATTTAAATGACCAAGTCATAAGTTCCACAAATCAGATGATTCTACACAATTAACAGAAGGTGTAACACTATTATTAATAAAACCACCCAAAACGGGTTCAACATTTATTAAAAACAAACCATCAGACAAGTAACCCTTGCCAAAAAATGTACCAATATGAGTAATAACTACTTTATTACACTTCAAAGAAAGTTCAAAGCCATTTTTAACTAAACAACTTCCACTTATAATATTTCTACGAATAGAGGTAACATGATGCACTCTAGTCAGAAATAGAATCCTCCCAAAAGCAAACTTTAGGTCTACGTTTCCTATTCCAAGCACTTGTGCAACACTAACATTCCCCATCGTCACTGTCACTCAATGACTCTGTTGATAAGATACAAACAAGCTAATATCAGTACAAATATGTACATTAGCTTCAGTATCAATCAACCACTCATGTGACAGATAAGTGGAAAGTAGTACAGGGTTGTAAGTAACATACCCGTCATCGATCCCAGAGGCAACAACCTCACCAATGACCATGTTAGCTACTCGCACACTCGTGGTTCCAAGTCCAAGCACAAATACCATTCTAACTTTCTTAGCTTTCTTACTTGGAAAGTCCTTGCTCCAATGACCAACCTGTCCACAAGACCAACATGGTTTGTTCGCCTTTGGATTCTTAGCCTTGTTCTTGTCAGGTTTAGTGTTATCCTTCTTAGTGACTACCTTTCTTTTCTATCCTACAGTCACTACATTCACCTTCGAGCTCCCATGTTCCACAGGCAACACATGTCCCAGTTTGGACTTGTGCTGCTCCTGTACAGAGATGTCCAACATTAAGTTAGTCCATGTGATCTCTTCTTTCTGTCTTTTCAGGGAAAGAGCAAACTCTTCCCAAGACTTAGGGAGCTTTTCAGTCACAGACATCACTCGAAACTTCTCAGGCAAGACCATATCGGACTCACCCAAAGCATGAACCAACATCTCAAACTCATGAACCTGTTTAATCATGGATTTCCCATCCACCAACTTGAAATCAAGAAACCTAGCCACTAAATACTTCTCAAGACCTTGAGAATCAGTATAATGGGTTTGGTCCAGCTTATCCCATGAGACTTTAGCAGTATAGGCATCTGATGAATAAACATCGAACAAAGTGTTCTCCAAGGCTGTCAAAATAGCTGCCCTAGCCACCCCATCCTTCTCAGCCCATAAAACATAAGCCTTAATAGATTCAGCCTTCTCTTGATCCAACACCGGAGGATCATACTGTACCACTGGCCATAGACCCTTAACCGTTAACCAGAGCTTCATCTTTTTCTACCAACGAGAAAAAGAAACTCCACCACCGAATTTATCAGGCATCCCGATAAATCATTTGGCTAGGGAAAATGATACGTGGTCCAGTCAATGGTAGTAGTTCCACCAGAACCAAAACCAGCCTCAACAATATTAGAAACATCACTAGTTTCATTAACCATCTTGCTATTTAAGTATATATAACTATAATCTCTTCAAGATTCTTTGGTATAATTCTAACTACACAACAACAATGGGTAGTTATATATATAATAACAAGAACAAGGCAAATAACCAAATAACCAACAAACGAAACAAAACACGAAGGCAATAACAAACTATAATCAGAGACTGTAATTCACAAAGAAAGTAAAGAAAACTTATCTCTTATCGCCTTCCAAATTCTGATAAGAAGAAGAACACAACAGCTGAGTCGCCAAACCCTTCAAGAGGACTTGACTGTTTTTGAAGAGATTATTGCCCCCCCCCACTTAAGTTGTGATGGAATGCAGCAATATCGCTTCCAGGATAAAACAACAACAGATCAATCTAGCCACATAACCAACAATGATCAACGGCGTCTCGCACCTCAGTTTTCCCAAAAAACATTAGCAACTCATATATGTTTGCGAGGTAGGCACCGAGACTTGTGTTATTTTTATCTCAAGTATACCTCTCAATATATAGGGATCTCAAGTTGCTCTGCTTCTATTTTACTCGATGTGGTATCTCAAGTAACAAAACATAAAAAGTAAACAAAATAGGTTTTCCTTATTATTTATATTATTTCCTGGATAATTAATATTAATATTACAAAATATATTCAAAGTATGATTAAAATAATCCTTACTCAATATATTTAATATTAATAATAAAATAATCAATATAAATAATTAAACTTATTATAGAAAAGAAAAATATAAGAGTTCCCACTAGAACTAGGCCACACAAACATTCCACTTATGCTAGTAGTTGTAAACAACACTAACACAAGATGCTATATAAACTCAATATCTTTCTTTTACAATATCAATGTGGGAGAAAATCCCCATAACTCATTTCAAACAAGAAACTTTGTCTCAATATATTCATGGATTCCACTAAAAAAATGTCTTAGATCCAAATATGAAAGTTTAAGTCCTCATGTCAAGGAACAAACTCCAAGTGTTAGCTTCTGGATATCATATCAAGAACATATATAAAATATGTCTCAAACTTTCCATTTTCTAACAGCCACTGCCACTCCACTACTCCTCGCCGAAGTGTTCACTCCCCCTATTCTTTTTCTACAACGGATTGCATACACACACAACTATACACTCACCACCGTAATTTACGTTCGAGCTCAATTAATTCGTCGTTAGAACCGCTTTTATTGATTCGTCCACTGTTAATTTCATCATGGATATTTTTTCATAAGTTCTGGTGATTCTTCTGAAATGGGATAAGTGGATGGTGATGGTTGTTGTGGTGGTGATGATGATATATGGAGATTTGATTTTGCTGTTTATAGTTAAATATGGTGATTTTTGTTATAATGGGGGTGATCGGAGTTGATGAATTGAGCTAGTGGTAGGATATGGTGGGTATAGGCAGTGGCCGATTGTGATGATTTGTTTATTCCAGAGGTGATTTTTTGTTTATCAGTTGTCAGTTGCAGTGATTTTTCATTTTCTAATGGTGATTTTTTATTTTCCGGTGGTGAATTTTTATTTGACGGTGGTGATTTTATATTTTACAGTGGTGATTTTCTGATAGTCGTCGGAGATGGTGGTGGCCGAAAATGGTGGTGGTCGGATGACAGTGGTTAGAGTTGGTGGGTGGTGAAATTAGAAAGAGGATGATATTTAAATATAAAATATTAAAAATTAATGTGGTGAGAGATTGATATAAAGTATAAAAATGAGTAGGGTTGAGCATTCAGTTGGTTCGGTCCGTCGAATAGACTGAAAAACCGAATTACCATTTTTTCTTGGACCAGACCGAAATTATAATATGAACCGGACCGAGCCGAACTGAAATAATTCGGTTCGGTTCGGTTTTGGACCGAACAGACCAAATTTTTTTCAAAAATAAAACTGTGTTTAAATTTTAAACCAAAAATATAAAATATAAAATATAATTAAATTAGGGTGATATATAGAGTACTAATAGTGTAGAAATATAATTACAAACTAAAAAATATGATTATAATTTTTAAGATATATGTAAAATATATATAATATAAAATTATAGTATTTATAAATTGGTCTATTCGGTCTAGACCAAAATATTTATTAAAAAGAACCGGACCGAACCGAACTTTATTTCGGTATATTAGGTCCGGACCGAATATACCGAATTTCTGAAAAATCAAGACTAAACCGAACCTAATTAGCACGGTTGGTTCAATTTTTCGATTTCAGTTCAGTTTTGCTCAGTCCTAAAAATGAATGGTTAAAACTGGATCTTATATCTCTCAATAATAGGGTTCTCACTTGAGCGCTACCCTATATATATATATATATATATATATATATATATATATATATATATATATATTATCCTATAACTTGTGCAATGCACGTACCGATTATAACATTTGTAATTTTATTATTGTATATAAATACATTATAAAAGATAATAATTATATATTATTGAGATTAATGAAGTTAAAGTATTTATGTATTATTTTGTATGTATCTATTATTAATTGATTCAAAATTTAGATAGATAAAATCTTAAAAAGTTCTTCTACCACAACCTATAGGTAAGCTTCGATGTGCTGGTGCAGAGCCTATAGAAAAGTGGAAGTTTTTAACAGTAGTGTTGTTATTTTATATTATAATTTGAATTAATAAATTAATTTTGTAAGTGTTTGGTTCCCTACAAAAAAGGTAAGAAAGAACTTGAGTGCGATTATAAATTAAGTTGGATAATAATTCATAGAGTTTGTACTTATATTAGATACATGAATTAATTTCTTTAAATAAATTATATTTGTTTAAATTTTCTTTTGAAAAGTGTTAACAAATTTTTCAGGAAGGTGCTAACCAACCGACCAAACGAAACCATGTCTCGTGCCACAACATATAGGTACCTTTGCTTGCGGGTGCAGAGCCTATAGAAAAGTGGGAGTATTCAATAGTAGTGGTGTTTTTTTGTTATATTATAATTTGAATTAATAAAATAAAAATAGGTAAGAAAGAACTCGAGTGTGATTAAAAATTAAGTTGGATAATAATTCATAGAGTTTGTAGTTATATTGGATACATAATTTAATTTTTTTAATAAATTATATTTGTTTAAATTTTCTTTGGAAAGTGTTAAAATTTGTTTTAAGAAGGTGTTAACCAACCGACCAAATGAAACCATGTTTCGCTTAAAATAGTATAGTATAAATATACCCAATTACATATGTACCCTGCCACAACATATCGTGTTTAAGTTTTGTGTTATAATTTTACGGGTTAGTCTAGACCTAAATGAGTAAAGCTCATGATCAAATAGAATGCCATCTTAAAATGAAAACTAGAAATCATTCATAACTCACATATTTACATTACTATTTACAACCACCCACTACCCTGGTCCACTATAGCTCCCGACATCCCACCCTTCCTCCACCATCCGGCCATCATCTCCGATCAAACCCACCCACTCACCTCCTTTCTAATTATTTTGCTGTCGATCTCTAATCGGAACACTTCTCCATCACTTCTCTTTCTTATTAAAGTAATTACAACCCTGGTTGCAATAAATTATTATTATCTTCTCCGGCCAACGATATTAACGATTTTGATCTCTCTCTGTAAAAATATATGTTTGTATGTATATGTCTCTTATATACTACTTGGTGGTTTTTAAAATACAAGTCGGTGATTTGTGTGATATAAATCGGTAATTGTCATCGTACGATTTAGTGATAAAATGTAGATCTGGCGATTTATTTCATATCAGTTAGTATCTGCATTCATATATCATTTACATATATATATATATATATCCCCTCTATTTTACAGTAATCGTTCAAAACCCCATGCACCATCACTCTTGCCTTGTACATTCAACTTCGATCATTTTCATCATTTCATGTTATACAAGTTAGTGACTTTATATAATGCAAACAGTGATTAAAAGTTAAATTTGATAACGTTTAAATATATTCAAATGACGGTGTGAAGATAATGGAAATGGCGTGAGTAAATCTGAGATGTTCGGATAATTAGAGATGGTGACTATAATTTGAGAGGGTGATTGGTTGACTGTAATGGAAGATAGAGAAGGTGATGCTGATGATTTCCCGTCCCTAACGCAAGTGGGTTTGGCATTAAGTTGGGTTGTAATTTAATTGATCATGCGAGTTTCTACTTTTTATTATAAGGAAATTTTTATTTGATCAGGCCCCTAACTATATATAACTTGATAGCATGGATGAAAGACAAATATAACCTATTCTTTAAAATATGTAACAAACATAACCATATTTCAGTGAGCAAAAATAAACAATGAGATACACATTTAGGATAGAGTAATAAGATATGCATCCGTTAAAGGAATATCACTACTTTTTACTTAAGTTACGCACATGTCGAATGAGTATTTTTAATCAGATATCCTTCCTTGAAATTCTTATCATACATAGCTGATATTTGACCACCAATACAAGGTTTTCAGTCAAAATCCGTGCTTCAAATCATCAAAATTCAAAGTTGGCAGTTGGGGTCATGCTTAGGAGATATTCTTGTCTGCCTAAGCCCTTAAATGGGCTCTAGTCGGCTGGATCTAGTTTGCTGACACATCTTTTTATTTGGCCTAAACCCTTAAATGTGATCTGGTCTGTTAGCCTTATTTTGCAAACACACATTCTGGTCGGCCTAAACACTTAAATGAAGTCAAATGGAGGTTCAGCTTGACTGAACAACAACCCTCACAACTATTGTCTACAATACACCTCTCTGAATTGTTGAGACAGTAAGTACAACTATCTTATTTTATCAAAGATAGGAAATCCATAATTATGGTGGTCCCTTCGAAAGGGAACCAGGGTTTGAGAATGTCATTTGAGTTGAAGATACATTCAAATCCCCTCTAGTTTATTGGAGCTTCATGAAAGTGAAGAACAAATCCACATAACCACAAGAATGCTTTATTTCTAAATCATTTATCTTGTGAACTCAACTGTTTAATTCCAAACATGAGGCATCTCATCTGTTGAGACTATATGTGGCGCCCTCCAAACCCGGGTCAGAATTTTGGGGTCCACACACGCACACACCTTAATTATAACCTGCTTATAATAATAATAAAGATAATAATAATATGTAGTGACCCTATTGTTATTCCTAGTGGACTAACAATGAGATTTACAGAAGGGGGGTTGAATGTAAATCTCAAAACTTTTTCAAGTTTTGAGCAGTTTATGAAAGTTGTGTGTTCAAGAAGAACAAGTGTGTGAATTGCTTTAAGCTAATACAGACAGATATATATTCAAGCACAAATGTAAAGAACACAACAGACCTTAAAAACTTTTCTGGTGGATTTGTTGTTCCACCAGAGATGGTATTTTAGAAAATCTGTGATTAAACAATGTTGATCACAGCTGCATCCTAGTACAAACTAGATGAATTTTCTCTCAATATTTTTCTAAACAGCTCTGGAAAATCTCTCTTCTAATTACTAGCTTCTACTTGGTTTATATATTACCAAGTGTACAAGTGAAGAACAATATAAAATACAGTAATAAAATAAGATCTTCACTTGCTTCTTTTCCTATTCACTCCAGTACTTTGTTGACTATTGCATCTTTGTACTAAAGAAGAACGGCTGCTTTTTCTGTTGTTCCTGAAATTCGGCTACCACATCTCAGTTGTCTCTATCAACCCATGTGCCTCTGTTTGTAGGTACAACTACCCCTTATCAACGGCTAATCATCAGAACATCCGTTGAAGCTTTCATCCGTTGATGCACTCATCCGTTGAAGGATGTTATCCGTTGAAGCTTTCATCTGTTGATGCATTCATCCGTTGAAGGATGTTATCCGTTGATGACTTTATCCGTTGAAGCTATAGAGACATCCGTTGAAGCTTAGCTTCTCATCCGTTGAAGGTCTTTAAGTCATCCGTTGATACCACTTCACTTATACAAAATTACAAGGCATGAAGTATTTACAATTGGCCTTCCTATCTGCATATCATCTAGTAGTCAACATGACTCATAGTTTCTCTCAACTTCCAAGAATTACATTTTAAATACAGAGACTGAAATATGCTACAACACTAGACTTATTTCTAAGTAAAGCTACACCATCAACGGATAGCCAGAGTGGTCTTATCCGTTGAGGCTACAGACACTAAATTTCTACTTAAGTATTTTGTTAAACATATCATCAAACTAATGCACATACATTCCTAACAATCTCCCCCTATTTATGTCTATAAGAATTGTAGGCATAAATTCAGGGTTAACTTGATGATAACAAAACACTTAACAGATATATGAATTGAAACTAAGTAGAAATTTAAAAATGCTGCAAAAGTGTATGTGCTAGGAGGTAATTGAAGATTTACAGTGTTTCCAAGGACACTCCTTTAGTCTGAGCAAATCATCTTTTTCTTCTTTGTTCCCTGGTTTTCTTTCCTAGCCTTTTGTCATTTTCCTCAATTTGGAGTTGGAGTTGTCTGAAGAATTCAGCTTCATCTTCAACACTGACATCCAACTTAGATTGCATTTCTTTGAGAGTTTCATTGCTGGCAATCTTGAGTTGGTCTTCAAGTCTGAAAAATCTTCTGACTCCTTTATCATCCCTAAATTCCATCAACCAATGAGGTGATTTGTGAATTTTCATTTCCCTTTCTTGAATGAGTAAAGTCCTTGGTAAAGCATTGGGCTCCCTCCAAGTTTTCCTTATATTGGCTATCTTGTTGAGAATTTCAGTCTTGGCAGTTCTGGTAAAGCCAGAATCCTTTTGTATAGCTGAATAGACTCTAATCAAGGTAGAGTAGCCTTCATCCAGAATCCTGTGGAGAGGCCTTGTTCTTTCCCCAGCTCCTTTATATCTGAACACTAATCTCTCTGGTAGCAGTCTGTAGGCAGCTATTCCCCTTACATCCTCCAGCTCATCCAGATAGAGTTCAATGTCTGAAATTTCTTTTATGTCACAGATGTGAACATAATCATCTTTAGAAATGGGTGACTTAGGCTTAGGTTTTTGTTTTTGAGTGAATTTCTTAGAGGTTATGGGAGGTGTAGATTTTGGTTTTCTTTTCTGTTTCTTTGGTAGTGGAAGAGTGGTTAGAAAGGTAGGCAATTTGATAGTGTCCCAATCAATAGGTTCCTCCTTTGGAATGATTGGTTCACCATGGATGTTTATTGTGGGATCAGCAACAAGGGGTTCAGGTATGGAAGGTAGTGGTTTAGATATAGATTTGGTTACTTCAGTGTTATCTCCACTCCTTCTATGTGCCTTGGCCTTTCTTCTGTTTCCCTTCTACCATTCCTCTCTTTCTTCCACACTCTCACCAAATATACTCCCTAAAACCTCATCTAGGTTTGTAGTCTTGTCTTCACCCCTGACTTCAATCCCTTTTTCTTTTTCAACTAGACTTGACTTTAGCTGTTGTTCAAGCTTTGCTTGTGCTCTTTTGTCAGCCTTTAATTGCTTGTCTTCTTCCTTCTTGGCTATTGAGAATTTGGGATGTCCTTGCATCACACATATGCTCTTTCCCTCTCTAATGATAATAGCTCTATTTCTCCTTACAGCCTCATCCATGGTCTTTTTGAGATAAGCAATACTCCTGCCTAAAATCTTGTTCTCATCAGCTTTTGGAGGAGGAAAGTCCACTTCTTTTAAAGGATTCTTTGTTGAGTCCTTATTGGATCTTTCATTGGGCTTGAGAATTATAGCTTGTAGTTCTTTGGAAGAAGCTTCTCCATCCTTATGACTCCCTACTGGCATGAGCTCCATGTTGATTGGTTCAATTTTTGTGCTGTATTTCACAGATGTTGATTTGTCTTGTGTAGAACCAAACAACAGTTGCAACCTTTCATCAATTCTCCTCCTTTGCTCTTTCACTTGAATTTCAGCTGCTGCTAGCTGAATCAAATCAATTCCATCAGGCTTGCCCTTGATTTGAATGATTGGAGAAGTAGTGATGACAGGAATTAGCACTTTAGATATGTTGACTTTTGTAGATGGCTCTCCTTCCCCTTCCCTTTTACTCTCCCCCTTTTTGTTATCATCAAGGAGAGGGGTCAAGCCTTGTGCTTTTGCCAGCTGCATTAGGAGATTGGTTTGAGATTGTTGATTGTGAAGAATGGTGGCCACAGAATCTTCAATAACTTGAACTCTGTCTTCTAACTTGGCCAACCGTTTTTCAGTAACAGATTCTTTCTTCAATCTCAAAACCAAGTCCTGCAATGTACCATAGGGCATGACTGAATCCAATTTTTCTGAAGTATAGGTTTTCAAGTCAGCAATATCCTTTCCTGAGATCATCCATACTCAGATTCTGCTTCACTTGCTGCAGCTTCATGAGATGCAGTGAGTCCAGGTGAGCTTGAAGGATAGCCTTGATACTTGCATGTGAAGTATTCTGAATGGCCTGTTGAATAGTGTTAATTTGTTTGACTAAAGAGACATTGAATTCCCCTGATCTATACTCCTTAGTCAAGGCCCATTCAGGTAGATTTGGAATTGAACTAGGGCCTTCATCTCCCCCTAAGTCCATGCTTCCATCAAAAGAAATAGAGTCATCATCATCAGAATTTGCTCCAAATTCCTCAGATGGCTCACCAGCTGTAGAAGGCATTTTGGTAATGGCAGCTTTATCCCTTTGAAGAGATTCTGTTGTGTGCACTAGATGTAGTGACCTTTCTGCCTCATCATTGCCCTGAGCAGCCAACAGTTGATAGGCTGTCACAGGATGAGTAAAAGTGTCAGCATCCAAGGAAGTGTTATCAATTACAGCTTTGTAATGTTGCTGAAATTGTCTTTCCTTTTCAGCATCATCCACAATCATTGACTCATTAGCAATGGCTGGTTCCACCCTTGTATCTACTGTACCTGCTTTTCTCTCTTTTTCTCTATGTTCTTGCATCAGGGGCTCCCCCTGGCTCACACAACTCACTCCCTCACCTTCACCTACTAAGGTGGTACTCCACTCACTTACTTTTGCCATGCTGGAAGAAATAGCATGCATTTTTGAGCTCTCAATCTCTCCTTTTGCCTGGGAGCAACCCAGCCTCTCACTCAAATTGTCACTCCCTTCCCTCAATCCTAAGAGTGATTGCACAGTATTCATGTCTTCTACACTTGGGATTAATTCAGTTATTTGTGTAGAGACTGTCAACGGATGTGGAATATCCGTTGAAGATGAAACTGATGTTATCAACGGATAACTGCTGTTAAGCTTATCCGTTGAAGAACAACCACTTGTCAACGGATGAGTGATATCCGTTGAAGAAGGAAAAGAAGTTGAAATTGAAAGTGATATAACTGTTGAATCTGTGTAGATTGATTTGAGATGTGGTGACACAGATCCTTCAATTATATCTGAAAGAATTTGCGGGTGATCCAACAAATCATCTAAGAGATGATGATCACCTGTATTTGAGTGGGGCTTCTCCCTGAGTTGTAAAGAGGGAGAATCAGGAATTGATGGGAATAACATATCCACATCCAGAGATGGTGATGAAGTGTTTGGTGATTGATGTGTGATTATTGTGAGAGAATGGGGCTGTGACTCCACATTTATTGGAGTCACATCAAACTGAGTTTGAGAAGGCATAGATACAGATGGATGTATCTGTGCAGTGTGTGCACCCTGTGTAGAAGATTGGGTTCTGGCCTTCTTTCTTCTAATAAAGGCTTTTGTTGGTGAGTGTTTGGCTTTAGTGTCCCTCCCTCTTTTGTTCTGTGTTCCTGGTTTGGAACTATTTTCAATAGTAACATCCTTTTGGGAGGATGCTACTAGGGATGTGCTAGATACCTTTTCAACCACCACAGCTTTTTGAGAAACTGTGGCTTGGCTAGCTTGGGAAGCACTCAACTTTCCTTCCTTATCCTGGGGGTTTCTTTGATGTTCACCCCTCCCCTCACCACTCACACCCTGTTCACTCACCTCAGGGTTAATAGTTGGTGTTACAACTGTTGTCTTTTGAGAAACAACAGAGGTGGATTTCTTTGTCTTTGATTTTGAAAGTGTAGTTTTGGTGACCTTGGTAGAAATCTGTTGGGGCATCACAGATTTCATGGCCACACTAGAAGATAAAGAAATAGAGGGGTTGGAAGAAGTAGGAGTTGTAGAAGCAAATACCTCACCTACCTGAGGTGCATTCATGATTGGTAAATATACCAATGGCACACTGCTGTTAAGATCCATTCTCTTCAAGTCTGCAAGAACTCTTTTCTCTTGTGCCCAGCACTTGAGTTTATTATTCTCATTGATTATGACTAAACCTTCAGCAACATGGTTAGCCAATAACATAAAGAATCTAGCATAATAGATGTTATTAGGTCTATTAGCTTTGTTACCCAATCTAGTACCTAATTCTAGCATCACATAGTTGCTAAAGTTAAAATACCTATCAGAAACAAGCATATAGAGCATATTAACCAGAGATGAAGTTATGGCATCAAAATTACTAATTTTCCCAGAGAAAACCTTTATAAAGGCATCCCCAAGGAAACTCCATTCTTTCCTAAGGCCTTTTCTTCTAATACTCCCTAAATTAGCAGAGTTAAGAGAATAACCTATGGAATCTAACATGCTGGATACATCACTATCAGTGTGTGGTGTCATGGCATTGTTCTCAGGCAATTTAAAACATGCTTGTAAATCATCACAGTTAATACAGTGAGTTTTACCTTTGAGAGTGAAGGAGATAGTCATATCCATGGAGTTGAACTCAGCAGTTGTCCAAATCTCCTCAACTACTTCACAGAAAATTGTTGGGGCTTCCAGCATTGCATAGCTAAGTTTACAGTTTTTGATGAAGTCCATCATTTTGTGATAGTCTGAATGGGCTTCATTCTTTTCTACCAAAGCTATGAAATTGTTCTTTTCATAGATGAACCCAGATTGAGACATAATTTTCACGACTGGTGCCATTGTTGTGAGTAGAAATTGCAGAGAATAACTTGAAGTTTTTGCAGAGAGAAAATGGTAAATGCTTGAAATTTCAAGAAAGCGTAAAGTAAAAATGAACAATCAGAAGGACTTATATGCTTTCTCAAATTAATAAACAAAAATATAAAATAAAGATTTATCAATAAATATGCGTTAATGAATTTCAGCCGTTTAAGAATAAACTGTAAGTATTCTAAAAACTACCTTTAAAACCAATACATACAGATGTATGTATGAGTATCAACGGTTAAGAGAATAGAATCAACGGCTGTTAAACACCTGAATCGATTGATGTGACATTTCAACGGATAAGGCAAATTGTCATCCGTTGAAAGGTACTTCAGTTTTATCCGTTGACGGATAAAAATTCCAGAAATGTATTTGTCTTTCAACGGATAATGACTATCCGTTGATAGAGCAATTTTGACTTTCAACGGATAAGGAACATCCGTTGATGGAATAAACTATGTTAAAAGTCAAATTTGTTCTTGGCAACTAATATATTTCAGGCTTCAATTCAAATTGCAATAAAGACATGAATTTTAAGAGTAATTAAGCATACCTAGCTCACTTACCAATCTTGTGAATGTTGATTCATCAAGTGGCTTGGTAAATATGTCAGCAATTTGTTGTTCACTTGGAACAAAATGTAGTTCCACTGTACCATTCATGACATGCTCCCTAATGAAGTGGTACTTGATATCAATGTGCTTGGTCCTTGAGTGCTGCACAGGATTCTCTGTTATGGCTATGGCACTTGTGTTGTCACAAAAGATAGGAATTTTATCAACATGAAGTCCATAGTCAAGGAGTTGGTTCCTCATCCATAACACTTGAGAACAGCAACTTCCAGCAGCAATGTATTCAGCCTCAGCTGTAGAAGTAGAGACTGAATTTTGCTTTTTGCTAAACCATGATACAAGCTTGTTTCCCAGGAATTGGCAGGAGCCTGTTGTACTTTTCCTATCTATTTTGCAACCTGCATAGTCTGCATCTGAATAACCAATTAGATCAAAGCCAGATTCTCTAGGATACCAAATACCTAAATTTGGTGTACCCTTGAGATATCTGAAAATCCTTTTGATAGCAATTAAGTGAGACTCCCTAGGATCAGCTTGGAATCTAGCACAAAGACATGTAGCAAACATTATATCTGGTCTACTAGCTGTTAAATATAAAAGTGAACCAACCATGCCTCTATAACTTGTAATATCCACAGACCTTTCAGTCTTATTTAATTCAAGTTTGGTGGCAGTGGCCATGGGAGTTTTTGCAGATGAACATTCCATTAAGTCAAACTTCTTTAAAAGATCATAAATATATTTAGTTTGACTAATGAAAATTCCATCACTAACTTGTTTAACTTGTAAACCAAGAAAATAGGTTAGTTCTCCCATTAGGCTCATTTCATATTTACTTTGCATTAGCTTAGCAAACTTTTTGCAAAGTTTATCATCTATAGAGCCAAATATTATGTCATCTACATAAATTTGAACAAGTATACTAGAGCCATTAACATCCCTAAAGAAGAGAGTTTTATCAACAGTACCTCTAGTGAAGTGATTCTCCAAAAGAAATTTTGATAAGGTTTCATACCAGGCTCTAGGTGCTTGCTTCAGTCCATAGAGTGCTTTCAACAGATAATACACATAGTCTGGAAAATTTGGATCTTCAAATCCTGGAGGTTGACTTACATAGACTTCTTCCTCTAATTTCCCATTTAGAAATGCACTCTTGACATCCATTTGATAGACTTTGAAATTGGCATGGGCTGCATGGGCTAGAAATATTCTGATGGCTTCAAGTCTTGCAACAGGAGCATATGTTTCATCAAAATCTATTCCCTCTTGCTGAGAATAGCCTTTAGCAACCAGTCTGGCTTTATTCCTTATGATAATGCCATTTTCATCCATCTTGTTTCTGAATACCCACTTTGTGTCAATAGGACTCTTGTTCTTTGGTTTGGGTACCAGCTTCTATACTTGGTTTCTCTCAAATTGGTTCAGCTCTTCCTGCATAGCTAATATCCAATCTGGATCCAATAGAGCTTCTTCCACTTTCTTAGGTTCCTCCTAAGACAGAAAACTACTATACAGACATTCATCTTGAGTGGCTTTTCTTGTTTGCACTTTAGATGATGCATCACCAATGATCAGTTCAAAGGGATGATTCTTGGTCCATTTCCTTTGTGGTGGAAGATGTGCTCTAGATGAGGTAGCCTCAGTATTGTCATGATGTGAGACAGAGTGTTGACTAGTTGAAACTCCCCCTGAGTTGTTGGTCCTTTGCAGGGAACTTGGAGTTCTATCAACTGATGATGTAAATCGAATATCCGTTGATGAACTATGATCAACGGATGCTTCATTTTGTACTTCAACGGATGATGCACTATGTCTTTCAACGGATACTGCATTGCCTCTATCAACGGATGCAGTATTTTGTGCATTATCCAGGGGCATGTTTTGAATCCCTTTTGAAGTGTCATCTCCATCAGTCTCCTCTTCACTATCATCACAATATATCTTAATGTTGTCAAATTTGAGTCTCTCATTATGTCCCTCATCTGTTAGTCCATCAATCTTTTTATCATCAAACACAACATGCACAGATTCCATAACAATGTTGGTTCTTAGATTGTAGACCCTATAAGATTTTCCAGCTGAATAACCAACAAATATCCCTTCATCAGCCTTTGCATCAAACTTCCCTTTATGGTCAGATTGATTCCTCACTATAAAGCATTTACATCCAAAGACATGAAGAAAGTTTAGAGTTGGTTTTCTTCTCTTGAACAACTGATAAGGAGTCATGCCTTTAGCTTGATTGATCAAAGAAATATTCTGAGTGAAGCAGGCACAATTAACAGCTTCAGCCCAGAAATATGTTGGTAACTTTGATTCTTCAAGCATTGTTCTGGCAGCTTCAATTAAAGATCTGTTCTTTCTTTCAACAACCCCATTTTGCTGAGGTGTTCTTGGAGCTGAGAACTCATGCATGATTCCATTTTCTTCACAGAACAGCCTTAATGTCAAATTCTTGAACTCAGTTCCATTGTCACTCCTGATATTTCTAACCTTCAAGTCAGGATGATTGTTGACTTGCCTGATGTGATTGATAATGATTTCACTTGCTTCATCCTTTGATCCTAGAAAATAGACCCATGAGAACTTTGGGAAATCATCTACAATCACTAAGCAATATCTTTTTCTTGCAATAGACAATACATTGACTGGTCCAAACAAATCCATATGTAGCAGCTGTAATGGTTCATCAATTGTTGATTCAAGCTTCTTTTTGAATGATGTTTTCCTTTGTTTGCCTTTCTGACAAGCATCACACAAACCATCCCTTGAGAATTCAACTAGAGGGATTCCTCTAACTAAGTCCTTTTTGACTAGATCATTCATTGTCTTGAAATTCAAGTGAGATAGCTTCTTGTGCCATAGCCAACTTTCAACTGTGCTTGCTTTGCTGAAGAGACAAGTAATGGATTCTGCATCTGTAGAGTTGAAGTCAGCTATGTACACATTTCCTTTTCTAACTCCAGTTAGAACCACTTTGTTGTCTTTCTTACTAGTGACAACACAGGCTTCAGAATTGAAGGAAACTGTATTCCCTCTATCACATAGTTGACTGATGCTCAGTAAATTGTGCTTGAGACCATCAACTAATGCAACTTCATTAATGATGACATTCCTTGATGAAATCAAGCCATATCCCATAGTAAACCCTTTGCTGTCATCTCCAAAGGTTATGCTAGGGCCAGCTCTCTCCTTGAACTCTGTGAGCAGGGAGAAATCTCCTGTCATGTGTCTTGAACAACCACTGTCCAAGTACCATAGATTTCTTCCATTTCCCTGCACACCATAAAATCAATCAATTTGATTTTGGTACCCAAGTTTCCTTGGGTCCAGTCTTGTTAGCCTTTCTCCTAGACTTCATTCCTCCTGCATCTTTAGACTTAGGTAAGTTTGAGTCAACCTTGGTCTTAGATGTAGTTGGTTGAGGTGTAGGGTTAGTCACAGAATCATTTAGCACATTTGTAAAATTATTAGGCATTGATTGTGCAAACATGTTATTCCACATAGGCATATTGTATGGCATTTGAGGCATACTAAATGCAGCAAGATAAGGATTGTTAAAATATGGCATGTTTACAAAATGTGCATAAGGATTTTGTTGAGACGTAACAGGCATAGCATGCAGAGGTGATGCAGACATATTAGGCATAGAAGAGGGTACAGTTATGGGAGTCTTCTTAATGGATTTACAATTAGCAGATAGATGATTAACACTACTACAATGCACACAGCTTTTTCTAGGAGCATACCTATCAGGTGTGTAATTGTTGTGTTTATTAACTCCTACCTTCCCATTTCTGTTGGATTTTCTTTTAGATTCCTTTTTATCCTCAACCATCTTGAGCCTATTATTTAACTGTTCTAAGGTCATGTGCCCTACATTCACCTTACTGACATCTTTGGATGTGCTTGCTTCTTCTTTGACAAAGTTCTTTGAAGTTGAACCAAACTTTTTGTTGAGTTTCTTTAGATTCTCTCTTTTAGAAACATCTGCCTGTTTTGATTGAGGAACCTTCAACGGATGCTCCTTTTCTTCCTTCAACGGATAACTTTCATCATCCGTTGATTCCACATCCGTTGACAGCCCATCAATTAATTCCAGTTTCTTTTTATTTTTATCCCAGGCAGTTTCACAGAATGATTCAATTCCTTGGACCTTAGCAATTTGAGCACTTACATCCCTAGATGTCTTCCAGGCTTTAATCACCTCTTGCTCTTTCTCTAATTGATTGGAAAGTATTTCTACTTTCTTAACAGATTCAGCTAGTTCATTTTCAACAGATATACAATGCAACTTTGTTTTCTCTAGGTCAATCATCTTATCTTCTAACAAAGCATTTCTATTACTTAAAAACAGATTGTTCTCTCTAATCCTACTATTTTCTTTAGCAAGAGATTTAAGAGACACACGCAAATGATACAATTCAGTAGACATGTCATTAAAAGCATCATTGCACTCTTCTTTAGTAAGCTGTGTTAAGTCAGTAGTGATTACCTGATTGCTTGATGAACTAACTTCATTTTCTTCAGAATCAGCCATGAGAGCAAGGTTGACATACTCCACATCTTTATCCTCTTCATCTCCATTAGCTGCCCAGTCCCTTTCTTGAGTAATAAAAGCCCTCTCCTTTTGCTTGAGTAGATCAAAATATTTCTTTTTATAATCTACTTGTTCAAATTTCTTCTTTTCAGAAGTTGGCTTTCTGCACTCACTTGCAAAGTGTCCACTTATACCACAATTGAAACACTTGAACTTGGATTTGTCCACAGTGTTTTTGTGAGGTTTAGTGGCTCTAGTGTTTTTCTTGAATTTCATCTTTGCAAATCTTCTGGACAGAAATGCAAGATGCTCATCAATACCATCTGAGTCATCTTGGCTGGAGTTGTCTTCATTTTCAGCAACTTGCTCTTTCCCCTTGCTTGATTCCTGATTTCTTATACCATCTTTGGAGTTTGATGTAGATCTTGCAGTTTCTTGTCTGCATTTCCTCTCATCTTCAGCTACCAATGCAACTGAATTTCCTTTCTTTCTCCCCTTCTCCAATATCTCATCCTGTTCCAGCTCTAGTTCATAAGTCTTCAAGATTCCATATAATCTTTCAAGAGTGAAGTCCTTATAATCTTGAGAGTTTCTTAAGGAGACAGTCATGGGTTTCCATTCCTTTGGAAAGGATCTTAAAAATTTAAGATTTGAATCCTTCACCTGGTACACTCTTCCATACAGCTTCAGTCCATTCAACAGCTTTTGGAACCTATTGAATGTTTCATTTAAAGATTCATTTTCTTCAAAATGAAAGTATTCATACTGTTGAATGAGAAGCTGCATTTTGTTTTCTTTCACTTGTTATGTAGCTTCACACAGTAGTTGAACTGTGTCCCAAACCTCTTTGGCAGTTGTGCAATTTATCACATTATCAAACATATCCATGTTAAGACCATTAAACAAAATGTTCATAGCCTTCTTATCCTTGTGGACTTCTTCTGTGTCTTCCATTGTCCATTCTGCTCTAGGTTTTGGAATGGATTGACCAATAGCAACTGTGGCTGTAGCAACTGTTGCTACTTTGAGGGGAATGTGAGGACCATTCTCAATGCAGTTTACATAACCTTCATCTTGGGAGAGTAGATGAAGGTGCATTTTCACCTTCCAATGGTGATAACTGTCTTTATCAAGAACTGGGATCTTTACTCCAATATCCTTCTTACTCATCTTTGTTAGATTCCAAGATCTTTAAACTCTTTGTATGTCAAGAGCCTGCTCTGATACCAATTGTTATTCCTAGTGGACTAACAATGAGATTTACAGAAGGGGGGTTGAATGTAAATCTCAAAACTTTTTCAAGTTTTGAGCAGTTTATGAAAGTTGTGTGTTCAAGAAGAACAAGTGTGTGAATTGCTTTAAGCTAATACAGACAGATATATATTCAAGCACAAATGTAAAGAACACAACAGACCTTAAAAACTTTTCTGGTGGATTTGTTGTTCCACCAGAGATGGTATTTTAGAAAATCTGTGATTAAACAATGTTGATCACAGCTGCATCCTAGTACAAACTAGATGAATTTTCTCTCAATATTTTTCTAAACAGCTCTGGAAAATCTCTCTTCTAATTACTAGCTTCTACTTGGTTTATATATTACCAAGTGTACAAGTGAAGAACAATATAAAATACAGTAATAAAATAAGATCTTCACTTGCTTCTTTTCCTGTTCACTCCAGTACTTTGTTGACTATTGCATCTTTGTACTAAAGAAGAACGGCTGCTTTTTCTGTTGTTCCCGAAATTCGGCTACCACATCTCAGTTGTCTCTATCAACCCATGTGCCTCTGTTTGTAGGTACAACTACCCCTTATCAACGGCTAATCATCAGAACATCCGTTGAAGCTTTCATCCGTTGATGCACTCATCCGTTGAAGGATGTTATCCGTTGAAGCTTTCATCCGTTGATGCATTCATCCGTTGAAGGATGTTATCCGTTGATGACTTTATCCGTTGAAGCTATAGAGACATCCGTTGAAGCTTAGCTTCTCATCCGTTGAAGGTCTTTAAGTCATCCGTTGATACCACTTCACTTATACAAAATTACAAGGCATGAAGTATTTACAATTGGCCTTCCTATCTGCATATCATCTAGTAGTCAACATGACTCATAGTTTCTCTCAACTTCCAAGAATTACATTTTAAATACAGAGACTGAAATATGCTACAACACTAGACTTATTTCTAAGTAAAGCTACACCATCAACGGATAGCCAGAGTGGTCTTATCCGTTGAGGCTACAGACACTAAATTTCTACTTAAGTATTTTGTTAAACATATCATCAAACTAATGCACATACATTCCTAACACCTATTTACCAACTACCACATATCACAACAGGTTAAAGTATTTACACAAGCCACACACACATGCTTATATTACAAACGCCCAAATCCCAACTATTCAAACTTACAACCGAATACTATACATTATTATAAACTTCATAAACATAAACTATTCCAAAAGCTGTCAGCTAGCTTAACTCGATCAACCTGGATCCCTAGCTCTCGCACTGGATTGGGGATCCTCGCTACCAACAGGTTCTTTTTTAACTGGAAAAGAACATAAACAACATCGCACAAATGAGCTAACTAGCCCAGTAAGTTATATTGACAAGACCGAGAATAATGATCATCAAGTGAAAATAGTTAAGGTATCAAGTGAACAATGAATAATGATTTAGAATTGGATATTATATTTTTATTTTAAAAACCAAGGATAGGCTGCTGATCAGTCACACACTAACCCCAAGCAAGGCACACATCTCTGATCTAATTACTGGATCCAAGGCACACATTGGCTTAACTTGACCACCAATCTGGTCTGACCACGAATCTGGTCTGACCACGAATCTGGTCCACAATTTTATAAAAATATCCAATTCTAACATAGTAATAGAATAAATATTGTAAAGCAGTAAAAAAAATCATAAGCAACATTGGATGTTCAATAATGAGATGGTTCCAATTTTCATAAATGAAATATGGCTATCAAATGGTGAAAGAAATGGATAACAAAAGAATCAAAGTTTCAAGGTTATAAGGATTTGGTCTTTCAGAGCGTAAGGTACAATGGTTTGAATATGTAAGCAATCTGATTCCGTGTTTGGTATTTAGTTTGCTTGTATTTGTGGAGTAGTATCGTATATCTGTGGTTCGTATTCGGGGATTTAACAATCAATGGTTCAGAAAGAATAAGGTTTACGGCTCAAAGATCAATAGATGGAATCAAGGTTTAGGGTTCAGTGCTTCAAAGCACTTGCAATATAGAACTATCAATAATCTACAATATATCTCGAGAAAGTTCAGAACACTTTCCTGGTACTAGTTTGTTATACTTCACCAATTTCCAATCATAATCTCCTACTCATCGACTATATGTTTCCCTTTCCTACATCTTGCCTCTTCTGCTCATATAACATAAGTATTTATCAATACTCAACTCATATGATTCTATTTGGTATACACTTATATCTACCCTTCGTTTTACCCAAATTCGACTAACGGATTGAAAGTTATGCTAAAAACAAGTAAACGCTAAACATGTAGACCGTCAGTCAAACAAACAAGTCACATACAGCACATAACACGTCAGACAATCAATGAAATTTCATTTATAAGGAAGTCTCGGGTCATAAACAGTCTTTCGGGTATTTAATATGATTTTTAAAACATTTTTCGGAGTCATGACAGGTCATTGGATCAATTTTAAAGCAATAAACAAGGTTCAGTTGGCCAAATCTAGCTTCAAAATAATTTTATAATAATTATCGAGCCTTTAAAATAATTTAAAATAATATTTTAAAGCTCGAAACTATTTTTCAAAATTTTTAAATCATTTATAAATAATGTAATCTAATTAAATAATTAATTAAAATCAATTAATAATTAATTAAATCAATTAATCAATTAAATTTTGAATTAATTGACCAATTAATCAATTAATTATTAACTAAAATTAATTAACTAATTAATTCAAATTTATTTTTGAATTTAAAATAATTTTTTTGGAATTAAAATAATAATTTTTGGAATTTTTAGTAATTAAAAAAGAATTTTTATAATTAAAATAAATAAGAAATATAATTTTTTAACATTTTATAAACATGAATCCTATTTTTGAAATTTCTGGAAACCTCAGGGACCTTACTTCATCTTCTTCAATAATTCAGGGACTAAACTGCAATTTTGCAGTTTAGTCTCCGGAAAATGACGGGCTCGCCAGAGAACTCGTCTCCGGCACCGTCACCCCTCTATCTCCTCCAGATATAATCTACACAACATCAGGAACCTATTCAAGCAATCAAATCACATTAATAATCCAAGAACTGGCTGAAACATTCAAAACAAAAACTTGCCGCCGGCGAGTTCTAGAAAAATCCGGCGAAAACTTCAAATCACAACTCACTCCTCTATAGGCCTCATCGATTTGCAAAACTTATACGAATCGATTGCAAATTCCATAAGAAACACACCCCACCCCTCTAGAACATCTATCTATCCCGAAATAAAAAACCCCCAAATTCAATCAAGAACATTCAAACGAATTATAAACCCTAATTTCAAAATTTGAAAATCAAACTCAATTTTGAACATGTTATTGAACTCCAAATCAGTCATATGACATATCAAAATCATCAGGAAAACAAGCTCTATAACATGCAAGCATCTAATCATTCAAACAATCATCCGTACAAAAATTTATATTTTTAATCAAAATAATTCAAAATTAATAAAAATATAGAAAAATAACCTTTGATTCTGCAGTTCTGAAACTTGGATAATCTGATAGAACACTTCAAAACCTCCGTTTTGGTTATTAGAGCTTTCCAAACAAAGATCAATAACACCTCCGATTTGTAGTTTGATTCTTGAAAGGTTATACCAATATATGTATTTTCTCTGTAAAATTATATAATTACTGTTTGTAAATAATTTTCGGTATGAAATAAAATACGGTAAAGGCTATTTATAATTACGGAAAATTAGTATCCCGTTGGATCATTTGGGATATAAAATTGTACGTTTATTTATAAAAACAGATCCAAACGTTACCGGTTTTCGAGATAATTATCCAAATCAGTACAATTTGTATAGCGGTCTTGGTCTCAGCGCCTGGTTACACATTTTACGATGTGATAATTATAATAGTTTAATAAAAAGATCCCGTTTATCGAAAATACGAGTTTTATTGATTTACCAAAATGAATTTTCTATCGAGAATATTGCGCTGGGACCCGCACACGACAAACCGTACAGCAGATTGAAAAAGTCGAAACATGGAAAATGCTCGGAATATTGCAATTAGGTTAGGAAGGAGTTCTCGGAAGAGTCTCGGGTTATAAAAAAGTAAAAACGAGTGAAGTCGGCTAGTTCCCGATTATATAAAATAGTTTATAATTACTCGGAAAAAAAAATTTATAAAATCCATAAATTTCCTATAAAATCATAAATCAACATAAAAATAAATAGAAAGATATGACAATTATCTATATTTTATTTTGGACATATAAAAATTAAAATATTCAATTTATATTATTTTTAAACATCCAAACACATATACCACTCAACAAATACTTCACAGAATAAATACGGAACATGCGTAATATTTATTTATTTGTAAAATAATGACACGATATATCCCAGATATTACATCCTTCCCCCCTTAAAAGGATTCTGTCATCAGAATCTCCTAAGAAAACAAATGAGGGTACTTTTCTCTCATATCACTTTCTAACTCCCAGGTTGACTCTTCAACCTTTGGGTTTTCCCACAATACTCTTACTAATTTTACCACTTTATTTATTAACACTTTCTCTCTTTCTTCTAGAATCTCTATCGGACTCTCTATATATGATAAATCTGTTTGAAGTTCTACTGGCTCATATTCGATTACATGTCTGGAGTCTGGATGATACTTTTTAAACATCTATACATGAAAAACATTGTGAATGTGTTCCATGTGCGGAGGTAACGCCAACTCGTAAGCTAGTTTGCCAACACGCTTTAGAATTTCAAAAGGTCCGACATATCTAGGGCTCAGTTTTCCTTTCTTCCCGAATCTTGTCAATCCTTTCCACGGCGATACTTTCAGTATTACCAGATTTCCTTCTTCGAATTCCATATCTTTCCTTCATTGATTAGTATACTTCCTTTGACGGTCTTGTGCTGCTATCAATCTCTTCTAGATAACTTTAACAACTTCCTTCGTTTGTTGCACTAATTCAGGTCCAAGTATTTTGCGTTCTCCTACTTCGTCCCAATATACAGGAGATTGACATTTAAGTCCATAAAGAGCTTCATAGGGTGGCATCCCAATGCTGGCATGATAACTGTTGTTGTAAGCAAATTCTACCAAGGATAAATGCTCGTCCCAACTTCCTTCGAAATCAATAGCACAAATATGTAACATGTCTTCGATTATCTGGATTGTTCTTTCGCTTTGGCCATCCGTCTGTGGATGGTAAGCCGTATTAATGTTTAATCTCGTTCCCAAACATTCTTGAAAACTCTTCCAAATTCTTGAATTAAATCTCGGATCTTGATCGGATACGATAGACACAGGAACTCCATGACGAACTACGATTTCTTTTAGGTTCATATGGACTAACTTGTCTAGTGAAAATCTTTCATTTATAGGCAGAAAATGAGCTGATTTGGTAAGTCTGTCCACTATAACCCAAATGGCATCATGATTGGCTATTGTTCTTGGTAATCCGACTATGAAATCCATGGCAATATGCTCCCACTTCCACTCTGGAATCTCTAATGGCTGCAACAATCCACTTGGTCTCTGATGCTCTGCTTTAACTCTCTGACATATATAACATCTGCTAACCCATTCTGCAATTTCCCTCTTCATATTGGGCCACCAACAATTTTCCTTTAAATCTCTGTACATCTTGGTACTTCGTGGAAGGATTGAATACCTTGAATTATGAGCTTCCTGTAAAATTTCATTCTTCAACTCCGTTACTGGTGGAATCCAAATTCTAGAAGAAAACCTAAGAATACCTTGATCGTCCTTTTGTGTGCACAATTCCTCTCCTACCAAATGATTAATGTCCTGATCCATTATCTCTGCTTGACACTTCCTTATCTCTTCTAAAAACTCCGGCTGGAAAGTCATACTATACGCTTTTGCTTCATCAGGATTGCATACTCTGATTTCCAATTCCAATTTCTGAAATTCCTTGTATATCTCTTCGGGTACTGATAACACATTCAACTTTTCTTTCCGACTTAACGCGTCCGCTACAACATTTTCTTTACCGGGATGATAGTTAATCGTGCAATCATAATCCTTAATCAACTCTAAACATCTTTTCTGTCTCATATTAAGCTCCTTCTGTGTGAATATGTACTTCAAGCTTTTGTGATCCGTATAAATCTCTCATTTCTCTCCATATAGATAATGTCTCCAAATCTTCAAAGTGAATACTATAGCTGCTAGCTCCAAATCATGAGTAAGATACTTCTGTTCGTGTGGTTTCAATTCCCTTGACGCATACGCAATAACCTTATCGTGCTACATCAGAACGCATCCAAGTCCTTTATGAGAAGCATCGCTATAGATTCCGAAATTCCCTTGATCGTCTGGAAGTGACAAAACAGGTGCCGTGATTAATCTTTGCTTCAATTCCTGAAAACTTTCTTCACATTTATCTTTCCATATAAACTTTTCATTCTTCCGTGTAAGCTTCGTCAATGGTGTTGCAATCCTTAAGAAATTTTGAACAAATCAGCGATAATATCCCGTTAATCCCAAAAAACTTCTTACCTCTGTTGGTGTTCTCGGTCTTTTCAAATTTGTAATTGCTTCAATCTTCGTCGGGTCCACTTTGATCCCTTCATTACTGACTATATGTCCTAAGAACTGGACTTCCTGTAACCAAAACTCACACTTCGAGAATTTAGCATATAACTTCTTCTTCCTTAAAATCTCTAAAGCTGTTCTCAAATGTTCTGCATGATCCTCTTTTGTCTTTGAATAAATCAAAATATCATCTATAATCACAATAACAAACTTGTCCAAGTATTCCTTGAAAATTTTGTTCATCAGGTCCATGAATGCCGGCGGGGCATTGGTTAATCCAAAAGACATTACTAAAAATTCATAATATCCATACCTTGTTCTGAAAGCGGTCTTTGGTATATCCTCTCGCTTAATCTTTAGTTGGTGATATCTTGATCTCAAATCGATTTTGGAAAAATACTTGGCTCCTTTCAACTGGTCAAACAAATCATCAAATCTGGGTAACGTATACTTGGTCTTTATTATAAGCTTGTTGAGCTCCCGATAATCGATGCACAATCTCATGTTTCCATTCTTTTTCTTGACAAATAGTACCGGTGCACCCCACGGGGATATACTGGGTCTGATTACTCCTCTCTCTAATAACTCTTGCAATTGCTTTGCTAGTTCCTTCATCTCAACGGGCGCCATTCTGTACGTGGCCTTGGATACTGGTTCCGTTCCAGGTGCTAAGTCGATCGTAAACTCAATTTCTCTATCTGGAGGAAGTCCTGGTAACTCATCAGGAAATAAGTCTGGAAATTCATTAACTACCGGAATATCTTCAAGTTTTGCGGACTCCTGACTTCTATCAATCACATATGCAACGAAATGCTCGCATCCTTGTCGTAGTAACCTTTTGGCTTGAATCATCGTTAAGAACTTCTTTGCTTGTTTCTGGCCCTTAAACGTTACTATCCTTTCGTCTGGCGTCTTCACCATTACCTTCTTATTTCGGCAATCTATCTGAGCATCGTGCTTAGACCAATCCATTCCTAAGATAACGTCAAACTCTCCTAGCTTAAATGGTATTAAATCTAGACAAAACTTATTACCAGAAATCTCAATCTCACAATTGCCACAAACTTGATTAACATAGACATGTTCTTAATTTTCTAATTCCACAGTCATTATTTAATTTAAATACTCAACTGGACAATTTAACTTACTAACAAAATCTTGAGAAATAAATGATCGAGTTGCTCTCGAATCTATTAACACTTTGGCATATAAAGAATTCACATTAAGCGTACCTGCCACGACATCAATATCCTGGATAGCGTCCTTCACACACATATCAAAAACTCTAGCCCTTAGAGTCTCATTTACTGTTGGAGTAGATCCCATAATTCTCAATGCATTACTGACTGGGGCTGGTGTCTTGCAATCCCTGGCTATATGTCCTGGCTTTCCACATTTAAAGCATGTAAATCTAATAGCTGGAATCTTAATTGCTGGATTACGGGTAGGCTGATCCTTGTTCACTGGTTCTCTCGCTGGCTGATTGCGGTACCCCCTCGAATAGTGCCCTTTCTGATTAAACTTAAAACAAACCACGTTCAACTTATTACAAACTCCTCCATGCTTCTTCCCACATGTCTGACAATCGGGAAAAGTTAACCTCAACTGATTTGGCTGATTCACATTGACTGGACGGTTGCCCTGGCCTCCGTCGCCTATATTTTGCTTCTTGAAATTAAAATTTCTCCCTGGCTAAAACTTTCCCTTCTTAAAATTTGGAAACTTCCCTGGTTTTGACTGTCTTTCATTCCCTTCAAACTTCCTCTTCTTACTTTCCTTTTCTTTATGTGACATCGCACTCTCAATTTCTGCAATCATGGCCTTCTGTACAACTCCTGCGTAGGTATCCAATTCAAATATGGCTACCTTCCCTCTGATCCATAGCTTCAGACCTTGCTGGAATCTCTTGGCCTTCTTCCTGTCAGTATCTACATATGATGGCACATACCTTGACAATTCTTCAAACTTACTTTCATAATCAGCTACCGGCATATTTCCTTGCTTTAGCTCTAAATACTTCAGCTCCATTTGATCCTGAACAAATTGGGGAAAATGCTTTTCTAAAAACAATTCTTTGAACCTCTCCCAAGTAATAAAATATGTACCTTCTAATGTCTTCACAGTCTCCCACTAATAGGTGGCCTCATTCTTCAAATAATAACTTGCAAACTCCACCTTCTATTCTTCCTTCACTTTAACTAAAGCAAATGACTTCTCTATCTCCTTTAACCAAACATTCGCTTCAATCGGATCTAAGGAACCCTTGAATTCTAGTGGGTTTACCGCCTGAAAAGTTTTGAAAGTTACCTAGGGATTTGTTTTTCTTTGTTGCTGTTGTGTCAGGTGAACTGTTTGTTGAGCCAAGATTTAAAGAATCTGGGCTATTGTTGGGTCTATGGGTCCTGGGTTTGCATTCTGGTTGGTATCATCTTGGTTGTTATTGTTGTTGTTGGTTTCTTCATTCTGGGTGTTGGTGCGGGTATTTCTTCTAGGAGGCATTTTATGTAAAGAATCAAACAACTTATTTAGCCTTTAAATCAAATCCTTTGCATAAAAGAAAAGTTTTGTAAAATAGAACTATCTCTTTTTGAAAACAGTTGTAACAGTTGAACTAAGTAAATTGCATGCTTCTTTACAGAATATAAATAGTTAAGGGAATAGGGTATATGGTATCACAGGGGTATAACTGGTGCAATAATTAAAGTATAGTAAAACAAGTTCAGTAAAGAAAATGACAATGCTGGAAAGGAAAAGTTACTGATATATATAGATCAAAAGTTTTAGGTAGTACAAGCGTTAAAATGCTTCGAAAGTAAAGCAAAAGGGTACAACAAACCTACTCACTAGTCAGCAGATCTAGTCTATAAATACAACCCAAAAGTCTACTAATATATACTACACACTACTGTACATACTAAATAACCACAACAACACTGATCAACATCTCCATCTCTGGATCTAACTCCAAGGAAACTCTGGTCCGCCTAGCCTCTCAAAATCCCCCATCACCTCACTAGCCCATCCCATAAATGCATCAGGGCCTCGGCCAGGTAATGTAGCCCCATGTAGCGTAGCCTCAAGAATCCTGCGTGTCACATGGATCTCCTCTCGAAGCTCCCTCATACCATGATTAACATCTGTAGTCCTGATGATATGCTGTAACTCTCGGATCTCTGCAAACAAGGAATCACGCTCCAATAGAAGAGCCTCATACCGATAATAAGGAACAGGATACAATGTAGACTAGAATGGAGCACCTGCAACTGAATGCCCAGTGGAATCTGAATCAGCTGGTGGGGGTCCTCTAATAGGTGGCCTCATGCCTGGGGGTGGAATAGCCTGCAGTGGTACGGGCTGCAACACAGGTGGAGGTAAAATAGCCAACACTGGTGGAACAACAGGATGTGGATCTGAAGATGGTCCTCCAACTAAGGGCTCTGAGTGATCAGCTGGTACGGGGATGAAAGAGTCGGCCATCGCTGCTATCTCGAACCATAACGCGAATTATACTAATACCTGTTATACCGTCGCACTCATCCTCTCGACGTTCTATTTTTTTCTACTTCTTACTTCTAATCCTAACCCTCTACCCATTCCCGTCAATCTAGGCTTGTGTCAGTGACTTATAACCTATAGCTCTGATATCAAACCTGTGGCGCCCTCCAAACCCGGGTCAGAAGTTTGGGGTCCACACACACACACACACCTTAATTATAACCTGCTTATAACAATAATAAAGATAATAATAATATGCAGTGACCCTATTTACCAACTACCACAGATCGTAACAGGTTAAAGTATATACACAAGCCACACACACACACTTTTATTACAAACGCCCAAATCCCAACTATT
This sequence comes from Apium graveolens, assembly GCF_009905375.1. Taxonomy (NCBI): domain Eukaryota; kingdom Viridiplantae; phylum Streptophyta; class Magnoliopsida; order Apiales; family Apiaceae; genus Apium; species Apium graveolens. The sequence goes on from NC_133656.1 coordinate 47,354,063, forward strand.
CAAACTTACAACCGAATATTAAATATTATTTCAAACTTCATAAACTTAAACTATTCCAAAAGCCGTCAGCTAGCTTAACTCGATCAACCTGGACCCCTAGCTCTCGCACTGGATTGGGGATCCTCGCTACCAACAGGTTCCTTCTTAACTGGAAAAGAACATAAACAAGATCGCACAAATGAGCTAACTATCTCAACAAGTCATATTGGCAAGACTGAGAATAATGATCATCAAGTGAAAAGAGTTAAGGTATCAAGTGAACAATGAATAATGATTTAGAATTGGATATTATATTTTTATTTTAAAAACCAAGGTTAGGCTACTGATCAATCACGCACTAACCCCGGGCAAGGCATACAGGTCTGCTCTAATTACTGTATCCAAGGCATACATTGGCCTAACTTGACCACCAATCTGGTCTAACCACAAATCTGGTCCATAATTTTATAAAACAATCTAATTCTAACATAGTAACAGAATAAATAATGTAAAGCAGTAAACAAAATCATAAGCAACATTGGATGTCCAATAATGAGATGGTTCCAATTTTCACAAATGAAATATGGCTATCAAATGGTGAAAGAAATGGATAATAAAAGAGTCAAAGTTTCAAGGTTATAAGGATTTGGTCTTTCAGAGCGTAAGGTATAATGGTTTGAATATGTAAGCAATCTGATTCCGTGTTTAGTATTTAGTTTGCATGTATTTTTGGAGTAGCATCGTATATCCGTGGTTCGTATTCGGGGATTTAACAATCAATGGTCCCGAAAGAATAAGGCTTACGGCTCAAAGATCAATAGCTGGAATGAAGGTTTAGGGTTCAGTGCTTCAAAGCACTTGCAATATAGGACTATCAATAATCTATAATATAACTCGAGAAAGTTCAAAATACTTGCCTGGTACTATCTTGCTATATTTTACCAATTTCCAATCACAATCTCCTACTCATCGACTATCTATTTCCCTTTCCTACGTATTGCCTCTTCTGCTCACACAATATAAGTATCTATTAATACTCAACTCATATGATTCTATGTGGTATACACTTCTATCTACCCTTCGTTTTACCCAAATCCGACTAACGGATTGAAAGTTATGCTAAAAATAAGTAAACGCTGAACATATAGACTGACAGTCAAACAAACAAGTCACATACAGCACATAGCACGTCAAACAATCAATGAAATTTCATTTATAAGGAAGTCTCGGGTCATAAACAGTCTTTCGGGTATTTAATATAATTTTTAAAACATTTTTCGGAGTCAAGACGGGTCGTTGGATCAATTTTAAAGCAATAAACAAGGTTCAGTTGGCCAAATCTGGCTTCAAAATAATTTTATAATAATTATCGAGCATTGAAACCAATTTAAAATAATATTTTAAAGCTCGAAACTATTTTTCCGAATTTTTAAATCATTTATAAATAATTAAATCTAATTAAATAATTAATTAAAATCAATTAATAATTAATTAAATCAATTAATCAAATAAATTTTGAATTAATTGACCAATTAATCAATTAATTATTAACTAAAATTAATTAACTAATTAATTCAGATTTATTTTTAAATTTAAAATAATTTTTTTGGAATTAAAATAATAATTTTTGAAATTTTCAGTAATTAAAAACGAATTTTTTAAATTAAAATAAATAAGAAATATAATTTTTAAAAATTTTATAAATAGGAATCCTATTTTTGAAATATCTGGAAACCTCGGGGACCTTACTTCATCTTCTTCAATAATTCAGGGACTAAACTGCAATTTTGCAATTTAGTCGCCGGAAAACGACGGGCTCGCTGGAGAACTCGTCTCAGGCACCGTCACCCCTCCATCTCCTCCAGATATAATTTACACAACATCAGGAAGCTATTCAAGCAATCAAATCACATTAATAATCCCAGAACTGGCCAGAACGATCGAAACAAAAACTTGTCGCCGACGAGTTCTAGAAAAATCCGGCGGAAACATCAAATCACAACTCACTCCTCTACAGGCCTCGTCGATTTGCAAAACTTATACGAATCGATTGCAAATTCCATAAGGAACACAACCCACCCCTCTAGAACATCTATCTATCCCGAAATAAGAAACCCCCAAATTCATTCAAGAACATTCAAACGAATTTTAAACCCTAATTTCAAAATTCGAAAATCAAACTCAATTTTGAACATGTTATTGAACTCTAAATCAGTCATATGACATATCAAAATCATCAGGAAAGCAAGCTCTACAACATGCAAGAATCAAATCATTCAAACAATCATCCGTACAAAAATTCATATTTTTAATCAAAATAATTCGAAATTAATGAAAATTATAGAAAAATAACCTTTGATTCTGCAGTTCTGAAACTTGGATAATCTGATAGAACACTTCAAAACCTCCGTTTTGGTTAGTAGATCTTTCCAAACAAAGATCAATAACACCTCCGATTTGTAGTTTGATTCTTGAAAGGTTATATGAATATATGTATTTTCTCTGTAAAATTTATATAATTACTGTTTGTAAATGATTTTAGGTTAGAAATAAAATACGGTAAAGGCTATTTATAATTACAGAAAATTAGTATCCCGTTGGATTATTCCAGATATAAAATAGTACGTTTATAAAAACAGATCCAAACGGTACCGGTTTTCGGGATAATTATCCAAATCAGTACAATTTGTACTGCGGTCTTGGTCTCAGCGGCTGCTTACACGTATTACGAGGTGATAATTATAATAGTTTAATAAAAAGATCCTGTTTATGGAAAATACGAGTTTTATTGATTTACCGAAACGAATTTTGTATCGAAAATATTGCGTCGGGACCCGCACGGGACAAACGTACACCAGATTGAAAAAGTTGAAACATGGAAAATGCTCGGAATATTGCAATTAGGTTAGGAAGGAGTTCTCGGAAGAGTTTCGGGTTATAAAAATGTAAAAACGAGTGAAGTCGGCTGGTTCCCGATTATATAAAATAGTTTATAATTACTCGGAAAAGGAATTTATAAAATCCGTAAAATTCATATAAAATCATAAATCAACATAAAAATAAATAGGAAGATATGACAATTATCTATATTTTATTTTGGACATATAAAAATTAAAATACTCAATTTATATTATTTTTAAACATCCAAACACATATACCACTCAAAAAATACTTCACAGAATAAATACAGAACATGCGTAATATTTATTTATTTGTAAAATAATTACACGATATATCCCAGATATTACACTATACCTTTCTTAAATTTAGATTTATGTGACTCCTATATTTGTAGAGTCACAGCCCCGACTTCTGTAAGTCAATCTTCAATACAACCACAAAAACACACCAATTGCTCACCCATTCTTCTTCTAAATTTTGACTTAATGACAACCTTTCTAAAATGATTATTCATATCTTAAGTTCATGAAGAAATCATACTCTCAAAAGTGACATTCAATATCTTTCAGATGATTTATTAGAAAATCAGTCTCTTATTTCAGTATTTGCTAGTTAAACTATGCTCTTAAGAGGCTAATCAATATTCACAGATTTTAACTACATTGACACTAACTGCTATCTCATTTTATAATCCAGTGATTATTTTCAGCCATTTCTAAGTATTAGTTCATCAATGGCTGATAAGTAGAATTTATATCCACTTGGAACGCTTCATATCGGCTTATGTTGGTGTTTTGGACTCAAGTATTTGGTATTTTTTATGTGTTTTGTGTTTAGTTGTTTCAGGGCACTAGTCGGAGGTGGAATTGAGCTTTCAAATGATTTTATGATGATAAGAGATCAGGGAATGGAGTTGTGGAAGATTGCACGAAGATCAGAGCAAGAATCAACAAAATGCAGGATTTTTTCCAGAGAGCAGGCGCGCCCACGCCAAAGCAAGCGTGCCCGCGCTAATGTTAGGAGAGAGATAGCGCGGCCGCGCCCCAGTGCTGCACGACCGTGCCAGTTGAAAGCTGCGGAATCCTGTTTCTACTCTAATTTGGTTATTTGGAGAGTCTGGGTGATCCGGGGCTTATATATAAAAATAAGAAGAAGTTTTTAATGACAAGGAAGCCATGGAGAACATTAAAAAGACCTAGAGCACACAAGACGACTAAGGAGAAGAAGAAGTAGTTCATACTTTTTTATTCTTCGATTTAGGAGATACTTTTGGATGCTTGTTTTTGATTTGTTCTAAACCCTAATACTCCTATATTTTTGCGTAGTATTCTGAACTTATTTAGTATCATGTTTTCATTGGAAGCCATGGTAATGATGTGTTCGATCATGAACTAATCATTGTCATGGGGTTCTAGCGGATATATTTATGGATTTCAATAGTTGATTGTTTTAAATCTTTAGTGTGTGGTTATTTATGATTTCCTAGTTTGGTTGTTCTTATTCGTCTTTGATGCATAGCTAACATCTAAGATTGGTTGTTAATCTCTATTGAAGCAACAGTGAATATAGAGTTTTAGAACTTGCCATGCTAGCATAGGTTTATGTATGAATTGACATGCATAATTCGTGGAGTAATTTTAACTATCTTACACAACCTATATAATCATAATAGATAACTTGTTCTTAAACCGTTATGTTTTCAAATATTATAGACATATAGGGTCTAAGCATAATTGGTGTCTACTCAACTTCTATCTTGATTATGGATGTTTAGTAGTAGTAGTGTATACGTATATCGAAAGAAAGCGTGTACTAATTTCGTGTTATCTAGATTAGTTATCATCATCATCGTATACTATTGGTAAAGACATAAACTTTGAATGAAGTATTTAATGAAGTTAGAATCCCATGTTTTATTCTTATATAAGTAATTCACTTTTAATCTCTTAGTTAATGCATGCTAATATAATCTCTTAAGTAGTTAATCAACTCAAATTTGTTACTTGTCTTAGCTGTGGATGATAATCATACATTTTTGCATAAGTGCCTAATCTGAACTTAACCTAAACCAGTCTCTGTGGGAACAAACTTGAATTAATCTTATACTACTTGTGATCGCGTACGCTTGCATGTATTTTCGCGCGTGTTTTACATCGAACAAATATTTGGCGCTGCTGCCGGGGACCGGTGTTAAATTTAGTTTATGTGATTGTCATCAATGGTCGTTATAGTTCATTGACTCGGATTATTTTCTTACAATATTTACTTTGTTCATGTTTTTCAGATACTCTCACGTTCTCAATATCGTAAGTAAATACCAGACGAAGTTGAAAAATTGGGAGAAGAAGTTTTTTAAGAAGTTGAGAAAGTTGAAGAAGAAGTTTTTGTTACAATAGGAGAACTAGCAGTAGCAACGAAAGCGTTGAAGGATTATTCTCAACCAAAGATCAATGAAATTCAATCTAGCTTTGTCAGGCCAGCTATAGCAGCTAATACCTTTAAGATCAAGCCTGGCACAATTCAGATGGTACATAATTCAGTCCAGTTTGGTGGTTCTCCAACGGAAGATCCCAATATGCACATTAGGGATTTCATCAAGATCTACGGCACCTTCAAGTTCAATAATGTTCTTGAAGATGCTGTGAAACTGAGACTTTTCCCATTTTCTCTGAGGGATAAAGCTAAGAGCTGGTTGCACTCTCTACCAGCTGGTTCTATTACAACTTGGGAGGATCTTGCTCATTAATATAGCATTCTATATGAAGCTTGGGAGTGCTATAAGGAGATTCTTAGAAAGTGTCATCATCATGGAATGCCTGCCTGGATGTGATCAATTGTTTTTATAAAGGTTTGGGAGCACAGTCAAGACCTATGCTCGATGCAGCATCAAGTGGAGCTTTATGGGCTAAGAGCTATGAGGAAGCTTATGAGCTAATTGAGATGATGGCTATGAATGAATATCAGAATCCAACTCAAAGACTACCACAAAATAAGGTAGCATGAATTTTGGAGGTGGATACATCTACGGTTATAACTGCTCAGCTAAAGGCATTGGCGATGGAGGTCGATTCTCTGACCAACTATGGTGTTAATCAGATAACTAGTGTTTGTGAGCTTTATACCGGTGCACATGCGATGGATAATATATTATATCTAGTGAATCAGCTCAGTTTGTGAGCAACTTTCAGAGGTCGCAGCAACCAGTTCCTGCCACTTATCATCCTAACAACCGAAATCATCCTAACTTCAGATGGAGCAATAATTAGGGTGCTTTGCAACGGCCACAACAGCCATACCGGCAGTTTGGAAACAAGCAATTCAATCCTCCTGGTTTTCAACAACAGTATGCACCAAGGAAGCTTAAAAATTCTCAGGAGCGTCTTAAACCATCTATTGAGGAAGCTCCCACACTTGAGCTAAAACCACTGCCTGATCACTTGAGTTGTTCTTTTTTAGGTTATGCATCTACTTTGCTTATTAGTATTGCATCTGACCTTTCATGTAGTGATGAAGACAAGCTTTTACGAGCTTTGAGAGAGTTTAAATCAGCAATTGGTTGGACTATAGCAGATATCAAGGAAATCAGCCCTTCTTACTGCATGCATAAAATTTTGCTTGAGGAAGGAAGTAAGCCAGCAGTGGAACAACAGAGAAGACTCAATCCTATCATGAAAGAGGTTGTGAAGAAGGAAATTCTTAAATGGCTGGATGCAGGGATCATCTATTCAATTTTTGACAGTTCATGGGTGAACCCAGTGCAGTGTGTGCCTAAGAAAGGAGGCATTACAGTTTTTGCTAATGAGAAGAACGAGCTCATTCCTACTCGGACAGTCACAGGGTGGAGAGTATGCATTGATTATCGGAAGCTGAATAAAGCCACCAGGAAGGATCACTTCCCTCTTGAAAGGTTGGCTGACCATGAGTATTATTGTCTTCTGGATGGGTATTCGGGATATAATCAGATTTGCATTGCCCTAGAAGATCAAGAGAAGACCACTTTTACTTGTCCTTTTAGCACTTTCCCTTTCTGTCGAGTTTTTTTTGGACTTTGTGGTGTACCTGCTACTTTTCAGAGATGCATGATGGCCATATTCTCAGACATGATTGGTACTAATGTGGAGGTGTTTATGGATGACTTTTCTATTTTCAGAACTTCTTATGATGAGTGTTTACATAATCTTAGCTTGGTGCTGAAAAGATGCGTTGACACCAATCTGGTGCTCAACTGGGAAAAATGTCACTTCTTGGTACAACATGGTATCATTCTTGGGCACAAGTTATCTAGAAAAGGTCTTGAAGTGGATAAGGCCAATGTGGGGGTTATTGAAAATCTTCCTCTACCAATCTCAGTTAAAGGAATCCGCAGTTTTCTTGGTCATGTGGTTTTCTACCGGCGATTCATCAAAAACTTCTCCAAAATCTCTAAACCCTTGTGCAATCTATTGGAGAAGGATATTCCTTTCAAATTTGATGAAGAATGTTTGGCTGCTTTCGAGAGTTTGAAAAAGAGTTTGACTGCAGCACCTGTTATTACTGCACCTGATTGGAATGAGTCCTTCGATATGATGTGTGATGCTAATGATTTTGCAGTTGGAGCTGTTCTTGGCTAGAGGAAGAAGAACATATTCCATGTGGTTTACTATGCTAGTAAAACCCTTAATAGTGCTCAGGAGAATTACACTACTACTGAGAATAAGCTTTTGGAAATTGTCTACGATTTCGAGAAATTATGATCTTATTTACTTGGGACAAAAGTGATAGTTTTTACTAATCATGCTGCTATTCGATACCTTGTCTCGAAGAACGATTCAAAACCTCACTTGATTCGTTGGATTCTATTGCTTCAGGAATTCGAGGGAAATCAAAGATAGGAAAGGTACAAAAAATCAGGTAGTGGGTCATCTCTCATGTTTGGAAGATCAAGGCAAAGCTTCACAAGATAAGACCTTAATCAATGAATCTTTTCCCAATGAGCAACTTTTTGGGGTGCAAGAAGACGAACCATGGTTTACAGATATTATGAACTATCTTATGAGTAATGTCATTCTCCCAGAACTCTCTTATGCTTAAAGGAAGAAGTTTCTACATGAGGTAAAGTGGTATCGATGGGATGATCCGTTCTTGTTTAAACAGGGGGCAGATCATATTATCAGGAGGTGCATTTCATATAGAGAGTCGGAGGGTATCTTGCGAGACTGTCATTCTACTGTGTATGGTGGCCATTATGCTGGAGAGAAGACAGCTGACCGTATTCTTCAAGCGGGATTTTTCTGGCCAACTTTGTTTAAATATACTCATCAGTTCGTGTTAAGATGTGATCGCTGCCAAAGGGTTGGAAATATGTCCAAGAGAGACGAAATTCCTTTCAATGTTCTTCTTGAAGTTGGGATTTTCGATGTTTGGGGATATGACTTCATGGGGCCATTTATCTCATCATGGAATAATTAGTATATTTTTTTGGCGGTGGATTATGTGTCTAAATGGGTTGAGGTTAAAGCTTTTCCAACCAACGATGCTAAGGTGGTGATCAATTTTATTTATAAGCAGATATTCACACATTTCGGTACTCAAAGGGTTATAATCAGTGATGAAGGATCACATTTCTGCAATTGTAAGTTCACTGCATTAATGGAAAAGTATCATATGAATCATCGTATTGCCACAGCCTACCATCCTCAAACTAATGGGCAAGCTGAAGTCTCTAATCGAGAGATTAAGTGAATCTTGGAGAAGGTTGTGAGTCCGTCAAGAAAAGATTGGTCTTTGAAGCTCAATGAAGCTATTTGGGCCTATAGAACAACATTCAAGACTCCTCTAGGAATGTTACCATTCCAGTTGGTGTATGGAAAGACGTGTCATTTGTATGCGGAGTTAGAGCATAAAGCGTATTAGGCTTTGAAGAAGCTGAATCTGGACATGGCTGCAGCTGGAGAGAAGAGAATGCTTCAACTTAATGAACTCGATGAGTTCTGACCACAGGCTTATGAAACCAATAAAGTATATAAGGAGAAGGTCAAGAGATGGCATGATGGGAGGTTAATGCACAAGTCATTTGTGCCTGGTCAGCAAATTCTATTGTTCAACTTTCGTCTCCAACTTTTCTCCAGGAAAGCTTAAGTCAAGGTGGTCAGGTCCATTCACTGTCAAAGCTGTGTTTCCATATGGAGCTGTGGAGATTTTTGATAAGCATCCGGACCAAGCGTTCAAAGTAAATGGTCAGAGGTTGAAGCATTATTATGGGGATAAGGTGAACCATGAGGTGGTGAGCGCCGTTTTTGCGACGACTTGATTTCGAAGTTTCACGTCAAGCTAGCGACGTAAAACAAGCGCTTCGTGGGAGGCAACCTATGCTTTATTATATAGTAGCTTCGAAAAAAATGCAAAAAAAAAAAGTAAATCAAAAAATGAATTTTTTTCCAGAAGTACGGCGCGCCCACGCCCAAAGCAGGGCGGCCGCGCGACCTGTCTGGAAAAGAAAAGAAAAGTAAAAAAATAGAAAAATTAGTTACAACCCAAGCCCAGCCCGAAAATTACCCTAAATCTACACCCTAAACACTTCTAAACTCACACTTATCCCCTTACCTCTTATATATATATACATCCCATCTTCATATATACATACATCTCCTATTCTCACAAAACCCTAGTTTTTCCTACAAAATACAAATACCCAATTCTCTTTCACTTGTTGTTATGGCACCCAAAAGAGCGAGAACCACGGGTAGTAGTAGCACTAATCCCTCGTCTACTGAGGATTCTAGTGTGGGAGGTAAGGCTAACAGATTTTCTTCTCCGGAGGCTCAGGCAGAGTTTACTAGGTTGATGTCTAAGTCGATTGTTAAGGAGAGGGGATTCTTACCCATGACGAAGGGTGGAAAGCTTTTGGAGATGATTGTTGAGATGGGTTGGTAGACTTTCTGTGAGGCACCCATTGCGGTCCCGATGAGCATTGTGCATGAATTTTACGCGAATGCTAAGGCAGAAAAGAATGGGTTCTCTGTTGTTCGTGAGTAGACGGTGGATTATCATCCAGCTGCTATTCGTCGGGTCATAAATCAATCCGCGAGGAAACCGACTGCTGAGGATTGGGTGAGCAAGACTAGGGAGGATTTGGACTTGAATTATATTGTGGCAAAGTTGTGTGTTCCAGGCACATAGTGGAAGTGCAAGGCGGGCACGAATGAGCCGCTTACTTTTCCTGCTTCATGTATGAACAGGTATGCAAGGGCTTGGAACCTGTTTGTGTATGCTAATATCATGCCATATTCGCATTCTCACAAGGTTATTATGGATCGAGCTATTCTGCTATGGGGGATTTTGAATGAAGAATATGTTGATTTCGTCTATTGATGCTTGGAACTCAATTATATATTTGCTGGGCATTTTTGGCTCACTCTTGCTTTGTAAATTCTTATTTCTTTCAGAAATAAATGAGGATAAAAGTGAATAGCCTTGAGTAGACAACAGAAGTTAGAAAGATCTCCACTGTGAGAGGATGAAGATGTTAGAAAAATTAGACAAGGGGATTAGTACAAAGGTATTTAAACTTGTCTTGTAGTTGTTGTGGATTGTAGAAGGTTAGATTCTTGTTTCATACCATAACCTGTAAACGATCCATATTTAAGGGTTCATTTGTATATTATTTTAAAATATGTAAAGATTGTTTAGTGACACCAAATCTTAACCCCGGATTTGGACTGTTAGAAAAACATTTAAGTTTGGGGGTGATAATGTAAGGATTAGTTTTTGTGTTATATCCATATAGATTCATATTGCTTGTTTAGTGTAGTTCATTCATATTTTTTTGGTTGATTGTTCAAATAGTTGTTTGCATTTTTGTTTTGCATGTTTGTTCATGTTGTATGTGAGTCCACTAAGTTGCATTCGCATGCATATAACATGATATTGTAGGTTGAGCTATTTCTGATTGATTGGTTGATGTTAATTTGAGTGTAGTGATGTAGAATAGAGGGATGATTAAGTCCTAATGAATTGATTTGCATGCCCAGAAACAAAGTTTTTTCACAAGTCTTATAGGTTTCTTTTGAACTAGATCATGATCATGCTTGTTTGTTGGTTGGAATTTAATCCCTTGGTTATATTTAGAATTTTTCTTATTCCCGTAATGACGTAGGAACGCTGATTTTTAAACTGGGGGGAAATCTTGGATTTCATTGTTTGTTGTGAATAAAGCTAGGCATCAAATGGCTAGTAGCCAGCTCATATTTTTATGAGTAGTCTAGGGTTGGATGAGATGGAGCAAAACGCACTCATTCAGAACCATTGAAAAAAAGAAAAAGAGAAAAGAGAAAAGAAAAATAATATTTGTGTTAGTATATGCAGAATTGACCAAGAGTGAGCTATTTAATACTTCGAGTTATTAAGTTCGATTTATTAGATCTTTTAGTTCCGAAGGGTCGACATCTCGACGGAGGCTGGGTATGTTACCCTACTTTTCATGTGGTTTCAAAGAAAATGCGATTGATTCTTATGAGAACTTTGTATAAGGGAAGCTAGGTGAGTTGTATTATGATTTAACTTAGAATTAGGTAGTAGGATAGGTTCCACGCTAGAGGCAACGAGTCGATGGAAGCTGATGAAGAGCCAAAGTTGCGAATTGCAAAGGCACCACCATTGCGAGAAGATTCTTATCACTTATCGGGCGTTGTGCAAGGAATGAGCTTTACTATATTAGGTCTACTTAAGACTAGAAAGAAGGTATGACCTTATCTATAGACAGAACGTCGAATTACACTAGTGGTCTTAAGCATAACATCAAGGACGGCGACGAGAATGTCAAAGACAATACTAGACGTCAGCGTTGGGGTAGAGTTGTGGATAAAATGATACACAACGGTAAATAAAGTTTAGTCAACTAATAAATGCGAACGGAATCCAAGGAGAAATAGGAAATACACCAAAGTGGAGAGACCCATACATGGACATTCTTTTAATTAGATATCTCATTAGCGGATTATTAGAATAGCAAGTAACTTGTATAGTAATGACGACCAAATATTTGATTTTCAAAATTTTAAAATGAGATCTCGAAAAAGATTTTCTTAATAAACTTTTAGAAGATCTTTGCATAAAATGAGTTTCACAATTTGGTTGTCGAAGTACTACTTAAGTTCTTGTTATTATGAATAGAAATGACCTAAAAGAATAATGGATCTAGACTCAGTGTTGTTAGTTCGGAGGACCAAGTAGACCCACAAGCAGGAAGAAAGTTTAAAGTTTTTCCGTGAAAGACGAACGTAAAACTTTGTTTCATAATACTAATAATTGAATCAATATGTTAAAACATTATTTATTCAATTCCCAAAATTATTAAAATTTAACAAGATTTGTGATTCGAACAGACAAAGGATGATTTAAGGAAATGGAGGACTCTTCCAGATGATTGGAGAAGAATCGTATTTCTATCGACGAAGTTGAGGCATTGCATGATCGATGGTTATTCTATGCAACATAGATGAAATCCGAAGCAATGACTATAAATTTTGTGAGAACGCAATTATGATCAAATCATTAAAGCATTTAATGTGAAGGCATTTCCAGACGATATTTTGAAGTGATGATGTGACCGAATTTGGGAATCTATTATTCGAATGATCCTTGCAGGTATATTTAATTGAAGTGTGGATGGTGACCAACACTGTCATTCTTTCCTCTAATATGATGACATATATTCTTCTTGATTCCTGGATACGTACGAGCTTCTCGTAGTAATAAATTATATGAGACGAAAATGAAAGAAAATTTATTGTACTCCTTTCAAATTATTTCTCTTCTCAAAATATTACTTCTTGATTGACAAAAAAACAGTGTTGTGATGTGACGCTTTGTCAGAATAACGAAGAGTCTGGTGGGATGCCACCTAATTATGTGATGTATGCCATATCGTATGAAAGACTGGCCATCTTGAGTACAAATATGGTTGTCTCATTCATATCTAAATCTTCACACATACTTCTTTCTTTAATTTATTGACTTACAAATTCTCCTAATTGCTTTATTGCATTGTTATTCCTTATCCAGTTTTTCAATCAAAATCATATACACAAACTCTCCTCTTGCGTAAAGTTTATTCTTTGATGATTTTAAAAGAAATGGAATAGTCCCGTGTAGCAGATGGAATTATATGCCGAACATAGATATGATTGCAAGCCGATAAATGGTGGACATCGGCGGACGAGGAAGAATGGTTACACCAATAATGTGGTCATTACAAAGATATCAAATCAGACAGTTTTTCGTGTTACGAGGATTTCATCAGTACGGTAAATTGCATGGACACGATGCACTTCAAGTTAGAAGATTTTGGCGTGAGATGAATAGTTAGCGAATCGTAACGAGTAAATTAACTATAAATAAGGAAGTAAAGTTATGTACATCATACAGAGCAAATGAGTGTCGGGACGACAACCGAAGATCAAGGAATTCTGAACAATGACTCAGACAAGCAATTAATACGTGAAGCATCCCTTCATCGTGGTAAGATACTTGTCATGAAAATTCAAGATCGAAGAAATCTTAGTCACGAACAAATTTTGAACGTGTTCTTCAAGAAATTGTGAGGTTCTCTAACTTGAGTAAATAAGTTATGGTCAATTTAATACCCATAGCCGGGCCAGTGACGAAAGTTCGATATGGGAACATAAGTGGAGATGAAGTAATGGTGATTCAACTGTGAAACCTTTTAAGAAATAATGATCTGATGATTTAATTTTCACCATATTGTGATGATGATAAGTAAGACCATGTATGGTTATTAAAAGATAAACAAATTATTTAATGAAATTGAGTGTGTATCGTCAAAGATAGATGATTGGTGTGATTATTTGATGGATGCGGTATAATTCTTAAAAGTAACTATACACAATTAGTAATGGCAAGAGATAAGTTAAAAGAATCGTGAAATAAAGATTTTGTGAAACAACAAGATAATCTTAAGCTCATTAGTAATATTTTGTAATATTCTGAAAGAACTGAGAAAAGCATGGTTATATCAATCATTGTTGGTTTAAGACCCTATTCTAATTAAAAGATATATGTCATGTCAGTAGTGCATATGATTATCAACATGACGTATTCTAAATTATGTTAAATTGATGAATTTGGTTGATGGAAGTGGATGGATATGATTGTGGATGATTTGGTTGATTGATGGTGTCGGCTTGAGTCCGACTGATAGTCGATGGTATAGGGGAAGTGCTGCCCAAATTTTCAGAAATTACCCTACTTCTAAGGATAAAGTAGTATATTTCATTCTCATTGGTACTCCAAATGATTGCGATCTCGGTTCTTGAGAAAGATTGTTATGACCAAACCGACTTTATATAATTGGTTTTTGATTCCAGTTAGCTAGTCATCACTTGGTTTAATTGATCAGTTAAAAGAGTTAATTGATTAATTTTACCAACTAATGGTTAGTTAAGTGGAGATCGATTCCAATTAGATTAAGTCAAACTCTGACATGATTTTCAGATCCGAAATCAAAGCAATTAAGAATTTGGAGGAAGTAGAGACCTTAGTAAGAATCGGATGTCTAATAGAACTAGCGCGATATTATTGTAAGCATGTGCGAGATTTTATCTGGATGAATATGCCCTTTTCGATAAACAAGAGGAATAAAAAATTGTTGATACGTGCTAGTGAGAAGAATATTTTGCAGAACCTAAGGTTCAAGATAAGGGAAATAGATTTTATCATCTGTAATAGCGTTCCAGGAAGGACTTGGATGTCTACCCATATCGAATGACGATTTAATGGAAGTTACTGTAAAATAATGGAAAACTCGCAAATACAAGTATCCGATGCAAGACAAAGACGGACGAAGTCCGCATGTGAACTCAAGAAAAAGAAATGTTGATCAATTAGAGAAAGCTAAATATGCGATCAATGATGATTTAAGCAAGACTAAGAAAATAGCTACCGATGAATTTTAATAATTCTGTTAGTAAAAATATAAATATTATAAATAAAAGCCTTTATTCTAGTGTTAACTCCGGAAATGGCTTACCTAATAATGAATAGATTAGTATTATCAAGAAAAAGTGATCCCTTATGTTTAAAAGGGATAATGAATGATGAGAATGGGGAACTAATTAAGAGAAGAAGTGGAATAAAAAGGATGATAAAGAAATTTTATAAAATAGTCCAGGATATAAGCAAGCTGTGAACGTTAGTTGTGCCAGAACTGATATGAGAATGAAGTGAAATTCCGATAATTGGAGATAGGGAAGAATATAAACTGGGCGTCATTCAAAGAATGCGCGTAAACAGGGAAGATTAAACGAAGTTATTGGTGGAGAATGTATGCCTTTTCTTGGCGCCCTATAGGTACGGTATGGCTGCGGAATATCGGTGTTGTTTCGTGACTGATCATCAGGAATAACATAGTGCATAATTGGTTCCAATATAAACTGTTGTTTCTAAATTGTTTTGATAATCATAGAATAAATGATCTACCAACTGTTTTTGTTTTGGATAAAAGGTGAAATGTAATTTTGATTAAGTTTATGATTTATGCTGATACTTACTTTGTTGCTAAATATCAAAGGTGGTATAAGTATAGATGATTGATGTTGACTTCAGCATGAGATGTTGTGAGCATCAAAATTCGTACTAATATCTAATTTGATATGACAACAAAATGAGTATTAACATCAAGAGTTCAGTTTTGAAAGAGAAGGACATGTCAGTAATAGTCGTAGCTACTGAAGAACCAAAACCTGCATCAAAAAGGGATAAACATGATATTGTAATGGTTTCAAAATGAATATAGTTCGGTAAGAGGAATATAGTAGAATCGTTTGAAAACCAGAGACGAAGAAAGTGTTATTGGAATTTCTAGGAATAGGTTAACCAAAGCTGATTATCCGTGTATTATTAAATATGCCATTCGGGGAATGAATGTGTTATTGCTTCAAGAAGATAGTAGCATGTTACCAGATTCAAGTATAAATTGTAATTAATTGATATTATTATTTGATTAATATGTTAGCAGAAATGTGGAAAATGCTATGAACCATGCTGAACCGAAATAAGTTATACCATTCATGAATAGATACGCACAGATAAGGCAGAAGTAAGAAATAGGGGTTGGTTAAATCGTGGCAACTTGGGAAATTTAGATTACTACGAGAATATGATACAAGATATAAAGATAGAAGATGACTTTCAGGTAATGTGGCGTGAAGAAAATAAGGAACGTTATATGTGGCAGAACGTCAGAGAAAAACATTGCAATAAAATTTTAAATAGTGATTATGTGACAGCCTCAACCCCGGGGTCCGGAGTTGACGTCACCAATAACAATAATAATAAACATAATATAATCCAATCACTAATTATATATAACCACGACCCCTTTACCAAGACCTTTTCCAGGTTTAAATATGATTTAGGTTATAACTATTAAAAAACCGACTTACAACAAACCATCCTGACACAGCTAAGCTAATACAACAACTCATCAGACCATCCTTGCTCCAACACAACTACCTCAGAGGAGCCTGACACAAAAGGATTTGGAACTCTGCCCTGACTACTATGGAAGAATCTCCTAGGCATCTGCAATACATATATAAAACATTCTACAAGGGTGAGAAATCAATTACTCAGCAGTACCACTATATGAATAACAAGTAAAATGATTTAAAGTAAAGCAGTTATAGGAACAAAATTCATAACTCGTTAGAAAACAAGTAAAATATGCATAAACTGGAGATTCAAAACTAGCATGCTCTGTAAAATAATAACATCAGTAGTGTACCGTGCAAAAATACCAGAGTTCAATTTTAGCATGCTATTTACATTTCCAAACCTTCCGTTCCATTACAGGAACCAAAAAACCATTTGTCCCATTACGGGGACCCAAAACCATTTGTTCCATTACTGGAACCTCATTCACTTGTTCTGTTACTGGAACCTCATTCACTTGTGCCGTTACTGGAACCAAAAAATCACAATCAGATATGTATTGGATGTTATCTAGGGACGACTGATCAGGCCTCCACACAAATTATCTAGGATAGTTGGCCGGGCTATCACACAAAATGTCTAAGAAAGCTGATAGGGCTTTCACACAAAATAACCGGATCCGCATAGACTAGCTAGGTCTCTGATTATCTATGTTGGACTAATCGGTTATGTAAGGCGCACAACCGAATTAGCCACTTACGTAACGTTATCCAATATCCGATTCGTTTTATCCAGTTTCCAAATCCACTTTTACCTATCTCTTTTCAAAACAATTTTATCACATCACACTATTCAAAACTTCCTTTTATTTTTAATTTCCTTTTAGAGATATGTACTTTCAGAAGTTACTTTTCCCCAAAAACATAATAAACAAAATTTTCAAATACAGGGGATACGTAACTTAAAACCTTTATGTTCCATTACGAGAATAAAACAACAGCTATTCATATATACTGAACCATAAAAGAATGGTCAGGGGTACTTGCCTTGTAGAGCTTACGACTAAATCTGATTGACCTTGGACTAACTTGGACACTCGGCTTTATTGCCTTACTATCAGACTATCCTGGATCTGACTTCCACGCTCTGGTCCTTCGCTTGGAACCTCGCTGCACTTGCCGATTAATCACTAGGTTATCTTTAGTTCGACTTCAATTCCTGAGTCCCACGACTAGAACCTACAGAGTCGAAATACCCTACATTTGACGACCAGGTATGCTTGACATATCCTCGCTAACAACCTACCCATTCGATATCAAATCCTGACTCATAAATATACGTATTACCATAATACATATAACAATTAGGGGTACAAACATTCTCAACTCGATTCAAAAATCTTTTTCGAAAGATATACATACCCGACATTTCGTAAAGTAGGGTTGTCAACTATTTTGTAAAATGCTTTATCACGATACGCAAATACATTTCGTACAATATTTATATATATACGATCATATACTGTAACGACCGAGAAATTACGCTTGTATTATATCATAATAAAGATAAATTATGTGAATTATTATGTGATTAAATGTGTTAAGTCATTAAACCCTAACTGCTATGTGTTACGTGTTGTTTGTTTTGATCCAAACGTGTTTTGGATAATTATTGAGTGTTTTATTGTAAGTTATAAATTATATATCAAAACCCGTACAGCTCAAAACTATGTTTTAAAAGCCAGTATTTCAAACAAAATCATTGGCCCTATTTTGTTAAAAATGCCCTATACCATATCGCTATTCTGAACCCCTAGACGTTTTACAAATTTACCTTTTTCGCGAAAATCGACTTTTCCGGACCCCTTCGGGTACCAAAAACCCCACAAAAATCACATTTTTATTTTTATATGATCATGAAATTATCATATATAATTTTTCTTTGTATTTTTGTAATATTCACAATTTTTGGGAATTTTTAGCATTTATTTTGTATTTATTAAATATTTGAAAATTCAATATTAATACCCAAAAGTTATAAAAATTGGGGCCAAATATTTTTATTAGGAGTGTAATTAGACCCTTAATTTTATTTAGGGTTATTATTTTCATAAATATAAATACCTGATTTATTGTTAATTTTTCTGTTAATTTTAATTAAAAATCAGAAAATAATCAGAAATTTCAGAAAAAGAAAAGGAATTAGGGTTTGGTGAAGAACAGAGCAGGAAAATCAAAGCCACTTTTGATCGTGATTCCGGAGTCCAAATCGAACATGTGAGTACTCGTTTTGAAGCTTATGATCTGTAGTTTTCGATTACGTAATTGTTTTTAATGTTTGATTGATTGAATTGAAATTTGTATTTTCGGGTTTAATTTTTGAATTCGGGTTTTGTGATTGAGTAGTTGTTTGCTGATTCTGTTAGTATAGGCGTTTAGATCGTCGATTTTGGAGTCGAACGGCATCAGTTTCATAGTGTTTGGCTTCGGTTTCGTGGTCGTCGGAAAAGCGGCGACACCGCCGCTGTTCTTCGTCTCCGGTGATGTTCGACGAGGAAGGAGGACGAAGGGAGGCCTGGGAACGAAGGAGACATCGTTTGTGTTGTTGTGCATCAGAAACGGGGAAGAAATGAACTTGAATCACACGATTTGGTCGTGTTTTCGCCTCGCCGGAAACCGTCACCGTCGGCGGATTCTGGGACGGCGACGGTTGTTCATCCTCGACCCGAGGTCGACCCGGTTTGCAACCCGGAAACGACCCGGGTTTGATCCTAAAAACCCAAACCCTGTTACTATTTTTGTGTTTTTGATTAATTAATTATTTATTTATATTATAGTATATTAAAATCAGTTTTTAGTAATTCTAAAAATCCAATAAAAATTAGATTTAAAAATCTAAAATATTTTGTAAATAAATTCTGAATTATTTTATAAATTTATAAATTCGAATTTAATTATTTAATTAATTATTTAATTATTTATCTAATTATTTATTAGTTATCTAATTAATTAATAATTAGGTAATTAATTAATAAATAAGGATTAAAAATAATTAAATAATATGATTAATAATCTAATAATTAGTTAATATTACGAGTAATGATTCGATAATGAGAATTATTATTCGAGCGTTAGTTATTCGAAGAATGTTGTAATAATTATTTGTATCGTATAATTAAATACCGATAATTAATTGATTAGCGAATCGTATAAGTTTCAATAATAATGTAATGATTCGATAATTATGTGAGGATTGCGAGTAGCTCGTATTTATGCGAGTGATTAATCGTTGAGTTGGATTATAATTCGAGTAATTAGTGGTTATTCAATAAATATCGTATCAGTTAATTAAATCAATTGATTATTCGTAAATAATCGATCTGATCGAGTAGGTATTATTAATTTATAAATAAGTCTAATAAATAGTAATAAATCCTAATAATTAGGGATTAATTATTTTAAAATATAATAATTATTAATTAATTATTTAAAAGTGTAATTAAGGATTATTTAATTATAATTAATTAATTATTTATAATAAAATATTAATTAATTAAATCTTGTTTAATTCATAATAATTAAACCGTTAGTCCGATTTGAGCGAAACGAAGACCCCTAGACTCAGAAAAATGAAACGAATCCAATAAAAATAGTTGTAAGTTATAATTTCTTTCGGAAGAGAGTAGTCTTGTGATAATTAATGGTTCATAGGCTCTATTAGGGGTAGAATCGAGTCGAATAAATCCCGAAAAATTGTAATAAAATTAGATAGGGTTAATTATTATAAATATGAGTCTAGTATCGATTCTAAAAATAATTATAAGTCAAAAAAATTAATTATGTGCTTTATGTGCTATGTGCTTTACATGATTATGTGAACCTTACATGCTATATCATTATATGTGTATATATGCGAGTCAGATGGAAACGCATGGGTAGACTGATAAGATTACGTGGTATCCATTCAAGATACACGTATATAGTAAGTTATCTAAACGACTATCTTTCTATGATTGGTTCAGTGTTAGCAAGGCAGAGCAAGCTAGGGACAGAAGGCGGTGAGTTGAACCAGGTTAAGTACGCGCAAGGCAAGTTTTTCCCCTATTCTAAATTCAGAATAGTGAATTATATTTCCTTTTATCATATCAGTTACCTTTGATAATTATTGTTCATATACACTGTTACCCATTTATTAATGCTTGTTTCAATTTCATTTCGATTCTTGATTTCTCCCAATTTATTGAATCCCCTATTCATATTCCAATACTTTTACCCTTATTACATATACTCTGGTATATCCTGGTGTTGGGATATATCAAAAGCTTTTCGATTATTCCGGATGCTATACCTTGGACTGGATGGTTACTATACGGGCTGGGTTTTACCCAGACCATTATTTAATAGGCCATAGTTGCCTGAGTACTCTTTATGTTGGTTGGGTCTATGCAGTTGGGTATAGATCCGCACTGTATCCTAACTGATCAGCAGGTTATAGTGCATATGTTGGTTCTTGTTTTCAGTCTTGTTCATTTGGCACTCGCCGGTATTGGCAAATTATTATCCTATACAGACTCAGATGGTTGATCAAACCAACAGCTTATTGGTTCACTTATTTCTTTCTCTTTATACTATATATATTGTTGCAGGCTTGTTGAGCAATTTTGGCTCATCCCCTTTTATTGTTATTCCTATTGTTTTACAGTTAAGGTAGAGAATGAAACCCATCAGGACCCGCGTAGTCAAGAAGCGAGTCAAGCAACGGGACCCTCTTATACCAAGAGTGTTCCTTCCTATTCCCGAAGAGAGCTTTGAATTGCCAGATCAGGTGTAACAGGATAAGTAGTACTGTTGGGTTGAATAAAAGTTTTGTGTAGTTTGAATAAAAGTTGTGTGGTGAGAATGTAGATAGAATAAAGTTTTGTAACAAAGAGAGTTCTTAAGACAGATTGTTTTATTTGGGTTTGTAATAAAGTGTAGTAAGTGGTTCTTGTTTTCAACTCGATCCTTAAATGATCCTGAGTAGTATTAGTTCGGGGTAATTATTATATTTATATTCCGCTTGTGTAGGTGTAGTTTGTTGTTGTTGTTAATAATGCCCCAAATCTATACCCCGGATTTGGAGGGTGTTATAGTTGGCATCAGAGCTTAGGATTGGCCCTTGAAAACAAGAACGTTAGGATTAAGATAAGATAGGAAAATTAGATAGGATAGAAATAAGATTATTAGGATTGTGTGTTTATGTGATTAGAAGTTATGATTTTAGGAATATGGTTTGATTTGTTTTTGTGTTATTATTGTTATGTATATTAGATGGCTTCTTCGTCGGAGCGGACTGAGTTAGACCCAGTAGCAGCACCAGTGTTAGCCCCAGTATCAGTACAGATGTTTCCTCCATTTCCACCACCTCCACCATTGCCACCTGGACTAGTGCCAGAGATACTACCTCCACCAGAGGTACCAGACTTTGTTGATTATTTTCCTTATTTTGAGCCGGAGATGCCTGACTTTCCACCTTTGGAGTTACCGATGTTTGATGTTCCTGATATGATTGATCTTTCACAGTGGGATGACCTAGAGCCGCAGATTCCAGTACCACAGCCTGAGATTCCAGATATTCCATAGATGGAGCCAGAGGCAGAGCCACCAGTGTATGCACCTATGGAGCAGCCTATCCTATTCCCTGCCCCATTAGCTATTTATGCCCCTGTTCCTGGAGTATATCAGTTTCCACAGCCAGAGTTCATGGATGAGATAGTGTTAGATGGGCCGTTACCTTCTCGAGGTTCTAGCACGGATCTTCGTGAGCATCATACAGTGACTTATCAGCGCTTTCAGGCGGAGAGAGAGGAGAGGATTCGATGGCAGAACCAATGCAGAGAGATTCTTGGATTGTTTGAAACGCAGGCAGATGGTCCTGTCCGAGCATTACGATCAGATTACATAGTGAGGGAGAGGTTACGTCAGATTCACCGGGTTAGTTCTCAGCAGCTTATGGATTTGAGACAGCAGGATCTTAGTGCAGAGGCCGCATATCGGAGAGCCTTGGGACTTACCGAGGCAGTGCTAGAGGCGTTGCAGGAGGAGTTGAGTCACGTGCCACCAGGGTTCTGAGACTAGCAGATAGAGGAGTGTTGTATCATGTACATTTTTGTAGATAGAGGCAGCATAATATTGTATGACTAGTTTGTATGAGTGTAGCTACTAACTTTGACTAATAGTAGTAGCAGTACGACCGATATATCAAAAGTTTTTGTATCAAGCACTAACACCTGCAGCTGGTGTTCTACCTATATATATATATATGAGATGGTCTTTTGCACGTTTTCTTTATTTTATTTCCAGTCATTTAAGCATTTACATTTATTTTCATTATTTTACCGTTGCATATTTACAAATGTTGTTTTATTTACGATCATGTTGTACCCTTTATGTTTTCAAAAAGATTTTTTTTAAAGTATTTTAAAAAGGGATTTATTTACACACCATACTGTTTTATTTATTTGGCTATTTAATAAACTATTTTATTTTCCCATATCAACTGTTTTAACACTGTTTTAATATTATAAAGATTATTTCCATTACATAACACATGTTTAATATACTGTTATTAAAGAGACCCCATTGTTTTATCACCAGAAAGATGGCACCTAAAAGAAAAGCACGACCCGGCTCATCAAATGGAAATACCGAGGGACAAAACAATAATAACCAGATGGATCAGATGTTTAATCTCATGTAACAGCAGATATTGATGATGCAACAGCAAATGCAGCAACAACATCAGCAGTTCCAGCAACAGATGTTACAGCAAGCCGCTCATCCAGGACATCAAGTACCACCAGCAGCACCTACGGTCACTTTCAAGCAATTTCAGTCGGTAAAGCCTCTGAAATTTACTGGTTCCACAGATCCTACACAGGCGAGAGCTTGGTTGAAGGAAATAGAAAAGGCTTTTTCGTTGGTGAAAGTTGAGGAAGAACAGGAGACGGATTTTGCAAGCTACTTTCTAAAAGGTGAAGCCAATTACTGGTGGGAATCGAAGAAAGTTTTGGAAGGAGAAGGTGTGGTGACCTGGGATAGATTCACTGATCTTTTCTTGGAAAAATATTTTCCTCGCTTTATGAAAAACCAGATGGAGATCAAGTTCCTGGAGCTGAAGCAAGATAACTTATCAGTTGCGGATTACGAGACCAAGTTCACTGAATTGGCTAGATTTGTTCCTGAGCAAGTGGATACGGATGATAAGCGAATCGTAAAAGTTTCAATAATAATGTAATGATTCGATAATTATGTGAGGATTGCTAGTAGCTCGTATTTATGCGAGTGATTAAACGTTGAGTTGGATTATACTTCGAGTAATTAGTAGTTATTCAATAAATAGCGTATCAGTTAATTAAATCGATTGATTATTCGTAAATAATCGATCTGATCGAGTAAGTATTATTAATTTATAAATAAGTGTAATAAATAGTAATATATCCTAATAATTAGGGATTAATTATTTTGAAATATAATAATTATTAATTAATTATTTAAAAGTGTAATTAAGGACTATTTAATTATATTTAATTATTTATAATTAATTATTAATTAATTAAATCTTGTTTAATTCATAATAATTAAACCGTTAGTCCGATTTGAGCGAAACGAAGATCCCTAGACTCAGAAAAATGAAACGAATCCAATAAAAATAGTTGTAAGTTATAATTTCTTTCGAAAGAGAGTAGTCTTGTGATAATTAATGGTTCATAGGCTCTATTAGGGGTAGAATCGAGTCGAATAAATCCCGAAAAATTGTAATAAAATTAGATAAGGTTAATTATTATAAATATGAGTCTAGTATCGATTCTAAAAATAATTATAAGTCAAAAAAATTAATTATGTGCTTTATGTGCTATGTGCTTTACGTGATTATGTGAACCTTACGTGCTATATCATTATATGTGTATATATGCGAGTCAGATAGAAACGCATGGGTAGACTGATAAGATTACGTGGTATCCATTCCAGATACACGTATATAGTAAGTTATCTAAACGACTATCTTTCTATGATTGGTTCAGTGTTAGCAAGGCAGAGCAAGCTAGGGACAGAAGGCGGTGAGTTGAACCGGGTTAAGTACGCGCAAGACAAGTTTTTCCCCTATTCTAAATTCACAATAGTGAATTATATTTCCTTTTATCATATCAGTTACCTTTGATAATCATTGTTCATATACACTGTTACCCATTTATTAATGCTTGTTTCAATTTCATTTCGATTCTTGGTTTCTCCTAATTTATTGAATCCCCTATTCATATTCTAATACTTTTACCCTTGTTACATATACTCTGGTATATCCTGGTGTTGGGATATATCAAAAGCTTTCTGATTGTTCCGGATGCTATACCTTGGACTGGATGGTTACTATACGGGCTGGGTTTTACCCAGACCATTATTTAATAGGCCATAGTTGCCTGAGTACTCTTTATGTTGGTTGGGTCTATGCAGTTGGGTATAGATCCACACTGTATCCTGACTGATCAGCAGGTTATAGTGCATATATTGGTTCTTGTTTCCAGTCTTGTTCATTTGGCACTCGCCAGTATTGGAAAATTATTATCTTATACAGACTCAGATGGTTGATCAAACCAGCAGCTTATTGGTTCACTTATTTCTCTCTCTTTATACTATATATATTGTTGCAGGCTTGTTGAGCAATTTTGGCTCATCCCCTTTTATTGTTATTCCTATTGTTTTACAGTTAAGGTAGAGAATGAAACCCATCAGGACCCGCGTAGTCAAGAAGCGAGTCAAGCAGCGGGACCCTCTTATACCAAGAGTGTTCCTTCCTACTCCCGAAGAGAGCTTTGAATTGCCAGATCAGGTGTAACAAGATAAGTAGTACTGTTGGGTTGAATAAAAGTTTTGTGTAGTTTGAATAAAAGTTGTGTGGTGAGAATGTAGAAAGAATAAAGTTTTGTAACAAAGAGAGTTCTTAAGACAGATTGTTTGATTTGGGTTTGTAATAAAGTGTAGTAAGTGATTCTTGTTTTCAACTCGATCCTTAAAAGATCCTGAGTAGTATTAGTTCGGAGTAATTATTATATTTATATTCCGCTTGTGCAGGTTTAGTTTGTTGTTGTTGTTAATAATGCCCCAAATCTATACACTCGACAAGTAGTTCCGATAATCATAGGATATGCTCCCATATTAGCGAATTTAATTTTTCGGAAATCAACAGCATCTCATTTGTTTATCGGCCTACCTGTCGAAACATAATCGACGTCTCAATGAACAAACAACCCAACAATTAAGCCAATAATCACAAATCCCAATCACCAGTATTATTCAATTATTACTAATATTCGCATTTTATAATTTTATTCGTATTAGGACTCAGAACTGCATCATCACAGTCCATCGTCGGCTCGCCGAGGCTCATCGTCGACGACGGTAAAATTTGTGGGTACCCGATAAAGTCGGGTTTCCGTCATAAATTTTACCGATAATTATTGATTTCTCGCACAAAATTATTATTATTTTTCACGGATGTTACTCAATTATTTACTGCAGAAATAAAAAAAAACTTAAGTCTGAATAAATCGAATAAGGAAACAGGAACACAACACACGCGCAACAGGGACAACAATACACGCGCCTCCATCCCTTTGCGGAGAACAACAAGGGCGAGTAACAGACACATACATATATAGGCATCCCACCAGGAATAACTATAGAATAAACACGAAGCCAGCAATAGATACACACAGCCATCGCTGGAAAATAAGGACGGCGGCGATGAAGAAAGGACAGGGGCGGTGGTGACGACTTACCCATGAAGAAGAAATAATTGAAAGGAAGGAAAACAAAGAAAGGGGAGTGAGAGAGATTGATCAGTGCAGAGAAAACAGAGAGAGCGAGACCGAAATGGAGAGGAGAGATTAGAGGGATTAAGCAAGGTCCCTATGTATAACTGTGTGTTTGTTTTTCTTTTTATTTCTTTTTGTTTCTTTTTATTTATTATTTTTATATTTTTTTCTCGGCAAATCAGTAATTTGCAAGCGTTAGTGTACATTCTGAAATTCCAACACGTGTCCAAGTTTTGATTGTAGGCCTCAAATTTATCCGTGCTTTACAAAATAATGAACAATCCCACGGGTAAAAATTAACCCGAAAATTATCAAATTAGTTTTAAAATATTAAAAATATTCTGAAACTAATAAAATAAAATTTTCATAATTCTTAAAACAATTTAAAAAACGCAATTTATACCCGCTTTTAACGAATAAATGAAACAAAGCGCGGGTGAGTTTAATCCCAAAAAATTCCAAAATAATTTTAAAATTCTTGGAATATTCCAAACTTAAATAAATATTAATTTCATAATTTTTGAAGAATTATGAAATTAAATACGGATTTTAACAATAAATGGAATCAGAAAATCATACAGGGCTTAATAATTGATGAAATATTGATTTCTAAATTTTATAAAATCTCTAAAATAATTATTGTAATTATAAAACCATAAAAATAATTTTAGAGACATTTCAAATATTTATGCAAATAAATTTGCGTTAAATCCACTTTTAAAAGTGAAAACAATTCACTATAACTCAATAATTAATTATACGAACACCCTGGTACACCACAAATCACACATAGATTATAATAAAATAATACATAGCTGATATAAGCTATACATATTTTTTATTTATTTAATAATTCCATAATTACGTATTTAAATAATACAAAAATACGCGAGTTGTAATAACCCCAATTTTTGGATTTTTTTTTTGAAACCCTTTTGAATAAGCCAGGACCATATTTCAAAAAGGACCAAACAAACCTTTGAGTTAAGTCTTCTATTGAAGGCATATGATTAAGAATGATATTAACCTGCTATCGTTGCTTTAATTGAAACTCTTCTGCAATTTTATCTGCTTCATGTCATGAAAGTACGTCAGAATTTGGAGTGTTCTTCATGAATTATGAATGGTGATTATGTTAACTCCTTAGAGGAATTATATACGACATGTATGAACTCCGTATGGTTAGATATTAAGATTTCAGGGAAAGTGAATGAAGACAGTAGGTCAATGGTGGACCATAGTAATGCAGGAATGATTCTACGAGTAATGAGCCGATTACTTGCAACCGTGAGAGTTGTATTGTAATGGATGTTGAGATTGGGTACCACTAATCGGGTTGTGGTGATGTATAAGTTATTATTGGTAGACCTTTTTAAGTCGATTATCTACCTATTGAATATTTATTCCTTCTTATCAATAGAGAGTCTTATTACTATACGAGGAAGGTTGCAGTGCAAGCATAGTATTCTAGTAACGATGATGTCTAGAATGAGATCCCAGATTCGATTTTCGATGTCGAGGGAGTTTCAAAGGTGATTGTGTATAAGCTCGAGGAAGAGCATGGGTCCATAGAATGATGGACGGAATAGCAAAAATATTTAGGCATGTGAAATACGATGCTATAATACTTGATGTTGACATAAATACGTATATGTTTTGTTCTCCTATGACAAACCTCTATAGTTCAGAGGTAGATTCCAAGCCAGATATTTTGTGGCAGTATTTTTTTTACATATATACAATTCTCTTCAATTCGTTCTTTTCTCTCCTTTTCATTTCATATAAGCTGAGAAGAACAATCCTTCCAGAAGGGGAGGTATTGCCGAATGACTATCTATCTGTGTGATAGAAGCCTAGTAGGATACCACATGTTGTTTAATTGCTTGTCAAGTACTAAAGGCTGGCCACCTTCTGTACTAACTATGCAATAGAACAAGTGTTCATGATCATAGTGATCTCTCAACAAATTCCTTTACTTCTATATGATGGATCAAGCTATCGAAAATAGAAACAGCCGAAAAAAGGAGTAGTAAAGTTATGGTGGTATTCGGAATGGAAACACATGCATGACACTAAGGTTGACATGGATATTAGAAGGTTATAGAACGCTAACGAGCAAAAGTATAACCAGTATAATATTAGGAACGGAAGGTAGTAGCGATTACGAACTGGAAAAGAATGGGTATTAAGAAGCAAAAGCTCTAATGCTAAAAGCTATAATGAGAGTCTGTGCAATAGACTTGAAAGAATTTGGAATGATCACTTAACACGGATTGAGTTTTCTTACGACAATAGATCATATGTCAGTATTGAGATATCGCCTTATGAGATCCTTGAGGGAAGACAATGTCGATCTCCCTTATGATAGGATGATGTTACAGAGCGCAAGATGCTCAGACCAGTAGTGGTCCAAAGGACCAAGGATGTAATAGATCTAATCAGAGGACGGCTGGTAGTAACCCGAGGTGGACATAAAAGTATGTTGATTTGACACGAAAGGACAAGGAATAGGAAATAGGGGACCTAGTAATGTTAAAGGTATCCCTTGGAAAGGATTGATGAGGTTCGGAAAGAAATGAAAGCTAAGTCCACAAATTGTTGAACCCTTGGATATATTAAGACGTATTGGGGAGTTAGCATATGAGCTAGCCCTACCCCGAACATGTAGCAAGTCATAACGTGTTTCACGTATCAATGTTAAGGAAGTATAATTCGGATGCCAGATAAATAGGAGCATATGAGCGCCTAGACATGCAACCAGACGTAACCTATATGGAGCAACCAGGAAGGGTTATAGATTGAAAAGGAACAGGTGCTTAGAAGAAGGGTTATCAAACTAGGCAGAGTTTGGTGGTAGGACCATAATGTGGGAAAATTTACTCGAGAGTTAGAAAGTGCAATGCTAAGAGAGTATCCCTATTCATTTTTTATCTGATTCCGGGACGGAATCCTTTTAAGGAGGGGAGACTGTAATAACCCCAATTTTTGGATTTTTTTTTTGAAACCCTTATGAATAGTGATTTTGCTGAATAAGAAAACTTTTCATGCCACACTATGTAGGGGTTCTTCTATTGTTATTCTGAGATCTTATTAGTACTTTATATGGGATATAAGTGTATGTAAAGATCGTCAGAATCCAAATTCGAACACTTTGATTTTTTCCCGAAAATTCACCAGATATCGAAAGAATTGAGTATAAGGTAACAGGATAAAAAGGATTTAAATTCAAGGATTTTAATAGAGGATCATAAAAAGGAATATAATGTATTGAGAAAGGTTAAGGGAACCTAAGTAATAAGATCCCGGGTATGATCCCTCAAACGATAAACGAAAACGAAAGTTAAGCGAATCGTATAACAGATCATCGGTCATTAGCCAAATAATTAAAAGCTAATCAAAGAGATTAGTGGGGATGATGTCATCAAACCAATGAGAAGAGGACAAAGGAGGGAGGGTGACATCACATGGTGACATAAGCATGACCAAACAAGTGTGTTGGTTGAATTAGAACCACACAAAAATTATCATGGTAAAAAGGTAACAAAATAAATCAAAATGTCAACCAACCAAGCCAACAATTCATTTTCACCAAAAACACAAAATTTCCTCCCCATTCTTCATCAAGCTCTCGGCTTTTCTTCTTTTCCAAAGAAAGAAAAATCAAAAACCTAGTTCCAAGCTTTCTTAAATTGCAAGGTAATTATCTAAGACTCCTTATGCATAGTTATGGATATCCTATAAGTTTGAGCTCCTAAATCATTCACAATCTCTTCCTAAAAATCATGGAAGAAGATGGTGAATAGTGTTTTTCAAGAACTAAAATTTTTGTTCTTGAAGTTTTGTTTAGATTAAGCTTGGATAAGGACTTTAAGGGTGATTCCAAGCCATTCACTTGATTCTCCACTCTCCAAGGAAGGTATAACCCCTCCAAACCCTAACTTTATTTGAGTAATTAGGTTTAGTTTTGTTGTTATAATTCATGAGAGGCTTGCTTGTTGTGAATGTAGAGTTTAGTTGGTTTTGTGAAGTTTTTGGAGTGGTAGTTCTTGGATTGTTGATTAATGAACTTAAGTGTAGTTCAAATTCATGATTAAGAATAGTATAAATTGTTAATGTTGAGTTTTTGGGGCTGTTATGGTGAGTTATGGATGGAATTTTGATTGGGTTCTGATTGTGGATTGATTGTGGGTTGATTTGGAGTGGTTTAAATTTGGGTAATCGCGTAAATATAGCCGTCGTAATGTCCGATTTACTTTAGGCTGTTTTTGTTCTTAACATTAGGACCCGTGAACTCACTGCTAGGTTTTGACCATTTCCATGATTAGATATTTCATGTTACGAGCTTCGTTTTGATATGTAGTTCGTTTGATTCCGTTG
The DNA here is from genome assembly GCF_009905375.1 of Apium graveolens. Lineage (NCBI taxonomy): Eukaryota > Viridiplantae > Streptophyta > Magnoliopsida > Apiales > Apiaceae > Apium > Apium graveolens. Next base: position 47,384,598 of record NC_133656.1, read on the forward strand.
TACGGTTTAGGAGAAACGGCTGTTTTAAGTAACGACGTTTCGCGAACGAATCATTACCCCTCGCCTTACTTTGAAACATAGGTTAAAGACCAAAAAGGACTAATTGGAGTATGAAACAATTATGTAAAGTGTATTAGGCAGTTGGTAAGACACTCGCGAAAGAATCGACTTAAAACTCATAATGGTTAGTTTATTAAAAATAGTGGAGCCGAGGGTACTCGAGCGACTTAAGAGAATCAGTAAGCGCAAAGCAAGCGTTAGAGTCTAAATTGGTTAAAGTATAGATTGATAAGTGACTTTGGTTTAATTCCAACTTATATGTTGTTTATAGGTTACAAGACTCGTCCCAAGCTATTTATAACCCCCAGTCGCTCAAGCAAGTTTTCAATCCGTTATACTGTTGTTGTGATGTATACATATGTATATGCATTATCTTGTGATAGATGCATGATGGTCAATTAGCAAATTCTTGCGATATTTTGTAGCATGTGATATGGTATATATGCATGCCTGTTTCGTATTCTTGATATATATATCTGTTGATTCAGTTGATAATACATATGCTAGAGATAAGCGGTAATTTGCATACACCCTTAGTATAGGGGACCCAAAGGTGAACATTTTTCTAAAACCGGGAGTCGATGCTTCCGAGTATAATATATATATATTTATATATATATGAATAGTTTTTAAAACTATGAATCAAATAAGGTTTATTCGATAACTTTATTTTATTAATGAATATTATTTTAAATATTCATTCGAGGGCTTATGACCCCGTTTATTTTATTATTGAATATTATTTCAAATATTCATTCGAGGGCTTATGACCCCGTTTATTTTATTATTGAATATTATTTTAAATATTCATTCGAGGGCTTATGACTCCGTTTATTTTATTAATGAATATTATTTTGAATATTCATTCGAGGGCTTATGACTCCGTTTATTTTATTAATGAAAATTATTTTGAATATTCAGTCGAGGACTTATGACTCCGATTAATTACTAATTATTATTCTTTATTTCATTAAGGAATAATGTGTCGATGATCAAACTCATTTTTGATTATTCAAATAAAGATATTACTTTCGTATAAGTATATCTTTGGTTATTTAATATTCATTTCAAGTATAAGTTTTACAACTTCTACTTCAATTATTTTTATAAAGATTATTCTTTATGAGAATATTATTTAAATAATAATATTCAGATATTTTCTAATATATTAGGACTGATTTATTTTATTAAATCAGCATTACTCCAAACATTCTTAAAAATGTTTGCGAGTCTTCAAAATGATTTTAAAAGTTAGAGCGGATCCCAAAACTCATTTTTATATTTAAGATCCTCCTTTCGAAGGGGATTTAAATACTCGCTCAAAACCTGAGGGATCCGGCTCTGTGGTGTATTGTATATTCGCAACAAGGTTGTTATTTTGATAAAAGAATTTTTGATTACTTACCCAACACTCGGGAAGTAAAATTCTTGGAACAAGTTAATCCATTAACAGGCATCGCCTGGGAAATATCGGTGAGTTCTCCTTTCCAACTAGATACGATTTCTTGGTGGAGCCATATCAACAAGTTTCTACTTGGGGAAAGGGGGGACGAGCTTTACGTTTCAGAGTCATGGATTTCATCTGAACTAGGAGTGGCGTAAGTGGTCGAGTGGCGCCGGCCCAGCCTTATTATATTGGCCCAAAATGGCCTGGAAGTTCCGCTAAGACGGTCCATTCCTTAGGAGTCCAGTGTTTGGTTGAAAAGTAAATCCGACAGGTTCTCCTCTACATGTAGAAAATGGTGGGGTTGTACTACTGCGACTGATCATCGTAAGTGGTCTTCCTGGCGCGACAAACTCCCGTAATGAGTTCATCATCCAGTTGGATATTGCTGCAACACTATCCAGGGCACTTCGATAGAAAGGCTACGGCTGGGCGATTGTTGAGTGTTGGCAGGGTCGAGTTTTCAAAATGGTGTTTCCATTGAATGAAGTATCTCGTAACTTCATTTCTTTTGAATGATATTTCAAAGATTGGTTCTATACAAGTTATGCCTTGTAGCTTCATATATGTGATGTACTAATTATAACTTGAACGGTGGTAGTTCAAGTAGTATTCAGAAAAGATATAAGTATATTGGAGTATCTTGTAACTTCATCTTTTAAACTTATATCTAGTAAATGATTATCTTGTGCATGTCAAAGATTTTCAGAAAAACGTTGAGACAAGGTTAGATATACGAGATCACCTTGCAACGATATTTGTATACAGTTGTAAATGGGAACTCTGTGTATATTATACATGTCAGAGGATTTCAAAGATTGTGAAAAGTATATATGTATATATATACTGAATATTTTGCGACTTGGTCGCGTTAAGATAACAAACTTGGTTCATTTCTTTTTGACCAAGAATTTCATGAGTACTATGAGAATGCTCATATATAGTTAATCATTATACATATTATTTTGGTGGGCTTGTTGCTCACCCTTGCTTTCTTCTTTCATCACACAACAACAGATACAAAAGATGAACAGGACCAAGCTTCCAATTCGCAAGCGGTTAGGAAACGTTTCGCAGTTTTCTGGAAGCGTTGATGCCGCTGTAGCTGAGGTAGAAATTACCAATAGGCTAGACTATCAACTTCTGATGTACCAGACTTATGTATCTATATGAATTGTAATAATGGCAAAGAAATGTAAATTTATCCAGAAACCCTTTTAAGGTGTAATGGCATATAATTTTGGAATAAAATGACTCGTGTTATTTTTGGATATTCATCTCTGAGACTATAACTTGTGGTGTGTGTGTTTATTGTGAGGTCACAGTATAGAGTAGTTGATTGTTTATTAAGATTGGGTGTTATTAAGGGAAATGGAACTCGTGACAACCCGGATCCCCGACCTCGGATTTGGGGGTGTTACACGAGTCGTTATATCCTTTCCCCCTTAAAAAGATTCTGTCCTCAGAAACTGATCTAACTAAACGAGTGAGGATATTTGTCAAGCATATCTGACTCTAACTCTCAAGTAGACTCTTCTACTCGAGGATTTACTATAGACATAAACTCATTCCCAAAGACTCGTTTTTAACAATTTAGGATTTGGATCATTCATTTCACGTAGAATAGATTTGGATAAGAACCCATTGGCTCCTAATTAACGACTTGGTTCAAATCAGAAACATATTGCCTTGACATGGACACATAGAACGCACACTATAAATTTGCTGCAACTGCGGCTGTAATACTAATTCATGAGCAACTCTATTTATTTTCCTCGATACCTCGAACGGTTCCATATATTTAAGACTCAACTCGCCCCTTCCAATCAAACCTAACCAATTTCTTCCAAGATGAAACTTTTGTCAATACCCACGATCCTATTTCTATGTCCATACTCTTTTGATGCAGAACAACCTTCTTTCTTTGTCTATCCCGAGCTGCTTCAACTCTTTTCCAAATCAACACCACTACGTCCTGGGTGTGTTGAATTAAATCAGGACCTAATAACATTTATGCTCCCACTTCCTCTTAATAGTGTGGGGAACCATACATATGTCCATACAAGGCTTCGCAAGGTAGCATTCTCCTACTAGCATGATAACTATTAACATAGAAAACTCAATCAATGGCAGGAAATTACCTCAGTTTCCTTTTAGATCCAAAATATATACTCTCAATATATCTTATATTGTCTGATTCATCTTTTCACTTTGGCCCTTCATCTATGGATGATAGATGGTACTCGCTTTCAACTTGGTTTCCAAACATTCGAACACCTCTTACTCATTTCCATCAATTAAGGCTGAAAAGTAATCTCATATATTCACTTCTCATCACCTTTAGGTATTTGAACTTCACATTCCACTCTTTCCAATTCTTTTATTAACTCCTCAGTGATCATAACTACATTCAATCATTTCCCTCTGCACAGGCATCTGGTACCACACCGGCTTTGCTTATGAGATTTTTAATGGAAAGATCGAAATCCTTTGTTTATCTCAGCTAAAATTCATACTTGCAAACTTAGCGTATAGTTACTTCCATGCTAATCTTCATGAGGAAATCCTTGGGCGTTCTACACAGACTTTCTTAATCTTTGAGTAGCTGAGGATGTTATCAATAAATATAATTTACTTATCCGAGTACTCCTTTTCTCGCATAATTGGAAGAACTTCTTATATTATTTCTGCACCTAAAAATTTACCTTACCATTGGCTTCTATACACTTTACAATTCGCTTCTTCTAAAAATCACTCATTTCCTTACTACAAGACAACCAATCCGATCCTAAAATCACATCGAACTCTTCTAACTCGAAAGGTGTCAAATCAGATGCAACTACGTCCAAATTCTAAACGATCGACCTCTTGGTCCTTTTGAAAATTCTACCTCTAACTGTGCTGGATGTTGGCCTTTGGGATGTAGTATCTTGAGTAACCGTTCTACAACTCCTTGTAATATGCCCAACCTTTCCACAATTGTAACACGTAACTCCTAGATTTTCTGGATTATATTCCGATGCATAATGAACCCTATATCCACACTTGAAACATTGCGTATTCTTTTTGCATGAACCACTGTGTCTCCTATTACAGGACTTGCAATCCACTGCTGACTTGACTGACTGGCCTGGAGTGGAAGCAACTGAAATAGCACTAGACCTAGCCTGAGAGAAATTCTATCTCCGGAATCTCTTACTCCTGTTTCGGCCAAACCGATTCTGCAACTCCTGACTAGGTTCTCCTTGGTCTTTCCCATCTATATCACCTTCAGAATTCCTTTTCTTTCCACTTTCTTCTTTAATAGCCAACTTCTGGTCACTTTCCATTACCAGGGTGGCCTGAACCATAGAAGAGTATGTCTTGAGTTGTAAAGCCACAACTCCTCTTCGAATTTCAGGATTCAATCCTTATTGAAACCTCCTTGCTTTCTAAACCTCCGTACTTACATACTCAGGAACTAATCGGGCCAATTCTGTAAACTTGGCCTCATACTCCAACATACTTCTTTCACCTTATTTCAGTTCTAGAAACTCGACTTCCAACTGATTCCTTAGACAATCGGGAAAATAATTTTCCAAGAACGATTCTGTAAATCTCGTCCAAAAAACAGGGCCTTCTCCTTCCAACGCACGAGTGGATTCCCACCAATAATTTGCTTCATTCTTAAGAAAGTAGCTCGCATAATCGGTCTTAAGATCATCACTTACTTGCGTGAGGGTAAATGCATTTTCCATTTCCTTAAGCCAATTTCTGGCAATAATAGGATCCACTTCGCCCTTGAACTCTAAGGGCTTAACAGACTGAAAGGATTTAAAACTAGTAGTTTGGTTTAGCTCTCCTTGTTGATGTTGTTACTGCTGAATCTGTTGGATTTACTGCAACTGTTGTTTCTACTGCTGGCATAACAAGTCTAGAATTTCATTTATAATTGGACCCTCTGCCAAGCTACTACTATTTTCTGTAGACTATGTAGCTTTCATGGGTGGCATTTTCTTGAAATATAACAGGAAATTTATTCAAAAACATAATGATAATGTATAACAAAAATATCACCGTTCAAACGGTGCACGTACGTCAGGAAAATGCTGCCCAATCAAAGCACCCATATCTTTATTCTTAGGGTCCATTTATAAAGATATCTAGATTAGCGACACTAGCTACAATAACAACGGTAATAGTAGCAGAATCAACAACAGCGCAGAAAACTGGAATATAGCACTAGTATTGTCACACATGTTAAGAATTTTATGTAACACTAGGCCATAATCCATTAGCTGATTTCTAATCCAAAGCACTGGAGCACAACTTCCTACAGCTATGTATTCAGCTTCAGATGTAGAAGTTGATACAAATTGTTGTTTCTTACTGTACCAAGATACAAATCTTTGTCCAAGAAATTGACAGCTTCCACTAGTACTCTTTCTGTCAACCCTGCATCCATCAAAATCTGTATCTGTGTATCCAACAGCTTGAAAACCAGTTCCCTTAGGATACCATAATCCCAAGTTTGGAGTTCCCTTCAAATATTTGAAAATCCTCTTTACAGCCATCAAATGTGATTCTTTTGGATTGGCTTGAAATTTTGCACATAGACATGTTGCAAACATGATGTCTGTTCTACTTGCTGTTAAGTAAAGCAATGATCCAATCATCCCTCTGTAGCTTGAGATATCTACACTCTTTCCCTTCTTATCTTCATCCAACTTTGTTGCAGTAGACATAGGTGTAGATGCAGGTGAACAATCAACCATTCCAAACTTTTTCAAAAGATCCTTGACATATTTAGTTTGGCCGAAGAAGATACCATCACTTCTTTGGCTCTCTTGAAGTCCAAGGAAGTAACTTAGTTCCCCCATCATACACATTTCATATTCACTTTACATAAGCTTGAAGAATCTTTGGCATAACTTCTTATTAGTAGAACCAAAGATGATATCATCCAAATAGATCTGAACTAGGATCATATCTTCATCATATTTCTTGTAGAAGAGAGTCTTGTCTATGGTTCCTCTAGTAAAACCATGCTTTAATAGGAAATCTGACAGTGTATCATACCAAGCTCTAGGTGCCTGTTTTAGTCCATAAAGAGCCTTGAGTAACTTATACACAAAATTTGGGAATTTTGGATCCTCAAAGCCAGGAGGTTATTGCACATAAACTTCTTCTTCTAGCTCACCATTCAGAAAGGCACTTTTGGCATCCATTTGATACACTTTAAAATTTGAATGTGCAGCAAATGCTAGAAAAATTCTTATAGCATCAAGTCTTAGAACAGGAGCAAAAGTTTCATCATAATCAATACCTTCTTCTTGTGAGTAGCCTTTTGCAACCAACCTTGCTTTGTTTCTGGTAACTATACCATTTTCATCCATTTTGTTCCTGAACACCCATTTTGATCCATTAATGCTTCTGCTCTTTGGTGCAGGAACTAACTCCCAGACTTTGCTTCTTTCAAACTAATTCAATTCTTCCTGCATGGCAAATATCCAGTCTGGATCCAGTAGAGCTTCATCAATTTTTTTAGGCTCTACTTGAGACAGAAAACATGCATGTAGGCACTCATTAGTTGTTACACTTTTAGTCCTCACACCAGCAGTAGGATCACCAATAATTGCTTCTCTGGAGTGACTTCTATCCCACTTTCTTGTGTGCGTTTGTTGACTTGTGCTTTCATCATTTTCTCCATTATTGGTATGACTGGTGGATCCTTCCTCTCTTTCTCCCCCTGAGTTTGTGTCATAAAATTCAGGTGTTTGAGATGAGCTTCCATTCCCATGATTTTCCTGTTCAGTAGACTCTTTATTCATCATTTGTTGTGCATTAACATCATCTTCTCCATTAGAATCACTATCAATGTTGAAGTTTTCAAATGCAAGTGCTTCAGCTTCATTATCATCAAGACATTCCAAGCCTGGACACTTGTCATCATTAAAGGTCACATCTGTGCTTTCCATAATCCTCTTTTGATCAATCATATAGAATTTGTAGGGTGTTCTTTCCAGTGAATATCCCAGAAAAATTGCTTCAAAAACTTTTGAGTCAAAGTTTCCCACATATTCAGAATTGTCTTTCAAAATCTAACACTTGCTTCAAACACATGAAGATATTTTATAGTAGGCTTTCTCTTGGACATGATTGAGTAGGATGACTTGCCGTGTGCCTTGTTAATGAGATATCTGTTCTGAGTATAACATGCAGTGTTGACAGCCTCTTGCCGGAAACTTGTTGGCAACTAGGCATCTTGCAGCATTGTTCTAGCGGCTTCAACCAATGTTCTGATCTTTCTCTCAACTACTCCATTTTGTTGAGGTGTCCTGGCAGCTGAGAATTCTTGAACAATGCCTTTGCCTTTGCATAATTCACTTAATGTAACATTTCTGAATTCTGTTCCATTGTAACTTCTCAGTCTTTTCACAAAATTGTAATCTCCAGCCTACTTTTCTATCTTCTTGATGTGCTCAATTATGATATGTGGAGTTTCATCTTTAGAGTACATGAACTCTACCCAAGTGTATCTTGAAAAATCATCCACCATCACAAGTGCATATATGTTCCTTGAAATTGATAAGACATTTATTGGCCCAAATAAGTCCATGTGCATAAGCTGCAAGGGTGCACTAATAGAATTCACAGTTTTTGACTTATGACTAGATCTTTTCATCTTTCCTTTCTGACAAGCTTCACAGACTTCAACTTGAGCAAACTCCATCTTGGGCATGTCTCTCACTAACTCCTTTTTGACTAAGTTGTTATTTGCCTTGAAATTCAAGTGAGACAGCTTCTTATGCCATAACTTGCTTTGTTCTTTTGATGCCTTGGTGTAGAAGCAGCAAATACCATCCTTATTTATTGAGTCCAAGTCTGCAACAAACAAGCTTCCTTTCCTTGCTCCTTTCAGAGCAATTTCACCAGTTTTCTTGCTGATAAAGGTGCACTCTTCTTTATTGAATAAAACTTTAAATCCTTTGTCTGCAAATTGGATAACACCGAGAAGATTCACCTCAAGACCAGCTACTAGTGCTACATCATCAATGACAACATTTTCAGAGATAATCTTGCCATATCCCATTGTGAATCCTTTGTTGTTGTCTCCAAAGGTTACCAATGGGCCATCTTTCTCCTCAAACCGTGATAGCAAGCCCTTATCACATGTCATATGTCTGGAACATCCACTGTCAATGATCCATATGACTTTCTTCACTTTGCCCTGCACACAATAAGTTTCAGGTGTGTTTAGTGACCCAAGCAGTGTTGGGTACTTTCTTCTTGTTAACTGATTTAGCAGAAGTAAAGTGATTTGTTTCAGATAAAATAGAGTTCAATGATTGTTGTGCATTTTCCCTTTATGATGTAGACTCAATTTTTGTTTCCTTAAGATCTACTCTCAGTTTGTGCAACTTTTCATCACTTTTAAGTTGCAAGAGATGCAATCAAACTTATCACAAAATGAGTAGGGATCATTTAAATCTGCTTCATTGTATTTGCATGTTCCTTCTATTGGCTTACTAACACCCTTTTTACAAAGGTGAGTTAGATGATTTATAGATCCACATTTTCCACATTTCTTGTCAGGAACATCTACAACATAGGCCAGATTATTGCTTTTGGTTATCCCTTTTCTCCCATTTCTATTTTTCTGCTTCTTTCTTGCATCTTCAATCTTGGTTTCTTTAACAGGAGTCTTGGTACTTTGATTATCCATAAGATTTTCTTGAGCCTTAGAAGGTTGAATTGAGCTTGCATTTTTCTTTTCATTGTCCTTATCTGCAATTTCTTGCTTGATGATCAATTCTTCTTCACTGAAGTTTACTTCACAAGTGTTAAACACAGGTAACCCAACATTTCTCAGCATTGCTGGAATATTTTCACTCTTTGTTGCATTTCTTCTGTCACCAGTGTTTTTCTTTTTGCTGTTGAAGGACCTTAACTTTACTTCACTTTTCTCCAGTTTTTCCCTTAACACAACCTCAATCTCATTTGCACACTTGAGCTTGTTTTTCAGATATCCATTTTCTTGTTTCAAGGCTTCAAGCTCCACTATAAACAACTCAACTTCTTATTTTTCACTTTCAAGCTTCTCATTTAACTTTGTTAATCTGCTAACTTCTTCATTAGTAGCAACCATGCTTGTATGAATGTGAAACATTTATGTGCTCATCTTGTCAACAGTTTCCTGATATTGATTCATATTTAAATTAGTGGAGGTAAGAGTTGGTACCTGTGATTTAGATGAGGATGATTCTCCTTGCTCCAAGGCCATGAGTGCATAGTTTCCAAGTTCCTCATCTTCATCATTTTCAGGGTCATCCCAACTTTTACCTTCTATAATATAAGCTTTGCTTTGCTGTTTCTTCAGAAGAGCTTTATACTTTGCTTCAAGTTCAAGATAAGCCTTATTTTTCCTTGCCTCCTTGGGTTTCCTGCATTCTGTCGCAAAGTGGCCTAGTTCATCACAGCTGAAGCACCTTATATTAGATCTGTCAACAGATCCAGTTTTGTAACCACTCTTGCTATCCGAATTGTACTTCCCTTTCTTTCTCCAACCGTTGTCTTTGTTAAAGGACTGTCCTTTACTTTTGAATTATCTTGGCTTCCTTACTCTAATGTTAGAGAATTTTCTAGCCAGATAGGCCATTGACTGATCTAGCTCATCCAGTTCTTCAAGAGTATATAACTCATCCTTTTCCAATTCTAGTATAACTTGCTCCTGTGAATCAATTATTCTCTGCTCACTTGTTGAGGCAACTGGAATATGAGATCTTGGTTCATCATTAGATGTATGACCTTCATTTACTATTAAAGCACTTGAACTATCTACAACATGTCCTTGCCCAGATCTCAATGATTGCCATTGAATCATCTCTAGTTCATATGTTTTGAGAATTCCATATAGAACTTCCAGAATTATTCTGCTCAAGTCTCTCCCTTCCCTGATTGCTGATATTTTCTATTCCAAATGGTCAGAAAGAGTAAGCAAGAACTTCAGATTCACCTCTTCAGCTTCATAGTATTTGTCATGAAGCTGCAAGTCATTTATCATCTTATTGAACCTTTCAAAGACATCCGTAATGCTTTCCTTAGGCTTAGCCATGAAACCCTCATATTATGAAATCAGTATCCTTCTTTGATTAGATCTAATTTCCTCCTTTCCTTCACAGAGTATTTCAATCTTCTCCCATATTTGCTTGGCAGTGTCACAGTTAACAATATTGTTGTACATCAGTACATCACATTGTCAAGTGACTCAATCAATATTAATTGCAAGCTGCTATCCAGGGAGACTTTCCCCTTTTCAGGGTCAGAATACTCAGCTTGATCTTTGGGAGCATAATGAGCTGGTATGACCATGTCTCCATCTGTAGATTCCTCAACTCTTACAATACGAATGAAGGGTCCATTCTTGAGGATCCAAATATACAATAGATTGGCCATCCTGATAAACAGCATCATTTTCTTTTTCCAAAGAGTGTAGTTAGCTTTGTCAAATATAGGAATTTTGATGCTACTGATTTTCTGTGTATTCATTCTTCCAAGATTTTGAATCTGTTTACTTTTATATTTGGCTCTAATACCACTTGGTAGGTAATGAATCACACACAGAGGGGGGGGGGTGAATGTATTTTTCTGATTTTAGGCTTTTCTTGAAAGTTAATGGTTGAACAAAGTAAATTAAATCATGTATAGAAAAGTGTTCATGCAGAATATGAGCTTGCAGAAAATAAAGAACACAGGTCTTCAAAACTCACTTAATTTTTTTATTAAAAATTAAGATGTTTTGCTACAAAATTTCTAAGCTCTTTGAAGTTAAGGAGCTCAGCTTCTTCTCGAGAGTGTTAGAAGAATTTTAATCTAAATTGTTACTACTAACTAGATGACCAGTGCTAACTTTATATCTCAGTTAACTGCTGGTTTACACAATGGATAATAAGCATTCTATTAACTTTTCTAAACTGTCACTTGCCATTTCTATTTATAGAAAAACAAATCTTCCATTTCTGGATTAGCATATCTTTGGCATCCCGTGTTTACTTTAATCTTCCTCTGTCAGTTAATCTTTGTCATTGGTCTTGCACACTCTTCAAACTGCTTTTTGTACACTTTTCAATCCAGCTGTTGGATTGTTTGTTGATTGTTTATCTTGGATATTGAACTGATATGCAATTTTGTACTTTGAGACTGTACTTCGAGATCTCCATTTTGATTTAATAGAACACTTGACATCTCGATAAGTACATAGGCTTATCGAGATCTGTAGCACTCCGTAATGAGTTTGGCTTGTAGAGGTCTTCAGCTTGTTGAGATATCTAGTCTTCATATCTTTACTTTGACTTGTAGATATCTCTGAGTTCTCGAATAAATGTAGGCTTGTCGATAACTCTGAGTTCTCTAGTGAAGGAATGACTTGTCGATATCTCCAACCTACAGTTCTTCAATTTGCTTGTCGATATCTTCTTGAGTTCTCGAGTAGTTTTCCTGACTTATATACTCCCATTGGATATTGCTTATCTGTCGAGTAGTGGTTGCTTATCCATTGAGTAGACATTGCTCATCCATCAAGTAGACATTGCTCATCCATTGAGTAGACACTGTATATCCTTCGAGTAGACACTACTCATTCATCGAGTAGACACTGCTCATCCTTCGGTACCTTCTGGAGTTTGAATGACTTCTCGATAAGTCATTCTGGAGTTCTCGAATGACTTCTCTATAACATTAAATCTGTGACTTGTAGAGATCTTGACTTAGAACATATTTCTCCAAACAGATTTATTCAACTCCAAGCTTCTTCAAAATTCTTCTGAGGCATGATCTTCTTGATCTTCTTCTAGATAAAATCCTTAGGCTTGATACCGTTCTAGGAAAAAGACTCGAGTCTGCTCCTTTGAATTTTTACAGATTTTAACTGTTACAAGTACAAAATACAAATTCAGATAACAATACAACTTACTTAGGATTGACCCCAGGCTTAATTGATTTCTGAAGATAACTTTTCATCTATCTTCTACTCAGATCATATGTCCATTTGATTTGCTCCATACTATGATCAGAGATGCTAATGACATTGTGTGCTCCAGTAATCTTTGACATCATGTATTATATATTACAATCTCCCCAAACTTGTTTATTATGAAATTATGCACAAGTTCTGATTGATGATGTCAAAACTTTAACAAAATGCAGAAACCAATCTTCCCATCTGGTCTTCTTTTGATGAGTTGCATTTAGATTTATTCAACATCCATTAGCCGTTTTGGCATTTAGATATATCTTCTCCCCCTTTGACATTATGTCCAGGAAGAAGGATCCAGCTAGATGCACATTGTTCAAGTTGTTTTCATTGTCCATTTGGAAAACTGTCTTCAGCTTCAAGCTTAAGTGAGATTTATGGTGATGAGTTTATCAAATAGAATATAAATTTCACTTAGATCTATAGAAAAAGTCTGTTAGTGATAAAAGTCATAAGCTCTCTGTTCTTTAGAATAAGTAGTCTCACTACTTCTCACTGCACTAGTCTCATAACTTTTGAGAGTCAGAGTTCCCTCACAAGAATTACTAAATCCATACACTCATCTACCTCTCCTTTTTCCAGGATGGATCCTGCCTCTCTTATTCTCTATTTTTCTCTCAATCTTTTCTCTTATTCTCACATGAAAGGCTCAAATGTTGTTTGACCTACATAAATAAGAGGTGGCTGAGAAGAGTTTATCTGTGATCACATGATTAGGGGAAATCCATATAGGTCTAATCATACTCATTTCATCAGAAGAGTGAGTTCATAAACATCTTTTACTAGGGTCACAGTTTGACTCACAGATTGCTCTGTGGTTATGACAGTGTGTTGTCCTCCACTTATAGTGGGAACCTCTAATTGAATTGGAGGGGATTTGACTGGGTTACTATCATTTGCACCAGCCTCAAACCCTTGTATGTCTTGCAACATACTGGCACTTGAATGTGCTATGCTTGCCTTTCTTAAAACATTATCATAGGCAATTGTACTTCTAGCTTTGACTGCTAAGGCAGCTATCGCTAGAGTTGTGAGGGGAGTTATTCCTTCTTGAGGAACCTCCAATTGAATTGGAGAGGATTTAGATAGCTCCCCCTCAGGAGTACTACCCTCAAACCTATTAGTTTATTAAGACTGTTTTGCACATGAAAGTGCATTAGTGATATTCATGAAAATCTGATGAGTTTTTCATGTTAGTGATACAATGTTTCTTTTCTCAAACAACAAAACAACTGAAGAACATTTTCGGGATTCTGTCCTTATGTAAAATAGGTTCCTTTTGAGAGTAACCTGAGTAGGATTGTGTTTGAGTTTGTGTTTGTGTTGTTGTGCCTGGGGGAACTGCAGTTTGGTTTTGAAATGTTTTAGCTGCAGTTTTAGCACTAATACCTGTGGATTGATTATCTGAATTCCCTGTTGTTGTCTGAGTAGATTGTGTTGGACCTGCAATGCATTGAACAAATGTATCTTTTTGGAGTTCCATTAGACGAATACATTGCAAGATATTTTAGTTGCAAGCTTTATTGCAGAAAAGACAATATTCAATACATATATAAGCACATAGTAATCATTACACAAATAAGAGAATGCTAGAGAAGAATTTGAATTTTCATTAATAATGGAAACATGGTACATTAAGACATAGATTTCAACAAGTAAATCCTAATCCTAACTACTCTAGTGTGGACTTCTTCTTCTCTGCCTCCAACCTCCTTTCCATGTGCTGGTAAGCTCTGGACATGGAGTGTGCAAGAGAAATGATTCTCTCCTGCAACTCCAAAGCAGCAAGGCGTTGCTACTCAGCTACTCTTGCATGTCTCTCCTGCTCAAGAGAGACTTCCATCTCAAAGAAAAGGATGTTGAGTTGATCATCCCATGAGAGTTCATCAAAGATCTCTCTTGGAATATCAAAGGGGCTGCAAACAACCCCCTGAGACGGACATGAACTCCGAAGGGATTAAAGTAAATTTGGTCTTCATCTAGGTGATGGACAGGCTGTTAAGCTCCATGAATAAGTCTGTAAAAGACTGGGGCATCCATTTGAGTGAGAGAGAGATGAACAGGAGGTGAGTTTGAAATTATATGTTTGTTGAGAATAGGAGAGTGATGAATGATAAAGAGTGAAGTGTTTTAATTTAGAGAGGGAGCAAAGATAGAAACCAATAGTCTCTTGAGTTGCCCGGATAATAAGAGTAATAATCACATAAGCATATTTGATAGTTAGAAATGACTAGTTACTATTCCCCAAGCAAGTACTCAAGAATATTAGTTCACTATTTAGAATAATTGTACTCAAGAATATTAGTTCACTATTTAGAATAACTGGTAAGAAGTTATTAACTTTTCTATTTATAGAAAAATAAATCTTCCATTTCTGGATTAGCATATCTTTGGCATCCTGTGTTTACTTTAATCTTCCTCTGTCAGTTAATCTTTGTCATTGATCTTGAACACTCTTCAAACTGCTTTTTGTAGACTTTTCAATCCAGCTGTTGGATTGTTTGTTGATTGTTTATCTTGGATATTGAACTGATCTGCAATTTTGTACTTTGAGACTGTACTTCGAGATCTCCATTTTGATTTAATAGAACACTTGACATCTCGATAAGTACATAGGCTTATCGAGATCTCTAGCACTCCGTAATGAGTTTGGCTTGTAGAGGTCTTCATCTTGTTGAGATATCTAGTCTTCATATCTTCACTTTGACTTGTAGATATCTCTGAGTTCTCAAATAAATGTAGGCTTGTCGATAACTCTGAGTTCTCTAGTGAAGGAATGACTTGTCGATATCTCCAACCTACAGTTCTTCAATTTGCTTGTCGATATCTTCTTGAGTTCTCGAGTAGTTTTCCTGACTTCTCTACTCCCAGTGGATATTGCTTATCTGTCGAGTAGTGGTTGCTTATCCATCGAGTAGACATTGCTCATCCGTCAAGTAGACATTGCTCATCCATTGAGTAGATACTGTACATCCTTCGAGTAGACACTACTCATTCATCGAGTAGACACTGCTCATCCGTCGGTACTCTCTGGAGCTTGAATGACTTCTCGATAAGTCATTCTGGAGTTCTCGAATGACTTATCTATAACATTAAATCTGTGACTTGTAGAGATCTTGACTTAGAACATATTTCTCCAAACAGATTTATTCAACTCCAAGCTTCTTCAAAATTCTTCTGAGGCATGATCTTCTTGATCTTCTTCTAGATAGAATCCTTAGACTTGATACTGTTCTAGGAAAACGACTCCAGTCTGCTCCTTTACATTTTTACAGACTTTAAGTGTTACAAGTACAAAATACAAATTTAGATAACAATACAGCTTACTTAGTATTGATCCCAAACTTAACTGATTACTGAAGATAACTGTTCATTAATCTTCTACTCAGATCACATATCCATTTGATTTGCTTCATACTATGATCAGAGATGCTAAAGACATTGTTTGGTCCAATAATCTTTGACATCATCTATTATATATTACATCCTTTGAGACAACGAGATAGATAGAACGATTATGAATGAGCTGGCCTTGTTGTCACAAGTACAACGAGTTCATAAGATTTCTATATGTATATAACCAGGAGGAATAATTTAGCACCATATGTATGAAATGGAGACTTGAGTTAGGTTGCATGAGCAACTAATAGATGTTGATATTGGCAAAAGACTGCTGAGTAGTGATTGAAGTGATGAGCTAAACTTATTGAAAAGTTGTCTGGGTAGGAGATTGACTTGAAAAATATCATTATTTGTTCCTTAGCATGATTCTGAGGACAGATTCCTTTAAAGGGGGAAGGATGTAATATCCGGGATAGCGCGTGTAATTATTTTATCAATAAATGATTATTATATGATTTTTCTATGATTTTTGGTCAATCATTTGATGATTGGTGTTGTTATGTGAATGTTATATGTGGTAAAGTCGAGATGTATTAATTTTATTATGTCCAGAATAAAATATAGATAAATAAGGTATTTTTCTGGTAATTTTTGGAGTATTATACAATTTTATATTGATTTATGAATTTATTAATTATTTTCTGAATAAATACAAAATTATTTTATAAAGTCGGGAATTATCCAACCTCAACCGTTTTTACGTTTTTACAATCCGAAACTCTTTCGACAACTCCTTTATAACCTAATCTGATAATTTTGAACATTTTCTGTGTTTGACTTTTTCGATCCGGGATACGGTTTGACCTGTACGAGTCTCAACGTAAAATTTTTGATACACTAATAATTTTATAGATCGATAAAACCCGTATTCCCGAAAGGGGAGGTCTTATTACCTTATTTTTGTAAAAAGTGTTTTATATGAAACTCTATTTTGATAATTATCCAAATCTGGTATAAAATTATATCGTTATATAGTTACTTAGCGGCTAAGTAATCTATTTTCAGATCCGATATGTAAATGTAATTATGGAATTATTAAATAAAAAACATATGATGGTTCTAATAGCTGTGTGTTGTTTTATTATTAATTACGAGTAATTTGTTAGGTACGAGGATTACTTGTATAATTAATTTTTGAGATGTATGAATTTATTTTGTTTTTAAAGTGATTTTATCGAATATTTATTCTCATAAATGCTAAAATTGTTTCTAAAATTATTTTTATTGCTTTATAATTTTTTTATTATTGTTAGGAGTTTATAAAATTTAGAAATCAATATTTTATTGATTATTTATCTTTAAATGATTTTCTGATTTTATTTAATTGTAAAATTAGCATATAATTCCAGAATTCTTCAAAAAATTATCAAATCCATATTTTATTAAGCTTGAAATATTTCGAGAATTTTAAATTATTCAGGTAATTTTCTGGCTATTATTTAACCGTACGTTAGTTCGTTAAATTGTGAAATGCGGGTCCCATGCGTGTTCCAAAAATGCTTTAAAAAAATTATGGGAGTTTTATATTAATAGTTTTAAACTATTTCAAGAATTTTAAGACTATTCTCTTGAATTGTCAGATTATTTTTACCCGTAAGTGATTCATTAAAGTATTAAATTACGGTGACATATTTGGATAATAAACGAGTGAAAACAGATAAATATTACGGTCCTTATCAATTCAACCCATTAATCTCTGGCCTCTCTCTTAGGAGGGTAAGTGACAAAAATAGTCTTTTGTGATTCGTCCATCATTTAGAATCTCAAATGATTCCTATATTTCCTTTAGCCAGGCTATTGCCTCGACTGGGTCAACCTTTCCTTGGAACTCTGAGAGCTTAGTGACTTAAAGGTCCTGAAAGAATTTCTCACCGCATTGTTTCCTCAGGGCGGTGGTTGGGGATAATAGTCTAATTTCTGTCTTAGAAGGGTCCATAAATTGTCGTATAGGAGTACCGTCTCGGGTCTCCTTTCCTTACTCGACTTCTGTTTCCTTAGTCTGAACGTTCCCTCCCCCTCCCCATAATCGGGGTCATCCTACATGTTTTAGATCCTCATTTTCCACTTCATTATGTTATGGGTTCCTTCTATCTTGATGGCGATCTCCCTGACTATCACGTTCAGGGTTTGCTCTAAATCTTATTCCTCAAACTAGCTTTCATCTAAGATCTCATCTTTAAGCTCTTGAACATTTGGAACCCAAATTCTGTAGGAATACCTCATTATTTCCTTATCATCTTTCTCAGTATTAATCTCTTATCTATTTGTTGGCTCTCTGCCTTCATTCATCACTTTTCCTGGCACAATATGTTCTTTTCCGATAATTCGGACTGTATTGCAATCTCAAACATCTTTTCAGTACCGGCTCCGGTTAAAGTCCAAGAAAGGCACGGAGCCAGAGGTTAGAATAAACTAATTAAAGTTCAGTCAATTATTTTCGGGAAAGTAATTTCCAAGGTTATGGAGAGAGTGTAAAAGCTTTAGAGCCAGAACAAAGGCGGACGAGTATGATGAAATATGAAGCTAAGTTGTAAAAGTTGTCAAGATTCGTTCTGATGACAAGAATCCCAGAACGATGTGATGTTTGAGATCAATGCTTATATTGGGTTGGTTCATGAAATAATGATAAGAGAAAGGAAAATAAAAAGAAACTGAAGTGGAAAGGAATATAAAGGCAATAGAGTTTGAGGAATGATAAGGAAGTTGGGTATGAGGAAACCCTAAAGACTTGTAGCAATAGAAATAGAAAAGTATGTAATCGTCAGGATGAGGGTGATTCACCATGAGTTAAATTGATGGTTGAAGGCATAAGAGATACATATATTTTATCCCCTGTAAGTTGGGAGGATTCAAGGAAACGTTGAGATAGTTCGAAGGATAAATAATGAGACGCGGATAGACTAAGGAGACAAGGAAGTAAGAAATTAGGAAAATTGGATGAAGGAAGTGACCTCCAAGAATGTGAAGTGCAAGACCGGTGGCTTGATACCCAGAAAGGGAGACGCCAGGTATGAAAGATATCCTAACAATGAGGTGACTGTTGAGATAAACAACAAAAGTAAATAAGGAATTATTAAGAAGAAGTTCACGTTGAACACGACCAATATCTTCCAGAACATCCTTGTTATCGTTACCAAATTAGGCAAGAAAAGCGGATAACCGTTGTTATCTTTTGGAGGCCATATTGATTGACATCATTTTGAATACGGATGTTATTGTGAAATTAGGCATATACTATCGAGGTGGGAAGGATTGAATAAGACACCCTTATCAGGGATATATGACTTGATTTATTCATGGAAGAATGCATGTACCTTTTAAAGGTGGAATTAAGGATAGAACATCGGTAACTTAAAATGAATCCTAGGGGAATGCATAAAGGTTGGCATTTCACCCTTAATAGGGATAGTATGAGTTTTGACAGTATGAATTGGAAAGGATTAAGGTAATAACAACATTTAAGGATCAGTTGAGAAATTTTTAGAAGTACATAGACAATGGTTCTAGTATTAGTAAATGGTATTTTGATATGCCCTGTATCTAGGGAATACAGGAGGAACGATTCAAGGATAACCTTAGAGGTTTTACAAGGAGAAAGGTAATATTCAAAATTCTCAAGAATAGAAATGTTGATAAAGGAAATATGACGTAATTATAATGATGCCAAGTGGGGCACGTGTTAAACCACGAGAAAATATGGATCGAACCAGTAAAGGTCGAAATTGTTCAGGGCAATTAGGGCCTAAGATAAAAGATGTTCTAAGTATGATTGAGAGTCAGTCGTGACAATGATTAACCTCTAAAGACTGAAGCAATAACTTATGGAAAAATGGTGATTTTTTTTACTCATCAGATTTTAAGGAAAACATCTTCACAAAAGCAGTGATTGAAATAAGGTAGAAAATTTATTTGGAGGTGGTTAAAATGACATTGACTGTAAGGAAATTTTACTATCAGGAAAGGCCAAAGAGGTGGCCGACACTTTAAATGTAAGAGGATAATTATAGGCGCTCGTGCGAGAGGGATACAGTGATGATGGTTGAAGTCGGGAAGGTTGTATTACGGTTCGGAAGATTGACATTCCTTCTGATGACTGTGCAATACCCAACCGTAATAGTAGTTTGGTAAAGGTTTGATTCGTGTAATCGCCATAAGCGGGCTATCTATCTTAGAAGGAACTATCTTGAGAATAAGCCAGGACCATGTTTCAAAAAGGAATAAACGAACCTTTGAGCTTCATGTCTCCTAATATAGACATATGATTAAGAATGGTATTAACCTGCTATCGTTGCTTTCATTGAAACTCTTCTGCAATTTTATCTGCTTCACGTCATGAATGTACGTCAGGATCAGGAGTGTTCTTCATGAATCATGAACGGTGATCATGTTACCTCCTTAGAAGAATTCGATACAATATGTATGGACTCCGTATGGTTAGCTATTAAGATTTCATGGAAAATGAATGACTACAGTAGGTCAACGGTGGACCATAGTAATGCAGGAATAATTCTACGAGTAATGAGCCGATTACTTGCAACTGTGAGAGTTGTATTGGAATGGATGTTGAGATTGAGTACCACTAATCGGGTCGTGGTGGTGTATAAGTTATCATCGATAGACTAATTAAGTCGATTATCCACCTATTGAATACTTATTCCTTCTTATCAATAGAGAGTCGTATTACTATACGAGGAAGGTTGCAGTGCAAGCATAGAATTCTAGTAATGATGATGTCTAGAATGAGATCCCAGATTCGATTTTCGATGTCGAAGGAGTTTCAAAGATGATTGTGTATAAGCTCGAGGAAGAGCATGGGTCCATAGAATGATGGATAGAATAGTAAATATTTTAAGCATGTGAAATGCGATGCTATTATACTTGATGTGGATTTATATACACATATGTTTTGTTCTCCTATGACAAACCTCTATAGTTCAGAGGTAGATTCCAAGCCAAATATTTTATGGCAATATTTTTTACATATATACAATTCTCTTCAATTCGTTCTTTTCTCTCCTTTTCATTTCATATAAGCTGAGAAGAACAACCCTTCCAGAAGGGGAGGTATTGCCGAATGACTATCTATCTGTGTGATAGAAGCCGAGGAGGATACCATCTATTGTTTAATTGCTTGTCAAGTACTAAAGGTTGGCCACCTTCTGTACTAACTATGCGATATAACAAGTGTTCATGATCATAGTGATCTCTCAATAAATTCTTTTACTTCTATATGAAGAACCAAGCTTTCGAAGATGGAAGCAGCTAAAGGAAGTAGTATCAGTACGGTGGTATTCCGATTCTAAGGCGTTCGTGATACTAAGGTTGACGTGGTTATTAAAAGGTTATAGAACGCTAACGAGCAAAAGTGTAACCAATATAGTATTATGTATGGAAGATAGTAATGACTACGAACTGTAAAAGAATGGGTATGGAGAAGCAAAACCTGTAGCGCAAGAAGCTATGATGAGAGTCTGTGCGAGAGACTTGAAAGAAATTTGAATGATCACTTAACACGGATTGAGTTTTCTTACGACAATAGATCATATGTCATTATCGAGATGTTGCCTTACGAGATCCTTGAGGGAAGACAATGTTGATCTCCCTTATGTTAGGATGAAGTTGTAGAGCGCAAGATGCTCGGACCAGCAGTAGTCCAAAGGACCAGGGATATAGTAGATCTAATCAGAGGACGACTGGTAGTAGCCCAAGATGGATATAAGAAGTATGCTGATTTGACAATGAAAGGACAAAGAGTATGAAGGAGGGAACCTTGTATTGTTAAAAGTATTCCCTTAAAAAGGAATTGATGAGGGTTGGAAAGAAAGGAAAGTTTAAGTCCACGAATTGTTGGACCCTTGGATATATTAAGACGTATTGGGAAGATAGCATATGAGCTAGCCCTACCCCCGAACATGTAGAAAGTCATAACGTGTTTCACGTATCAATGATTAAGGATGTGTAATTCGGATGCCAGATAAATAGCGGCATATGAGCACATAGACATGCAACCAGACGTAACCTATATGGAGCAACCAGGAAGGGTTATAGACTGAAAAAGGGACAAGTGCTTAGGAGAAGGGTTATCAAACTATTTAGAGTTTGATGGAAGAACCACAATGTGGGAAAATTTACTTGAGAGTTAGAAAGTGCAATGCTAAGAAAGTATCCCTATTCCTTTTCTATCTGATTCCGGGACGTAATCCTTTTAAGGAGGGGAGACTGTAATAACCCCAAATTTTGGAATTTTTGAAACCCTTATGAATAGTGCTTTTTGCTGATTATGCTGAATAAGAAAAATTTTCATGCCACACTTTGTAGGGGTTCTTTAATTGTTATTCTGAGATCGTATTAGTACTCTATATGATAAATAAGTGTATGTAAAGATCGCCAGAATCCAAATCCGAACACTTTGATTTTTCCCGAAAATCCACCAGATACCGAAAGAATTGAGTATAAGGTAACAGGATAAAAAGGATTTAAATTCAAGGATTATAAGAGAGGATCATAAAAGGAATATAATGTATTAAGAAAGGTTAAGAAAACCCTAGTAATAAGATCCCGGGTATGATCCCTCAAACGATAAACGAAAACGAAAGTTAAGCGAACCGTATAACAAATCAGCGGTCATTAGCCAAGTAATTAGAAGCTAATCAAAGAGTTTAGTGAGGATGATGTCATCAAACCAATAAGAGGAGGACAAGTGGGGGAGGATGACATAACAAGGTGACATAAGCATGACAAAGAAAGGTGTGTTGTTGGTTGATTAAGAACCACACAAAAGTTACCATGGTAAAAAGTAATAAATCAAAACAAAAACACCAAAAACACAACCAACCAACCATTCATTTCACCAAAAACACAAATTGACTTCTTTTTCTCCATTGAAGCTCTCGACCTCTTTCTTAAGAAAAGGGAAGTCGAAGTTCCTCCACTTGCTAATTTACAAGGTAATTATCCTAGCTTCTCCTAGTTAAGTTACATACTCCCTAGGAATCTTAGCTTCAAAATCCTTTCCTAGCATTTCCTATAAATCATTCAAGAAGATGGTGAATAGTACTTTTTTGAATTAATTTTTGTGTTCTTGATTTCTTTGAAAGATCAAGCTTGTAGGAGGTTAGATTAAGGCTTCCATGGGCATTCCAAGGATCTTTCATGGATTAAAAGCTTCAAGGAAGGTATAACTCTTCATGATCTTAGTCTTAAGTTTTGTTGTTTAGATTTCCTAATGTTTAGATGATGGGTTAGTGTAATGGGTGTGTAATCATGTTTAGAACTTGTTATGAGTAGTTTAGTTGATGAGAGGCATGATTATTGTGTGTTTAGAGATTGGTTGGTTTTGTGATGTTTGTGGAGTTGGAAATCTTGGTTATTAGTTAATGAACTTAAGTAAACTCTTAGTTCATGATTGAGAAATAAGTATGAATTGGTAATATTTAGTTGTTGGAGCTGTTTTAGTATGGTATGGATGGATTTTGGTTGTATGAATGAATTGTGGTTGATTGGTGGTTGGTTTGGAGTAGAATAAAAATTGGAAATCGCGTAAACATAGCCGTCGTAATGTCTGATTTACTTTAGACTGTTTTTGTTCATAACATCAGGACCCGAGAACTCACTGTTAGGTTTTGACCATTGCCATGATTAGATAGTTCATGTTACGAGCTTCGTTTTGATATATGGTTCGTTTGAATCCGATGTACGGTTTAGGAGAAACGACTGTTTTAAGTAACGGCGCTTCACGACCGAACCATTACCCCTCGCCTTACTTTGAAACCTTGGTTAAGGACTTTAAATGACTAATTGGGTATGAAACAATTATGTTAAGTGGATTAGGCAGTTGGTAAGGTACTCGCGAAAGAATCGCTTCAAAATTCTTAATGGTTAATTTATTAAAAATGGTGGAGCCGAGGGTACTCGAGCGACGTAGGTGAATCGTTAAGCGCAAAAGCAAACGTTAGGGTTCAATTGGTTAAAGTCTAGTTTCTTAAGCGACCGGGGTCTAATTCCGACTTATGTTGTTGTTCATAGGTTATCGGACCCACTCTAAGCTTAAGTCTATCTGGGAACACTCAGGCAAGTTTTCTACCCGTTATACTGTTGTTGTGATGTATACATATGTATATGCATTATCTTGTGATAGATGCATGATGGTTAATTAGCAAATTCTTGCAATATATTGTAGCATGTGATATGGTATATATGCATGCCTGTTTCGTATTCTTGATACATATATCTGTTGATTCAGTTGATAACACCTATGCTAGAGATAAGCGGTAATTTGCATATACCCTTAGTATAGGGGACCCAAAGGTGAACATTTTTCTAAAACCGGGAGTCGAGGCTCCCGAGTATAATATATATATGAATAGTTTTCAAAACTATGAATCGAATAAGGTTTATTCGATAACTTTATTTTATTAATGAATATTATTTTGAATATTCATTCGAGGGCTTATGACCCCGTTTATTTTATTATTGAATATTATTTTGAATATTCATTCGAGGGCTTATGACCCCGTTTATTTTATTATTGAATATTATTTTAAATATTCATTGAAGGACTTATGACTCCGCTTAATTTATTAATGAATATTATTATTTGAATATTCATTCGAGGACTTATGACTCCGATTATTTACTAATTATTATTCTTTATTTTATTAAGGAATAATGTGTCGATGATCAAACCCACTTTTGATTATTCAATAAAAATAGTACTTTCGTATAAGTATATCTTTGGTTATTTAATATTCATTGCAAGTATAAAATTTAAAACTTCTACTTCAATTATTTTTATAAAGATTATTCTTTATGAGAATATTATTTAAATAATAATATTAAGATATTTCTTAATATATTGGGACTGATTTATTTTATTAAATCAGCATCACTCCAAACATTCTTAAAAATGTTTTGCGAGTCTTCAAAATGATTTTAAAAGTTAGAGCGGATCCCAAAACTCATTTTTATATTTAAGATTCTCCTTTCGAAGGGGATTTAAATACTCGCTCAAAACCTGAGGGATCCGGCTCTATGGTGTGTTGTATATTCGCAACAAGGTTGCTATTTTGATAAAAGAATTTTTGATTACTTTCCCAACACTCGGGAAGTAAAATTCTTGGAACAAGTTAATCCATTAACAGGCATCGCCTGGGAAATATCGGTGAGTTCTCCTTTCCAACTAGATACGACTTCTTGGTGGAGCCGTATCAACAAGTTTCTACTTGGGGAAAGGGGGAACGAGCTTTACGTTTCAGAGTCATGGATTTCATCTGAACTAGGAGTGGCGTAAGTGGTCGAGTGGCGCCGGCCCAGCCTTATTATATTGGCCCAAATGGCCTGGAAGTTCCGCAAGATAGTACATTCCTTAGGAGTCCAGTGTTCGGTTGACAAGTAAATCCGATAGGTTCTCCTCTACATGTAGAAAATGGTGGGGTTGTACTACTGCGACTGATCATCATAAGTGGTCTTCCTGGCGCGACAAACTCCCGTAATGAGTTCATCATCCAATTGGATATTTCTGCAACACTACCCAGAGCACTTCGATAGAAAGGCTACGGTTGGGCGATTGTTGAGTGTTGGCAGGGTCGAGTTTTCAAAATGATGTTTGCATCAAATGAAGTATCTCATAACTTCATTTTATTTTGATGATATTTTAAAGATTGATTCTATACAAGTTTTGTCTGGTAGCTTAATCTATGGGATGAACTATTTATACATTGAACGGTGGTAGTTCAAGTAGTATTTGGAAAAGATATAAGTATATTGGAGTATCTTGTAACTTCATCTTTTAAACTTATATCTAGTAAATGATTATCTTGTGCATGTCAAAGATTTTCAGAAAAACGTTGAGACAAGGTTAGATATATGAGATCACCTTGCAACGATATTTTTATACCGTTATAAACTGGAACTCTGTGTATATTATACATGTCAGAGGATTTCAAAGATTGTGAAAAGTATATATGTATATATATACTGAATATTTTGTGACTTGGTCGCGTTAAAATATCAGCTTGGTTCATTTCTTCTTGACCAAGACTTTCATGAGTACTATGAGAATGCTCATATATTGTTAATTATTATACATATTATTTCGGTGGGCTTGCTGCTCACCCTTGCTTTCTTCTTTCATCACACAACATCAGATAGACAAGATGAACAGGACCAAGCTCCCAATTCGCGAGCGGATAGGAAACGTTCCGCAGTTTCCTATAGGCGTTGATGTCGCTGTAGCTGAGGTAGGAACTACCAATAGGCTAGGCTTTCAACTTTCCATGTACCAGATTTATGTATATTTATGAATTGTAATAATGGCAAAGAAATGTAAATTTATTCAGAAACCCTTTTGAGGTGTAATGGCTTACAATTATGGAATAAAATGACTTGTGTTATTTTTGGTAGTCATCTCTGGGACTATAACTTGTGGTGTGTGTGTGTATATTGTGGGGTCACAGTACACAGCAGTTGGTTGATTGTTAAGATTAGGTATTATTAAGGGAAATGGAACTCGTGACGACCCGAATCCCCGACCCCGGATCTGGGGGTGTTACAAAAACTTTAGTTACCGTTGCATATTATCTTATTCGTAACCTCACTTCAAGGCTTCCATCCTGGTAACACTCCCATCATTATTTTGCTATCGCTAAGTACACTAGGTCTATCAAATAGTCAACAAATCTATTATATGAAACATAGTTTGTTGATATCACATCACATTGCCACTATTCATGTTATATTCATCATAACACCATCATCTAACTCCAGGAAAACTATGGATATCCAATCTTCCCAAATTGCTTTAAAACCCATCTAGCCTACTCCACAAAATATCATGGCTGTCATACTCACTAGTGGCTCCATACAACCTGGTAGCAGCTATCCATATGAATCCTATCTCTAGGTTTCTTCTCACCTTTCTTAATATCTCATGCACTCACCATATGCTGTTACTCTCGAAGTCATCCTTATAGGTGTTGTTGCTCCATAAGAAAGGTCTTAAACTGATGGTATGGAATAAAGTATGAGGTAAACTGAAAAGATGCACTTGCAGTTGAATGCCTGGTGAAACCATAATCAGCAAATGAGGGTCATCGAATAGGCGGTCTCACATCAGGGGGTGGTAGAATAGCTTGAAGAGGTGCAACTGTCACAACATGAGGTAATACATCGAATATTGGTAGAAGTACAAGGTGTGAATCAAATCGGGGTGGAGATGAAGGTCCTCGAACATAATGCTCTGAATGATCAGATGATACAGCGAAAATAGGAACTGCCATTGCCGCTATCTAGAAAGCACATCGCAAGGTAAGAATCTCGAATCACAACACAAATTGTACCGTAAACCTACTATTCAGTCTCACTCAACCTCACGACATTATATCCTTCAATTTCTTATTCCTAATCCTAACCCTCTACCCAATCCCGATAATCTAGGCATGTTTCAGTGACTTAGAACCTGTGGCTCTGATACCAAACCTGTGACGCCCTCCAAACCTGGGTCCGAAGTTTGGTGTTCATAACACACACACAATATATAAACCTGTTTATGAAAGTAATATATGCAATGACCCTACTTACCATAACCATGGATCGCAGCATGTTAAAGTATGAAACAAGCCACAAACTTAACGTTTATTTCATCGTACCAAATCCCAAATAGTTCATCGTACAACTGATAATGAAATCATTCCTACAATCTTCCATAATTCAATTACAATTTAAAGCTCCTTCTAGTTCAGTCCAACTTGACCTGAAATCCTAGCTCGCACACTGAACTGGAAATCCTCACTACCAACAATTTCCTTTTTAATTGTAGAATCACATAGAAGATTCTCAAGAGTGAGTTAACCACCTCAGCAAGTCATTATAGCAATAACTGAGATTAAACTATGATCAATTGAAATGATTCAGAGGAATCAAGTTTCTTGCCAAATAATTATTAGAATTGGATATTCATTTTAACTTTTAAAACTAAGGTTAGGTTGCTGATCAGTCATGCACTAACCCCGAGAAAGGCACACAGCTCTGCTCTCTATACTGGATCCAAGGCACACATTGGCCTGATATGACCATGAATCCGGTCTGATCATGAATTAGGTCCACATTTATAAAACTATCCAATTCTAAATCAATTCAATATGATAATCATTGCAATTCAATAAAACAGAATCATAATTAACATTGATAAATCATTTATCTCGGAGCATAGAACATTTCATAACTATCACCAGGTTATATCAAGGTATATGTATGAAGAACGGCTTCAAGCTTGTTGAAGAATCAGGTATTTGATTAACAATGGTTCAATGATAATGCAAGGTATGGATCTTTGATGCCATAGGGTATTACAGGGTATACAAGTTTCTGTATGCTCAAGTAATTCTGTTTCAGTATTTGGTTTATGGTGTGTATGTATTTGTGGAGTAGTATTGTATCTGTATGGTTTAATATCTGGGAAATCAACCGTCGGTGGTTTACAAAAAATAAAGGTTATAGCTCAAGTTCAATGACGTGATCAGGGTTCAAGGTTGAATAATTTAAAGCGCTTATAATATAAAACAAGACTTATTTTGAATACTAGCAACATGTTATGAGAAAGTTCAGAAATATTGCATTATATCTCAAGGATGGAGGCAAGTGATCAATTAGAAAAAGAGAGGCATAGAAAAAGAAGATAAGTGGTTGTTGAGTAGAAACATTAGATGAATACAAGTGAAGTTGGAAATCATTTGTGATAAGGCAAGTACTCAAGGGCCTAGCTTGGGCCTCCGGGCCTAAGCTTAAAGTCCATGGTTCCCCTGTTTTTCTGGGCAAAAAACGCCCTGACTTGAATTAACTTGTGACAAATGGTTCTAACTTAAATCCTACGAACTATGGTTGGAAAAACTCCTCTGACACTCCCTCTAACTAAGGCCCAACAGGGCCTAATGAGGGCCTACCCATGACATGGTCAAAACTTCCTATTTCTAAGTTACAACAAAACTGTCCCCTGCTGGACAGATTTTGTGATTCCACTTGTGCATCTAACCAAACGACTTGTAAACCTTCAACAAACACCTAAAACCTTTTATATACTCCTAATGCTAGCTTCTGGTGGCTTGGGCCTCAAAGTGCACAACAATGACATGGTCAAAACTCGCTCTAAATCTCAGGGTACCAAACTGATTTTCTGCAGAAACTAATACTCTCCTTTCACCAAGGTTCTTACTTAACAAACCCAATCAACAACAACCAAAAACCCAACCCAAACCTTAACTAAGGTGTTATACTGAACTAACTCCCTTACACTCAAAATAATCTTGGTGGAGATCATCCTTACCTAAGGTGCAATATAGCAAAACAAAGGAAATCACATTACATAACTTACAAGCCATTAAGTTTTTGAAAACGACAAGTTATATATTTTTTTATAAATATATATGAATTAATATCACATATCAAGGAGCACTAATCAATATTAATATCTTATCCTTACTGAAATTAAGGCTTACTAACAAAATCAATCCACATGATCAAAAATTTCCAAAATTCCAAGAGAAATCTACATTCATGCATGACTTCGAGTCTTATAAACCAAAACAACATGCTTTCCAAATAAATTTTACCATGGAATCAACATGCAAGCCTAGCATAAGCTATAACTAGATGATCACTTAGCATGCAAAGGGTTTTATCAAGTTTTTGATACAAAATTTATGTTATAACCACCAAAAACACATAAAATTGAAACAAGACAACAAAATATCCTCAAGAACCATTCATTCGGCTCCCTCAAGATCAAGGCCGAATGAAGTGTGTTAGGTCATACACACACTGTAGAGTGGGTGAATACAGTGTAAAGTACAATCAAATCGAACTTTAATAACTCAAGTAACAGAAAACAAACTTTATTGAAACAATAAACTCTGTTACAGTATGGAACTGTTACCTCTCAGTGATGAACAAATATCACGAGAGCTGCTAGGGTTACAATGAATAATCTTCTCGAATATGATAACACTTATAGTGTAAACCCTATGTCTGTGTTTATATACTACACAGTTACAAGATAATCGCTAATTGATATGGAATATAATTCTGCTTCCTAAAATATATCAATCAGATATTTTTTTTCCAAGTATTCTATTATTCGTAGAATTCCTTCTTCATGCATATCTCTTCTTATGTTTATCTCGATCTTCTTTCCTTTAATCAGCCGCTGTCCTTATCTGATCGTCCTTTAGTACTTAAGTTCTGATATCCATCTTCTGATAATTATCTCCTGATAATATAAGTACTGATATCCTTAAGTCCTGACTTCCAGTAAGTACTGATTTATCCTGTTTAAGTAAGATCTGAAAACTAAACATAAATCATATTAGCCATGACATTATCAAATATATCTAACAATCTCCCCCAACTTGTAAATTAGAAAAATAAACAAGTTTAACAGATATTTGATGATGTCAAAAACATTAAGTACAAATGCATGAGAATTAGACTAGATAACTACAACTTACAGTCCTTAAAGCTTTACCAAGATTTAACTTCTGATAACAGCTTCAGTCTGTACAAATATCAGAATTTAATCAGTTGTAGATCTTGACTTGGCTTCATCTTCTGATCTCTCTGATGTCAGGAGTTGTTCTGAGATAGTTCTTCAACAAACATTTCTCAGCATATCTAAGTTCATCAATCATCCTCCTTTTAGCATCTTTAAGCTCTGCAATATCTTCACCAATTTGAAAGATTGCAGCCCTGAGATCATTAATCTTAGCTTTTCTTATATCCTGATCCAGTCTGATCAAATAAGCTTTATCAAACTCAAGATTGAATTCTACAGCCCTGTAACCCTGAAAGGTAGTTATAATCTTAGCAGTGTTGGGTTTCATTTCAACTATATCACCCTTGTGATCTCTGTACTTTGGAACATATGTGCTGTCAGACTTAACAGAATAAAGCCTTTTCTGTCTCTGAATCTGATCCTTCAAATAGTTTGTAGCACTTCCTGTCAATCTGTCATTCACTTGAAGTAAGAATAGTACATGCCCCAATTCTTCAAAATACTTCAATGGAATGGCATTTTGCCTTATATGATAAACCCTACCATCTGTCATAAAGTAAAACAAGATGTGTTCTTTCAAGTAGGTATGGTAAACCATTTGTACAGATTCCAGTTGATTCAATCTCTCAGGAGTTGCTCCAATACCTGGTTCACTCAAGGAAGTTGGATCATTGGTAGTGTTTTGTATTCTTCTTTCATCAGCACTTCCCAATCCAGTTTTATCTCTTGCTTCCTTTCCAGTAACTACTCTTGCTTCAAAACCACTTGCAGCAGTCTTCAAAGGTTGAGTCTGTTTTGCTTTAGTGAATCCTGGTAGGAGTGTCTTTGATTTATCTTCTGATATCAAGTTAACTTGAGCTATGTCAGAGGTTACTTGCTTCTTCGAAATATCAGAACTTACTGTCTCTTGACTCTGAACAACTTGAGCCATGTCAGAGGTTGTCTTAAGAACTTTTCTTGAAGTCAGAGCAAGATCATCCTTTTCATCAGTGATTTCTTCATTCTCAGGAGGCACATAAACCTTGATAGGTTCACCAACTTTTTCTTTACCCTTGGATCTTGGATCTATCTGCGGTTTTGATTTAGCCAATGTTGCTTCAGTATTTGTCCTTTCTTTTATCACAATGCCTTTGAGTTTTAGAAGTGTCTTTTTACCAGAAGCTTCAGATTTAGATGTGACTTTCTCTGATTTAAGTCTGGCTTCTTCTTCCATTAAACTCTCCAAGTCCATTCCTGGATTTTCCTGAAGAAATAACTGTCTTGACATTTCTTTATCAAGATTTAAAAGTTCATCAGAACTTATCCTTTTACCAGTAGCAGAACTAATTCTTTTTCCAGTATCAGAACTTGTCCTGTGACTTGTGATTTCAGCTTTTCTTGATGAGAAACCTCTACCTTGACTATGACCTCTACCCATTCCAGAGTTTCCTTGGTCATCCTTTTCATTATCCCTCCCCTTCAGTGTCTTATCAGTTTTGCATTTGGACTTAATTACTTTCTCCCCCTTTTTGGCAGCAGCAGGTAATAGAAGAGAGACAAGCAATTCCACTGAGGCTTGGATTTCATTACGTTGAGATTGCTGAGAAGCTTGATTTTTCAGAATATCATCAATTTGAGCTTGTTGTTTCTCTTGAGTCTTCTCAATATAAGCAACTCTGTCAAAGGTAGGTTGGAAGAATTTTTTCTTGTCAATCTTCTGAACTTGTTCTTGCTTAATGAATTCTTCCTGAATCTTATGTAATTCTGCATGAGTAGTGGAATGAAGACCTTGTAGATGTTTAGTACTCAATGCAGTGACTCTAAGCTGTGTTTTGAAATCATCAGTAATTAACATCTCATCAGCTTTAGTCAAGTGCTCAGCCAGATGCTTTGCATTTGGAACACAGGAAACTGAGTTCCATTCCTTAGTCCACTCCTGTCCCGCGGGAGTTTCATTCCAAGACACTGGTGCTTCTCTTGTAACAAACTTCTTAACAAGTTCAGATTTAAGAACAGTCTGTTGAGGTTCATGTCCTGAAGGACCTGCTTCATCAGCATCTGCAGTTAGAGCAGCATCACCAGTATCTCCAGCATTTGCAGCATCAGAACTTACAGAATCAGTATCTTCTGATAAAACAACAGTATGAGTAGCAATAGAGGCTTCAGGATCATCCTCTAATTGCTGATCTGGTTCCAAGTTCTGATCAACAGCCATATCCTGATGCTCACATATATTCTAATCATCAGCAACTAGATGCAGAGAAGGTGTAGTAGATAACTCTGGAGGTTGAGCAGCATTAGTAACAGGTGTTGTTAATGGATTAGTTTCTGTTGGAGCTTCTAAGTAAAGTACTTCAGGCACAACTAGGTTCTGGAT
Organism: Apium graveolens; assembly: GCF_009905375.1. NCBI lineage: Eukaryota > Viridiplantae > Streptophyta > Magnoliopsida > Apiales > Apiaceae > Apium > Apium graveolens. The sequence continues at coordinate 47,417,413 of NC_133656.1, forward strand.
ATCAATATCAGTACTTGTGCCTGAATGAACAGGAGATACAACCTTAGGATACACAGATGGTGTGTTCGCCTTTTCAGTAGCAGCTTCCTTAGTTGGAGTTAATGGAGAAGCAGTGGCTTTAGCAGATTCTGGTTCTTGTGAGATCAGAGATTCCTAATCTCCTTCCTTAGCTGCTGCTTCCTCATCATCTGAAACTGGCCTTTTTGCCATCTGTTTCTTATATCTCTGTGAAGATATGGATTCCTTTGGAATTTCATCAACAGTCATTCTTCTAAGCCTTTTGAGAAGCCTAGATCCCCCAATTGTAGAATCCTTCTGAGAAGGAACTTTCTCAGCTTCTTTGACAACAGGTTCTGAAGTAGAAACCTGTTCCTCATTGTTAGATTCATCTCTCAAAATAATCTTCCTTCTCTTCTGAGGTGTTTGGGGAACTGGCTTTGTCCTCTTAGCCTTGGAAGATGAAGGCTTCACATGAGATGCTGAGGATGAAGGTTGAACTGTCTGTGAAGTGGAGAGATATGATTTGAGATATTGTCTGAAGGTAGGCTGAGTAGTATGAGTGGTATGTGCTGATGGTTGTTGTGGTGTTTGAGCTGTGGTGGTTGGTTGGACATCAGAATAAATAGATCTGTAGGTATCAGGATCAGCATTTACTAAGATCTGTTTTACAGATTGAGGAATCTGCAAGGGTCTAACCACCTTCTTCTTAACATCAGCATTTTACCAAATCATTAAAGGCTCATTTTGCAATTTTGAAAGATGGAGTTAAGTCAGTGGTAGGTTGGGGGTTATCAGCACAACAATGATTAAAAATAAGCTGACAAAATCTAGCAAAGTAGACAATATTCCTATCTTCTGTCATCCTATCCCCAATAAAACCTATCACAGCAGTTGCAAAATCAAAATGAGTTTGGTTAATGATAGCATACCCGATGTGCTGACTCATTATAGGAATAACATCAAAGTTTGAACATTTATTCCCAAAAGCTTTAGTTATGCAGTCAAAGAAGAAGCTCCATTCCTTTCTGATATAAGCCCGTTTCAAGTGCCCAAGCTTTGCCAAACTCTGCTCATACCCCAAACTAGCCATGAACTCTTTAAGAGCTGATTCTTCCGGGGTTGAAAAAGTACATCCTTCTGGTAGATGTAGGGCCTTGCGAATTGTACCAGGAGTTACCCCATATGTAGAATCACCCACTTCGAAAATAATACTAGGAGTACCATTTTGACCACCATTATCAAAGTTTCCAGTCCTCCAAAATGTCAGAACTTGTTGGCTCGAAAAGGTTGAAGGTTGGGTCAATGCATACCCGATTTCACTGTGTGCAAGAATATCTTGCACAAATGCAACTCAGACGGAGCTTCAGCATGATCAAGAATTGCAGCATAGTTATTTGGAACAAATTTAGCTCCATAAATGATTAAATCCTTAGGTGCCATGAAAATAATCGAGATGGAAGAGTGCCCACTTGCAGTTTTTCAAGGAAAACCCGTTCCACTTACCCAGTAATGCCATTAATCAAGGTAAATCAGTTTTAGTTCAAAAGTGAAACTGTTTCCACTTAGTAAATTATTTTTCACTGCAACACCAATATTCTGAAGAAAAAAATATTCGAGTGAGAATGACCAAAATAAATCAAGGGAACAAGTACTGATTAAAAAAAATCAGAACTTAATTTAAATTTAAATTGAAATGGTCATCAGAATATGAATATTTATCAGGATTTATCAATGCATTTCAGAACATCTTAGAGACAAGAACTTGCAAAAAAAAGAAATTTCATTAATATATTAAGAGAATACATTCATGAAATTTAAATTACATCAAAACTTTTACAAGATTATCCTAAGCTGCTAAACCTAATATCAACAGCTAATGTCCTGAGCTAAGAAGCCTGACAAAGCTGATGATGAAGAAAAACAGGAAGAAGAAAATAAATTATTTCTTCTTCCTACTCTCAACAAAGAGAATAGCGAGTCATATTATTTGCTCCTGCTTTCGAAGACGGCGAAGGTGAAGTTCTCTTCGAACTACCAGTATACAACGTTTAATAGCCGCTGGAAATTGAATCCAGAGATTGTGAGAGATGTTGGCGATAGGGTATGGAGTTGGAATCCCATTTAAAAAGACATGTACAGTCTCATCGCCATAGTTGTAAAACCAGCCAAATGCAGCCCTTTGTGGTGATAAGGAAAAAAAATGAGAGTGAGGTTGTGATAAAAGAGTTGATGTGAAGACTGATATGAAGTGGTTGTTTTTATAGGCAAAAGAATGCCAGGAGACGCAAAGAAATTTAATGCTGACAGGTAGAATTAATTCTACCTCATCTCCCCAGACTTGGAAGAAGGAAAACAGTCATTGGAAGTTTAAGTCAGGGTTAATGCGCATAAGTAACAAGTAAAAATTATTGTACGTGTATGTAAACCACTATCCCTAATGATATTGGCTGTTAATATTCTACCCAAACATAGTCTGATTTAAAATGAAACTATTTTTAGATTTTATCCACAAATAAGTCAAGGAAGGAATCAGAATTTAAGATTAGAACTTAGACTTATATCAGAACTTAACAGTTATCAGAACATAATTTCTTAACTCAAAAAATGAATGCCTATCTTAGTAAGTCCTCAAACAAATTGTGATATAGATTCTTCAGAACTTAATCCTCAGAACATGCAATCAGAACTTGTCCTCAGAATTTGTGTAATGTGACACAGAAACTGTTCATCTAAAATAACATAGATCACCACAGTAATTTTCATCATTCATATGGAGTGTTTAGTGTGTGCATTAAGCTAAATATTAGACAAAGAGTAAAGTCTGATTCAATTCAGTACATCTTAGTAGTAAGGCATAACTAAAACTTTACTAAAAACCTGTCATTATTCTGAAACCTACTATTGAATGAGTTCATGCTTGAGTCCACCTCAACTATTTTATGCTAATTTTGTGCATCTTTTTAAATTCCATGTTACAGTGGCTTCTCAGTGTAAGTGAGTCACGACTGCTTATCAGAATTTATGCTATTAACAGAGTATTTCTCCAGTAATCATAGAGTGTGAAAGGTCACCAAGAAAATATTTTGCTTTTCTGATGCATATTTACTTAATACCAGCAATGCACTTGGGTCGTCCCTTCCACATTTGTACTCTAGATCTCAAAGGAGTACCTGAATTTTAATCCTTGATTCTTTTCTTTTTCTTTTGATAAGAGAGGTTTATCAGCACTTAGTACATTCAACAGATTTACTAGCATCAGAACTTAACAGATGAGAAGTATTATTCTAGTTTGTGACTTAGTAATAAGATAGACAAAGTAGACTCAACTAAGCTCAATATCAGAATTTGCTTGTGTCAATAGATTTCCACAGAAATAATTACTTCTTACATGGAATCCCTAGTTTATTGAAGACTACTAGGTCAGCATCTAGCACAGGTAGGTATCCTCATAGGATTGAGTAGTTACATTAACAAACATATCACTATCAGAGTTTAGAAACTTACATTAGACAACAGTCAGTACTTAAGCAAATTTTCAATTAAGCACAGAATACACAAAGAGAGTAATTTCTGTAAATACTGATCATAAAGTCTGATGCATCAGAACAAAACTATGCAGATTTAGAGAAAGAACCTGAAACCATTCCAAGTTGATTTACCAATTTTATAAAAGTAGCTTCACACAGTGGTTTTGTGAAGATATCTGCTAGTTGTTGATCTGTTGGAATATAGTGGAATTCCACTGTACCTTCATCCACATGTTCCCTGATGAAGTGGTACCTGATGCTGATGTGCTTTGTCATAGAGTGTTGAACTGGATTACCTGTCATAGCAATAGCACTTTGATTATCACAGTAAATAAGGATTTTGAAATATGTTAACCCATAATCCAGTAACTGATTCTTCATCCAAAGAATCTGTGCACAACAGCTTCCTGCAGTAATCTACTCTGCTTCTGCAGTTGATGTGGAAATTGACTTTTGTTTCTTGCTAAAATAAGAAACCAATCTGCCTCCAAGAAATTGGCAGCTTCCACTTGTGCTTTTCCTGTCAATTTTGAAACCTGCAAAATCTGCATCTGAGTAACCTATTAGTTTAAAATCTGACTCTCTGGGATACCAAAATCCCAGATCAGCTGTTCCCTTAAGATACTTGAAAATTCTTTTCACAGCTGTTAAGTGAGGTTCTCTTGGATCTGCTTGAAATCTTGCACAAAGACAGGTAGCATACATGATATCACATCTACTAGCAGTTAGATAGAGTAGAGAGCCAATCATACCTCTATAATCAGTAATATCTAATGATTTACCAGTATCCTTGTCCAGTTTTGTTGCAGTGGTCATGGGAGTGGATGCACTTGAACAATCTTGCATTCCAAATTTCTTCAGCAAGTTTCTGGTGTACTTAGTTTGACAAATAAAAGTGCCTTCTTCATTCTGCTTGTCTTGAAGGCCCAGAAAATAGCTAAGTTCCCCCATCATACTCATCTGATACCTTGACTGCATCAGTTTGGCAAACTTTTTGCAAAGTCTATCATTTGTAGACCCAAAAATGATATCATCAACATAAATCTGGACCAGAAGTAAGTCCTTTCCATGGTTGAGGTATAACAGTGTTTTGTCTATAGTTCCTCTGTTAAATCCACTTTCCAGAAGAAACTGAGCTAAAGTCTTATACCATGCTCTAGGAGCTTGCTTAAGTCCATAAAGTGCTTTATCAAGCCTGTAGACATAATCTGGATAATTGGAATCTACAAAGCCTGGAGGTTGTTCAACATATACTTCTTCCTCCAATTCTCCATTAAGAAAAGCACTTTTCACATCCATTTGAAAGACAGTAAACTTTTTATGAGCAGCATAAACCAAAAATATCCTTATGGCTTCTAACCTAGCAACTGGTGCAAATGTTTCATCATAATCAATTCCCTCTTATTGAGAATATCCTTTTGCAACCAGCCTTGCCTTATTCCTTGTAATTATGCCATCACTGTCAGTTTTATTTCTGAATACCCACTTTGTACCAACAACAGATCTATTCTTTGGTCTTGGCACTAGGGTCCAGACTTTGTTTCTTTCAAATTCATTTAACTCTTCCTGCATTGCTTGCACCCAATCAGCATCTTGAAGAGCTTCTTCCACTTTCTTTGGCTCAGTCTGAGAAAGAAAAGAATTGTAAAGACATTCATTTGAAGTACCTGTTCTAGTTCTGAAACCTGCATCAGGATTTCCAATTATCAAATCAGGTGTATGTGATTTAGTCCACTTCCTTGCAGATGGAAGGTTTTCTCTAGAACTGGATGCTCTCCCATGATCCATGTTGTCTTCATTTTCATTCTCTGATGCTCCCCCTGAAACTATGCTCTCTGAGTTGGATTCTTCAGTATTTAGATTTTCAAAACTATCAGAACTTAGCTTATCAGAACTTGACGAATCAGAACTTGAAGAGCCAGATGTATGTTCTGATGCTTCTTGAGATGTGGTAAGATCTTAAGTATGCTCCCCCTGCATAGATACATCTTCCTTTGGCATAGTCACCACAGTTTCAATAACATCAGAGTTTAATCCATCAGAGTTTGCAGTATCAGGACTTAGATTGTTAGGATTTTCAGTATCAGAATTTGAGTTTTCATTTTCAAATCTCAGCTGATCATGATCAATAAAATCTTCAAGTCCAGTAATCTTCTTGTCATCAAAAGAGACATTGATAGATTCCATGGCCACTCTTGTTCTCAAATTATAGACTCTGAAGGCTTTTGTGGAAAGTGGATATCCAACAATGATTCCTTCATCAGCTTTTAAATCAAATTTGGATAGCTGTTCAGGATGAGTCTTAAGAATAAAACATTTGCATCCACATACATGAAAATACTTCAGATTTGGCTTCTTTTTCTTCACCATCTCATATGGTGTCTTTCCTTGCTTGTTAATGAGTGTAGCATTTTGAGTAAAACAAGCAGTCTGCACAGCTTCAGCCCAGAAATAGGTTGGAAGCTTTGCTTCTTCAAGAATTATACGTGCAGCTTCAATGAGAGTTCTATTCTTCCTTTCAACAACTCCATTTTGTTGTGGAGTTCCAGGAGCAGAGAATTCTTGCTTAATTCCATGGTTTTTACAGAACTCTTCCATTATCAAATTCTTGAACTCAGTGCCATTATCACTCCTTATTATCTTCACAGAATCTTTGACAAATTTATCCAGTTATTTGACATGATCAATCAAGATAGATGCAGTTTCACTTTTTGTGTGCAAAAAATACACCCATGTGTATCTGGTGAACTCATCCACTATGACCATAACATATTTCTTCTTTGCAATAGACATGACATTTACTGGACCAAATAGATCAACATGTAGTAGGTGATAAGGCTCAAGAATTGATGATTCAGTCTTGCTCTTGAATGAAGATTTTCTTTGTTTGGCCTTCTGACAAGAATCACAAAGGCCATCAGGAGCAAATACTGACTTTGGCAGTCCTCTCACAAGATCTTTCTTGACCAACTCATTTATATTGTTGAAATGTATATGAGAGAGTTTCTTGTGCCAATTCCAGCTTTCTTCAATTGATGCTCTACTCATCAGAAAGATTGCAGAACCATCAGTACTTGTTGAAAGCTTAGCTTCATAAATGTTACCACGCCTGTATCCTTTCAGAACAACTTTCACAGTGTTCTTTAAAGAAATCAACATGATAACCTCTGTCACAGATTTGACTTATACTCAGCAGATTGTGTTTAAGTGCTGAGACCAGAGCTACTTCTTTAACGGTGACATTCCCAAGATTAATATTGCCATATCCTTTGGCCTTATTAAGTTTGTTAACATTTGCATCAGATTTAGCATCAGAGTTTATGTTAACATTTTTCTTATCAGAACTTACACTATCAGACTTTGAATCATAATTTACACTAGAAGGAACAATGGAAACTTTCTTTAAAGAAGGTTTTATTTGATAATAATCATAGTACAAACTATGATATTCCTTATAAGTATAAATGGAATGCCATAAACTACCACAATGAAAACAAGGATTTTGTGGCTTATATCTAACAGACTGACTCTTAACTCCTAACTTTGAAGGTAAGGAGTTTATGTTCTTATTCTTCGTGCAAAAAGAGGCCAGATGGTTAGAACTTCCACAGTAATGACACATTTTCCTAGGAGCTTTAGGAACAGGCTTATAATCATTGCTTTTATTCACACCTTCCTTTCCATTCCTATTTTTCCTAGGTGATTTTACCTTGTTTGCGTTCTTAACATCTTTCAGCTTATGCTTAAGTTGCTTCTTAGTCATTAAACCTATGTTTACTTCAGCTGTTTTCCTGTTTAAGTTTGTCAGAAGTTAATCCCTCTTTAACTTCTGATTTCTCATTATCAGACTTTACAGTTACAAACTTAACAGGTTTTAACTTTGGCTTTTGCTTAACAACAGTCTTAATTTCTATAGTTCCTTTATCATTCTTATCCTCTCCATAACCTAAGCCCTCTTTCCAGTTTTCACTACTTAGCAAATTTTGAGTTGTTCTGCCAGAGTTAGTCCAAGTCCTGATAATCTCTCTTTCCTTTTCTAACTCAGTTTTTAGAGATTCATTCATTTTTAGCACTTCATCCCTAACATAAAAAGCATCATCTCTATCCTTCTGAGTTTGATGGAACATAACTAACTCTTTTTCTAAGAAATCATTTCTTTTCTTAAAAGCAAGATTTTCAGAAGTTAATCTTTCACATGTTAAAGTTTGATCTCTATAACTAACAAACATGGTTTTAAGATATCTTCTCAACTCATTAATATCATCAGTATGAAAAGCATAAGTAGTCTGAGGTACCTTTGATTCAGCAGCTTCAGAACTGCTTTCAGCACTTGCTTTATCAGCATTTGCCATCAAAGCATAATTCTCCTCACTTTCAGAGTCTGAGGTGTCTGTCCAGCTTTTCTTCTTTGTGACAAGAGCCTTGCCTTTGTCACCCTTCACTTTCTTGCAATTAGGAGATATGTGGCCTTTCTCACCACAGTTATAGCATTTGACATTGGTATAATCTCCTCTATCAGACTTTCCTCCTCTGCCCTCAGATCTTCTGAAATTCTTCTTATCAGAACTTGTGCCTTTCCTGGAAAACTTCTTTCCCTTCCTGAACTTCCTGTATGCAATCTTTGTGATCCCTTTCACCATAAGAGCACACAGCTTCATCATCTCCTCATCAGTATCAGTCTCAGGCAAGCTTTCAGAATCTGAGTCATCATCACTTTCAGAACTTGATGACTCAGTATCAGACTTTGTGAAAAGAGCTTTACCCTTGTCTTTCCTTGAGGTAGCTGCCTTGGGGGATTCTTCTTCAGCCTTAAGAGCAACTGTCCTTGACTTTCCTCCTTTCCTCTTGCTTCTTTGTTCCATCTCAAGTTCATGAGTCTTGAGCATTCCATAAATTTCATCAAGAGTTGTTTCATCAAGATTGTAGTTGTCTCTTATTGTTGTTGCCTTCAAATCCCAGCATTCAGGAAGAGCTAAAAGGAATTTAAGGTTTGAATCTTCAAGATCATACTCCTTATTAACCAGTGACAAATCATTCAAGAGTTTGACAAATCTATCATATAAATCAGTCAATGACTCATTAGCCTTTGAGTCAAAGTGTTCATACTCTTGAGTGAGTATTGTCTTCCTGTTCTTCTTAATTGTATCAGTTCCCTGACACCTTGTTTCCAGAGCATCCCATATCTCCTTTGTAGTCTTGCAGTTAATTACCCTGTTGGACATTATATTATCAATGACACTATGCAGTAAGTGTCGTACCTTAGCATCCTTAGCAAATGATGCGATATCTTCAGCAGTATAATCACTCTTCTCCTTTGGTACAGTCTTTGCTGCTTCACCTGCAACTGCAACAGCGAGCTTGGTTGGTTTGTGAGGTCCTTCCTTGATTCTATCAAGATATTCTGGATCTGTAGCTTCCAGAAACATGGTCATCCTTACCTTCCATATGGCATATTCAGATGGTCTCAGTATGGGAACTCTGATGGTCTCATACCGACTTTGAATTTGTGTCTTTGGAGGTTCTTCGGTTTTGGTAGGCTTAGTTGGAGTTTCTGTGTCAGACATGATTGTGTTTGGATCTTAAACTGTATGTGCATTAACAGAAGGGCTCTGATACCACTTGTTAGGTCATACACACATTGTAGAGGGGGTGAATACAGTGTAAAGTACAATCAAATCGAACTTTAATAACTCAAGTAACAGAAAACAAACTTTATTGAAATAATAAACTTTGTTATAGTATGGAACTGTTACCTCTCAGTGATGAACAAATATCACGAGAGCTGCTAGGGTTACAATGAATAATCTTCTCGAATATGATAACACTTATAGTGTAAACCCTATGTCTGTGTCTATATACTACACAATTACAAGATAATCGCTAATTGATATGGAATATAATTCTGCTTCCTAAAATATATCAATCAGATATCTTTTCTTCCAAGTATTCTATTATTCATAGAATTCCTTCTTCATGCATATCTCTTCTTATGTTTATCTCGATCTTCTTTCCTTTAATCAGCTGCTGTCCTTATCTGATCGTCCTTCAGTACTTAAGTTCTGATATCCATCTTCTGATAATTATCTACTGATAATATAAGTACTGATATCCTTAAGTCCTGACTTCCAGTAAGTACTGATTTATCCTGTTTAAGTAAGATCTAAAAACTAAACATAAATCATATTAGCCATGACATTATCAAATATATCTAACAAAGTGGAAGGGAAATGACCATTTAAAATCAAGAGCCTCATTCTCATGACTTGGCATTTCACCATTCCTTGTAGTTCTCTCAAATACAACCTTAAATCCATAAGAATCAAGATTGTACTTTGAGTTCCAACTAAAGCTTTGACATGGAAACTCAAAACTTAAACTTTTCACTCAAAACTCTTTGAATTATATATGATCAAGATATAGGAAGTAACATTTACTTGAATGGAAGTGGGAGCTTGAATGAAGAATGAAGAAAAGGGAGGGGGTAGGGCTTCGGCCAAAAAGCCGAGAGGAGAGGGGGAGAGCCGAGAGGAGAGGGGGGGGGAAGGAGGAGTGTGGGAATGGTGGAGTGAAAGTGGGGTGATAATCATATTGGTTTGGTTTTTATTTGACCACAAGTGAGTGGATATGAGAATTTATAAGAGTAACCTTCCAACATAGTTAGGTAGATTTGCATGCAAGGACAAAATGGTAATTTGGCTAGTAGAATGAAAATGAGTGGGGTTGGAAATGCCTTCCTTGCCCCTTAGTTGAATGGAAGCGTATTTGCATGCAAGGGTAACCATGTAATTTGATAATTATTAAGCAACCAAATTTTCAAAGATTTATTTTTATATAATAAAATAAAAGTTCAAAAATTATAAAATTTATACCATAAAATAACTTGGATTTTTAGAGATTTTATAAAAATCATTTTCAAAATTTGTGAACAAAATATCTTTTAAAAGAAAATTTTTCCAAGGCTTAGAATATTCCTTATAAATCAAAAATAAAGGAAATAATTAAACTTTTGCTTTGAAAAATCATATACTACACATAACAATTTTATAATGCAGAAATTTTCACTCACACACACGTACAATCAGTGAACATATTTTTATTCGGCTTTAATATTATACCAAATCCACAAATAATATTACATGAAAATGCCGGTCGTAACACCTGGATTTTCTCAACCAATCGTTATTTCTCTTTGCACATCTTCACTGCCTTTACTATCAAAGTCATATCAGCAACAACATGATTTTTACTCAATACCACTCAAAGTCATATCACCATCCTTGGGACCAAACTCTTGGATGAACTTGTATAAAGATATAACTTCACTGACAAGTGCATGCCACACATCTCGCCTGATTTCACCTCCCAAGTCAACAAATTCAAGAACCCATGTCCTCTACCTAATAAAGTGCAGAACGAAATATGAATTAGACGTCAAAAACTAAAAATAATAATAATTTGAAAATTAGTAACCAAAACTGAGATCTTATGACTCAGTAATTAATTTAGAAGAAGCTTACTCACTCCGAACCAGAAGTGACAGATATAGCAGAATCAAAAAATAAAAAACTCTACCGTACTAGGTATGTTAATTCTTAATCAGTATGGTGATACAAAAGTCAGTTGTTCTTATATTCTAAATCTTTTCCCGGTGGTTCTATTTGGAAGAGTATATTTGATTTTGCATACCCTAACTTACTACAATTTGTATCAAGGTAAAACTACTTTTGAATTTTTTTATAATGCATCCTGTAGCTTTACAAATCAGGTCCTATTGTGACTGATAGATTTTCTGTCCAACTGTCACCAATTACATGTAAAGTATCATTTCAAGGAATTCTATTTGTCGAACAAATAGCTACAGCCTATATGGAAGAGTATGCTCCAAAAAAAACACATCAGTCATCTCTTCCACAACCTTGCAGCACCTGAATTTTCTTCCTAGTTCTCTCTTGCAGAAGAGGCCTCACAACCTGAAAAGCTCAAAAATATTCACTTCTGATTTACTTCAGTTTATATTGTAGGCTTATAGAACTTGCATCTTATAAGGATTATTATCCAACTATGAAACTGATAATTTCTTTAAGTTAACAATACATCTGAATCGACGCCATAATGCACAGAAAATAAAGTTTTTTTCTTTTTATTAATATGAAGTCATGGCCATATAGAGTTGTGCTTCTAATACGCTATCCTCTACTTTGAATGATGATATAAATAATAAAACTAGATATATATACGTATAGTCAAATTTTATTAAGTTTCTGTTTTGAAGATATCAAAGATAAACGACAATGCTCTTATTGTAGAAAGTTTAAGGAATCTGTTATTCTGTTAATATAATAAAATCATATTGATGTAACCTAACAAAGTATATCATCTGAAGGTACCTTGATCTGGTTCAGCGCTGAAAGCTTTAGACCAGTCATATCCAATATTTTCACGTATGTGTTGATATGTCCGTCGTACTTCCTTGTAGCAGAAGGCTGAAGCAAAACAAGTTCAATTACAAGGATATAGATGTGTGTGTGTGCAACATAAATAGTCAGAATTAACAAAAAAAAATCAGAACGATACTTACCAATAACACACGATCTCGATACTCATTCATTTGGATGTGCGACTGGACGTAGTAGTGAATCTATAATTAACAACATAATGTATTAATGCAATAAGTAATTATTTCCACTACAGCTACAAGAAGATAAAAGTGATATTACCAACACCTATGCCTTTTCACCTTTCTTATCAAAAGCAGAAATAACATGAGCTATTATACTAAACATGTTACAACCGGCATTTCTGTGTAATGTTAATTGTAAATTTAGTACAACTTTAAAAGCCGAATGCCAATAAATGCAACTATTGTATGCTTGTGTGAATGAGAAATCTGCGTCTTAAATTTTCGTTATGTGGTATATGAATTTTCAAAGCAAAAGTTTATTTATTTCTTTCATTTTTGATTTATAAGGAATATTTTAAACCTTGAATAAAATTCTCTTTAAAAGTTATTTTGTTCACAAATTTCAAAAGTAGTTTTATAAAATTTCTAAAAATCCAAATTATTTTATGGTATATATTTTATAATTTTTGAACTTGTGTTTTATTTTACAAAAATAAATCTTTATAAATGTTAATTGTTATAATTAGCAAATTACATAGTTGTCCTTGCATGCAAATCCTTTCTATTCAATCCAAAAGGGCTAAAGAGACAATTACCACCCTACTAACTGAAAGGAATATGTCCTAAGTCCAATCGTGTATTAGGATTTGTGAATAACTTTTATGTAATTTGTTTTGATTTCATTGATATTAATAAAAGACTTGTTTTATTTTTATTACGGGCTTTATCTATTTAAGTGTTTAAATAAGATATACCATAGTTTAGAGTAAAGCTTTTTATGGATTATGATGAGATCATAATAGTGAGACCTAAAAAGATGATAACTCTAAACTTAAATAGTTCCTGGTCATAGGATTACTAACTGGTAATTAATAATCCACAAAGATCGGTACATACTATGCTTGCTTCATTATGAAGGATGTCTGTTCTCATAGACATTTGTGTGGTGACACTATAGCTAGTATGTAGGTGCTTATTATAGAATAAGTTCACTGAACATGACTCGCACAGCTGAACAACTGATGGAGTTCACTCACGTGTCAGCAGTTGTTCACATAGTGATAGTTGTACAAGTATCCTTAGACTTGAGGTCATCATAGTCATCTTGTGTACACTGAACTATGCTTTGGTTTAGTTCTTAGTCTCCAGAGACAATTATTAGGGCTCTTCTGGGTATAGGAATTTGTACACGAAGATAGTGTATGATCAATAAAGGATCTACCCCTTCCAGTGAAGGAAGCGAATGTTCAAGGCTGATCCACTTATGCTAGTTCAGGAATCTCTGGCCAGAGTAAATGAAATTAGAAAGAAGTTTCTAATTTGCATAAAACTAAGCATAGTAAATGGTAAGCAAGTGATTGAATTAGATAGGCTTGACACGAGATCCATGCCTTGTATTTAATCGGGACATTATAGGGTAGAAGGAGTTTATTGTACGGTAACTATTCACTAACAGGTTCTTGGTATTCTAAGCAGTGAATTCATATTATCCGGATAGTCGCGATATGTTGAGAATAATAAATGGGATAATAATAATAATATTTATGGAAAAATTTCAACTGAAAATTTTGCCTATAAATACACTATTATAGACCCTAATTTTATTCTAACCCACATAAAACCCGAAAACCCAAAAAGTTTGGAAAACCCAATTCTCTCCACCTCCTTCCTCCTCCTTAACATCGTTTTCTTGGTGGATACCGGTGGAGTGCTTCACACTTGAGGAGCAACTGCTAAGGATCTCTGATTGTTGTCTCCGAATTAATTTTAAAAGGTTAGATTCGATCCCTCGAATTTTTATTTACGATTTATATGCTTTTATTTGGATTTTGTATGTGTAAAAGTGTTTTGCCATGCCCCCGCTGCGTTTAAAATCCAACAATGGTATCAGAGCATAGGTTGTATGCATATAGATATGTGGTAAAAAATTCAGAATTTTATGTGCTTGTATGAATTAATTATGATTTTTACAAGTTATATCATGGTTTAATTTTGTCTGATGAGAAATCGTTTCTCAGAATAATTTTGAATGTTGATCTAGGTTCTACAAGTGTTGTAGATCGTTTGGGTATTTTTTTCATAATTTTAGGATGTATAGATTTTTTATTATGAATTTTTGAAGTTCTTACAATTATATTCATAATTAAATTAAGTCATATATATATATAAACAAATTGTTAGTATATATATATATTATGTATGTAAAGCTGTTGTTTGTCTGCTGTGGTTGTTTTTGCTGCCACGGAATTAAGAGTAGGACAGATAGACATGGCAGAGTTGTCAGGCGGCTGGCAGGCGAGGCGAACAGGAACCGGCGCATGCAGCGCACGCGGCAAGGCTATTGCGCATTCGTGTAATGCGTTACACCCTTTAATGGCTTAAAAGGGGTGTAACGCATCACCGGAATGCGTTACAGGGCTTGTAACGCGTTCCTATAATGCGTTACAGCCCGACTGTCCATATTAAAATTGATTTTCTGGGAGTTTCGTAACTCCGTTTTAGGCGTGCAATATACCGTTGGATTCATTTTTCCGAGAAGGATATAATGGAGTGATCAATTTTAGTTTATATAAAAGTTTTGAACTGTTTATATTTCCATGAAGTATTTTAAAGCTGTTTTTGACTGTTTTAATTGCTTTTAAATGCTTCATGTGATACATAGAGATGTATAATGCTTAGACTAATGTGCTGGATGATATAACATGCCTACCTTGATGTTTATTCATGTTGATATATGTGATATATGCTTAGTTTATCATGCGATGATAGATTTAGGTGAACTTAAATAAACATAAGGCGTTTGTTAGACAACCTAGCATAGTGAAATTGTTTCATAACCTTAATAATAATATTATGAATACAATCATGAGATTCTTGTGTTTATGAAACACGTAATTGAATATGAATTTTCGATATGAGAGAAAGGATGATTCTGTCAACAACAGATTTCTATCTGTAAGAAAGGGTTATTAAGTGACGCCTCTTGACAATGCTCCACCCGATCTGGGAATCATCTGATTATTGATTATTGATTTGAAATATTTAATTTAAAAGGAAGAATTTCATTATAATATGATTATGATTGTAACGTAATATAATCCCTCTAAAATTAAATAATATCAAGTAGTAATTGGCCAATGATACAACGGGCTTGTGTCGGTCATAGCCTTCCAACATGATAGAAAAGTAGTTCTTATTTTTGAATCATTGTCGGTTCGTGCTACAGCCGAGGGCTTTGATTTCGAAATAAGAAATACTTGTCTATTACATAGAGATGTGTACATTGAATAAGAATCTAAAGGTCGGTACGTGCTACAGCCGTGGGCCTTTGGGGACTGATTCAACTGTACGGAATGTTGGGTTAGACTTGACTTAGAATATTGAGTTTATCGTGCTACAGCCGAGACTCAATTATTCAAGAGGCTAAAGTTTGATTAGGGAATAACATGAGATGTAATTGACAAGAGTTGTCTGCCTATTGAACATTACATGGCGGTTCGTGCTACAGTCGGGGTCGTGTAATGGAATGTAGGATCCCTATTCCCACTAGCATTATGAATGCTTAATTTTTCACGTAGGGGGTTGAATAAATTAGATAAACTAGTGGGAGCCACTTATAAATAAAGACCCGATTCATATAGTGTTTTAAAATGAAATCGAATATTTGCTAAGTGTTGTTATGTGTTTATTATTTACAGATTTACTTTGTATGTTATGTCTTCTGCACTATCGCTCAGGAGCATACTGGATGCTCACAAATTGACTAGTCCTAATTATGCTGACTGGCTTCGAAACTTGAGGATTGTTCTCAGGATTTAGAAGCTGGAATACGTGATTGACTCACCTAAGCCTACTGAACCTGCTAGCGATGCGCATAATGATGAACATGTTGTGTATCATAAGTGGATAGATGATGCAAATGTTGCTCAATAAATCATGCTAGCTTCCATGAACATTGAGCTACAGAAGCAACATGAGCATATGGATGCTCACACTATCCTCATGCATCTATAAGAGTTGTATGATGTGGCAGGGAGGACAGCTCGATATGAGATATCGAAGGAGCTGTTCGGATGTAGGATGTCTGAGGGATCATCTGTAAATGACCATGTACTTAAGATGATCAATTTGATTGAACGTCTTGGACAACTTAGTTTTGCCATGGATGGGGAGCTGAGCCAAGACCTGGTCTTGCAATCGCTTCCGAGTTCGTTCTCGCAGTTTGTTGTGAACTTTCACATGAATAAGTTGGATGTCAGCCTGCCTGAACTCCATAACATGTTGAAGACTGCGGAATCGAATTTTCCCCTTAAGAAGAGTTCTGTTCTTCTAATTGGTGAAGGTTCCAATCCTAAGAAAAGGAAGAGGAACTCTTCCAAGAAGAAGAAAGTAGGTGAGAAAATGCTGGTTCCACCAAAAGCTGAAGACCCCAAGAGCAAAGTTGTTTGCTTTCACTGTAACAAGGTGGGGCACTGGAAGAGGAACTACAAGGTTTACCTTGCAGAATTGAAGAAGAAGAAGGGTAGTGAGACTACCGCTTCTGATTCAGGTATGTTCATGATAGAAGTGAATATGTCATTTCTACTTGGGTATTAGATACCGCCTGTGGTTCTCATATCTGCAATTTGTTGCAGGGACCAAGGAGAAGTAGGACTCTTGAGGAAGAGGAGGTGATTCTACTGATGGAAATGGAGCAAGAGTTGCTGCTGTAGATGTAGAATCATTTCATTTACATAGGCCTACGGGCAAGACTATTGTTTGAAATAATTGTTATTTTGTTCCCTCGATTGTGAGGAATATTATTCCCATGTTAGACTTGGCTGGATTTTCATTTATTATTGAGAATAATAAATGTTCTATTCTTAGAGATAATATTCTTTATGGACGTGGTGCTTTAAATAATGGTCTGTATGTATGTGACATAATTTATTTCAGATTGAACAAACTAATAAAAGAAAAGGGATGATGAAAATCTCACTTCGTTGTGGCACTGCAGTCTCCATTTAGTAGACATGGAGAGAGGGCTGCAAATTTGCTAGGAATGGTACACACAGATGTATGTGGACCAATGTCTACGCAAGCCGTGGGTGGATTTTCATACTTCATTACTTTCATAGATGATAGATCTGGATTCGGATATGTGTTTGATGAAACACAAGTCTGAGGCCTTTGAAAAGTTCAAAGAATATAAGTATGAAGTGGAGAAACAACCAAACATAGTATTATAATTCTTCGATTAGATCGAGGTGGTGAATACTTGAATGGAGAGTGTCTAGATTATCTCAAAGTAAATGGTATAGTCTCCTAGTGGACGCCTCTAGATTGGTATCTGAAAGGAGAAATCGAACTTTGTTAGACATAGTTCGGTCCATGATGAGCTATGCAAATCTTCCAGTATTCCTATGGGGTTATGCATTGGAAACCTCAGCATATTTACCGAATATGGTGCCTTCCAAAATCTGTTCCTCAAACTCCGTATGAGATATGGAAAGAAAGGAAACCGAGTCTTAAACACGTTAAGATTTGGGGATGTCCAGCTTATGTCAAGTAAGTTGACCCAGATAAGCTGGAATATCGATCCGTAAAATGTAGTTTTGTGGGATATCCTAAAGAGATTTTAGGGTATTACTTTTACACCGATCATCGGGTGTTTGTCTCCAAACATGCTACCTTCTTGGAAAAGGAGTTTATCCTGAAGGAAATAGTGGGAGCAAAATTGAACTTGATGAAGTTCAAGAAGCACAAACTACTACGGATCAAGTGGAAACACCTGTTCTGACTGAACAACCTTTTGTGGAACAGCCCATTCATAGATCAGGGAGAGTGTCTCGCCAACCTGAGAGGTAATATGGCCTTGTCATTGAGAATGACAATGAGTTGTCGATCATTGATGATGACGACCCTGTGACCTATAATGAGGCTATGAGTAGTGTTGACTCAGAGAAATGGCAAAGTGCCATGAAATCCGGAATGGAATCTATGTATACGGTATACGAAAGAATGATTAGAGCAGATGGCCAGGTGGAGACCTTTAAGGCCAGGCTTGTGGCAAAAGGATTCAAACAAAGGCAATGGATTGACTTTGATGAAACCTTTTACCTGTAGCCCTGTTAAAATCAGTTCGGATTTTGCTTGCGATTGCTGCTTACTACAACTATGAGATCTGGCAATAAGCCAGATGGTTTTATTTCCAAGAGAAATGAAAACCTAGTATGTAAGCTGCTGCGAACCATATGTGGTTTAAAGCAAGCTTCTCGTAGATGGAACATTCGTTTTGATGAGACAATCAAAGAGTTTGATTTTATCAAAAACGTAGATGAACCATGCGACTACAAAAGGGTTAGTGGGAGCGCGGTAACATTTCTTATATTGTATTGAATTAGAGTTGACACACATAACAACATAGCAGACCCACTCACAAAGCTACTTTATGAAAGTCACTTTGATCGTCAAGATGGGTATTAGATACCAGAGTGATTGGCTTTAGTACAAGTGGGAGATTGAAAGGAATATGTCCTAAGTCCAATCGTGTATTAGGATTTAGGAATAACTTTTATGTAATCTGTTTTGATTTCATTGATATTAATAAAAGACTTGTTTTGTTTTTATTACGGGCTTTATCTATTTAAGTGTTTAAATAAGATATACCATAGTTTAGAGTAAAGCTTTTTATGGATTATGATGAGATCATAATAGTGAGACCTAAAAAGATGATAACTCTAAACTTAAATAGTTCCTGGTCATAGGATTACTAACTGGTAATTAATAATCCGCAAAGATCGGTACATACTATGCTTGCTTCATTATGAAGGATGTCTGTTCTCATAGACATTTGTGTGGTGACACTATAGCTAGTATGTAGGTGCTTATTATAGAATAAGTTCACTGAACATGACTCGCACAGCTGAACAACTGATGGAGTTCACTCACGTGTCAGCAGTTGTTCACATAGTGATAGTTGTACAAGTATCCTTAGACTTGAGGTCATCATAGTCATCTTATGTACACTGAACTATGCTATGGTTTAGTTCTTAGTCTCCAGGGACAATTATTAGGGCTCTTCTGGGTATAGGAATTTGTACACGAAGATAGTGTATGATCAATAAAGGATCTATCCCTTCCAGTGAAGGAAGCGAATGTTCAAGGCTGATCCACTTATGCTAGTTCAGGAATCTCTGGCCAGAGTAAATGAAATTAGAAAGGAGTTTCTAATTTGCATAGAACTAAGCATAGTAAATGGTAAGCAAGTGATTGAATTAGATAGGCTTGACACGAGATCCATGCCTTGTATTTAATCAGGACATTGTAGGGTAGAAGGAGTTTATTGTACGGTAACTATTCACTGACAGGTTCTTGGTATTCTAAGCAGTGAATTCATATTATCCGGATAGTCGCGATATGTTGGGAAGCATCACTCACGATGTAGAATAAATGTGATTAATTAATTAATCATATTTAATAAATTAGATAATTTATATAAATAATGATAAAATAGTTTTATTATTATTTATTTCTACTACCGGCTTAATATTGAACCTACAGGGTCACACCATAAAAAGAGAATGATTTAATGGTGGAGGAATTAATTAATAATGGCTAATAATTATTTATTTATGAAATAAATAATTAATTGGCAAATTTAATAATTGATTAAATGAGATTTAATTGATTATAAATTAATTAAGAAAAGTTCTTAATATTATTAATTAAAGGATTTAATTTTTGGAAATTAAATCAAGAGAGAAAATTATTTCTAAAGTGTTTAGAAAAAGGATTAATGATTAAAAGGTGTTTTAATTATTAATGAGAATAATAAATGGGATAATAATAATAATATTTATGGAAAAATTTCAGCTGAAAATTTTGCCTATAAATACACTATTATAGACCCTAATTTTATTCTAACCCACATAAAACCCGAAAACCCAAAAAGTTTGGAAAACCCAATTCTCTCCACCTCCTTCCTCCTCCTTAACATCGTTTTCTTGGTGGATACCGGTGGAGTGCTTCACACTTGAGGAGCAACTGCTAAGGATCTCTGATCGTTGTCTCCGAATTAATTTTAAAAGGTTAGATTCGATCCCTCGAATTTTTATTCATGATTTATATGCTTTTATTTGGATTTTGTATGTGTAAAAGTGTTTTGCTATGCCCCTGCTGCATTTAAAATCCAACACTAACTCCTATTTTTCTAGCCAAATTCCTCCTTTACCCTTGCATGCGAAATGATCCAAGTATAAGTGGAAAGGTAGTCATGTCAATTCCTATTCCCACTCACATTTGTCAAAACAAAAATCATAAAACAAGTAAAAGACATGATCATTTCACACATCACCCACACCACACTCTTTCTTCTCTCCCTCCTCTCTCTCACTCTCGGCTCCTACCCCCTCACTCTCGGCTTTTCAGCCGAAACCACCCCCACCCCATTTTCTTTCTTTCTCAATCAAGTTCCCACCTCCTACACAAGTAAATGTTTCTTCCCATACCATGATCACATATATTTCAAAGAGTTTTGAGTAGAACGTTTAAGTTTTAAGGTTGCATGTTAAGGTTTTAGTTGAAACTCAAAGTACAACCTTGATTCTTGTGAGTTTAAGGTTGTTTTTGAGAAGACTACAAGGAATGGTGAAGTGCCAAGTCTTGAGAAGGAAACTATTGATGTTAAATGGCCATTCCCTTCCATTTCATTCGGCCATGACCATAGGGGAGCCGAATGAATGGTTCTTGAGACCATTCTTGTTGCTTTGTTCAATATTTGCATGTTTATGTGATAATGGCTTGAATTTTGTAGTAAAAAATTGATGAAACTCCTTGCATGCTAAGTGATCATCTAGATATAGCTCATGCTAGGTTTGAATGTAAATTTCTTGGTATAACATATTTAGAAAACATGTTGTTTGGCTTGCAAACCTCGAAGACATGCATGCATGTGGATTTCACTTAGAATGCTCTAAGATTTTGATCATTTGGAAAGATTTTATTAGTAAGCTTTAATTTCAGTAGGAATAATGTGTTAATATTGATTAATGCTTCTTGAAGCATGGTAATAAGTCGTGTATTTCTTTTATAAAATGCATAACTTGTTGTTTCAAAAACTTGATGATTTGTGAGTTGTGAAATGTGGTTTCTTTTGTTTTGCCATGATTGCACCTTAGGTAAGGATGATCTCCACCAAGATTATTTTGGATATAAGGGAGTTAGTTTAGTAGATCACCATGTTTAAGTCTTGGTTTGGGTATTGGGTTGTTGGTGGTTGAGTTTGTCAAGTCAAAACCTTGGAGAAAGGAGAGTTATAATTTCTGCTGAAAATCAGTTTAGTACCCAAAGGTTTAGAGTGAGTTTTGACCATGTCATTGATGTGCACTTTGAGACCCAAGCCACCAGAAGTTAGTATTGAGAGTATATAAAAGGTTTTAGGTGTTGGTTGGAGGTTTGCATTCATTTGGTTAGGTGCACAAGTAGAATAACAAAATCTGTCCAGCAGGGGACAGTTTTGTTGCAACTTAGAAATAGGGAGATTTGACCATGTCATGTGTAAGCCCTCATTAGGCCCTGTTGGGCCTTAGTTAGAGGGAGTGTCAGAGAAGTTCTTCCAACCATATTTCATAGTATATGAGTTAGAACCCTGTGTCACAAGTTAATTCAAGTTAGGGTGTTTTCTGCAAAGGAAAATAGGGGAACCATGGACTTTGAGCTTAGGCCCAAGGCCCAAGCCAGGCCCTTGAGCCACATCAAGTTTGGGAGATGCCCTTAGGTCAGGAGAGTCTTGTGTAAGAGTTTTGAAGGAAAAACTATAGCTTAAGGGTGTCAAATGCACTCAAGAAACCATAGATGTCATTTGGAAATTTGCACCAGTGAACACTTTCACTCATCACATAGTTTTAGAACACTTAGGAGTGAGGTCTTGGTTAACCACCATAGTTGTAAGATAGTATAAGGTAATTAGAATAAAAGGCACAAGTGAGGGTCAATAGGTCTTGGATAGTTTAGTAAAGGCACATCGAGTTAGGAAGCCAAAATTAGAAGACTTTGTCTAGTTTAGCGACCAAGTGACTTAAGTTGGGGGATCGAGATCATCCAAGCCTAGTGTTGCATTATGGTGTATATGGTGTTATTTGGTATTAATATATGATATGTGATTATGTGGCTATGTGTGTGCAATTATAAATTAAAGGTGAATATAAATTAAGTGCATATAGGCCTAAGTGACATCCGTGTTTAAATTCGGGTTGTAAATAGGTTAAGTTGGTGAGAATATATTATAATGAGGATTATTATTATTTATGTAGGATCTCGAGACGAGGGAAAACTTGCCATAAAGGTCGAGTGAAGCTCCTGTTGCTCCTACCAGTCAGACCAGACCAGCCTTTCTCAAGGCAAGTGATTCAACTTGTCCTTCATATTTACTGCTAATAGTTCATACATTGCTGCAACTATCCTGTGTCATTTGATATATTAAATCAAGCGTATCTTATGTTTATCTTTGAATTATATAAAAATGCCATGAACCCTCGAGTACGTATTGCAAAGTGGTCTTATCATGATAGTATATTAAAGTAATTCGAATGCTAGGATAAAAGAAAGGGTAGTTATAACTCTTGGTTGATTCTCTTGATTAACATGCTGATGATTCCTAAGTATAGATATCTCATCCTGATACTTGAACCCCTATAGAACATTATCTTGAACCCTAAAAACCAGATACTTATCAAAGTGATTCCTCATTGATTGATACCCCTCTTTCTTATCCTGAAGCTTGACAATTCTGATATATCCTGAGTTAAAGATCATTTATGCATACCTTAACACCCTTAGTATTCATGAAGCTTATCTTCTTGATGATCCAGCACTTGAACCTTGATGAGAAACCATTGCTTAAAGCCCAATTTGGCATTACCCTTTATAATATCCAATAGCCTCATTAAATCCCCTTGTCCAATCTTTGATATATGAAAACCATTCAGTTACTTTAATAGAGTATAGTTTTGTGAATCATGGCCCTGAGATTCAGTACCATATTTCCCGTGTTTCGAGTTGATCTATAATCCCTTGATAAAAAAAGGTTTACTGTAAAAGAGATTTTGTTATAAATCGGTATCAGTTTTTCAAATAAATAAAATGTGGGTTTTCAATCCCAAAGGGGGATAAATGTTTTTTTTGAATAGTGGATCTGGACTGAGACGCGAGTCCTTTCCACACTTATATTAGGCTTAAAAGTTGCCTAGGGATCCCATTAATGTTTTAGAACCCAGCGAGGTTCGGGATTACTTCGCGGCTGATCACCGGCTGTAATCCGTAGCGTCATAAAATAATTTTGATTAAGATATGATTTCTTTTAAAATTGTTTTGATACCAACAAAAAGATGCCATCACCCAAAGTTTTATCTCTCATTATCATTGGTCATGTCCTCCCATTGACATTCTTTAATATATATCTCTTGATTTATGGTTTGTATCGTATTATTTAGCACTTGTTGAGCATTTGGCTCACTCCTTGCTTTACCCTGATATTACAGCTAGAAGCTATGGTTAGATTCAAGCAGACTGCCCGTAAGACCTGTGATGCTGATGCCTATGTTCGAGCTCAGGTATAATAAGTGATAGTAGTTTGTGTGAGGACTCAATATTTAAAATCAGTTGTAATAGATGGTAGTGTTGGGCTGTTCCAAACCCTAAACTGTAAGATCTTCGATTTGGGTATGTTTATTTATTATTAAATGTTGTAATAGTTATATTTAATTTGCTGTTTAAGTTGGGGTGTGACAGGTTTTGGTATCAGAGCTACGGTTTAGAGTCCCTGGACAGCCCAAATAGGTTAAAGGGTATATGTGTAGGTTATAGATAATATGCGAGAGAGTAGGTTAAGTAAGTTTATTATTAATACTCCTCTTATTGGTTTGTCAGCAAAGGGCGCATTCCTCGTCATCCTCTGGTCCGGATGACACTATTGCTTTCACCGTGTATGCTGAGTTGAGGCGCGAGTTTGACATGCTTCAGGGAAAGTACGACCGACTGATAGACTGACTAAAGAATGTGTACCCGGACAACCGAAACTACGAAGGGAAGCCCAAGGAGCAGATGACTGCGAGACTTGAGACCTTGGTTCAGTACGTCAACACTAAGCTTGAGGAGATGCCACCGCACCGGGACCGCACCAGCCAGTATGTCATTCAGATGGTGGCGGATGAGCTCCAAAGCATTGTGAAGACGCTTCGAGAGGAAAAGACTACCAAGCCCCGTTCAGATGGAGTGGAGCCTTAGTTCTTTCCATTTACCTTTCATGTTATTTTACTATCAGACTCCGTAGAATTCCCCAGTTGTTTCCGTTATTTCCTTTAAATAAGCCTATTGATCCTAGAATCAGACTTTGTTCTAATCCCATGTATTGTGACCTTTAAATTTCAATAATCATGCTCTATTGTTCCAATTGCTCTCAACTGTTATTATACGCTTTTATATGCATCATCATATCTGCTTAATTCGAAACCTGACCTCACATGTAAATAAGAATGCCATGCGATACCCTCGAATTGTTTTATTATTCATATCTGTTTTGACATAACTCTTATTTAAGGATCATGCCTCCCAAAAAGAAGAACCCAACAACCACATCCACCACAGACCCAAATATTCTTCGACTACTGGAAACTTTGCAACAGCAAACCAATGCTATAGCCCAACAACAACTAACTCTTCAATAGCGAATTGAAAACCAAGATAACCGTGAACCACACCAACCACCTGAACCACCAGTACCACCTAGACAAATTGTCACTTTCAAGGCTTTTCAGAATGTGAATCCACCTGTATTTCATGATACCACTGATCCAGTAATAGCTAACACATGGATCAAGGAGATGGAAAGGGCTTTTGAGTTGGTACAGTTAGGAGACGATTAGAAGACGCCGTATGCTACTTACTTCTTGAAGGGCGAAGTCATCTATTGGTGGGAATCAGTAAAAGCTATGGTAGCAACTCAACAGGTTTCTTAGGAGAGATTTAAGAAGTTATTTCTGGACAAGTATTACCCTAAGTACATGCAGAATCAGATGGAGCTTAAATTTTTGGAGCTGAAGCAAGGGAACATGACTGTACTGGAGTATGAGAAGAAGTTCACTGAGTTGTCAAGGTTTGTGACAAAGTATACCAGCACCGAGGAGGAAAAAGCGAAGAAATTTCAGCTAGGATTGGAGCCTTGGATCAGAGATAGAGTGGCTATGTTTGAGCTTGAAACTTATGCGGGAGTAGTTCAGAAAGCTGCTCTGATTGAGAATAATGGGATGCAGTCAAGGAAGAAGAGGGATAACAAGAAGAGGAAGGTTCCATTTTATGGAGAAAAGTCTGAAGCGGGAAGTTCACAAGATCGGAATGTAAAGAGGATCAGATTCCAGAAGGGCGGAAATTTTCAAAAGAAGGGAAATTTGGGTAAAAGGCAAGAATCAAAGGGGAACAACCAGGCAAGCCAAGGACAAGTTGGAGAAAACAGATTCTAGAGACCCGAATGCAAGCACTGTGGAAGAAGGCACCCCGGAGTGTGTAATAAGTTGAGCATGATATGCTATAGGTGCAATCAGAAGGGACATTTGGCGAATGAGTGCAAGATGCTGAAGTCAGGAGTTACGTGCTACAAGTGTGGGAAAACTGGACACATAGCTAGGGAGTGCAAGGAAACCGGACCAGTCAAAGCTCTGATGAATGTGGCAAACACCAGTGCGAGCGTGCCAGTTGAGGTATTGGCATTACCTCCACCACCTACACCAACCCCGCAAGCAACAACAAGGACATTTGATCTGAAGATGAAGGATGCTGTTCAGAATTCTGAGGTGATAGCAGGTACACTTTTACTCAATAATGTCAAAGCTAAAGTATTGATTGATTTGGGAGCAACAAGATCTTTCATATCAGAAACTTTTGTTAATAAGCTTCAATATGATAAAATGATTATGAGCGAGGTAGTAAATGTGGTAATTGCGAACCAAGAGAAGATTCCTGTGAATCAATTCTGTCTGAAGTGTGAGATTGATATTTCGGGGTATAAGTTTTCAGCCGACTTGATACTCTTTAAGTTGGGAGAGTTTGATATAATTTTAGGCATGGATTGGTTAGGAGAAAATAACGCTCAGATTAATTGTAAGACCAAGAAAGTGTATTTAAAGGCGAAGAGTGGAGAGAAGGTAGTATTTAAGGGGCAGAGGCAAGAATAACTATTTCTCACAATCGTTCAGGCTAAGAAGCTACTTAGAAAAGGTTGTGAGTCGTTCCTAGCGTATGTAGTGGATTCAGAAAAGGGCAACCCCAACATAGAAGATATCCCTGTAGTTAACGAGTTTCCCGATGTGTTTCCAGACGAACTACCAGGCTTACCACCAGATCGACAAATCGAGTTCGAGATCAAGCTTGCTCCAGGCACGGAACTAGTTTGAAAGGCCCCATATAGGATGACACCAGCAAAAATGAAAGAGTTGGCGAGCCAGCTACAAGAATTGTTAGATAAAGGAGTGATACGGCCAAGTACGTCGCCATGGGGAGCACATGTTCTGTTTGTCAAGAAGAAAGATGAGAGTATGCGACTATGCATAGATTATCGAGAGTTGAATAAGGTAACGATCAAGAACCGCTACCCGCTACCAAGAATAGATGACCTTTTTGATCAGCTGAAAGGAGCAAAGTGCTTTTCAAAGATTGACTTGAGATCGGGATACCATCAATTAAAGATCAAAGAAGAAGATATTCCCAAGACAGCATTTAGGACCAGATATAGGCATTATGAATTCCTAGTAATGCCGTTTGGATTGACCAACGCCCCGGCCGCATTTATGGATCTGATGAATCGAGTATTTAAGAAGTATTTGGACAAGTTTGTCGTGGTATTCATTGATGACATCCTTATTTATTCTAAGTCGGAAGAAGAACATAAAGAACACCTCTGGATAGCATTGGAAATACTTCGTCAAGAGAAGTTGTATGCCAAGTTTACCAAATGTGAGTTTTGGTTAAAGGAAGTTCAATTTTTGGGGCATGTCATTGGAAATGAAGGAGTTAAAGTGGATCCGGCAAAGATTGAGGCAGTTATGAGTTGGGAGAGGCAAAAGACTCATACGGAAGTGCGTAGTTTTCTAGGGTTGGCAGGATACTATAGAAGGTTCGTCAAGGATTTTTCGAAAGTCGCCACGCCATTGACCAAGTTAACCAGAAAGAATCAAAAGTTTGAATGGAGTGCAGAATGTGAGGATAGCTTTCAAGAGTTGAAGCAGAGATTGGTAATAGCTCCGGTGTTAGTACTTCCAGATGACCAAGGAAACTTTGTGATATTCAGCGACGCTTCACATAAGGGATTGGGTTGTGTGTTAATGCAACACAGTAAGGTAATCGCGTATGCGTCAAGACAGTTGAAACCGCATGAGTTGAAGTACCCGACGCATGAATTGGAACTAGCCGCCATCGTGTTCGCACTTAAGATTTGGAGACATTACCTCTACGGAGAAAATTATGAAATCTACACGGATCACAAGAGTTTAAAGTACATTTTCACTCAGAAGGAGCTCAATATGAGGCAGAGGAGATGGATGGAATTGATCAAGGACTATGACTGTTCGATAAATTACCATCCTGGAAAGGCGAATGTTGTAACCGATGCTCTAAGTAGGAAGGAGAGACTGAATATGATGACAACATCAAAGGAATTATCTGAAGAAATCAAGAGATTTGAACTGGAACTTTGTGATTGTGGAAAAGTTGAAGAAGTTTGTCGTTCAATGACTTTTCAGCCAACACTAGTGGAAAAGATAAGGAAATGTCAAGAAGAAGTAATGGAGAAATAGAAGAATCGGTTATCTGGAGAGGAGATTAATACTCAAAGGGATGAGCAAGGGATATTAAGGTTTTCTTCCAGAATATGGATTCCTCATGTACTTGAAATAAAGAATGAGATCCTACACGAAGCCCACAATTTGAAATTTTCAATCCACCCGGGAAGTACCAAGATGTATCGGGACTTAAAGAAACACTTTTGGTGGCTAAATATGAAGCGAGACGTAGCGGAATGGGTTACGAAGTGTTATACTTGTCAGAAAGTGAAGGCAGAACATCAACGACCAAGCGGATTAATTCAGCCCCTAAAGATTCCAGAATGGAAATGGGAAAATATCGCTATGGACTTTATAGTAGGACTACTGCGAACGAAATCCGGGCATGACGCTATATGGGTTATAGTTGACCGTCTTACAAAGTCAGCGCATTTCCTTCCAATTAACGAGAAGTCGTCATTAGACAAATTGGTTCATCTGTATGTGCGCGAAATCGTACTAAGGCATGGAGTACCTGTATCAATAGTTTCAAACAGAGATCCCCGATTTAACTCGAGATTTTGGAAGCAATTTCAAGAATGTCTTGGCACGAAATTGAATATGAGCACGGCGTACCACCCGCAGACTGATGGACAAAGCGAAAGGACAATTCAAATAGTCGAAGACATGTTGCGCAGTTGTGCAATCGATTTTGCAGGAAGTTGGGATGACCACTTGCCGTTGATTGAATTCTCTTACAACAATAGCTATCATTCCAGTATCGGCATGCCACCATACGAAGCTTTGTATGGGCAAAAATGTAGATCACCAACAAGTTGGGATGAAGTAGGAGAATGAAGGATTCTTGGCTCGGAATTGGTACAACAATTGCATGACTCAGTCAAGTTAATTCAGAAAAGGCTACTTGCTGCTCAAGATAGACAGATGAAGTATGCGGATCCGGCACGTAAGGATGTTCAATTCCAAATTGGCGAAGATGTTTTGTTGAAGGTGTCACCTAGAAAAGGGTTGTCTAGATTTGGCAAGAAAGGGAAGTTAGCACCTAGATACATAGGTCCTTTTGAAATTTTGAGTCAAGTAGGGAAGGTGGCCTACGAGTTGGCCTTACCACCTCAGTATCAGCACGTGCATAATGTGTTCCATGTGTCATTGCTTAAGAAGTACAATCCTGACGCTAGCCATATAATAGAATATGAACCAGTAGAAATTCAGGCAGACCTGTCATTTGTGGAGCAACCGGTCAAAATACTCGACTGTCAAGAGAAGAGTCTTAGAAATAAGTCAGTAAAGTTAGTAAAAGTACATTGGAGGAACCCTAAGGTCGAAGAATCGACTTGGGAGTTAGAGTCTGATATGCGTTCCAGGGATCCTCATCTGTTCTCTTAGATTCTGGGGACAGAATCCCTTAAGGGGGAGAGGATGTTACAGCCGGCCTTTCTGTGTAATATTAATTGTAAATTTAGTACAACTTTAAAAGCCGAATGCCAATATATGCAACTATTGTATGCTTGTGTGAATGAGAACTCTGCGTCTTAAATTTTCGTTATGTGGTATATGAATTTTCAAAGCAAAAGTTTATTTATTTCTTTCATTTTTGATTTATAAGGAATATTTTAAACCTTGAATAAAATTCTCTTTAAAAGTTATTTTGTTCACAAATTTCAAAAGTAGTTTTATAAAATTTCTAAAAATCCAAATTATTTTATGGTATAAATTTTGTAATTTTTGAACTTGTGTTTTATTTTACAAAAATAAATCTTTATAAATGTTAATTGTTATAATTAGCAAATTACATAGTTGTCCTTCCATGCAAATCCTTTCTATTCAATCCAAAAGGGCTAAAGAGATAATTACCACCCCACTAACTCTTATTTTTCTAGCCAAATTCCTCCTTTACCCTTGCATGCAAAATGATCCAAGTATAAGTGGAAGGGTAGTCATGTCAATTCCTATTCCCACTCACATTTGTCAAAAAAAAACCATAAAACAAGTAAAAGACATGATCATTTCACACATCACCCACACCACACTCTTTCTTCTCTCCCTCCTCTCTCTCACTCTCGGCTCCTACCCCCTCACTCTCGGCTTTTCAGCCGAAACCACCCCCTCCCCATTTTCTTTCTTTCTCAATCAAGTTCCCACCTCCTACACAAGTAAATGTTACTTCCCATACCATGATCACATATATTTCAAAGAGTTTTGAGTAGAAAGTTTAAGGTTTAAGGTTGCATGTTAAGGTTTTTGTTGAAACTCAAAGTACAACCTTGATTCTTGTGAGTTTAAGGTTATTTTTGAGAGGACTACAAGGAATGGTGAAGTGCCAAGTCTTGAGAAGGAAACTCTTGATGTTAAATGGCCATTCCCTTCCATTTCATTCGGCCATGACCATAGGGGAGCTGAATGAATGGTTCTTGAGACCATTCTTGTTGCTTTGTTCAATATTTGCATGTTTATGTGATAATGACTTGAATTTTGTAGTAAATATTTGACGAAACTCCTTGCATGCTAAGTGATAATCTAGATATAGCTCATGCTAGGCTTGCATGTAAATTTCTTGGTAAAACATATTTAGAAAACATGTTGTTTGGCTTGCAAAACTCAAAGACATGCACGCATGTGGATTTCACTTAGAATGTTATAAGATTTTGATCATTTGGAAAGATTTTATTAGTAAGCTTTAATTTCAGTAGGAATAATGTGTTAATATTGATTAATGCTTCTTGATGCATGGTAATAAGTCGTGTATATCTTTTATAAAATGCATAACTTGTTGTTTCAAAAACTTGATGATTTATGAGTTGTGAAATGTGGTTTCTTTTGTTTTGCCATTATTGCACCTTAGGTAAGAATGATCTCCACCAAGATTATTTTGAGTATAAGGGAGTTAGTTTAGTATATCACCATGTTTAAGTCTTGGTTTGGGTATTGGGTTGTTGGTGGTTGAGTTTGTCAAGTCAAAACCTTGGAGAAAGGAGAGTTATAATTTCTGCAGAAAATCAGTTTAGTACCCTGAGGTTTAGAGTGAGTTTTGACCATGTCATTGATGTGCACTTTGAGGCCCAAGCCACCAGAAGTTATTATTGGGAGTATATAAAAGGTTTTAAATGTTGGTTGGAGGTTTGCATGTCATTTGGTTAGGTGCACAAGTAGAATAACAAAATATGTCCAGCAGGGGACAGTTTTGTTGCAACATCGAAATAGGGAGATTTGACCATGTCATGGGTAGGCCCTCATTAGGCCCTGTTGGGCCTTAGTTAGAGGGAGTGGAAGAGAAGTTTTTCCAACCATAGTTCATAGAATATGAGTTAGAACCATGTGTCACAAGTTAATTCAAGTTAGGCTGTTTTCTGCCCAGGAAAACAGGGGAACCATGGACTTTGAGCTTAGGCCCAAGAAGGTCCAAGCCAGGCCCTTGAGCCACATCAAGTTTGGGAGATGCCCTTAGGTCAGGAGAGTCTTGTGTAAGAGTTTTGAAGAAAAACCTATAGTTTAAGGGTGTCAAATGCACTCAAGAAACCATAGATGTCATTCTGAAATTTGCACCAGTGAACACTTTCACTCATCACATAGTTTTAGAACACTTAGGAGTGAGGTCTTGGTTAACCACCATAGTTGTAAGATAGTATAAGGTCATTAGAATAAAAGGCACAAGTGAGGGTCAATAGGTCTTGGATAGTTTAGTAAAGGCACATCGAGTCATGAAGCCAAAATTAGAAGACTTTGTCTAGTTTAGCGACCAAGTGACTTAAGTTGGGGGATCGAGATCATCCAAGCCTAGTGTTGCATTATGGTGTATATGGTGTTATTTGGTATTAATATATGATATGTGATTATGTGGCTATGTGTGTGCAATTATAAATTAAAGGTGAATATAAATTAAGTGCATATAGGCCTAAGTATCATCCGTGTTTAAATTCGGGTTGTAAATAGGTTAAGTTGGTGAGAATATATTATAATTAGCATTATTATTATTTATGTAGGATCTCGAGATGAGGGAAAACTTGCCATAAAGGTCGAGTGAAGCTCCAGTTGCTCCTACCAGTCAGACCAGACCAGCCTTTCTCAAGGTAAGTGATTCAACTTGTCCTTCATATTTACTACTAATAGTTCATACATTGCTGCAACTATCCTGTGTCATTTGATATATTAAATTAAGTGTAATATCCCATATTTTCAATATTATTATTATTATTAATTGGAATTATTTATGTGACTTTAGGTGAATTTTAGTGAATTATCTGATAAGTGGAATTGATGTTTGGGTGTTTAGATGTGATATTATTTGAGTATTTGAATTATTATATATCCAGAATAAAATATAGATAATTGTGATATTTTTCTGGTAATTTTTGGACTGTTAGATTATTTTATATTAATTTATGAATTATTAATTATTTTCTGAATAATTACCAAAATTATTTTATAAAGCCGGGATTCGTCCAAATTCAATCATTTTTGCGTTTTTACAACCCGAAACTCTTCCGAAAACTCCTTCCTAACCTAATCGGGTAATTCCGGACATTTTCCGTGTTTTGACTTTTTCGATTCGGATTACGGTTTGACCCGTGCGCGGCCCGGCGCAATATTTTCGATACGATAGTTATTTCGGTAATCAATAAAACCCGTATTTTCGAGAGACGGGATATTTTTATATTATTCCCGTATATAATGTTTTATAAAAAGCTCGGTTTTGATAATTATCCAATTTTGGTATTGAATCAGATCGTTATTGCAGTTACTTAGCGGCTAAGCAACTAATTTAATGATCCAAAACGATCCAAAACGATCCAGAAAGATCCAATATTCCATAAATATAAATAGCCTATTTCTTATTTCGTTTATTCCGTTTATTCATTTGCAACCAGTTAAAACACCGTAAATACAGAGAAAAACCCGAGAAAACCGATACGTTCCCGAGAATCAAACACACGAACGAAGGCGTTATCGAACTCCGATTCGGACCTGCAGCATATCAAAACGAAGCTCTCGAAATCTTCTTTCTGAATCAATCATCAGTTTCCTTCCAGAAATCACAGTAATTTTCTTATTTAATTATTTATATTCGAATTATTTGATAATTAAATTACGAATTTTTGTTCTTGATGTTGTTGATGTGATTTGATGCTTCTATGTTGTAGAGCATATTTTTCTGGTCAATTTGGTATATTATACTTCAAAAATAGAGTTTGATATCATATAGAAATAAAGGTTTTAATTTCTGAAAATTTCTTGAATATGTGTTCTTGGTGTTCTTGAAGAGTTCTGATAATCAAAGTCAGTTTTGAAGGTGTTATTGAACACCAAATCACAAGTATGAATAACCAAAATGAATCACAGACCATTCTCTATCATTTTATATCATCAAATCGTACCAAAAGTTGTTAAATTGTAAAATCGATTTTTAGGGTAATATTCGAATTTTTGGGGGTTTATGATTTAGTGGTTTTTGATTGTTTGTGATGACCTGAGTAGATTATAAACGTTTCTAGCATTAATTTGAGCTCTTATTTGTTTGATTTGGTTGAAGAATCGCTAAAAACTGAAGTTTCCGATGAGTTCATCGGAAAATCGAAGCTTTTGGACGCCAAACTTGAATCAGGCGATGATTCTGAATTCTGGGTTGACATAGTTGCTTGTACTGCAATTTGGAATTGATTCGGTGTTGAAATCGATCAAAACAGACTCATGTGGATCCGTTCTGGGTATTACCGGAGTTTCGCCGAGGTCACCGGAAAACCTCGCCGGTTTCTGGGTTTTCCAGGAATCCGGCGGGTTGTTCTTGGCGACCCGGCCGGTTTCTTGGCAACCCGGAAGACGACCCAACCCTGACCCGGTTTTGATTCATTTGCCCCCAAATCAGTTCTCTAAAAACATGTTTCTGAATTTCTATTTTAAAAATAATTCAAAAATCCTATTTTAATTTCTGAAAATTTATTTTTATTTTGAAATTCATTAATTTAATTCTAAAAATTTATTTTAATTCAAAAATAAATCCAAATTATTTTGTTAATTAATTTTAGTTGATAATTAATTATTTAATTAGTCAATTAATTTAAATATTAATTGATTAATTAATTTAATTAGTTATTAACTAATTTTAATTGATTATTTAATTAGATTTAATTATTTAAAATTGATTTAAAAATTTCTGAAAAATAGTTTCGAGCTTTAAAATATTATTTTAAATTATTTTCCAGGCTCGATAAATCTTATAAAATTATTTTAGGGTGTTCGAACCCTATTATTTTATTATTAAATGATTCGGAGATTGTTTTTTATTTCGAAAAATGTTCAAAAATTCATAATAAATCAACCGTTCGTTTGTTTAATACGAAACGAACACGTACAGACTCAGAAAAATATTTCGCTTTCAATAAAAATACTTTCGAGACCAAAATCCTTTTTGTTTCGAAAGGTCGCTTGTTTTACGAATCATTTTGAGTCGATTTTTGATCGAAAAATCATATTTTGACCTGATTTCAGTTTTAAACTTATCGAGTCGAACCTTTTGACGAACCGAGTCATATGTGATATGAAATATGTGATATATGAGTTATGTGCTTATGTGCTATGTGAATTATGTGCATATGTGGGTCAAGATTCCTGTGTTTGGCTGATATAATTATGTATGGGCTATCGTATGGGTAGATGATAGGATTTTTGACGCGTAGTTCGTCGAGTGATTATCGATTAGACGATTAAAGTATTATGTTTTAATTATAGATACGAGTCTTTCAAGACGATCAGGACTAGATGAAGTGGATAAAAGCTAGAGTTGAATAATATGGAATAGTGGGTTGCAGCACTGCATGAGCAGCAGGCCCAAGAATTAGTAGAATAAAGATGGTGATGTCTTGAGACAGAATGTCAGAATAGATGCGATGTTACGAGTGTGACTAACTGCTAAAAATCTCAAAGGCAAGCACCCTAACCTCACTTATCATTCAAGTGACATTTATTTCGATTCATATTATGCAAGTACCTCTAACTTCACTTATTATTCAAGTGATATTTATTTTAAAATTTATCATGCAAGTATTGCTTTCCCTATTCAGTTCGGAATAGATAAATGTTTTACATATCGCTGAATTAAATGATTCTGTTTATGCAAGTACTCTTCTGCTGTTCTATGTTCAGAATAGCTAAGTGATTTTACTTATCAAATTACTGGATTTACAAATGTTTTGGGTTTTGAGAAAATGAGTTGGTTTTGCGAGTATTCCTGCCCAAGTAAATGGGGGAATAAAAGTTTTTAAGGGTGTCGAGTATTATGACCCCTTTCAATAAAATGTTTTTAAGATTGGATGGTTGCGTAAGAGGCCGTGACGGCGGTCCAGTGTGAGCTATGTGTTATACAGGATATAACACCTTGCTAGGCCGATATGTGCCTTGGGTGCCCCTTTGTTTAGTTGGATATGCTTAGGCATACCGGTGTTGCTCCGCGGCTGATCACCGGCGGCAACACACCGTCGTTCGAGGATTCCAATCTAAATTATGATATTGTTTTGATATTCATAGAATAAATGATTTATTGACTGATTCTGTTTTGGATTAAAATTACTGATTCTGTTTTGGATTAAAAGTGAACTGTGGCTTTGATTCAATTTCTGATTCATGCTGATACTTATGTTGTTGTTAAATATCAAATGTGGTATTAGTACAGATGATTGGGGTTGACTTCAGTATGGAATGTTGTTAGCATCAAAGTTCGTATTGATATCTAATTTGATATGACAACAAAATAAGTATAAATCTCAAGAGTTCGGTTTTGAGTAAAGTTTATGATTCAATCCATAATCATTGTTTCATGTTATTGTGGTTTACGATATTTCCGTAAATACTGTTTTACGAGTTTTATTCTCGTTATGATTCAAAGTATTGCTGAAGCACGTCGCTGGAAAATATAAAAAGGGTTTTTGAATACAATTAAGGAATCAATTATGGGGTTCCACTACTATAATTTTATGATTCAGCAATTATGATTTTTAAATGTTCTGCGCTGAAGCAGATGTCGGTTTTATATCAAACGACCCTATATTTACTATAATGATCTTGCTGAGCATTTCTTCGGCTCATACTTGCCTGTTTTTAAATTTAACCTCCAGTGAGGATTAGCTTGCGCTACTTAGCTGCGAAATTCGAGGAAGCAAAGAAGAAGCTCTTGGAAGGTGGTTGGTCCAGGGTTTACGAACTAGTGTAAGTTTTATTGTATAAAGTTGTTTATATTATATTATATATAGTTGTATATTTTATTTGGGCCTAGTATACTTCATTTCGAAGTTATACTAGTGGGTTTAGTTTTGAGTTGGAATTTATTGAAAAGAGTTTTAAAAGAAAGTGAAAAATTTATTTGTGGAATTTGGATATCTTGTTTCTAGAACTGTAACCTTAAAAGATCTTGGATTAGTTTGGGGTCATTTATGATAAATATCTTCCGCTGGCATTTAATTTTGATTAAACAGGTTATTTTGGATTGAGGTTTCATAGTGACGACCAAATCTTCTGACCTCGGATTTGGGGGCGTTACAGGTTGGTATCAGAGCTGAGGTTATAGTAAACTAGAAACGAGAGTGTGTAGGAGTGTGTATAGCTATGTGAGGATGCTTGAGCTCATATCGAGTTCCTGTTGGACTATCGAATATAGTACCAACGAGTAAGTTAAGATAGGCAGATTCGTTGGAGATGGGTGTGTTGAGCTGGATGAAACTCCGGAAAGCTGCAAACTTCTTTGGTAAAATTTTCTGAGGCTACTACGTTTCGACGACGATGGAGATTATCGATATCCTTGGAACGTGAAGAAGTGTCTAGAAGTGGGTGACGATTCAACTGGAGAGTTCAAATTGAAGATAAATATTAAGACTTTGGCAATACCTTCTCTTTCTATAATTCCTTTTGACATCTCTCAAAAGAAGTAATTGTTAGAGGATATATTCCCTAACACTCATTTTCAATCATAACTGTGTTTTAAATGTGCCAGAGGTTGTCATGAAGCCTATTTTTCAGGTTTTGATAGCTCTGCCAAGTTATGATAATTTAACTTCCACTTTTCTTATTTGGTGGATAGTTTCTTGGTGATGTGACACCACTTGCTCATTTGGTGTCAGAATTTTTGTTCTCTGGATTTCATTTCCTTCAGAAATATAATCTTTGAAATCTTTTCAGTTTTATTCATTTGATTTTCAATTCCGTTGATATTCTTTTATTCTGACTGAGATGAACAACCCTAACTGTAGGGGACACAAGGTATACCTGTCTGTGTGATAGGAGTTGGATGGGACGCCATCACTTGTGTGTATTGTGAATACATGAAGGTTAACAACCTTTAGTAGTGTCCTAGTTTGGGCACGCAATACCAAGTTCATTTGATCATATTGATCTCCCGGTTATTCTTTTATTTCAACAATACTTTTTCTCAAATTCAGATTTTGGTTCCATTATGGTATCAAATTCTTTTCTTTTTGAAATTTCATGATTTTTATCATCTCAAATATTCGAAGGTATGCCAATAAGATTAAGCTGAGTTATCATTGTCAAGTCAAAGCAGGGTTATGTGATGGAACTACCAAGAGCAGCAGTGGACTGCGATGCGGTTATAATATTAGTGGCGTATAGCGAAGTCAATCCATTTCTTTATTTCTCTCTCTATCTTTCTTTCTTTTCTTCTCTTTATCTTTCTCTCTATTCTTCTTTCTCGCGATCAGTAAAAGTGATTCTATTGAGAAATTGAACAAAAGGTATGTGGAAGGAACAATGGTGTGGAGTGAAGCTCCCGTGATAATTGTGTGGTATAAGGAATTACGGTGTTATTTGGAATTTTGGAAGAAAGTTAAGTAAGCAGTATTGGAAAGTTGGTTAGAAAACCCTAAGTGTTGTCTTCTGCTGATTCCGAGGACGGAATCCTTATAAGGGGGGTAGATTGTAATATCCCATATTTTCAATATTATTATTATTATTAATTGGAATTATTTATGTGATTTTAGGTGAATTTTAGTGAATTATCTGATAAGTGGAATTGATGTTTGGGTGTTTAGATGTGATATTATTTGAGTATTTGAATTATTATATATCCAGAATAAAATATAGATAATTGTGATATTTTTCTGGTAATTTTTGGACTGTTAGATTATTTTATATTAATTTATGAATTATTAATTATTTTCTGAATAATTACCAAAATTATTTTATAAAGCCGGGATTCGTCCAAATTCAATCGTTTTTTGCGTTTTTACAACCCGAAACTCTTCCGAAAACTCCTTCCTAACCTAATCGGGTAATTCCGGACATTTTCCGTGTTTTGACTTTTTCGATTCGGATTACGGTTTGACCCGTGCGCGGCCCGGCGCAATATTTTCGATACGATAGTTATTTCGGTAATCAATAAAACCCGTATTTTCGAGAGACGGGATATTTTTATATTATTCCCGTATATAATGTTTTATAAAAAGCTCGGTTTTGATAATTATCCAATTTTGGTATTGAATCAGATCGTTATTGCAGTTACTTAGCGGCTAAGCAACTAATTTAATGATCCAAAACGATCCAAAACGATCCAGAAAGATCCAATATTCCATAAATATAAATAGCCTATTTCTTATTTCGTTTATTCCGTTTATTCATTTGCAACCAGTTAAAACACCGTAAATACAGAGAAAAACCAGAGAAAACCGATACGTTCCCGAGAATCAAACACACGAACGAAGGCGTTATCGAACTCCGATTCGGACCTGCAGCATATCAAAACGAAGCTCTTGAAATCTTCTTTCTGAATCAATCATCAGTTTCCTTCCAGAAATCACAGTAATTTTCTTATTTAATTATTTATATTCGAATTATTTGATAATTAAATTACGAATTTTTGTTCTTGATGTTGTTGATGTGATTTGATGCTTCTATGTTGTAGAGCATGTTTTTCTGGTCAATTTGGTATATTATACTTCAAAAATAGAGTTCGATATCATATAGAAATAAAGGTTTTAATTTCTGAAAATTTCTTGAATATGTGTTCTTGGTGTTCTTGAAGAGTTCTGATAATCAAAGTCAGTTTTGAAGGTGTTATTGAACACCAAATCACAAGTATGAATAACCAAAATGAATCACAGACCATTCTCTATCATTTTATATCATCAAATCGTACCAAAAGTTGTTAAATTGTAAAATCGATTTTTAGGGTAATATTCGAATTTTTGGGGGTTTATGATTTAGTGGTTTTTGATTGTTTGTGATGACCTGAGTAGATTATAAACGTTTCTAGAATTAATTTGAGCTCTTATTCGTTTGATTTGGTTGAAGAATCGCTAAAAACCGAAGTTTCCGATGAGTTCATCGGAAAATCGAAGCTTTTGGACGCCAAACTTGAATCAGGCGATGATTCTGAATTCTGGGTTGACATAGTTGCTTGTACTGCAATTTGGAATTGATTCGGTGTTGAAATCGATCAAAACAGACTCGTGTGGATCCGTTCTGGGTATTGCCGGAGTTTCGCCGAGGTCACCGGAAAACCTCGCCGGTTTCTGGGTTTTCCAGGAATCCGGCGGGTTGTTCTTGGCGACCCGGCCGGTTTCTTGGCAACCCGGAAGACGACCCAACCCTGACCCGGTTTTGATTCATTTGCCCCCAAATCAGTTCTCTAAAAACATGTTTCTGAATTTCTATTTTAAAAATAATTCAAAAATCCTATTTTAATTTCTGAAAATTTATTTTTATTTTGAAATTCATTAATTTAATTCTAAAAATTTATTTTAATTCAAAAATAAATCCAAATTATTTTGTTAATTAATTTTAGTTGCTAATTAATTATTTAATTAGTCAATTAATTTAAATATTAATTGATTAATTAATTTAATTAGTTATTAACTAATTTTAATTGATTATTTAATTAGATTTAATTATTTAAAATTGATTTAAAAATTTCTGAAAAATAGTTTCGAGCTTTAAAATATTATTTTAAATTATTTTCCAGGCTCGATAAATCTTATAAAATTATTTTAGGGTGTTCGAACCCTATTATTTTATTATTAAATGATTCGGAGATTGTTTTTTATTTCGAAAAATGTTCAAAAATTCATAATAAATCAACCGTTCGTTTGTTTAATACGAAACGAACACGTACAGACTCAGAAAAATATTTTGCTTTCAATAAAAATACTTTCGAGACCAAAATCCTTTTTGTTTCGAAAGGTCGCTTGTTTTACGAATCATTTTGAGTCGATTTTTGATCGAAAAATCATATTTTGACCTGATTTCAGTTTTAAACTTATCGAGTCGAACCTTTTGACGAACCGAGTCATATGTGATATGAAATATGTGATATATGAGTTATGTGCTTATGTGCTATGTGAATTATGTGCATATGTGGGTCAAGATTCCTGTGTTTGGCTGATATAATTATGTATGGGCTATCGTATGGGTAGACGATAGGATTTTTGACGCGTAGTTCGTCGAGTGATTATCGATTAGACGATTAAAGTATTATGTTTTAATTATAGATACGAGTCTTTCAAGACGATCAGGACCAGATGAAGTGGATAAAAGCTAGAGTTGAATAATATGGAATAGTGGGTTGCAGCACTGCATGAGCAGCAGGCCCAAGAATTAGTAGAATAAAGATGGTGATGTCTTGAGACAGAATGTCAGAATAGATGCGATGTTACGAGTGTGACTAACTGCTAAAAATCTCAAAGGCAAGCACCCTAACCTCACTTATCATTCAAGTGACATTTATTTCGATTCATATTATGCAAGTACCTCTAACTTCACTTATTATTCAAGTGATATTTATTTTAAAATTTATCATGCAAGTATTGCTTTCCCTATTCAGTTCGGAATAGATAAATGTTTTACATATCGCTGAATTAAATGATTCTGTTTATGCAAGTACTCTTCTGCTGTTCTATGTTCAGAATAGCTAAGTGATTTTACTTATCAAATTACTGGATTTACAAATGTTTTGGGTTTTGAGAAAATGAGTTGGTTTTGCGAGTATTCCTGCCCAAGTAAATGGGGGAATAAAAGTTTTTAAGGGTGTCGAGTATTATGACCCCTTTCAATAAAATGTTTTTAAGATTGGATGGTTGCGTAAGAGGCCGTGACGGCGGTCCAGTGTGAGCTATGTGTTATACAGGATATAACACCTTGCTAGGCCGATATGTGCCTTGGGTGCCCCTTTGTTTAGTTGGATATGCTTAGGCATACCGGTGTTGCTCCGCGGCTGATCACCGGCGGCAACACACCGTCGTTCGAGGATTCCAATCTAAATTATGATATTGTTTTGATATTCATAGAATAAATGATTTATTGACTGATTCTGTTTTGGATTAAAATTACTGATTCTGTTTTGGATTAAAAGTGAACTGTGGCTTTGATTCAATTTCTGATTCATGCTGATACTTATGTTGTTGTTAAATATCAAATGTGGTATTAGTACAGATGATTGGGGTTGACTTCAGTATGGAATGTTGTTAGCATCAAAGTTCGTATTGATATCTAATTTGATATGACAACAAAATAAGTATTAATCTCAAGAGTTCGGTTTTGAGTAAAGTTTATGATTCAATCCATAATCATTGTTTCATGTTATTGTGGTTTACGATATTTCCGTAAATACTGTTTTACGAGTTTTATTCTCGTTATGATTCAAAGTATTGCTGAAGCACGTCGCTGGAAAATATAAAAAGGGTTTTTGAATACAATTAAGGAATCAATTATGGGGTTCCACTACTATAATTTTATGATTCAGCAATTATGATTTTTAAATGTTCTGCGCTGAAGCAGATGTCGGTTTTATATCAAACGACCCTATATTTAATATAATGATCTTGCTGAGCATTTCTTCGGCTCATACTTGCCTGTTTTTAAATTTAACCTCCAGTGAGGATTAGCTTGCGCTACTTAGCTGCGAAATTCGAGGAAGCAAAGAAGAAGCTCTTGGAAGGTGGTTGGTCCAGGGTTTACGAACTAGTGTAAGTTTTATTGTATAAAGTTGTTTATATTATATTATATATAGTTGTATATTTTATTTGGGCCAAGTATACTTCATTTCGAAGTTATACTAGTGGGTTTAGTTTTGAGTTGGAATTTATTAAAAAGAGTTTTAAAAGAAAGTGAAAAATTTATTTGTGGAATTTGGATATCTTGTTTCTAGAACTGTAACCTTAAAAGATCTTGGATTAGTTTGGGGTCATTTATGATAAATATCTTCCGCTGGCATTTAATTTTGATTAAACAGGTTATTTTTGATTGAGGTTTCATAGTGACGACCAAATCTTCTGACCTCGGATTTGGGGGCGTTACATTAAGCGTATCTCATGTTTATCTTTGAATTATATAAAAATGCCATGAACCCTCGAGTACGTATTGCAAAGTGGTCTTATCATGATAGTATATTAAAGTAATTCGAATGCGAGGATAAAAGAAAGGGTAGTTATAACTCTTGGTTGATTCTCTTGATTAACATGCTGATGATTCCTAAGTATTGATATCTCATCCTGATACTTGAACCCCTATAGAACATTACCTTGAACCCTAAAAGCCAGATACTTATCAAAGTGATTCCTCATTGATTGATACCCCTCTTTCTTATCCTGAAGCTTGACAATTCTGATATATCCTGAGTTAAAGATCATTTCTGCATACCTTAACACCCGTAGTATTCATGAAGCTTATCTTCGATGATCCAACACTTGAACCTTGATGAGAAACCATTGCTTAAAACCCAATTTGGCATTACCCTTTATAATATCCAATAGCCTCACTAAATCCCCTTGTCCAATCTTTGATATATGAAAACCATTCAGTTACTTTAATAGAGTATAGTTTTATGAATCATGGCCCTGAGATTCAGTACCATATTTCCCGTGTTTCGAGTTGATCTATAATCCCTTGATAAAAAAAATGTTTACTGTAAAAGAGATTTTGTTATAAATCGGCATCAGTTTTTGAAATAAATAAAATGTGTGTTTTTAGTCCCAAAGGGGGATAAATGTTTTCTTTGAATAGTGGATCTGGACTGAGACGCGAGTCCTTTCCACACTTATATTAGGCTTAAAAGTTGCCTAGGGATTCCCATTAATGTTTTAGAACCCAGCGAGGTTCGGGATTACTTCGCGGCTGATCACCGGCTGTAATCCGTAGCGTCATAAAATAATTTTGATTAAGATATGATTTCTTTTAAAATTGTTTTGATACCAACAAAATGATGCCATCACCCAAAGTTTTATCTCTCATTATCATTGGTCATGTCCTCCCATTGACATTCTTTAATATATATCTCTCGATTTATATTTTGTATCGTATTGTTTAGCACTTGTTGAGCATTCGGCTCACTCCTTGCTTTACCCTGATATTACAGCTAGCAGCTATGGTTAGATTCAAGCAGATTGCCCGTAAGACCTGTGATGTTGATGCCTATGTTCGAGCTCAGGTAGAATAAGTGATAGTAGTTTGTGTGAGGACTCGGTATTTAAAATCAGTTGTAATAGATGGTAGTGTTGGGCTGTTCCAAACCCTAAACTGTAAGATCTTGGATTTGGGTATGTTTATTTATTATTAAATGTTGTAATAGTTATATTTAATTTGCTGTTTAAGTTGGGGTGTGACAAAACAGATCAAAAACCGGTTCAAATATACAAAACAAAAATAAGTAGACATAACCTTCTACCAAATTAAGAAGAGAATAAGCTATGCATTTCTATATGTGCAAATATATGTCGATGTATTGAATGGATATGTGTAACAAAGAGAAGAAGCTATGCATTTCTATATGTACAAATATATGTTCATGTATTGAATGGATATGTGCACAAAGTATAAGACACAAATGACTACATAATCATCACAAGTGTTATAGAGAACATCACATGATTAGTCCTATGGAGTGATTCAAAATGATACAGATATCTAATAGCAATAT
This sequence comes from Apium graveolens, assembly GCF_009905375.1. NCBI lineage: Eukaryota > Viridiplantae > Streptophyta > Magnoliopsida > Apiales > Apiaceae > Apium > Apium graveolens. The sequence goes on from NC_133656.1 coordinate 47,461,276, forward strand.
GAGAAACAGAAACATGAAAAGTTCTACTTACAGATGCTTTGTCATAGGTGCTGAGCCCAACACCGATGGCAACAACAGGAAGACCCTGAATATTATACGAGAATAAGAGAACCGGGCTTGTAAGTTCTGAACTGGAATACTACAGTAATCTCAAGGGGCCAAGCGTGCATTTGAAATTAAGGTATAATAAAAGGAAAGAAATATCTAATAAGTAGAAGGAGTACCTCTTTTGTATAACCTAACATTCCTACAAGTTGTGAATCACGCACAGCTCTATAAAGATCTACAGGAACTATTGGTTTCTATATATGAAAAACAATGTAAGTTACCAAGCGAGTTATCCAATATCAGCCATTCGAACAAACTTATCTTATAAATTTTGTTACAAATAATTATATTCCAGGATTTTTTGCGGAAACTTTACAGAAGAGACTAAATTTGCATAGGGCAATTAACATCTAGAGTACATACAAATTAAACCAGAAAAGAAAATTTGTTAGCTTCGAATATAAATAATTTGTGTCTGGTAGTTTTGAGGCTTCTTAACCTGTTGTCTTGCTGATAATACAAACCTGAACACTGGCTTGCGAAACTGAAGGAGTGTTAGGGGTATCAAAGTTGGCCTTCTTGTACCTCTCTAAGAAACTCAGTAGTAAACTCATACAAATATACTCAATAAGGCATTAGTTGGGAGGCTAGGAAGCATATTGAGGTAGTATATTTCTATTAAGGACCTCCTTCTGTCGGAATCACAAGCAAGGTGCATCTATAGATAAATTAACAGCCTAGAAATCCATAAAAAGAAATGAATTCATAACAATGCTCAAGAATATTACAAACAATTAAAATATTGAAAAATTACCCAATGTAGAACACTACTGAAAACGATTAAAAACATGAAAAATTGCACAACTTATATTAACATGCTCAATGTATTATGCACAATAAGAACAATCACTCAAATAATTAAAAATTAAAAAAATTAGGTTTTCAAATTGAAACCCCCAATTCTAAATTAGGGTTTAAAACTTACTTAATTCAAGCTTTAACCTCCAACTCAGACTTGAACCCCAACTTGAACCCCGACTTAAACTTGAACTCCAACTTATCTTTAAACAGACATCACAGAGAGAAATGAGAGCAGAGAGAGAGAGAGAGAGAGATAAGAGCCCACAGAGAGAGAGAGAGAGAGAGAGAGAAGACAACACAAGGGAGATACAACATTCCACACAGAGAGATAGCATATTGAGAGAGTGGTGGGTGTTCTTGGATGAGAGCACAGAAGAGTGAGAGACGAGAGAGGGGACTTTTTGTTTTAATGTTACGATCTGTGTTTTATGTTTTATGATTTTGATTTTGATTTTTAATTTTTTTTAACTAAAAAGAGGGGAACATTTGGTTGAAAAGAGGGGGGAATATTTCTAAGGAAAAAAATAAGGGGAAATCTTTAAGAGGGAATGAATTATTTGGTTAAGGGGGGAAATGGGGAAGGTGCGCTGATCAAATTTTTTAAAATAGACTTTTAACATCGGTTGGGCTAAAACACCGATGTTTATAAACACAAAAGACATCGCTTGCTCAAAATGATGTCTAAAACACCTTTTACATATGTGCAATAAGCAACCGATGTCTTTGAAGCGATGTCTATTCTACTTTTTCTAGTAGTGTTACTTACAGCCTGTCAGTATATTTTGATGGATAATAATTAGAATTTCGAAAATTTATTTATTTTTAAACGGCTATTTTGGGCAAATTTCATTGGTTACTTTATTTTACTTTTAAATTTTTAACCATTTATTTATGAGAAAGTATAAAAGAGTATTTCTTTTTCATTTTTACTTTTATCTTTCTCAAGCAATTTCTACTAACTCTCTTCATCTCCAAAGCAAAAACCCTCTTTCTGCAATTAATTTTAATCACAACAATGGCACCAATAGTCAAGATCATGTCTCAAACTGGGTTTGTATATGAAAATAACAACTTCGTAGCATTGGTGAACAAGCAGATTGCTGCTTCTGAAGACTATCACAAAATGATGGATTTCATTCACAGTTGCAAACCGAGTTATGCTATGCTGGAGTCTCCGGTCATCTACTGTGAAGTTGTTGAGGATATTTGGACTACCGACGTTTTCAATTTTAGGGACAAAACCATTACCTTCTCTTTCAAAGGTAAGGACCATTGCATTAATAGTGGTACGCTATAAGCATTCTTTAAACTGCCTAAAAATAAGACTCTTGTTCCACACACAGACACAGATATGAGCAACATGATTACTTCTATGAGTTATTCTCTTAATCCCTCCAAGTTAGGTGAGGTTAGGAGAATGGGCCTTAGAAAAAAGTGGAGTTTTCTCTATGATATTTTGTTAAAGCATTTTTTGGAAAGATTAGTAACTTTGATGTTGTTAGCTATTCTATTGTTAACATGCTTTTTATGCTTTTGAGTGATAAGTATTTTAATTTTAGTAAACTCTGTGATGTATGAGTTAGGATATAAGCTAGGAGATATAAAAAATATCTAAGAACATATATTATGCTAGATTCTATATGTTGCTAGCTAACTTTGTTTCTGAAGATCTTATAATTGAGAACCCAACCAACAAGCTTGATTATTGGGGTCAAGAAAGGAGAGTTATTGATGACTTAAACAGGGAAAATCCTCACAGTGAGGTTCCCCTCATTTACTTGCCAATCATGGAGAAACCTCAGGGAAGTGGGGTAAACACTTCTGTCTCTACTTCTACCCAGTCACAAATTTCTTTGCAAACAACTGTGGCTATGGCATCTGTGATAGTGACCAAACAGGTGCCTACCCAAGCCATACAATCAAAAGTTTCTAAATCCAAGTCAAATAAAACCAACTCTAGTCTCTCTCAAAAGAAACTGGTTTTAAAAACTACCAAACACCAAGAGGGGAGTGTGAAGGGGAGTGAGGCTGGTGAGGGACAGGGTGAAAACCAAAGAAGCCCTAAGAATAAGGAGAGTGAGGTGTGTGTAACCCAACCTAGCCACACTAAAGTTTCCCAACAAACTGTAGTGATTAATAAGGAATCTAGCTCATTACTAGTTGCATCCTCCCAAAAGGATGTGACTATTGAACAAAGCTCTCAGCCAAGAGCACATGCCAAAAGGGTTAGGGACACAGACCAACCTCAAACTTACATAAGAAAGAATAAATCCAAACATACTGGGCATACACATGGTGCACACACCGTGCAAACTGCAGTCAAAGACTCAGTTATAACACCTTCTCAAAGTCAGATTGATGTGGCTCCAATAAATGTGGAGTCACAGCCAAAATTTCTTACAATAGAAGCACCTCACACACAAAACTCACCCACTAACTCTTTTGATGTGGACATAATTCACACATCAATTCTTGATTCTCCATCTTTAACTCTCATGGAGAAGTCAAAACCTCAAGCAAGTAAGCATCATCTTTTGGATGATTTGTTGGCTCACTTGCCATTTCTTTCTGATTCTACTGAGAAATCTGCGCATAATCTCAAATCAATCACCACAGATTTTATAGTAGTTTCAACTCCAAACTCTACCATTTATTCTCTCTCGACGGATATTCTTCATCCGTCAACTAGTGATTGTATCTTGATGGATGTACTTAACAGCAGTCATCCGTTAAATTTCTCAACTACTGTTTCGACGGGTGTCTCTCATCCGTTGAATATCACTACACCACTTAGAACATCAACAATTGTGACAAGTGCAGATGATCTAGTAGTTGTACAATCACTAATAGGATTGAGGGAAGGGAGTGAACAGAGTGAGAGGTTGAGTTGCTCTCAGGCAAAAGGAGAGGAAAAGAGTGAACAAATGCAAGCTACTTCTTCCAGCTTGGGAAAAGTGAGTGAGAGGAGTCCCACCTTAGATGGTGAAGGTGAGGGTGTGAGGGTGGGAAGCTAAGGGGAGCCCTTGATGCAAAAATAGAGAGAAAATGAGAAAAAATCAAGTACAGGTGATATAAGGGTGGAAACCATTGCTAGTGAGTCAATGAATGTTAGTGATGCAGAAGAAGAGAGATTATATCAGAAAATATCAAGCTATTATAGATTCTATCTCTTTGGATGCTGAGACATTTACTCATCCTGTTCCAGCATATCAAATTTTGGATGGACAGGGAAATGAGGAGGATGAGAAGATACTTAACTTGGTGCACACAACAGCTTCTATGCTAAGGGCCAAGGATGCAATCAACTCTCTTCCACCTGCAGCTGGAGATGATTTTGAGTTAGATATTAGTGAAACATTTGGGGATCCTTCGAATGATGACGAGAATTTTATGGACATAGGGGGAGATGCAGGTCCTAGCTCAAGTACAAGCACTCCAACATGGATGTTTAGCAAAGACTGTAGTCAACATCATTTCAAATCAACTCTATTCCACATTATCCATCAGACTCAAACAGCTCTTCAAGCCACTACAGATGCCAGCACCAAGAGTCTTCTTCAAGCACACCTTGAGTCTCTACACTTGCACAAAATTCATTCTCTAAAAAAAGTCAAGATGTGACTCAAATCAAGACAGAAATTGGACAAGTCAAGAAGGACATCACTAAAAGATTAGAGTTTATCCTTCCTGACACTACAATGAGAGACATTAACCGACAACTCGGGAAGGATTCTGACTTAAGTAGCAAGGTTGCTTCTTTGGACACTAGGCTGAGAGCACTATAAACTTCAATCACTAAGATCCAACTCAATCAAGTTCACCAGAAACTCCTTCTTCAGAAATTGGTGGTTGCACAAACCTCAAAGCCTACTGAACTTGATATTAACAAAAAGTGGAAGACAGATGCACTTACCCAAGGTAGTGAGGGGGAGAAGGATTTCATATTCAAGTCAGTAAAGTGATTTTTCCAGCAATTACTTTCTCTAGGCCACCAGTTCTGAATATCATTGACTTGATCAAAATAGAAGCAGTTGAACTGGAGCTGAAAGAAAAATGGAAAAAGATTGATGAGAAGATTGAAAAGAATTTTTCTCAAATTGCAAAACCAGAAAAACTAGTGAAACATTTCACCCAATTAAGACCAATTTCAATCAATGAAATGAGCTTAGGGAATTTGAAAAAAGGTCAATGTAACGCCCCCAAATCCGGGGTCAAGGGGTTTCGTCGTCACTATGAAACCTCAATCCAAATTAACCTGATTAATCAATAAACAATTTCCAGTGGAAGATATTTAGCATAAATGACCCCAACTAATCCAAGATCTTTAAGGTTACAGTTCTAGAAACAAGATATCCAAATTCCATAAATAGATTTTCACTTTATTTTAAAACTCTTTTCAACAAATTCCAATTCACTACTAACCCGCTATTATACCTTCCAAAAGAAGTATACTAGGCCCAAATACAATACACAACTATAATTTAATATAATATAAAAAACTTTACACAACAGAACTTACACTAGTTCACAAACCCTGGACCAACCACCTTTCAAAAGGTTCTTCCTTGCTTCCTCGAATTATGCAGCTAAACAACACAAGTTAATCCTCACTAGAGGTTAAATTTGAAAACAGGAAAGTATAAGCGAAAGAAATGCTCAGTAAGATCATTATAGCGAATATATGGTCATTTTGATATAAAACCGACATCTGCATTATAGCAGAACATTTAAAATCATAATTGCTGAATCATAAAATTTTAGTTGAGGAACCCCGAAATTGGTTCCTTAATTGTGTTCAAAATCATTTTGATATTTTTGGGCGAAATGTTTCAGCAATACTTTGAATCTTGACAAGAATAAAACTCGTAAAATAGTGTTTACGGAAATATCGTAAACAACACTAACAAGAAGCAATGATTATGGAGTGAGTCATGAACTTTATTCAAAATTGAACTCTTGATATTAATACTCATTTTGTTGTCATACCAAATTAGATATCAATACGAACTTTGATGCTTACCACATCCCATACTGAAGTCAACATCAATCATCTATACTAATACCACCTTTGATATTTAACAACAAAGTAAGTATCATCATAAATCAGAACATGAATAAAACTGCATTTTACCATTATTTCAAAACAGAAACAATTGATAAATCATTTATTCTATGAATATCAAAAATGATATGATAATTTAGATTGGGATCATTCTCCGACGGACGTACTATCACATGCTGATCAGCCCGTGTGATAGCACTGAGTCTTGATTCATGGAAACATGACCCCAAAACACGAGTACTCAAACAAAAGGCAATATACCTGCCCGTGGCAAAAAATATGTCATAATATTCCATGTGACACTTAGAAATAGCCCTCCGCTGGACCGTCCGTCCCGGTCACTTACGCAATTATGATCCAATCTTAAAACCTTTTATTGAGAAGGGGTCATAATAATCGACACCCGAAATAATTTTGTTCCCCCATTCACTTGGGCAGGAATATTCACAACCAAATCATTTTTCTCAAAATCCAAAACATTTATAAATCCGCTAATTGGATAAGTAAAAACAGTTGCCTATTCTGAACATAGAATAACATATGAGCATTTACATAAACAGAATTATTTAATTCAGCGATATGTAAAATATTTATCTATTTTGAGCTGAGAATAGGGAAAGCAATACTTGCATAAGAAGATTTAAAATAATTATCACTTGAACAATAAGTGATGATAGGGATACTTGCCTTTGGGATTTAGTAGTTAGTCACACTCACAATGATGCATCTATTCTGACATTCTGTCTCAAAACTTCACCGTCCTTCTTTTCAACACCTCACTCATATGCTGCTCTTGCGATTACTAGAAGCCAGATATCCAATACCATTCCATCTCATTCTTTATCCAACACCTTGTCCTGATCACTCGAATGATCCACATTTATAATTAAAAGATATAGATTTAATCGTCTAAATGATAATAACTCGACGAACTGCGCGTCAAAATCCTATTGTCTACCCATATGATAACCCGCACACAAAGAAGATAGTCAAATACAAGACTCTTGACTCATGTACGCACGTAATTCACATAGCACGTAAACACGTAACTCACGTATCACATAATTCATATCACATATGACTCGGTTCGCTAAAAGATTCGACTCGATATATTTAAAACTGAAATCGGGTCAAAAATATGATTTTACTGATCAAAAATCGACTCAGACTGATTCGTAAAATAAGCGACCTTTCAAAACAAAAGAATTTGGGTGTCGAAAGTATTTTTATTGAAAGAAGAATATTTTTCTGAGTCTATACGCGTTCGTTTCGTATTAAACGGACGAACGGTTTATTTATTAAGAATAAAATAAGAATAAACGGGAATAAATCAATTAATATTAATATTAATTGATTTTTTAATACCAAAAATATAATTTTTAGAAGCTTAAAATAATTTTTTAAGGTATTATTTGAATTAATTATATATAATTTATATTTATTTAACTATTTATAAATAAAATTAATTGATTAAATAATTTAATCAATTAATTAAACCCAAAAATAATTAACTAAAATAAATTGTAAATAATTAAAACAAATATGATTTTTTGAAAATAATAAAGTAAAATTATTTCTGGGAATTTAAAAGAATTCAGTTAATTATTAAATAATTAACTAAATAATTTCTGGAAATTAAAATGGATTTTTGGAATTTACAAAAATAGAGTTTTTGATTTAGAATTAAAATAAACTACAAAAACACTTTCAGAATAGAATTTTGGGGAAATTAAGATCAAAACTGGGTTGTACAAGTCAGCCAAACGGGTCGGGAAGAACCTTCACGGGTTCGCATGAACACCGCCGGAAATTCCCGCAAGTTTCTGGGAATTCCCAGATTCCGGTGGCCGGGGAATTTGCCGGCGAGGTCATTCCCTCCCCAAAACACGCGTCTGGGGCTGGTTTTTCAACACGAATAATTTGGAATCAAAACGGAAGTCTAATCCTAACAAAAATGTTCGCAACCAGTTGCCAGAATCGGTTTTCCGATCAAAACCGAAGAAAATCCGGCGACCGGCATCCAAAATCCGGTAAACCTTCAAAGCACAACCAAACTTAACTTTTAACATCACAAATCAATGCTTATATCCACCCGAATCTTTTCCAGAAATCAAAATAAACAAACAATCACCAAGTAGCCTAGAAATTCAATTAAAAAAATTTGATAAACTCAAGAACTCGTTTTTTAACAAATCGAACTAAAACATCCATAAAACCGGTCCAAATACATCATATTAAACATAATAAAGCTAACTATACCATCAGAAACAATCAAAAACTCCAAAAATAAAAAGTCCCAATTCTTGAATATAAACTGTAACACCCCCAAATCCGATCCGGGGTCGGGGATTCGGGTTATCACGAGTTCCATTTCCCTTATCAATACTTAATCTTAACAGTCAACCAACTATTGTGTACTGTGACCCCACAATTTACACACACACACACACCACAAGTTATAGTCTCAGAGATGAATACCAAAAATAACACAAGTCATTTTATTCCACAATTATAAACCATTTCACCTTAAAAAGGGTTTCTGAATAATTTACATATTCCTTGCCATTATTATAATTCATAAATATACATAATTCTGGTACATCAAAAGTTGAAAGCCTAGCCTATTGGTAGATCCTACCTCAGCTACAACGACATCAACGCCTACAGGAAACTGCGGAACGTTTCCTATCCGCTCGCGAATTGGGAGCTTGATCCTGTTCATCTTGTCTATCTGTTGTTGTGTGATGAAAGAAGAAAGCAAGGGTGAGCAACAAGCCCACCGAAATAATATGTATAATAATTAACAATATATGAGTATTCTCATCGTACTCATGAAAGTCTTGGCCAAGAAGAAATGAACCAAGCTGATATCTTAACGCGACCAAGTCACAAAAAATTCAGTATATATATATATACATATATACTTTTCACAATTTGAAATTTTCTGACATGTATAATATACACAGAGTTCCAGTTTATAACTGTATAAAAATATCGTTGCAAGGTGATCTCATATATCTAACCTTGTCTCAACGTTTTTCTGAAAATCTTTGACATGCACAAGATAATCATTTACTAGATATAAGTTTAAAAGATGAAGTTACAAGATACTCCAATATACTTATATCTTTTCCGAATACTACTTGAACTACCACCGTTCAAGGTATAATCAGTTTCAAAAGTTCATCACATAGATGAGACTACAAAAAAAGACTTGGATAGACTCAATCTTTGAATATCATTATAAATAATGAAGTTACGAAATACTTCATTAAGTCCTGATATATATATACACCTATATATATACATTTCATACACTTCTTGAAAACCTCTGTTATGAAAATTATAAACAGAGTTGCAATATCCAATGAATTTGGAAAGGAGAAAACCTTGGCATAAACCTGATATCTTGCCAAGGTTCATAAACCTCTGTTATGAAAATTATAAACCGTTCAAGTTATAATTAGTTTCAAAAGTTCATCACACTGATGAGACTACAAGATAAGACTTGAATAGATTCAATCTTTGAAATATTTTGAAGGAAATGAAGTTATGATATACTTCATTAAGTCCCGATATATATATATACACCTATATATACATACGTTTCCTGAAAACCTCTGTCATGTAAAGTATGAACAGAATTGCAATATCCAATAAATTTGGAAAGGAAAGAATTTTGGCATAAACCTGATATCTTGCTGATCAGGCAAAGATACCAATAAGTAACCTTTTCTACTAGTAGATGGATGAATTCCCCAATGGTCATCACCTTGGCTGCAATAGGACCTTATGTTGGACTGCCACTCAGCCACTTACGCATTTGATGGACTCCCACTGAGCCACTTACACTTTTATGGACGCCCACTGAGCCCATGTTGCTTATGCCGACTCAAATAGATGGACTTACTTCCCGAACGTTGGGCAAGTAATCAAAATGTTTTCTCAGAACAGCAACCTTGCTGCGAATATAAAATACACCACAGAGCCGGGTCCCTCGGGTTTTGAGCGAGTATTTAAATCCCCTTTGAAAGGAAGATCTTAAATATAAAAATGAGTTTTGGGATCCGCTCTAACTTTCAAAATCATTTTGAAGACTCGAAAACATTTTTAGAATGTTTGGAGTAATGCTGATTTAATAAAATAAATAAATCCCAATATATTAGAAAATATCTGAATATTATTATTTAAATAATATTCCCATAAGGATAATCTCTATATAAACAATTTGAAGTAGAAGTTTTAAAACTCATACTTGAAATGAATATTAAATAACCAAAGATATACTTATACGAAAGTACTATCTTTATTTGAATAATCGAAAATAAGTTTGATTATCGAAACATTATTCTTTAATAAAATAAAGAATAATATTTAGTAAATAAGCGGAGTCATAAGTCCTCAAAGAATATTCAAAAATAATATTCATTAAATAAAATAACGGAGTCATAAATCTTCGAATGAATATTCAAAATAATATTCATTAAATAAATAAAATAAAGTTATCGAATAAACCTTATTCGATTAATAGTTTTGAAAACTATATCAATATATATATATATATATATATAAATATATATATATACTATACTCGGGAACATCGACTCCCGGTTTAGAAAAATGTTCACATTTGGGTCCCCTATACTCAGGGTATACGCAACTACTGCTTATCTCTAGCATAGGTATTATGCAACTATAAGCATTGAAATCAACAGATAGATATCAAGATTACAAAACACACATGCATATAAACCATATCAGCATGCTCCAATATATCACAAGATTTGCTAATTAACCATCATGCATCTATCACAAGATAATGCATATACATGTATACATCATAACAACAGTATAACGGGTAGAAAACTTTCCTGAGCGATTGGGGGTGGTAAAAGTCCTGGGATGAGTCTTGTAACCTATAAACCACATATAAGTTGGAATTAAACCAAAGTCGCTCAAGAATCTATATTTTAACCAATTAGACTCTAACGCTCGCTTTGCGCTCAACGGTTCTCTTAAGTCGCTCGAGTACCCTCAGCTCCATCATTTTTAATAAATTAACCATTAAGAGTTTTAAGGCGATTCTTTCGCGAGTGCCTTACCAACTGCCTAATACACTTTACATAAATGTTTCCTACTCCAATTAGTCATTTAAAGTCTTTAACCAATGTTTCAAAGTAAGGAGAGGGGTAATGGTTCGTTCGCGAAACGTCATTACTTAAAACGGTCATTTCTCCTAAACCATACATCGGATTCAAACGAACCACATATCAAAACGAAGCTCGTAATATGAACTATCTAATCATGGCAGTGGTCAAAACCTAACAGTGAGTACTCGGGTCCTGATGTTAAGAACAAAACAGTCTAAAGTAAATCGGACATTGTGACGGCTATGTTTACGCGATTACCAATTTTTATCCTACTCCAAATCAACCACCAATCAACCACAATTCAACCATACAACCAAAATCCATACATACAATGCTAAAACAGCCCCAACAACTCAATATTTACAATTTACACTACTTCCCACTCATGAACTAAAAGCTTACATAAGTTCTTTAACTAATCAACAAGATTTACAACTCCAAACACATCACAAAACCAACACATCTCTAAATACACAATAATCAAGCTTCTCATGAACCATTCCAAACACAAAAACTCTAAATATACAAAAGTAGGGCTAGGGTATGAGATTATACCTTCCTTGGTGAGTAAAAGTAACTAAGGAGCTTGGAATCACCCTTGAAAGTCCTTACCAAAGCTTAATCTAAACAAAAACTCAAGAACAAAATTTTAAGTTCTTGAAAAACACTATTCACCCTCTTCTTCCATGAATTTTAGGAAGAGATTGTGAAGGAATTTGAAGCATAAACTTATAGGATAGCTATATCTATGCATAAGGAACCTTAGATAATTACCTCACTAATTAATGAAGCTTGGAACTTGGATTTGGGTTTTTTTCTTCTTGAAAATGGAAAAGGGCCGAGAGCTTCTCTTGGAAAAATGAAGTCCAGATGTGTTTTTGTGTTTGTGATTTGTTTTTCTTGGTTGCTAGGTTTTTGTTTTGTTTAATTACCCTTTTAACCATGTAAAATTGTGTGGTTAATAATCAACCACACTTCCTTCCTTTTTGGTCATGCTTAGGTCATCAATCTTATGTCATCTTCCCATGCTTGTCCTCTTCTTATTAGTTTGATGACATCATCCTCACTAACCTCTTTGATTAGCTCCTAATTACTTGGCTAATGACCGCTGATCTGTTATACGGTTCGCTTAACTTTCGTTTTCGTTTATCGTTTGAGGGATCATACCCGGGATCTTATTACTTGGGTTTCCTTAACCTTTCTCAATACATTATATTCCTTTTATGATCCTCTCTTATAATCCTTGAATTTAAATCCTTTTTATCCCGTTACCTTATACTCAATTCTTTCGGTATTTGGTGGATTTTCGGGAAAAATCAAAGTGTTCGGATTTGGATTCTGACGATCTTTACATACACTTATATACCACATAGGGTACTAATAATATCTCAGAAGATCAATAAAAGAACCCCTACATAGTGTGGTATGAAAAGTTTTCTTATTCAGCATAATCAGCAAAATCACTATTCATAAGGGTCAAAAATTCCAAAAATTGGGGTTATTACATAAACCCTAAAAATTCAATTTTATAAATTACCAATCCTCCGATGATTTTGATGGTGGAATAGGAAAGGGGAGATTGAGGGCTTCAAAACGGCTACATGAGCGTCAAAATCCGAAACCATAATCACCTTCAAATTTCAGATTGATTATCAAGAACATGAAGAACAATTACTAGGGGATTTTATGATTTTTCTGAAAAATAAAATAAAAATCTGATTTATAATAATGATTATCAATAAATAAAAAAACTATTTATACTTATGGAATATTGGTACGCGTTGGATCATATTGGATCGATAAATTAGTTGCTTAGCCGCTAAGTAACTGCAAAACGATTCGAAAATAGATTACTTAACCGCTAAGTAACTATAAAAACGATACAATTAATATCAGCATCGGATAATTATCAAAATTAAGCTTCTTATAAAACACTATATACAAAAATAATGTAATAATATCCCGTCTTCCAATAATACGGATTTTGTTATTTTATCAAAATGATTATCGTATCGAAAATTGTACGCTGAGATGCGTACAGGTCAAACAGTAATCCGGATTGAAAAAAATTAAAACACGGAAAATGTTCAGAATATCGAGATTAGGTTAAGAAGGAGTTTTCAGAAGAGTTTTGGGTTGTAAACAAGCAAAAACAGTTGAAGTTGGACGATTCCCGGCTTTATAAAATAGTTTTATAATTACTCAGAAAAAATAAATAAATCCATAAATCATTATAAAATTATATAACTGCCCAAAAATTACCAGAAAAATATCACAATTATCTATATTTTATTCTGGATATATAATAATTAAAATACTCAAAGAATTTCACATATAAACATCCAAAACATCAACTCCAATTACCAGATAAATCACTAAAATTCATATAAAAATCACATAAACATTTCAATTATTAATAAAAATAATATCTGCAAATATGGGATATTACAACCTGTAATGTAACACCCCCAAATCTGGGGTCGGGGATCCGGGTTGTCATGAGTTCCATTTCCATTAATAACACCCAATCTTAATAAACAATCAACTACTCTGTACTGTGACCCCACAATATACACACACACACCACAAGTTATAGTCTCAGAGATGAATACCAAAAATAACATAAGTCATGTTATTCTATAATTATAAGTCATTACACCTCAAAAGGGTTTCTGAATAAATTTATATTTCTTTGCCATTATTACAATTCATATTATACATAAGTCTGGTTTATCAATAGTTGAAAACCTAGCCTATTGGTAGCTCCTACCTCAGCTACGGCGGCATCAACGCTTCCAGAAAACTGCGGAACATTTTCTAACCGCTTGCGAATTGGAAGCTTGGTCCTGTTCATCTTTTTTATCTGTTGTTGTGTGATGAAAGAAGAAAGAAAGGGTGAGCAGCAAGCCCACCAAAATAATATGTATAATGATTTACAATATGCGAGCCTTCTCATAGTACTCATGAAAGTCTTGGTCAAAAGAAATGAACCAAGTTTGATATCTTAATGCGATGAAGTCGCAAAATATTTAGTATATATACATATATACTTTTCAAAATCTTGGAAGTCCTCTTCCATGTATAATTTACATAAAGTTCCAGTTTATAACTGTATAAAAATATCGTTGCAAGGTGATCTCATATATCTAATCTTGTCTCAACGTTTTTCTGAAAGTCTTTGATATGCATAAGATAATCATTTACTAGATATAAGTTTAAAAGATGAAGTTACAAGATACTCCAATATACTTATATCTTTTCCGAATACTACTTGAACTACCACCGTTCAAGTTATAATTAGTTTCAAAAGTTCATCACACTGATGAGACTACAAGATAAGACTTGAATAGATTCAATCTTTGAAATATTTTAAAGGAAATGAAGTTATGATATACTTCATTAAGTCCCGATATATATATATACACCTATATATACATACGTTTCCTGAAAACCTCTGTCATGTAAAGTATGAACAGAATTGCAATATCCAATAAATTTGGAAAGGAAAGAATTTTGGCATAAACCTGATATCTTGCTGATCAGGCAAAGATACCAATAAGTAACCTTTTCTACTAGTAGATGGATGAATTCCCCACTGGTCATCACCCTGGTCGCAATAGGACCTTATGCTGGACTACCACTCAGCCACTTATGCATTTGATGGACTCCCACTGAGCCACTTACACTATCATGGACGCCCACTGAGCCCATGTTGCTTATGCCGACTCGATAGATGGACTTACTTCCCGAATGTTGGGTAAGTAATCAATTCATTTACCAAAACTGCAACCTTGTTGCGAATATAAAATACACCACAGAGCCGGATCCCTCTGGTTTTGAGCGAGTATTTAAATCCCCTTTAAAAAGGAAGATCATAAATATAAAAATGAGTTTTGGGATCCGCTCTAACTTTTAAAAATCATTTTGAAGACTCGAAAACACTTTAAGGAGTGGTTGGAGCAATGCTGATTTAATAAAATAAATCAGTCCCAATGTATTTAGAAAATATCTGAATATTATTATTTAAATAATATTCTCATAAAGAATAATTGAGGTAGAAGTTGGAAAACTTATACTTGAAATGAATAGTAAACAATCAAAGATATACTTATACGAAAGTAATATCTTTATTTGAATAATCAAAAGTAAGTTTGATTATCGAACATTATTCTTTAATAAAATAAAGAATATTAAATAATACGCGGAGTCATAATACCTCAAATTAATAGTATAAATAATATTCATTAAATAAATAAAGGAGTCATACATCCTCAAATGAATATCCAAATCATAATCATTAAATAATATAAACTGAGTCTTAAGCCCTCAAATGAATATTCGAAATAATATTCAATTAATACAATCAAAGGAGTCATAAGTCCTCGAATGTATATTCGAAATAATATTCAATAAATAAAATAAAGTTAAAGTTATCGAATAAACCTTATTTGATTAATAGTTTTGAAAACTATAACCATATATATATATAATATATATAATATTCTCGGGAACATCGACTCCCGGTTTAGAAATATGTTCACCTTTTTATCCCCTATACTAAGGGTAAACTCAAATACCGCTTATCTCTAGCATAGGTATTACGCAACTATAAGCATTTGAACCAACAGATATATAAATCAAGAATATGAAATAGGCATGCATATATACCATATCACATGCTATAATATATAGCAAGAATTTGCTAATAACAAATATACATTTATCACAAGATCATGCATATACAGATATACATCACAACAACAGTATAACGGGTAGAAAACTTGCCTGAGTGCTCCCGGATAGACTTAAGCTTAGAGTGGGTCCGATAACCTATGAACAACAACATAAGTCGGAATTAAACCCCGGTCGCTTAAGAAACTAGACTTTAACCATTTAGAGTCCTAACGTTCGCTTTCGCGCTTAACGATTCACTTAAGTCGCTCGAGTACTCTCGGCTCCACCATTTTTAATAAATTAACCATTAAGGGTTTTAAGGAGATTCTTTCGCGAGTACCTTACCAACTGCTTATTCCACTTAACATAATTGTTTCATACCCCAATTAGTCTTTTAAGGTCCTTAACCAAGGTTTCAAAGTAAAGCGAGGGGTAATGGTTCGGTCGCGAAAAGCCGTTACTTAAAACGGTCGTTTCTCCTAAACCGTACATCGGAATCAAACGAACTACATATCAAAACGAAGCTCGTAACATGAAATATCTAATCATGGTAATGGTCAAAACCTAACAGGGAGTTCTCGGGTCCTGATGTTAAGAGCAAAAACAGTCTAAAGTAAATCGGACATTACGACGGCTATGTTTACGCGATTTCCCAAATTTTTACCATTCCAAATCATATCAATCCAACTACCAATCAACAACAACTAAAGATACACATCAATGCTACTGATTTCAGTCATAATAAGTTCAAGGATCTCAATCCAATCATATATTATAACATCTCCAAATTCAACTAAACTACTTAACAATTAAGCTCGAATCATGCTTATCATTCAAATTACTACTCATCCATCCAAACCATCTCCAAACTTCAACATTCAAACTTATTAATAAAGGGTGTGAAGATTTATACCTTTCTTGGAGGGTGGAAAGTTACTAGGAAGCCTTATGGAGCCTCCTACAAGCTTGATCTTTCCAAAGAAATCAAGAACACAAAGTTAGGCTTTAAAGTTTCTAAAAGTCCGATTGAAAGAACTGTAAAAATGAGGGTCTTACCATGCTTATTTGGATGAGACTTGTGAACCAGAGTTGTAGGCCATCTCAATACCTTTCCAACGAGCTATAGAACACAACATTTGAGTGAGTATTGAAGGAGATATGGCAGTTTAAAGTTGCTGTGTTTATTTTGGCCGAGAGCTTGATGAAGAAAAGGGAAGAGCTTTTGTGTTATTTGAGATTTGTTTTGATTTGCCTTGGTTGGTTGACTTTGTTTTGTTTTAATCATTTTTAACCATGAAAAATTGTGTGGTTATAAATCAACCACACTTCTTTCCCTTATGTCATGCTTTGGTCATCATGTGATGTCACCCTCCACACTTGTCCTCTTCTTGTTGGTTTGATGACATCATCATCCCTAACCTCCTTGATTAACTCTTAATTGCTTGCCTAATGACCGCTGATCTGTTATACGATTCGCTTAACTTTCGTTTTCGTTTATCGTTTGAGGGATCATACCCGGGATCTTATTACTTAGGTTTCTTTAACCTTTCTCAATACATTATGTTCCTTTCATGATCCTCTCTTTTAATCCTTGAATTTAAATTCTTTTTATTCTGTTACCTTATACTCAATTCTTTCTGTACCTGGTAGATTTTCGGGAAAAATCAAAATATTCGAATTTGGATTCTGACGATCTTTACATACACTTATTTATCATATAGAGTACTAATAATATCTCAGAATATCCATAAAAGAACCCCTACCTAGTGTGGCATGAAAAGTTTTCTCATTCAGCAAAAACACTATTCATAAGGGTTTCAAAAAATTTCCAAAAATTGGGGTTATTACAGTCTCCCCTCCTTAAAAGGATTCCGTCCCGGAATCAGATAGAAAATGAATAGGGATACTTTCTTAACATTGCACTTTCTAACTCTCGAGTAAATTTTCCCACATTGTGGTTCTTCCATCAAACTCTAACTAGTTTAATAACCCTTCTCCTAAGCACTTGTTCCTTTTCGATCTATAACCCTTTCTGGTTGCTCCCTATAGGTTATGTCTGGTCGCATGCCTATGCGCTCATATGTCCCTATTTATCTGGCATCCGAATTACACTTCCTTAACATTGATACGTGAAACACGTTATGAACTTGCTACATGTTCGGGGGTAGGGCTAGCTCATATGCTAACTTCCCAAACGTCTTAATATATCCAAGGGTCCAACAATTCGTGGACTTAAACTTTCCTTTTTTTTCAACCCTCATCAATTCCTTTTTAAGGGATACCTATAACATTACTAGGTCCCCTATTTCATACTCTTTGTCCTTTCGTGTCAAATCAACATACTTATCATGTCCATCTTGGGCTACTACCAGCCGTCCTCTGATTAGATCTATCATATCCTTGGTCCTTTGGACCACTGCTGGTCCGAGCATCTTGCGCTCTACAACTTCATCCTAACATAAGGGAGATCGACATTGTCTTCCCTCAAGGATCTCATAAGGCGATATCTCAATACTGACATATGATCTATTGTCGTAAGAAAACTCAATCTGTGTTAAGTGATCATTCCAAATTCTTTCAAGTCTATTGCACAGACTCTTATTATAGCTTTTAGCATTAGAGCTTTTGCTTCTTAATACCCATTCTTTTCCAGTTCGTAATCGCTACTACCTTCCGTTCCTAATATTATACTGGTTATACTTTTGCTCGTTAGCATTCTATAACCTTGTAATAACCACGTCAACCTTAGTATCACGAATGTGTTTCCATTCTGAATACTACCACAACTTTATTACTCCTTTTTCAGCTGTTTCTATTTCCCAAAGTTTGATCAATCATATAGAAGTAAAGGAATTTGTTGAAAGATCACTATGATCATGAACACTTGTTTCATTGTATAGTTAGTAAAGAAGGTGGCCGGCCTTTAGTACTTGACAAACAATTAAACAACAGGCGGTATCCTACTAGGCTTCTATCACACAGATAGATAGTCATTCGGCAATACCTCCCCTTCTGGAAGGGTTGTTCTTCTCAGCTTACATGAAATGAAAAGAAGAGAAAAGGACGAACTGAAGATAATTGTATATATAAAATATACTGCCACAAAATATCTGGCTTGGAATCTACCTCTGAACTATAGAGGTTTGTCGTAGGAGAACAAAACATATATGTATTTATATCAACATCAAGTATTATAGCATCGTATTTCACATGCCTAAATATTTTTGCTATTCCGTCCATCATTCTATGGACCCATGCTCTTCCTCGAGCTTATACACAATCACCTTTGAAACTCCCTCGATATCGAAAATCGAATCTGGGATCTCATTGTAGACATCATCGTTACTAGAATTCTATGCTTGCACCGCAACCTTCCTCATATAGTAATACGACTCTCTTTTCATAAGAAGGAATAAATATTCAATAGGTAGATACTCTACTTAATTAGTCTATCAATGATAACTTATACATTACCACGACCCGATTAGTGGTACTCAATCTCAACATCCATTCCAATAACTCTCACGGTTGTAATCAGCTCATTACTCGCAGAATCATTGCTGCATTACTATGGTCCACCACTAACCTACTATCGTCATTCACTTTCCATGAAATCTTAATATCTAACCATACGGAGTCCATACATGTCGTATCAAATCCTTCTAAGGAGGTAACATATTCACCATTCATGATTCATGAAGAACACTCCTGATCCTGCCATACATACATGACATGAAGCAGATAAAATTGCAGAAGAGTTTCAATCAAAGCAATGATAGCAGGTTAATACCATTCTTAATCATATGCCTTCGATAGAAGACTTAACTCAAAGGTTCGTTTAGTCCTTTTGAAACATGGTCCAGGCTCATTCTCAAGATAGTACTTTCTAAGATAGATAGCCCGCTCATGGTGATTACACAAATTAAACCTTTACCAACTACTATTACGGTTGGGTATTGCACAGTCATCAAGGAATGTCAATCTTCCAAACTATAATACAACCTTCACAGCTTTAACCATCATCACTGTATTCTTTTGGCACAAGTGCTTATAATTATCCTCTTACCTTTAAAGTGTCGGCCACCTCTTTGGCCTTTCCTGATAGTAAAATTTCCTTACAGTCAATGTCATTTTAACCACCTCCAAATAATTTTCTACCTCATTTCAATCACAGCTTATGTGAAGATGTTTTCCTTAAAATCTAATGAGTAAAAACAAAATATCACCATCTTTTTCCATAAGTTATTGCCTCAGTCTTTAGAGGTTAATCACTGTCACGACTGACTTTCAATCATACTTAGAACATCTTTTATCTTAGGCTCTAATTGCCCTGAACAATTTCGACCTTTACTGGTTCGATCCATACTTTCTCGTGGTTTAACACGTGCCCCACTTGGCATCATTATAATTACGTCATATTCCCTTTATCAACATTTCTATTCTTGAGAATTTTGAATATTACCTTTCTCCTTGTAAAACCTCTAAGGTTATCCTTGAATCGTTCCTCCTGTATTCCCTAGATACAGGGCATATCAAGATACCATTTATTAATACCAGAATCATTGCCTATATACTTCTGAAAAATTTCTCCACTGATCCTTAAATGTTGTTATTACCTTAATCCTTTCCAATTCATACTGTCAAAACTCATACTATCCCTATTAAGGATGAAATGCCAACCTTTATGCATTCCCCTAGGATTCGTTTTAAGTTACCGATGTTCTATCCTTAATTCCACCTTTAAAAAGGGTACATGCATCCTTCCATGGATAAATCAAGTCATACATCCCTGATAGGGGTGTCTTATTCAATCATTCCCACCTTGATAGTATATGCCTAATTTTCACAATAACATCTGTATTCAAAATGAGGTCAATCAATATGGCCTCCAAAAGATAACAACGGTTATCCGCTTTTCTTGCCTAATTTGGTAACGATAACAAGGATGTTCTGGAAGATATTGGTCGTGTTCAACGTGAACCTCTTCTTAATAATTCCTTATTTACTTTTATTGTTTAATTCAACAGTCATCTCAATGTTGGGATATCTCTCATTCCTGGTGTCTCCCTTCCTGGGTATCATGCCACCGGTCTTACATATACTTCACATTCTTGAAGGTCACTTCCTTCATCCAATTTTCCTAATTTCTTACTTCCTTGTCTCCTCAGTCTATCCGCGTCTCAATATTTATCCTTCGAACTATCTCAAGGTTTCCTCAAATCCTCCCAACTTACATGGGATAAAATATATGTATCTCTTATTCCTGCAATCATCAACTTTAACTCATGGTGAATCACCCTCATCCTGACAATTACATACTTTTCTATTTCTATTGCTACGAGTCTTTAGGGTTTCCTCATACCCAACTCCCTTATCATTCCTCAAACTCTATTGCCTTTATATTCCTTTCCACTTCAGTTTCTTTTTATTTTCCTTTCTCTTATCATTATTTCATGAACCCACTAATCATTGACTTCAAGCATCACATCATTCTGGGATTCTTGTCATCAGAACGAATCTTGACAACTTTTACAACTTAGCTTCAAATTTCATCATACTCGTCCGCCTTTGTTCTGACTCTAAAGCTTTTACACTATCTCCATAACCTTGGGAATTACTTTCCCGAAAATAATTGACTGAACTTTAATCAGTTTATTCTAACCTCTGGCTCCGTGCCTTTCTTGGTCTTTCACCAGTGGTGGCCCTTCTCTTAGGAGGGTAAGTGACAAAAACAGTCTTTTGTGATTCGTCCATCACTTAGAATCTCAAATGATTCCTATATTTCCTTTAGCGAGGTTCTTGCCTCGACTGGTTCAGCTTGTTCCTTGGAACTCTAAGGGCTTAGCGACTTAAAGGCCCTGAAAGAATTTCTCACCGCATTGTTTCCTCAAGGTGGTGGTTGGGGATAGTAGTCTAAGTTCTTTTTCGACAGGTCCATAAATTGCCGTATAGGAGTACCGTCTCGGGCCTCCTTTCCTTACTCGTCTTTCTGTTTCCTTAGTATGAAATGTTTCATCCTTCTCTTATACTTGGGGTTATCTTATACGTTAAAATCCTCATTTTCCACTTCATTATATTATGGGTTCCTTCTATCTTGATGGCGTCCTCCCTGACTATCATATTCAGGGTTTGCCCTAAATCTTATTCCTCAAACTAGCTTTCATCTAAGATCTCATCTTTAAGCTCTTGAACATTTGGAACCCAAATTCTGTAGGAATACCTCATTATTCCCTTATCATCTTTCTCGGTATTAATCTTTTATCTAATTGTTAGCTCTCTGCCTTCATTCATCACTTTTTCTGGCACAATATGTTCTCTTCCGATAATTCGGACTGTATTGTAATCTCAAACATCTTTTCGGTACCGGCTCCGGTTACCTTCACTTCTATTTCCATTTTCTCAAAATCTCTTATAAACTCTCTCAAAGACATGATCATCTTGAGTTTCTCCTTTTTACTAAGGGCATCAGCCACCACATGGGCTTTCCCCGAATGATACAGAATCTCCCAATCATAATTCTTGATTAGCTCTAACCACCTCCTCGGGCGTATGTTGAGCTCTTTCTACGTAAAAATGTACTAGAGCTCCTATGGTTTGTGAATCTCGCACTTCTCTCCATACAAGTAGTGCCTCAAATCTTTAGGGCAAAACTATTGCCATGAGCCCAAGCTCATGGGTGGAGATATCGAATTTTAAATTCCCTTAATTGTCTTGACGCGTACGCGATTACATTGTTATGCTGTATAAGAAGCACCCTAATTCCTTATGCGAAGCGTCAATACAAATCACAAAATCTCCTTTTTCCATTCGACAATGCCAACATAGGGGCCGTCACCAACCTTTGCTTTAGTTGTTAAAAGCTTTTCTCGTATTTCTCTATCCATTCAAACTTCTCAGTATTACGAGTAAGCCGCGTTAAAGGGGCTACTATCTTTACAAACTTGAACGAACCTCCGGTAGTGACCGGCCAATCCTACCTCTGGTAGTTTCCCTAACCATGGTCATCAATTCCTCAATGGTCCTTTATTCATTCTTGTTAGGATCTTCCACGAGATCCTCCTCAGCAACAATCCCATCTAGGACAACATCCTCAACCATTACATCCTCAATATGAACATCATCCGGTCCTGCGTTAGGACGCTCTATCGGATCCACAATCCGATCTCCAATTAGTAATAAAACATCATCGCGCTGTCACTTGTCAACCTCAGGGTTCGGAGTCCCGCTACCATATACGATAACGAACTACGCTACTATCATGATATTTATAAGGGTTCCCATAAGGGTTTTAACTGTCAGTACTACGTTAGGTAGTCCGACTATGAACTTGGAAAGAGTTCTTATTATCTTAGTGAACTTATTATCTTAACGTCACATCATCTCTGAGGTTTATAACGCTTAGCTCTGATACCACTTCTGTAACACCCCCAAATCTGGGGTCGGGGATCCGGGTTGTCACGAGTTCCATTTCCCTTAATAACACCCAATCTTAATAAACAATCAACTACTCTGTACTGTGACCCCACAATATACACACACACACACCACAAGTTATAGTCTCAGAGATGAATACCAAAAATAACATAAGTCATATTATTCCACAATTATAAGTCATTACACCTCAAAAGGGTTTCTGAATAAATTTACATTTCTTTGCCATTATTACAATTCATATTATACATAAGTCTGGTTTATCAATAGTTGAAAACCTAGCCTATTGGTAGCTCCTACCTCAGCTACGGCGGCATCAACGCTTCCAGAAAACTGCGGAACATTTTCTAACCGCTTGCGAATTGGAAGCTTGGTCATGTTCATCTTTTCTATCTGTTGTTGTGTGATGAAAGAAGAAAGAAAGGGTGAGCAGCAAGCCCACCAAAATAATATGTATAATGATTTACAATATGCGAGCCTTCTCATAGTACTCATGAAAGTCTTGGTCAAAAGAAATGAACCAAGTTTGATATCTTAATGCGATGAAGTCGCAAAATATTCAGTATATATACATATATACTTTTCAAAATCTTGGAAGTCCTCTTCCATGTATAATATACACAAAGTTCCAGTTTATAACTGTATAAAAATATCGTTGCAAGGTGATCTCATATATCTAACCTTGTCTCAACGTTTTTCTGAAAGTCTTTGATATGCATAAGATAATCATTTACTAGATATAAGTTTAAAAGATGAAGTTACAAGATACTCCAATATACTTATATCTTTTCCGAATACTACTTGAACTACCACCGTTCAAGTTATAATTAGTTTCAAAAGTTCATCACACTGATGAGACTACAAGATAAGACTTGAATAGATTCAATCTTTGAAATATTTTGAAGGAAATGAAGTTATGATATACTTCATTAAGTCCCGATATATATATACACCTATATATACATACGTTTCCTGAAAACCTCTATCATGTAAAGTATGAACAGAATTGCAATATCCAATAAATTTGGAAAGGAAAGAATTTTGGCATAAACCTGATATCTTGCTGATCAGGCAAAGATACCAATAAGTAACCTTTTCTACTAGTAGATGGATGAATTCCCCACTGGTCATCACCCTGGTCGCAATAGGACCTTATGCTGGACTGCCACTCAGCCACTTATGCATTTGATGGACTCCCACTGAGCCACTTACACTATCAT
Organism: Apium graveolens; assembly: GCF_009905375.1. Classification (NCBI taxonomy): domain Eukaryota; kingdom Viridiplantae; phylum Streptophyta; class Magnoliopsida; order Apiales; family Apiaceae; genus Apium; species Apium graveolens. The sequence goes on from NC_133656.1 coordinate 47,485,722, forward strand.
GGACGCCCACTGAGCCCATGTTGCTTATGCCGACTCGATAGATGGACTTACTTCCCGAACGTTGGGTAAGTAATCAATTCATTTACCAAAACTGCAACCTTGTTGCGAATATAAAATACACCACAGAGCCGGATCCCTCTGGTTTTGAGCGAGTATTTAAATCCCCTTTAAAAAGGAAGATCATAAATATAAAAATGAGTTTTGGGATCCGCTCTAACTTTTAAAAATCATTTTGAAGACTCGAAAACACTTTAAGGAGTGGTTGGAGCAATGCTGATTTAATAAAATAAATCAGTCCCAATGTATTTAGAAAATATCTGAATATTATTATTTAAATAATATTCCCATAAAGAATAATTGAGGTAGAAGTTGGAAAACTTATACTTGAAATGAATAGTAAATAATCAAAGATATACTTATACGAAAGTAATATCTTTATTTGAATAATCAAAAGTAAGTTTGATTATGGAACATTATTCTTTAATAAAATAAAGAATATTAAACAATACGCGGAGTCATAATACCTCGAATTAATAGTATAAATAATATTCATTAAATAAATAAAGGAGTCATACATCCTCAAATAAATATCCAAATAATAATCATTAAATAATATAACTGAGTCTTAAGCCCTCGAATGAATATTCGAAATAATATTCAATTAATACAATCAAAGGAGTCATAAGTCCTCGAATGGATATTCGAAATAATATTCAATAAATAAAATAAAGTTAAAGTTATCGAATAAACCTTATTCGATTAATAGTTTTGAAAACTATAACCATATATATATAATATATAATATTCTCGGGAACATCGACTCCCGGTTTAGAAATATGTTCACCTTTTTATCCCGAATACTAAGGGTAAACTCAAATACCGCTTATCTCTAGCATAGGTATTATGCAACTATAAGCATTTGAACCAACAGATATATAAATCAAGAATATGAAACAGGCATGCATATATACCATATCACATGCTATAATAAATCGCAAGAATTTGCTAATAACAAATATGCATTTATCACAAGATCATGCATATACAGATATACATCACAACAACAGTATAACGGGTAGAAAACTTGCCTGAGTGCTCCCGGATAGACTTAAGCTTAGAGTGGGTCCGATAACCTATGAACAACAACATAAGTCGGAATTAAACCCCGGTCGCTTAAGAAACTAGACTTTAACCATTTAGAGTCCTAACGTTCACTTTCGCGCTTAACGATTCACTTAAGTCGCTTGAGTACTCTCGGCTCCACCATTTTTAATAAATTAACCATTAAGGGTTTTAAGGAGATTCTTTCGCGAGTACCTTACCAACTGCCTAATTCACTTAACATAATTGTTTCATACCCCAATTAGTCTTTTAAGGTCCTTAACCAAGGTTTCAAAGTAAGGCGAGGGGTAATGATTCGGTCACGAAACGCCGTTACTTAAAATGGTCGTTTCTCCTAAACCGTACATCGGAATCAAACGAACTACATATCAAAACGAAGCTCGTAACATGAACTATCTAATCATGGCAATGGTCAAAACCTAACAGGGAGTTCTCAGGTCCTGATGTTAAGAGCAAAAACAGTCTAAAGTAAATCGGACATTACGACGGCTATGTTTACGCGATTTCCCAAATTTTTACCATTCCAAATCATATCAATCCAACTACCAATCAACAACAACTAAAGATACACATCAATGCTACTGATTTCAGTCATAATAAGTTCAAGGATCTCAATCCAATCATATATTATAACATCTCCAAATTCAACTAAACTACTTAACAATTAAGCTCGAATCATGCTTATCATTCAAATTACTACTCATCCATCCAAACCATCTCCAAACTTCAACATTCAAACTTATTAATAAAGGGTGTGAAGATTTATACCTTTCTTGGAGGGTGGAAAGTTACTAGGAAGCCTTATGGAGCCTCCTACAAGCTTGATCTTTCCAAAGAAATCAAGAACACAAAGTTAGGCTTTAAAGTTTCTAAAAGTCCGATTGAAAGAACTGTAAAACTGAGGGTCTTACCATGCTTATTTGGATGAGACTTGTGAACAAGAGTTGTAGGCCATCTCAATACCTTTCCAACGAGCTATAGAACACAACATTTGAGTGAGTATTGAAGGAGATATGGCAGTTTGAAGTTGCTGTGTTTATTTTGGCCGAGAGCTTGATGAAGAAAAGGGAAGAGCTTTTGTGTTTTTTGAGATTTGTTTTGATTTGCCTTGGTTGGTTGACTTTGTTTTGTTTTAATCATTTTTAACCATGAAAAATTGTGTGGTTATAAATCAACCACACTTCTTTCCCTTATGTCATGCTTTGGTCATCATGTGATGTCACCCTCCACACTTGGCCTCTTCTTGTTGGTTTGATGACATCATCATCCCTAACCTCCTTGATTAACTCTTAATTGCTTGCCTAATGACCGCTGATCTGTTATACGGTTCGCTTAACTTTCGTTTTCGTTTATCGTTTGAGGGATCATACCCGGGATCTTATTACTTAGGTTTCTTTAACCTTTCTCAATACATTATGTTCCTTTCATGATCCTCTCTTTTAATCCTTGAATTTAAATCATTTTTATTCTGTTACCTTATACTCAATTCTTTCTGTATCTGGTAGATTTTCGGGAAAAATCAAAGTATTCGAATTTGGATTCTGACGATCTTTACATACACTTATTTATCATATAGAGTACTAATAATATCTCAGAATATCCATAAAAGAACCCCTACCTAGTGTGGCATGAAAAGTTTTCTTATTCAGCAAAAACACTATTCATAAGGGTTTCAAAAAATTTCCAAAAATTGGGGTTATTACATGTAACGCCCCCAAATCCGGGGTCAAGGGATTTGTTCGTCACTATGAAACCTCAATCCAAATTAACCTAATTAATCAATAAACAATTGACAACGGAAGATATTTAGCATAAATGACCCCAACTAATCCAAGATCATTTAAGGTTACAGTTCTAGAAACAAGATATCCAAATTCCATAAATAGATTTTCACTTTCTTTTAAAACTCTTTTCAACAAATTACAATTCACTACTAACCCGCTAGTATAACTTCCAAAAGAAGTATACTAGGCCCAAATACAATACACAACTATAATTTAATATAATATAACCAACTTTACACAACAGAACTTACACTAGTTCACAAACCCTGGACCAACCACCTTCCAAAAGCTTCTTCATTGCTTCCTCAAATTACGCAGCGAAACAACGCAAGTTAATCCTCACTGGAGGTTAAATTTGAAAACAGGCAAGTATGTGCGAAAGAAATGCTCAGCAAGATCATTATAGCGAATATAGGGTTGTTTTGATATAAAACCGACATCTGTATTAGAGCAGAACATTTAAAATCATAATTGCTGAATCATAAAATTTTAGCTGAGGAACCCCAAAATTGGTTCCTTAATTGTGTTCAGAATCATTTTGATAATTTTGGGCAAAATGTTTCAGCAATACTTTGAATCTTGACAAGAATAAAACTCGTAAAATAGTGTTTACGGAAATATCGTAAACAACACTAACAAGAAGCAATGATTATGGAGTGAGTCATGAACTTTATTCAAAATTGAACTCTTGATATTAATACTCATTTTGTTGTCATACCAAATTAGATATCAATACGAACTTTGATGCTCACCACATCCCATACTGAAGTCAACATCAATCATCTATACTAATACCACATTTGATATTTAACAACAAAGTGAGTATCAGCATAAATCAGAAACTGAATAAAACTGTATTTTACCATTATTCCAAAATAGAAATAGTTGATAAATCATTTATTCTATGAATATCAAAAATGATATGATAATTTAGATTGGGATCATTCTCCGACGGATGTACTATCACATGCTGATCAGCCCGTGTGATAGCACTGAGTCATGATTCGTAGAAACATGACCCTAAAACACGAGTACTCAAACAAAAGGCAATATACCTGCCTGTGGCAAAAATTGTGTCATAATATTCCATATGACACTTAGAAATAGCCCTCCGCTGGACCGTCCATCCTGGTCACTTACGCAATTATGATCCAATCTTAAAACCTATTATTGAGAAGGGGTCATAATAATCGACACCCGAAATAATTTTATTCCCCCATTCACTTGGGCAGGAATATTCGCAACCAAATCATTTTTCTCAAAATCCAAAACATTTATAAATCCGCTAATTGGATAAGTAAAAACACTTGCCTATTCTGAACATAGAATAGCAGATGAGCATTTGTATAAACAGAATTATTTAATTCAGCGATATGTAAAACATTTATCTATTTTGAGCTGAGAATAGGGAAAGCAATACTTGCATAAGAAGATTTAAAATAAATATCACTTGAACAATAAGTGATGATAAGGATACTTGCCTTTGGGATTTAGTAGTTAGTCACACTCGCAATGACAAACTCTATTCTGACATTTTGTCACAAAACTTCATCGTCCTTCTATTCAACACCTCACTGATATGCTGCTCCTGCGATTACTAGAAGCCAGATATCCAATACCATTCCATCTCATTCTTTATCCAACCCCTTGTCCTGATCACTCGAACGATCCACATCTATAATTAAAAGATATAGATTTAATCGTCTAAACGATAATCACTCGACGAACTGCGCGTCAAAACCCTATTGTCTACCCATACGATAACCCGCACATAAAGAAGACAGTCAAATACAAGACTCTTGACTCATGTACGCACGTAATTCACATAGCACGTAAACACGTAACTCACGTATCATATAATTCACATCACATATGACACGGTTCGCCAAAAGGTTCGACTCGATATGTTTAAAACTGAAATCGGGTCAAAAATATGATTTTATCGATAAAAAATCGACTCAGAATGATTCGTAAAATAAGCGACCTTTCGAAAGAAAAGAATTTGAGTCTCGAAAGTATTTTTGTTGAAAGTGGAATATTTTTCTGAGTCTATACGCGTTCGTTTCATATTAAACAGACGAACGGTTTATTTATTAAGAATAAAATAAGAATAACCGGGAATAAATCAATTAATAATAATATTAATTGATTTTTAAATACCAAAAGTATAATTTTTAAAAGCTTAAAATAATTTTTTTAGGAATTATTTTAATTAATTATAAATAATCTATATTTATTTAACTATTTATAAATAAAATTAATTGATTTAATCAAATAATTAAACCCATAAATAATTAACTAAAATAAATTGTAAATAATTAAAACAAATATGAATTTTTGAAAATAAAAAGTAAAATAATTTCTAGGAATTTAAAAGAATTTAGTTAATTATTTAATAATTAACTAAATAATTTCTGGAAATTAAAAAGGATTTTTGGAATTTACAAAAATAGAATTTTTGACTTAGAATTAAAATAAACTGCAGAAACACTTTCAGAATAGAATTTTGGGGAAATTAAGATCAAAACCGGGTTGTACAAGTCAGCCAAACGGGTCGGGAAGAACCTTCACGGGTTCGCATGAACACCGCCGAAAATTCCCCGCGGTTTCTGGGAATTCCCAGATTTTGCTGGCCGGGGAATTTGCCGACGAGGTCATTACCTCCCCAAAACAGGCGTCTGGGGCTGGTTTTTCAACACGAATAATTTGGAATCAAAACTGAAGTCTAATCCTAACAGAAATGTTCGCAACTAGTTGCCAGAATCGGTTTTTCGATCAAAACCGAAGAAAATTCGGCGACGGGCATCCAAAATTCGGAAAACCTTCAAACCACAACCAAACTTAAATTTTAACATCACAAATCAAAGCTTATATCCACCCGAATCTATTCCAAAAATTAAAATAAACTCAATTTTATTTTAGCCCAGAAATAACCCACCAAGTAGCCCAGAAATTCAATTTAAAAATTTGATAAACTTAAGAACTCGGTTTTTAACAAATCAAACTAAAACATCCATAAAACCAGTCCAAATCCATCATATTAATTGTAATAACCCCAAATTTTTTAACTTTTTGTAACCCTTAATATTAGTGTTTTTGCTGATTATGCTGAATAAAAAAAACTTTTCATGCCACACTTTGTAGAGGTTCTTTTATTGTTATTCTGAGATCTTATTAGTACTCTATATGGTAGATAAGTGTATGTAAAGATCGTCAGAATCTGAATTCGAAACACTTTGATTTTTTTCCCGAAAATCCACCAGATACTGAAAGAATTGAGTATAAGGTAACAGGATAAAAAGGATTTAAATTCAAGGAGTATAAGAGAGGATCATTAAAGGAATACAATGTATTGAGAAAGGTTAAGGAAACCCAAGTAATAAGATCCCGGGTATGATCCCTCAAACGATAAACGAGAACGAAAGTTAAGCGAACCGTATAACAGATCAGCGGTCATTAGCCAAGTAATTAGGAGCTAATCAAAGAGGTTAGTGCTGATGATGTCATCACACCAACAAGAAGAGGATAAGTGTGGGAAGATGACATAGGAGGATGAAATAAGCATGACCAAAATGGAAGGAAGTGTTGGTTGATTATAAACCACACAAAATTTACCATGGTTAAAAGGTTAATTAATCAAAACAAAAACAAAAAAACCAAGCCAAGGCAAAACAAATCACAAAATACAAAGTGACTTCACCTTTCCATCAAGGAGCTCTCGGCTTCATCTCTTTTTCAAAGAAAGAAAAATTCAAATTCAAGTTCCAAGCCTTGTTAATTAGTGAGGTAATTATCTAAGGTTCCCTGTACATAGATATAGATATCCTATAAGTCTAAGCTTCAAATTCCTTCACAATCTCTTCCTATAATTCATGGAAGAAGAGAGTGAATAGTATTTTTCAAGAACTTGAAATTTTGATCTTGTGTTTTTGTTTAGATAAAGCTTTAGTAAGGATTTTCCAAGGTTGTTTCAAGCTCATTAGTTACTCTTACTCACAAGGAAGGTATAATCTCTTAACCTAGCATAATTATTGAATGTTAAGAGCTTGTTATGAGTAGTATAGTTCATGAGAGGCATGATTATTGTGTATTTAGAGATTGGTTGGGTTTGTGATGTTTTTGGAGTTGTAAATCTTGATTATTAGTTAATGAACTTAAGTAAGCTCTTAGTTCATGATTAAGAAGTAGTATAAATTGGAAATCTTGAGATGTTGGGGCTTTTGTAGTAGTGTATGAATGGATTTTGGTTGTAATAATGATTGTGGGTTGATTGTGGATTGATTTGGAGTAGTATAAAATTTGGTAATCGCGTAAACATAGTCGTCATAATGCCCAATTTACTTTAGACTGTTTTTGTCCTTAACATCAGGACCCGTGAACTCATTGTTAGTTTTTGACAATTTCCATGATTAGATAGTTCATGTTACGAGCTTCATCTTGATATGTGGTTTGCTTGAATCCGATGTACGGTTTAGGAGAAACGACCGTTTTAAGTAACGGCGTTTCGCGAACGAACCATTACCCCTCGCCTTACTTTAAAACCTTGGTTAAGGACCTTAAATGACTAATTGGGGTATGAAACAATTATGTAAAGTGGATTAGGCAGTTGGTAGGGTACTCGCGAAAGAATCGCCTTAAAATTCCTAATGGTTAATTTATTAAAAATGGTGGAGCCGAGGGTACTCGAGCGACTTAAGTGAATCGCTAAGCGCCAAAGCGAACGTTAGGGTCTAATTGGTTAAAGTATAGATTCTTGAGAGACTTTGGTTTAATTACAACTTATATGTGGTTTATAGGTTACAAGACTCATCCCAGGACTTTTACCACCCCCAGTCGCTCAGGAAAGTTTTCTACCCGTTATACTGTTGTTGTGATGTATACATGTATATGCATTATCTTGTGATAGATGCATGATGGTTAATTAGCAAATCTTGCGATATATTTGAGCATGCTGATATGGTTTATATGCATGTCTATTTCGTAATCTTGATATCTATCTGTTGATTCCAATGCTTATAATTGCATAATACCTACGCTAGAGATAAGCAGTAGTTGCGTATACCCTTAGTATAGGGGACCCAAAGGTGAATATTTTTCTAAACCGGGAGTCGATGTTCCCGAGTATAATATATATGTATATATATATAGTTTTCAAAACTATTAATCGAATAAGGTTTATTCGATGACTTTATTCTATTTAATGAATATTATTTTGAATATTCATTCGAGGACTTATGACTCCGCTTATTTACTAAAAAATTATTTTCGAATAGTGTTTCGATAATTAAACTTATTTTCGATTATTCAAATAAAGATCGTACTTTCATATAAGTATATCTTTGGTTATTTATTATTCATTTCAAGTATAATTTTTAAAACTTCTACTTCAATTATTTTATAAGGATTATCCTTATGGGAGTATTATTTAAATAATAATATTCAGATATTTTCTAATATATTGGGACTGATTTATTTTATTAAATCAACATTACTCCAAACATTCTTAAAAATGTTTTCGAGTCTTCAAAATGATTTTAAAAGTTAGGGCGGATCCCAAAACTCATTTTTATATTTAAGATCCTCCTTTCGAAGGGGATTTAAATACTCGCTCAAAACCTGTGGGATCCGGCTCTGTGGTGTATTTTATATTCGCAACAAGGTTGCTGTTTTGATAAATGAATTGATTACTTACCCAACGTTCGGGAAGTATGTCCATCTAATTGAGTCGACATAAGTGACAAGCCGGGGTACGGTCTATCAAAGTATAAGTGGCTGGGTGGCAGCCCATCAATGCGTAAGAGGCCGGGTGGCGGTCCAGCACAAGGTCCTAATGAGGCCAGGGTGATGACCGGTGGAGGATTCATCCATCTACTAGTAGAAAAGGTTATTGGTATCTTTTCCTGATCAACAAGATATCAGATTTATGCCAAAATTCTTTTCTTTCCAAAAATTCATTGGATATTGCAAACTCTGTTCATACTTTACATAACAGAGGTTTCCAGGAAATGTATAAGAGATATATATATGTGGATATATATAGCGGGACTAAATAAAGTATCTCGTAACTTCATTTCATTCAATAATATTTCAAAAATTGAATCTATTTAAGTCTTAACTTGTGGTCTCATCTATGGGATGAACTTTGAAAACTTATTATACTTTGAAAAGTGGTAGTTCAAGTAGTTTTCTAAAATGATATAAGTATAGTGAAGTAATTGGTAACTTCATCTTCCTTTAAGCTTATATCCAGTAAGTAATTACCTTACACTTGATAAAGGGTTCTAGTAAGTTATCCATTTAGATACTTCCATTATTGTTTACACTATATATTATCTTGCGAGCTGTAATGCTCACTCTTGCCTCATTTCTTCATCACACAACAACAGTTAGGAAAGACGGCCAGACTCAAGCAGACCCAACGCAAGCGCGTGGGAAGCGTCCCGTATTTTCCCGTTGATATCATAGCTGCTATAGATGCAGAGGTAGATCTATTTGTAGATCAGGCATTCTACTTTTGGGAATCAATTATGTATAATTATAACTGGTGGGAGATAATGGAAATTAACTGTAAACTTATCAAGTAATCATTTTGGGTTGTAATAACTTTTAAATTGTGGATTCAAGGACTTGTACTTATTTCAATTTCATCTCTGAGACTATAATGTGTTGTGATGTGTGTTAGTGTGGGGTCACAACATGAGGTTATTTATTATTAATTAAGTTAAGTGATATTGTGAAAAGAAAGACCGTGACGACCCGGATCCCCGACCCCGGATCTGGGGGTGTTACAGAAATGGTATCAGAGCTAAGCGTTATAAACCTCAAAGATGATGCGACGATATAATAATAAACTCACAAAGATAAAAAGAATTCTTGCCAAGTTCATAGTCGGACTACTTAAAGTAGCACTGATAGTTAAAACCCTTACGGGAACCCTTATAAGTATCATGATAGTAACTTAGCTGATTTAATATGTAGGCTCATGAGATAGAGGACCCAGAGATGTTCGAGCGTGAGCATGATGAGGCACTACTAGATGCCGAGGATCAGGAGGAGCCTGAGATGGAGGAGGAGGACCCCTCAGAGGAGTCAGAGATGGAGGTTATTGCGAGTTCAGATGAGGAGGACCCGGATGAGGTCCTAGTGGCTAAGGAGCATGTCAGAGCTATGGTAGAGTACACTGGTACCCCTTTACCCTCACTCCCGGTGGTCAGAGCTCCTACCCCTGCACCACTATCTTGGAGACCCTATGATGACAGCTCTGAGACCCATACTCCCGAGCCTAGGCAGACCGAGGAGGCACCCCCAGCGGCTCCAGATTCACCACCTCTCGACCCTGCCCATAGGCAGTCTTTGTTAGCTCATGGCTATGTTCAGGATGTACTGGGGACTCGAGTGGCTGTTGCTGAGGCCCGACTGGATGAGGTCATGAGGGAGTTGGAGGTGGAGAGGGCTGGTCGATGTGCCCGATCTTATGAGGCTAGAGCTACCATACCCCGATCCCTGAGAAGGGAGCTGAATGGGATAGAGCTAACGGCCCGTGCGAGACTCCGATCACTCCAGGGGGCAGGCATGGCAGGATCTCTAGGAGGCAGGCTGACTACATCTTCTGTCGTGCGATGGAAAGGGTGTGGGAGCTGACCTGCTCCGGTGTGTGATTCAGGACCAGTGATGGGGTAGTCTATTCGTCTAGTTAGTCGAGGCCATAGTAAGAACCAATTTTCCGGGATAGTTGACTTGTATATAGCATCCCTTTCTCTAACTAGACAGATAGACTCTTGTGTATCACTTTTGGGCAAATTGCTGTAGAACTGTTGTACTTTTGACCAAGATCAAACTATGTATTTCTCGCATTATGTATATTTTTGTTTCCTTTTAGTTCAGTTCCTTAGTGACGAGATCACTGTTCTTATCGTTATTAATACTACACTTCTTATTAGAACTGTCATAATATAATATAATTGCGAGATACATTCTTCCCATTATAGAACTGTGCAAGGCACAATTTTATGTGTGATTGTGACCTAACGTTGAATTTCCCAAAATTTTATCTGTATCATGCTGCCAAGAAAGATTGGAACTAGGGCGAACCCTGGATCTGAGAACTAGGGAAGCCATAACGAGGACGGTAGGAACCAAGAACACAGTGAAGAGGAAGACGAGGATTATGTTGAACAGGATGAATCCCTGTATGAAGAGGAGGAGGAAACATATAATGTTGAAGGATTTGAGATAGAGGCTGAAGAAGGAGAAACTGAGGTTGAGCAACCAGTACCAAACCCAGGCATGGATCCCATGGGACAGTTCATGCAACTGCTAAGGCAGAACTTGGAACGTCAACCCAACCCACCCCCTCAAGGAAATAACAATGTTGTGGCAAACACTTTTAGGGCTTTGAAGTCCCTTAAGCCCCCTGAGTTCCACGGATCAACCGACCTAGTTGAGATAAGGGCATGGCTAAAGGAAATGGAGAAATCTTTTGAGATTCTGAGTACTGATGAGGCACAGAAGACTGTATTTGCTACCTACCTTCTGAAAGGTGAGACTAACTACTGGTGGGAGGCCAAGAAAAACATGGAGACATATGCTATTATAACCTGGGAGAGATTCAGTCAGTTGTTTTTGGGAAAGTATTTCCCGAGGTTTATGGAGAACCAGATGAAGTTCAAGTTCTTGGAGCTAAAGCAGAATAACTTATCTGTAGCAGAGTACGAAGAAAAATTTACTGAGTTATCAAGGTTTGTGTGGAGTTTGTGAGCACCGAGGAAAAGAAAGCTAGGAGGTTTCAGCAGGGACTGAAACCGTGGATTCTGAATAGGGTGGCAATCCTTGAGCTTACTGATTATGCCACTCTGGTGCAGAAGGCAACAATTGTAGAAGCCGGAAGTGAACAGATGCAGAAGGAAAGAGAGAAGAAGGGAATAAAGAGGAAAAGTATGAGCATGGGTGGAGGTTCCGCATGAGGGAGCTTCCCAACTAGATTTAATCGAGGAGCAGTGTCCCTACCAGAAAGAACACTGGGTTTAAGCGGCAAATGAATGTGAATGTGAGCCAGAGCGGCCAGAAGTCAAGAATGTCCTATTCCAACCAGTCTCGACCCCCATTGCCAACCTGTAACACTTGTGGAAAAATGCATTCTGGGGAGTGTAAAGGAAAGCTGGTAATCTGCTTCAAGTACGGTCGAGAAGGTCACTATTCGGACAAGTGCACTTCGCCAGCCCCCATTAACCGCCCAACCACCACTTGTCATCAGTGTGGATGCCTGGGTCATTGGAAGAGGGAATGCCCAATGAACAAACCAGCAGCTTCAGGAGCAAGCAGAGCTGCTTCTAATAAGCCACCTACTGCGAGGACTTTCAACATGACAGTGCAAGATGCTATAAAAGACTCAGATGTGATAACAGGTACCCTTTCTCTAAATTCAATCAGTGCAAATGTTTTATTTGATTCTGGAGCAACTAAATCTTTTATATCAAAGGACTTTGCGCATAAATTAAGACTTAAGGCTGAACCCTTGATAGAACCCTTACAAGTGGAAATAGCCAACCATGAAATTATTCCTGTTAACCAGATTCACCCCGCCTGTGAGTTAGGCATAGGGGAACAATCTTTTAGTGTTCATCTGATTCCTTTTAAATTAGGGGAGTTTGATTAATTTTGGGAATGGACTGGCTATCTAGCAATGATGCTCAGATAGACTGTAAGGGGAAGAAAGTTAAGTTGAATATCCCAGGGAAGAAAGAAGTCATATTTAGAGGAAAGAGGCAGACGCATAAATTTTTGACCATGGCCCAGGCCAATAAGATGCTACGAAAAGGAAACGAGGCTTACCTAGCCTATGTGGTGGACACCCAGAAAGAGGTGTCCAACTTGCAAGATATTCCGGTAGTCAATGAATTTGAAGATGTCTTCCCACAAGACCTTCCGGGATTACCACCTGATAGAGTGATTGAATTTGTTATTGAGTTGGCCCCAGGGACGATGCCGGTTTCAAAGGCACCTTACCGGTTAGCCCCATTAGAAATGAAGGAATTAGCTACCCAATTGCAGGAACTTTTAGATAAGGGTATGATAAGACCCAGTGTGTCTCCGTGGGGAGCACCAGTGTTATTTGTTAAGAAGAAGGATGGGAGCATGAGGCTGTGCATTGACTACCGAGAATTGAACAAGCTAACCATAAAGAACAGGTACCCGTTACCTAGAATAGATGATCTATTCGACCAGCTAAAGGATGCTATTTATTTTTCCAAGATTGACCTGAGAACTGGATATCACCAACTAAAGATTAAACCCGAAGATATTCCCAAGACCGCATTCCGTACCAGGTATGGGCACTATGAGTTCTTGGTAATGTCCTTTGGATTAACCAACGCCCCAGCGACTTTCATGGATTTAATGAACAAAGTATTCAAGAAGTACTTGGACAAGTATGTTATAGTTTTATCGATGATATTTTAATCTACTCAGAGACCGAGGCAGAACATGCAGAGCATTTGAGGATAGCTCTAGAAATACTCAGAGAGGAACAGTTATTTGCCAAATTCTCGAAGTGTGAATTCTGGCGGAATGAAGTACAGTTTTTAGGACATGTGATAAATAAAGAAGGAGTATTGGTCGACCCCTCCAAGATAAAGGCGGTCTCAAATTGGGAAAGGTCAACCACACCCACAGAGGTAAGAAGTTTCATAGGATTGGCCGGCTACTATCGTAGATTTGTACAGGACTTTGCGAAGATCGCAGCCCCATTGACACGACTTACTCGTAAGACAGAGAAGTTTGAATGGACGGAAAAATGCGAGAACAGTTTTCAAGAATTAAAGAAAAGGTTGGTAACGGCCCCGGTGTTGGCACTGCCAGACGGGAAAGGAGATTTTGTGATATATAGTGACGCGTCGCACAAAGGATTAGGGTGTTTACTTATGCAACACGGTAAGGTGATTGTGTATGCGTCGAGATAACTGAAGGAATACGAGATTAGATATCCTACTCATGACGTTGAGCGCGCGACAATAGTTTTTGCCTTACAAATTTGGAGGCACTACTTGTATGGAGAGAAGTGCGAGATTTTCACAGACCATAAGATCCTCAAGTACATATTTACGCAGAAAGAGCTCAACATGCGCCAGAGAAGATGGTTAGAACTAATCAAGGACTATGATTGTGAGATTCTCTATCATCTAGGGAAAGCCAATGTGGTGGCTGACGCCCTTAGCAGGAAGGAAAGACTCAAAATGATAATGACTTCGGAGGAATTGATAAGAGATTACGAGAGAATGGAAATAGAAGTAAAGGTAACCGGAGCCGGAACTGAAAAGCTATTTGAGATCTCGATGCAGCCAGAGTTATTGGAAAAAATTAGATTGTGCCAAGAGAAAGTAATGAATGAAGGCAGAGAGTCAATGACTGGAGAAGAGATCCATACTGAGAGAGATGATAAAGGGATAATGAGGTACTCCTACCGGATTTGGGTTCCGAATGTTCAAGAGCTTAAAGACGAGATTTTGGATGAAAGCCATAGTTCAAGGTATTCCATTCACCCGGGAAGAACCAAGATGTATAGGGATTTGAAGGAGTATTACTGGTGGCCCAACATGAAGAGGGACGTAGCAGAATGGGCAAGCAAATGTTTGACTTGCCAAAGAGTAAAGGTAGAGCACCAGAGACCCAGTGAACTTTTACGACCCCTGGAGATTCCCAAATGGAAATGGGAACAGATAACCATGGATTTTGTTGTCGGCTTACCAAGGACGAAAGCCAATCATGATGCCATATGGGTGATTATAGACCGACTGACAAAGTCAGCTCATTTCATTCCTATCAATGAGAGATATACGGTCGATAGACTGGTAGACATTTACCTTAAGGAAATAGTGACGCGACATGGAGTTTAGCGTCCATTGTCTCAGACCGAGACCCCAAGTTCAACTCTAGATTTTGGAGGAGCTTTCAGGAATGTGCGGGGACCAAATTAAACATGAGTATCGCTTACCATCCCCAAACGGATGGGCAGAGTAAAAGGACCATCCAGACACTAGAGGATATGTTGAGAGTCTGTGCAGTAGACTTTAAAGGAAGTTGGGATGATCACTTGTCGTTGATCGAGTTTTCTTATAACAATAGCTTTCATGCCAGCATCGGAATGCCGCCTTATGAGGCCCTGTACGGAAGAAGGTGTTTATCTCCCTTACACTGGGATGAAGTAGGAGAGCGGAAGATGCTCGGACCCGAAGTGGTCCAAAGGACCAAAGACATTGTCGATCTTATCAGAGGATGGCTGGTAGCAGCCCAAGACAGACAAAAGAAATATGCAGACCTAGCCCGAAGGGACAAGGAGTATGAAGTAGGGGACTTAGTACTGCTAAAAGTATCCCCTTGGAAGGGATTAATGAGGTTCGAAAAGAAAGGGAAACTAAGCCCAAGATACATTGGACCTTTTGAGATACTAAGCCGGATTGGGAAGTTGGCTTACGAGCTAGCCTTACCCCCGAACCTACAACAAGTTCATAATGTGTTCCATGTGTCAATGCTAAGGAAGTATCATCGGGATGCCAGACACATAGTGGAGTACGAGCAGGTGGATATGCAACCAGATCTGACTTACATGGAGAAACCAGTAAAGATTATGGACAAGAAGGAGTAGGTGCTTCAGAACAAGGTGATCAAGCTAGTCAGAGTGCTATGGCAAAATCATAATACGGAAGAATCAACTTGGGAACTAGAGAGCGCAATGCTAGAAAAGTACCCCCAATTGTTTTCTATCTGATTTCGGGACGGAATCCTTTTATGGAGGGGAGACTGTAATAACCCCAATATTTTTCACTTTTTGTAACCCTTATGAATAGTGTTTTTGCTGATTATGCTGAATAAGAAAACTTTTCATTCCACACTTTGTAGAGGTTCTTTTATTGTTATTCTGAGATCTTATTAGTACTCTATATGGTATATAAGTGTATGTAAAGATCGTCAGAATCCAAATTCGAAACACTTTGATTTTTTTCCCGAAAATCCACCAGATACTGAAAGAATTGAGTATAAGGTAACAGGATAAAAAGGATTAATTTCAAGGAGTATAAGAGCGGATTATAAAAGGAATTTAATGTATTGAGAAAGGTTAAGGAAACCCAAGTAATAAGATCCCGGGTATGATCCCTCAAACGATAAACGAGAACGAAAGTTAAGCGAACCGTATAACAGATCAGCGGTTATTAGCTAAGTAATTAGGAGCTAATCAAAGAGGTTAGTGATGATGATGTCATCACACCAACAAGAAGAGGACAAGTGTGGGAAGATGACATAGGAGGATGACATAAGCATGACCAAAAGGGAAGGAAGTGTTGGTTGATTATAAACCACACAAAATTTGCTATGGTTAAAAGGTTAATTAATCAAAACAAAAACAAAGCAACCAAGCCACGGCAAAACAAATCACAAAATACAAAGTGACTTCACCTTTCCATCAAGAAGCTCTCAGCTTCATCTCTTTTTCAAAGAGAGAAAAACTCAAATTCAAGTTCCAAGCCTTGTTAATTAGTGAGGTAATTATCTAAGGTTCCTTGTACATAGATATAGATATCCTATAAGTCTAAGCTTCAAATTCCTTCACAATCTCTTCCTATAATTCATGGAAGAAGAGAGTGAATAGTGTTTTTCAAGAACTTAAAATTTTGATCTTGTGTTTTTGTTTAGATAAAGCTTTAGTAAGGATTTTCCAAGGTTGTTTCAAGCTAGTTAGTTACTCCTACTCACAAGGAAGGTATAATCTCTTAACCTAGCATAATTATTGAATGTTAAGAGCTTGTTATAAGTAGAATAGTTCATGAGAGGCATGATTATTGTGTATTTAGAGATTGGTTGGTTTTGTGATGTTTTTGGAGTTGTAAATCTTGATTATTAGTTAATGAACTTAAGTAAGCTCTTAGTTCATGATTAAGAAGTAGTATAAATTGGAAATCTTGAGATGTTGGGGCTTTTGTAGTAGTGTATGGATTGAGTTTGGTTGTAATAATGATTGTGGGTTGATTGTGGATTGATTTGGAGTAGTATAAAATTTGGTAATCGCGTAAATATAGCCGTCGTAATGCCCGATTTACTTTAGACTGTTTTTGTCCTTAACATCAGGACCCGTGAACTCACTGTTAGGTTTTGACCATTGCCATGATTAGATAGTTCATATTACGAGCTTCATTTTGATATATGGTTCGCTTGAATCCGATGTACGGTTTAGGAGAAACGACCATTTTAAATAACTACGTTTCGCGAACGAACCATTACCCCTCGCCTTATTTTAAAACCTTGGTTAAGGACCTTAAATGACTAATTGGGGTATGAAACAATTATGTAAAGTGGATTAGGCAGTTGGTAGGGTACTCACGAAAGAATCGCCTTAAAATTCCTAATGGTTAATTTATTAAAAATGGTGGAGCCGAGGGTACTCGAGCGACTTAAGTGAATCGCTAAGCGCGAAAGCGAACGTTAGGGTCTAATTGGTTAAAGTATAGATTCTTGAGCGACTTTGGTTTAATTCCAACTTATATGTGGTTGATAGGTTACAAGACTCATCCCATGACTTTTACCACCCCCAGTCGCTCAAGAAAGTTTTCTACCCGTTATACTGTTGTTGTGATGTATACATGTATATGCATTATCTTGTGATAGATGCATGATTGTTAATTAGCAAATCTTGCGATATATTGGAGCATGCTGATATGGTTTATATGCATGTCTATTTCGTAATCTTGATATGTATCTGTTGATTCCAATGCTTATAATTGCATAATACCTATGCTAGAGATAAGCAGTAGTTGCGTATACCCTTAGTATAGGGGACCCAAAGGTGAACATTTTTCTAAACCGGGAGTCGATGTTCCCGAGTATAATATATATGTATATATATATAGTTTTCAAAACTATTAATCGAATAAGGTTTATTCAATAACTTTATTATATTTAATGAATATTATTTTGAATATTCATTCGAGAATTTATGACTCCGCTTATTTACTAAATAATATTCTTTATTTTATTAAAGAATAATGTTTCGATAATCAAACTTATTTTCGATTATTCAAATAAAGATCGTACATTCATATAAGTATATCTTTGGTTATTTATTATTCATTTCAAGTATAAGGATTATCCTTATGGGAATATTATTTAAATAATAATATTCAGATATTTTCTAATATATTGGGACTGATTTATTTTATTAAATCAGCATTACTCCAAACATTCTTAAAAATGTTTTCGAGTCTTCAAAATGATTTTAAAAGTTAGGGCGGATCCCAAAACTCATTTTTATATTTAAGATCCTCCTTTAGAAGGGGATTTAAATACTCGCTCAAAACCTAGGGGATCCGGCTCTGTGGTGTATTTTATATTCGCAACAAGGTTGCTGTTTTGATAAATGAATTGATTACTTACCCAACGTTCGGGAAGTAAGTCTATCTTATTGAGTCGGCATAAGCGACAGGCCGGGGTACGGTCTATCAAAGTATAAGTTGCTGGGTGGCAGCCCATCAACGCGTAAGAGGCCGGGTGGCGGTCCAGCACAAGGTCCTAATGAGGCCAGGGTGATGACCGGTGGAGGATTCATCCATCTACTAGTAGAAAAGGTTATTGGTATCTTTTCCTGATCAACAAGATATCGGGTTTATTCCAAAATTCTTTTCTTTCCAAAAATTCATTGGATATTGCAAACTCTGTTCATATTTTACATAACAGAGGTTTCCAGGAAATGTATAAGAGATATATATGTGGATATATATACCAGGACTAAATAAAGTATCTCGTAACTTCATTTCATTCAATAATATTTTAAAAATTGAATCTATTTAAGTCTTAACTTGTGGTCTCATCTATGGGATGAACTTCGAAAACTTATTATACTTTGAACAGTGGTAGTTCAAGTAGTTTTCTAAAATGATATAAGTATAGTGAAGTAATTGGTAACTTCATCTTCCTTTAAGCTTATATTTAGTAAGTAATCACCTTACACTTGATAAAGGGTTCTAGTAAGTTATCCATTTAGATACTTGCATTATTGTTTACACTATATATTATCTTGCAAGCTGTAATGCTCACCCTTGCCTCATTTCTTCATCACACAACAACAGTTAGGAAAGATGGCCAGACTCAAGCAGACCCAGCGCAAGCGCGTGGGAAGCGTCCCGCGTCTTCCCGTTGATATCATAGCTGCTATAGCTACAGAGGTAGATCTATTTGTAGATCAGGCATTCTACTTTTGGGAATCAATTATGTATAATTATAACTTGTGGCAGATAATGGCAATTAACTATAATCTTATCAAGTAATCATTTTGGGTTGTAATAACTTTTAAATTGTGGATTCAAGGACTTGTACTTATTTCAATTTCATCTCTGAGACTATAACATGTTGTGGTGTGTGTTAGTGTGGGGGTCACATCATGAGGTTATTTATTATTAATTAAGTTAAGTGATATTGTGGAAAGAAAGTTCGTGACGACCCAGATGCCCGACCCCGGATCTGGGGGTGTTACATTAATCATAATAAAGCTAACTATACCATAGGAAACAATCAAAAACTCCTAAAATCAAAAGTCCCAATTCTTGAATATAAACCCTAAAAATTTGATTTTACAAATTACCAATCCTCCGATGATTTTGATGGTAGAATAGGAAAGGGGAGATTGAGGGCTTCAAAATGGCTACTTGAGCGTCAAAATCCGAAACCAGAATCACCTTCAAATTCCAGATTGATTATCAAGAACATGAAGAACAATTACTAGAGTATTTTATGATTTTTCTTAAAAATAAAATAAAAATCTGATTTATAATAATAACTATCAATAAATAAAAAAAGTATTTATACTTATGGAATATTGGTACGCGTTGATCATATTGGATCGATAAATTAGTTGTTTAGCCGCTAAGTAACTCCAAAACGATCCGAAAATAGATTACTTAACCGCTAAGTAACTATAAAAATGATACAATTAATATCAGCATCGGATAATTATCAAAATCGAGCTTCGTATAAAACATTATGTACGAAAATAATGTAATAATATCCCATCTTCCAATAATACGGGTTTTGTTGTTTTATCAAAACGATTGTCGTATCGAAAATTGTACGCAGGGATGCGTACAGGTCAAACCGTAATCCGGATTGAAAAATTAAAACACGAAAAATGTTCAGAATATCCAGATTAGGTTAGGAAGGAGTTTTCGGAAGAGTTTCGGGTTGTAAACACGCAAAAACAGTTGAAGTTGGACGATTCCCGCCTTTATAAAATAGTTTTATAATCACTCAAAATAAATAAATAAATCCATAAATCATTATAAAATTATATAACAGCCCAAAAATTACCAGAAAAATATCACTATTATCTATATTTTATTCTGGACATATAATAATTAGAATACTCAAAAAATATCATATATAAACATCCAAAACATCAACTCCAATTACCAGATAATTCACTAAAATTCATATAAAAATTACATAAACACTTCAATTAATAATAATAATAATATCTGCAAATATGGGATATTACAATCTACCCCCCTTATAAGGATTCTATCCTCGGAATCAGCAGAAGAAAGCACTAAGGAATCTTCTGGCCAACTTTCCAATCTTGCATACGTAACCTTTCTCAAAATCTCAAATAAAACTTGGATTCCTTGTATAACATAATGATCACGGGAGCTTCACTCTGCACCACTGTTCCATCCATATACTTTTTGACAAGTTCTTCAATAGAATCACTTTTACTGATTGCGAGAAAGAAGACTAGAGAGGAAGATAGAGAGAAAGAAAAGAAAGAGAGAGATAGAGAAAGAAGTAAAGAAACAGATTGACTTCGGTATATACCACTGATATTATAACCGCATCGCAGTCCACTATTGTTCTTGGTAATCCCATCACATAACCCTGCTTTGACTTGATTGGCATACCTTTGAATATTTCAGATAATAAAATCATGGAATTCCAAAAAGAAATGAATCCCATACCATAACTGGACCAAAATCTGAATTTGTGAAAAATTATTTTTGAAATAAAAGAATAACTGAGAGATCAATATGATCAAATGAACTTAGTGTTGCGTTCCCAAATTAAGACACTACTAAAGGTTGTTAACCTTCTTGTAGTCACAACACACACAAGTGATAGCGTCCCATCTAACTCCTATCACACATACAGGTAGACCTTGTGTCCCCTATAGTTAGGGTTGTTCATCCCAGTCAGAATAAAATAATATCAAAGGAATCCATAATCAAATGAATAAAACTGAAAAGATTTTAAAGCTGATATTTCTGAAGGAAATGAAATCCAGAGAAAAAAATTATGGCACAAAATGATTAAAGGAGTGTTAGGGAATATATCCTCTAACAGATAACCCTTTTTGAGAGAGATCAAAAGTAGTTATAGAAAGAGAAAGTATTGCCAATGTCTTAATACTTATCTCCTTTTTGAACTCTTCGTTTGGCTTGCCATCCGATTCTAGACACTTCTTCATGATCCTAGGATATCGATAATCTTCATCATCATCGAATTATAGTAGACTCGGAAGATTCCACAATAAAAGTTTGCAGCTTCCCGGAGTTCCATCCAGCTGAACACAACCATCTCAAATGAATACGCCTATCTTAGCTTACTCGTTGGTACTATATCCAATAGTCCAACAAGAACTCGATATGAGCTCAAGTGTCCTCATATAGCTATACCCTCTCCTACACACTCTCGTTTCTAGTTTACTATAAACTCAGCTCTGATACCAACCTGTAATGCCCCCAAATCCAGGGTCAAGAGATTTGGTCGTCACTATGAAACCTCAATCCAAAATAACCTAATTAATCAATAAACAATTGACAGCGAAAGATATTTAGCATAAATGACCCCAACTAATCCAAGATCTTTGAAGGTTACAGTTCTAGAAACAAGATATCCAAATTCCATAAATAGATTTTCACTTTCTTTTAAAACTCTTTTCAACAAATTCCAATTAAAAGAGTTTTAAAAAAAAGTGAAAATCTATTTATGGAATTTGGATATCTTGTTTCTAGAACTGTAACCTTAAAAGATCTTGGATTAGGTGGGGTCATTTATGCTAAATATCTTCCGCTGGCAATTGTTTATTGATTAATCAGGTTAATTTGGATTGAGGTTTCATAGTGACGACCAAATCCCTTGACCCCGGATTTGGGGGCGTTACAGTCAACCCACAGCAAGAAGACTTCCACAAGCCAATGTGATTTTACAGCCAAAGAAAAACTACCCAAAGAATTCAATGAAAAATCCATTGGACCTAGTCTATGCAACTCCCAAGCCTGATGAAAAAAAGATGCTTGGTAGATCTATTGCTTATCACAAGGATCCAAGAGACTCAGTATTGAAGAAGAGAATTGCTAAAATATACAGGCATGGAAAATTGATTTGTGTGATGGCTGGACATCCACAATTTGCAGAAGCTAAGAAAGAAGAAAAGGTGAGGCTCAAGCAATTGAAAAGGCAGGATGCCTTAGATGCCAAGAACCAAGCTAAGAAGCCTGCAACCATAGAAACTGAAATGCCTACCGTGATAGCTGAGTCTGTGAATGAAGAAAAGCAAGATGAACCAAAGCAGATAAAAGTACCAAGACAAAAATTTAAAGCAAAGAGGAAGCTGGATTTTGATGAAGAGAAGGAAGAGTACATGCCAACCCAGTCTACCACTACAAGTCAACCAACCTTGCCCATAATAGAGCAGGCTGAATTTAAGGTATATTCTGATATAAACTTCCACGGTGAACCCATAATTCCCAAGGATGAACCTATAGATTAGGAAAGCCTACCAATCCCTGATCTAAACATCCCAATCCCAACCAAACCAAGGAAAACAAATAAAAGAGCAGTCAAACAAGCCAAACCTGTCAGACATCAATCCAAAGCCTTAGCCAAACCTAAACCACCTATTAACAAGGGAGATCGACTCTACATCTGTGACATCAAGGAGTTTCAGACCTCAATCTCTATCTGGATGAGCTAGATGAAGTAAGAGTTATTGATGCTCACAAGAAGCTTCCAAAGAGATTAGTGTTCAGGTACAAGGGTGGAAAAGAGATAACTTTGCCTCTTCACAGAATTCTCAATGAAGGCTATTTTGTCTTAGTGAAGTTATTCTCCTCAATGAAGAAGAACTTTGGGTTCAACATTGTTGCCAAAAGGGAGATACTAAACAGAATTGAGAAGATAAAAGATAGTTGGAGAGACCCAAATACACTCCCAAGAGTCTTAACTATTCCCTACAATGGAGATAGAGTGAATTTGAGGCCATACTGGATAATGGAGTTCAAGGATGAGAAGAACACTAGAAGATTCTTTAGATTAGAAGATCAGCTAAAAATTTTAAGCAATGAAACCCTCATGGAGATGCAAGAGAAGCTGGATCAGACTAATGAAGATGAATCTGAATTCTTCAGGCAACTTCAACATCAGATTGAAGAGAATAATGAGAAACTGGGAAAGAAGACTAGACATTCAAGGAAATGAGATAAATTTGCTCAGTCTAAAGGAGCACCTTGAAAATGGCTTGTGAGATTTTCTATGAACCTTCCTCTGTATAATTGTCAATATATTGCAGCACTTGTTAATTTTATCTACTATTAATCAGTCTGTATTTATAAGGTGTTTTGTTATCATCAAGTTTCTCTTAATTTATGCCTACAATTCTAGTAGACTTAAATTGGGGGAGATTGTTAGGAATACAAATTGCAATTGATAGTGACTTGGCAGTCACATGGGTTGATTATATGCAAATGGAATGTGGTAGGCTATTTACGGGTTTTATAGAACAAAGAAGTATTTCCATTTCCATGCTTACTTGGAGAAAATCAAAGATACTGGATGGAGAAATGAAGAAGCATCTGATTAAACAAAGACATATTTTGTATTATTAGTTTGTCTTATTCACTTGTAACTTGGTAATATATAAATCAAAAGTAGCTAGTAGTAAAATAAGCACTTAAATTATAAAAATAGAAAAAGCTATACTTGTGAAGAATTTCTCTATTCTTGTAATTTCTACTTGTAAGGAGTTGTATTTAAACCTTGCATCACATATGTGACGGCCTCAACCCCGGGGTCAGGAGTTGACGACATCAACAACAATAAAACAGACATAATATGATCAATTCAATGATAGAATATAAATATAACCCCTTTACCAAGATCTTTTCCAGGTTTAAGTAAAATTTAGGCTACACAACTATCACAACTCAATTTACCTTATACAATCCTGACCACTAACTTAATACAGCAACTCAACAGGCCACATCTGATCTGAACACAACTACCTCAGAGGAGCCTGGAACAGAAGGAACTGGGACTCTGCCCTGACTACCACGGAAGAATCTCCTAGGCATCTGAAATACATATAAAACATTTCGCAAGGGTGAGAAATCAATTGCTCAGCAGTACCACTATATGAATAACAAGTAGAACGATATAAAGTAAAGCAGTTATAGGATCAGAATTCATATCTTGTTAGAAATCAATTAACGCATGTATAAACTGGATATCAAAACTAGCATGCTCAGTAAAACAATAACATCAGTTGGGTGCTGTTGTAAATACCAGAGTCCAATTTTAGCATGCTATTTTCATTTCTAAATCCACTATATGAATCACTTCTTCCGTCACGGGAACCACAAAACCCAAATCAGATACATACGAATATGTGAAGATAGTTGATCTGGCTATCGACACCAGACGGCTCCCTCTGCCATCCTATAAACCTGTTCCATAACTTAGAGACTAGCTATATCTCTGACCTGCTGGACTAATTGGTTATATAATGCGCGCAACCGAATTAGCCTATTACGCCATATTAATAGGCCTACTCTGGCCCCAATGTATCCCATATCTGATTGTTTTATCCAGTTTTTAAAATCACTTGTACCTATCTCATTTCAAAACCATCCATTTCAACAGCACACGTAAAACTGGTTCACAATCATTTTCATTTGAGATAGGTACCTTTCGAAGTTACTTTTCCCCAAAACATATTTAAAACAATGATTTATAACTACAGGGGATACGTAACTTAAAACATTTTATGTTGCTTTACGAGATTAAAATAACAGTTTATTCATACGTACTGAACCATAAGAGAATGGTCAGGGGTACATGCCTTGTAGAGCTTTACAACTAATATCGATTGACCTTGGACTGACTGGACGCTCGACTTTATCGCCTTACTAGCAAACTATCCTGGATCCGACTTTGACACTCAGGTCCTTCTTGGAATCTGTTGAGCTCGTCAACTGATCACTAGCTTATCTTTAGTCTATTATCTTTAGTCCAACACCACTTCTCGAGTCATTCGACTAACACCTACAGGGTCGAGCTTTTCTTTGTTAGACGTCTATGTATGCTTGACATATCCTCACTAACAAACCTACCCACTCGATATCAAATCCCGACTCGTAATTATATATATTATAATAACACACGCAATAATTAGGGTTCACGTTCTCGAAAATCGGTTTGACAATCACTTCCGGGATATACATATACTCGTAGCTTCGAGAAAATAGGGTTGTCATATACTTTGCAAAATACTAGTAGGTCCTGCAAAATACTTATTTATAATTATATGCATGTATATATATTCGACTAGTAATCCCGATAATCACAGGATATGTTCCCGTACTTTCGAATTTAATTTCAAAAAAATCGGGCAGAACCTCCTCTGTTTATCGGCCTACCCGTCGAACAATTCGACGTCAAATCACAATCACAACCAATCAATCACACAATCCAAAATTTCACAAATTCCAACCGCTGTCTTATATCAACTAATAATTATTATTCGTATTTTATATTTTTAACTCGTAGGACTCAGATGCTCGTCATCACAGTCCACTGTCGGCTCGCCGAGGCTCATCGCCGACGGCGGTAAAATTTATCGATACCCGATACAATTCGAGTTTCCAAATTAATTTCATTGATTAACTTCTGAATATGCCATAAAATTAATAGCTCAAAAATCACAAAAATTCATTCGGAAATTTTCATAAAAAAACCAAGTTAATCATTCGAATTTCTAATGGAAATGGAATAAGCAAATTACTGAAGCAAACCATTCGCAGCAATGCATACACGAATAGATACCTCAAGAGAGAATCCTTATAGGCTTAACTAGGTTGCACATATATACGGCCAAGCACGTGTGTTATACACGCGCAGGCCATCCCACCAGTCGAAACACGACGGCGGCCGGGAAAAGGAATATAACAGATACAGAATCAAGGCAAGGCAACAATCGAGGGACTTACCCACACGGACGAACACCACTCGTCACCACCTTTATTGCCTAAAAATCGGAGAGGGGTGGTGAGGAAGTTAAAAGAAATAGAAAAGGGTGCATGCCTGTGTTTATGTTTTGTGTTTCTTTTTTTATAAAAATAGATACATGTAATGTATAGGAAAAGGGCAAGTGTCCCTGATGTGCCACACACCCCCTTCTGATAGCAATCTCAGTCCAAGACCCGAAACTTTGTGCTTAACGATATAATTCTGCGAATAAATATTTATCAAAATAATTCTAAAATAATTCTAAAATTCTTAAAGTATTTGAAATTTAATAAAATAAGATTTGCATAATTTTTGAAGCGTTTTTGAAACACGCATCATACCCAGAATTCATAATTAACGAACCAGACTGCATTTAAAACAAATTCATAAAATCACAAAAATAGTCTTAAAATATTATAAATATCCTGAAGTAAATAAAAATGTAACTTTCATAATTTTTAAAATAATTTCTGAAATACAATTTATACCCGCTTTTATCAATTAAACGAATCAACGCGCGGGCGAAATTAATCCCAAAAATTCCCAAAAGAATTTTATAAATTCTCAATTTTATAAAATCCTAAAAATAATTATTGAAATTATAAAGTCATAAAATCAATTTTAGGGATAATACAAATGTTTATGAAAATAAAGCTGCCATAAAACCCCTTTTACAAGTAACAACAATACAACACAGCTCAACACACAATTATACAAATAATCCTTGAACACCAACGATCACGTATAATTAATAACAAGATGATATCCAACTAATAGAAGTCATACACATATTTTATCTATTTACATATTCAATAATTACACATTTAAATAATAATAAAAATATACGAGTCGTTATATTCTTTTCCCCTTAAAAAGATTTTGTCCTCAGAATCTAAGCTAACTAAACAAGTGAGGATGTTTGTCAAGCATAACTAACTCTAATTCCTAAGTAGACTCTTCTACTTGAGGATTTAATCCGAGTATACTCGCTATAGATATAAACTCATTTCTGAGGACTTACTCTTAATGATCTAGAATTTGGATCGATCACTCTATGCAGAACAAATTTGGATAAGAGCCCATTGGCTTCTAATCAACGACTTGGTTCAATCAGAAATATATCGCCTTAACATTGACACGTGGAACACACTATAAATTTGTTGCAACTGCGGCGGCAATACTAATTCATGAGCAATTTCATCTATCTTCCTTGATACCTCAAATGGTTCCATATATTTAGGACCCAACTGGCCCTTTCTAATCAAACTTAACCAAACTTTTGTCAATACCCACGATCCTATTTCTATATCCATACTCTTTTGATGCATATCCACCTTTTTTCTTTGTCTAGCCCACACTGCTTCAACTCAAGACCTAACAACATCTATATTCCCACTTTCTCTGAATAGTGTGGGGACCCACACTCACGTCCATACAAGGCTTCACAAGGTAGCATTCCCCTACTATCATGATAACTATTAGTATAGGACAGCTTAATCAATGGTAGGTGATTACCTCAGGTTCCTTTTTAAACCCAACACATATACTCTCAATATATCTTATATCTTCTGAATCGTCCTCTCACTTTGACCCTTCTTCTAAAGATGATTAATGGTACTCACTTTCAACTTAGTTGTAACGACTGGGAAATTTACGTTTATATTATATCATAATCATAATAAAATATGAGTATTAATATGTCATTTATGTGTGATTATCTGTTAAACCCTAACTGTGATTTGTTACGTGTATTCCGTGTCATTTCTGTATTTTTAAGGTATTTTCCCGATATTTTATTAGGCATTCATCGTGTCCATTTCAAACGTTTTACGACCCAAACAATGACTTTAAAGCCAGTATTTCAAATAAAATAATGGGCCTTATTTTTCATCAAACGGCTTTTACAATCGCATTATTCTGAACATCTAGATATTTTATAAATTTTCTCGTTTTACGAAAAATGACTTTTCCGGGCCCCATTGGGTGTCAAAAACCCCACAAAAATCACATTTTTATTTTGATAAAATTATAGGACTTTCATTTATATTATTTCTTTGCATTTTTGCATTATTCATAATTTTTGGGAAATTTTGGCATATATATTGTATATATAAAATATTTATAAATTAAATTTTAATACTCAAAAATTATAAAATTAGGGGCCTATTAATTTTAAAAAGTGTAGAATTAGGGCCTTAATTTTAATTAGGAGTATTAATTTTACTACTATAAATAGCCTAATTGTTATTTAAGTAATCATAATTAACAACTAAAATTTGCAAAATTCTCTGAAATCGGGTCGGGAAGAACAGGTTCGGGTCGAAGAATTAACCGTGATTTTGATCTGATTACATCACCAAATCAAGCAGTTCGAGTATCCAAATTAAAGGTTTTGATCTGTTCTTTCTGTTTTTAGCATCAATTTCACGTTTTAATGCGTAGTTTTTGATTTTCGATTTCTATGGTTTATGCTCGAATTAGGACTTTTTGATTCTAGGGTTATTTTGATGTTTTGATGATTGATATAGCTTTGTTAGATGATTTACAGTCGATTCATGGTGTTTAATTGAACAAACGATGACTGGATAGTGATTCACGATTTCTAGGGTTCATATCGAATTTTCAAAACACAACTCGATGATTTCTGTGAATATTTGGTTCTTTAAATGTTAGGGCTTTGATTGTATATGTCCTTAGCTTTAATTTGCACTATAGAACGTTAAGTTTGGTTTATAGAATCAAAAGATGATATTTTGGCCGGAGTTTATGTCGATTTTGACCGGAGATTGTGATTCTGAGATGTTTTTAGTATGTTTTGGTCGTGGTTAGATTGCTGTGTTGATTTGCAATGAAAAGCACTCAAAAACAGCACCAAACGGCGTTGATTTGAGGCTGATCGGAGTTGGCCGGACTCCGGGAACTCACCGGATTCTGGGAAAAATCCGGTGATGTTCTTGGCAACCCGGATGGTGACCCGGTTGACCCGTGTGGTTGACCCGGTTTTGATCCGTTTCTGTCAGATTCTGGTTCCTGACAAATGTTTCTGTAATTTATTTTACTTTTATTTTTATTTTAATTATAAAATCAGTTTTATTTATTTTGTAAATTAATTAATTAATTATTTAATTAATTGATTTATA
Source organism: Apium graveolens (assembly GCF_009905375.1). NCBI lineage: Eukaryota > Viridiplantae > Streptophyta > Magnoliopsida > Apiales > Apiaceae > Apium > Apium graveolens. The sequence continues at coordinate 47,515,081 of NC_133656.1, forward strand.
TTACAAATAATTCTGAATTATTTTCTAAAAATCAGATTGAATTATTTTCTTAATTTATTATCATTTATTTATTATTTATTAATTATTGAGGAATTATTTAAATATGATTAATTATTTTGATAATTAATCAAATAATTTTCAATAAATCATAATAAATTTATTTTAATTCCAAAAATTATGGAAAAATCATTTTTAATTCTGATGTTTTCTTAAATAATGATTTAAAAATTACTTTTGAGTTTTAAAAATTAGTAATAATTATTTATAATGAATAATAAATGGAATTATAAGTATTTAATTGATAATAATTAAACCGTTAGTCCGATTCGCATGAAATGAAAGCCTGTTGACTCATAAAAATGAATTCTTTTCATTAAAAATAATATCAAAGCTTAATTTCTTCTAGAAATTTGTTGATTTTGTTATCTGTTTGATTATCAGTGGAGATACGTGCCGAGACGAGTCCGAAAAATTCCGGAAAAATGGGAAACGAGTCAGATAACGATCAGTTGAGCGATCAGCGAGTCGATTTTGGTTCTAAATATTATTTTAACCATAAAAATGATTATGTGCTTATGTGCTTATGTGTATTACGTGATTAATTGAGTCTTAATTGCTAGTAAGTAATATATGAGTCAGTCATAAGCGTATGGGTAGTTGTTAGGAACGGTGTGAAGTCGATTCAAGATACAAATGAAGTGCGATGTGACTTAACCAGTCTGTTTTTTTAACAGAAGCTAAGCCAGCCAGGCAAGTTGAGTCGGTATTAGTCCAATTTGATAGACGAAAGTGATCTAATTGCAGTGAGTCGCGCAGAAGGCAAGTTTTTCCCCTATTCTACTTTCAGAATAGTGATATTGATTCAATTGCTTATCACATTTGCACTCTTTTGATTATTGTTCTTAATCACTGATACACACTTGCTATTCCTTTGTTCATATTTCATTTCGATTCTTGGTTTCTCCGTTTCTTTGGATACTTGGTTCATATTCCATTGATGATACATTAAGATTGATATATTCTGGTGATTAGAGTATGTCAAAGCATACCGTTTGTTCCGGTTGCTAAGCGATGGACTGGATAATGATATTTTGGGATTGAGTATGTTTTAATCCTGAGGACCGGGATGACTGGTGCCTCGATGTGGGCCGTAGTACCTGGGTACCCGACTGGATCTATATAGTGAGATATAGATCTGCATTATATTCTGACTGAACAGCAGAATATAGATGTGAACTTGTGTCCAGTTTAGTTCATTTTTACTTGCCAGTAATGGCCTTCTTTCTATTCTCGTGGGGTTATATCTTTGCAGATATACCCGGGATGACGGATTCATTTAAAATACTTTAACACTGTTTATATTTTGTGGACTTGTTGAGCAATTTTTGGCTCACCCCTTTTGTTGTTATTCACCTTATTGTTTTCAGTTAAGAAGGAATATGAAACCCATCAGGACTCGAGTGGTCAAAAAGCGAGTCAAGCCTCGGGATCCTCTCATACCCAAGGTGTTGATCCCAATCCAGGAAGAAAGCTTTGAGTTGCCCGAGCAGGTGGAGTGTTGATAGATAGTTTGTGTTTGAATAAAAGTTGAACTTAGTTTAAAATGAATTAGACAATGGTTTGTAATAAAGAGAGTTTGTGAGATTTTTAATGTTGGTTTGTAATAAAAGTAGTTAGTGGTTCTTGTTTTCATACCTCAACCTAAAAAGATCCTGGTTAGTATTAAAGGGGTTTATTTCATTTCTTTATTAATTGTTAATCAGATTGTACAGGTTTGGTGATTAGCTAGTAACCCACAGACTTAGACCCTGGGTCTGGAGGGCGTTACAGGTTTGGCATCAGAGCTGTAGGTTTGGTTCCTAAAAACAAGAACATTAGGATTAAGATAGGATATGGAGATCACATAAGATAAGGATAGTCAAATTAGGAAGAATAGTGTTAGGATTTAGGTCAGATTAGAATAGGGAAGTATAAATCTTAGGATTGTCTAGAGACCTTTTCTTTTCTTTGGTACATTATCAGATGGCATCTTCTGGTTATTCTGTGTCTTCCGAGAGGACAGTCACTGGGCCAGTAGCACCAGTTATACCTCCAGTATCTGAGTATATGTTTCCTCCTCTACCACCTCCACCACCATTGCCACAGGAGCCGGTACCACCAGTTCAGGGGATAGTGCACGACCCTATAGAGATGTTTGATCCATTTGAGTTCTTCAAGCCGATGGTTCCTTTACCAGTTGAGCACCAGTTTATACCAGGCATTGAGAAGGACTTACCACCACCACCATTGTTACCTCCTATACCAGTGCATGCCCCAGAGCCGGACATAGTTCAGATGATTCCAGTCGAGGGGATGGGAGAGCATAATGTGGATCTATAGTTAGGTTTACCACAGCAGGGTGCAGGTATACCGAGGGTTCCTTCCCAGGAGTCAGTAGGTCAGGTTGCTCAGCCGTATATGGTACCATACCATGAGTATAGAGTCATGAGGGATGATGTGGAGTATTGGCGGTCATAGTGTCGGGAGATCATGCATCTGTTTGATCAGAGGGACAGAGGACCGTTAGCGGCCCTACAGCCGGATTATTATATGAGATAGCGATTGCAGTCAGTGTTGATGAGCGCTACTTGGGAGCTGGATGATTTGACTCATGACGGACCTCCTTCATTTGCAGAGTTCTAGAGGGTTTTCCGCTTGGCACAGACTTTGGTCCAGGCACTTAGAGAGGAGCTTAGGCGTATTCCGCCTGGGTTTTGAGGCAGTGATAGTTTGAGACAGTGACTCAAGAGTACATGTGTATATAGAGGCAGCATAGTATAACCTAGTGAGTAGTGTGTATGCGTGTATCAGTAGTTTAACTTGTAGTAGTAGTTTAACTTGTAGCGATAGTGTGACTTGTAGCCGTAGTGATGACCAGGAGCCCGAGACTTTTTGTATCAAGCATTTACACCTGAAGCTGGTGTCACATATATATAAGAGGAACTTTATCAATTTCTTTTATTTAAATTTCAGTCTTTACAGTTTTACAGCATTTACTTTCACTTTACAGTTTTCCATATTATAATTCCTGTTGTAAAAAAAAGAAAAAAAAAAGAACAACCAATTTATTTAACTGTTTACATTTCTAGTTTTTACATTCAGCAACTATTTTTTTAAATAAACCATGTTATTAATACAGGATAAATTGTTTTCCTTACATACTGTCAATTATTTAGTAAACTGTTAAATAAATATCACCTATTTTATTATCAAAAGAAGAAGATGGCACCAAAGAGAAAGACTAGGGCTGAGACCTCTAACAGCAATTCCGAAGACCAGACTAATGAGACCATGAACCAAATGTTCCATCTGATGCAACAACAGATGGTAATGATGCAGCAGCAGATGCAGCATCAGCAACAGCAGATACAACAACAAATGTTACAACAGCCACCTCGTCCTGAGCCTCAATTACCGCAAACATTACCTGTTATTACTTTTAAACAGTTTCAGTTAGTTAAACCTCCAGAATTTGAAGGGTCTACTGATCCTATTAAAGCTACCACCTGGTTAAAAGAAATAGAGAAAGCATTCGCACTAGTAAAGATAGGTGAGGACCAGAAGACTGATTTTGCTAGTTACCTGTTGAAAGGAGAGGCGAATTATTGGTGGGAATCTAAAAAGGCTTTGGAGGGTGAAGATGTTATTGCATGGGATAGGTTTAAAGAGTTGTTTTTAGAAAAGCATTTTCCTCGCTATGTGAAGAATCAAATGCAGATTAAGTTTTTAGAATTGAAGCAGGGAAATATGTCTGTGGCAGAGTATGAAGCCAAATTCACTGAGTTGGCTAGGTTTGTTCCAGAACAGGTTGACACTGAAGAGAAACTAGTTCAAAGGTTTCAAGAAGGGTTACGGCCATGGATTCGTGGCCAAGTTGCAGTTTTCGAATTGACGACGTATACCGCCGTAGTTCAGAAAACTCTGATTATAGAAGGGGAAAGTGAAAGATCTCAGCAAGACAAAGGACAGGGAAGTTTCCAAGATCGCTCCAGCAGAAAGCCGGGATTCCAAGCTCGGGCAAATTTGAATTTTAAAAGGATAGCACAAGGTCCACATAAAGCAGGTAATTATTTCCAAACCTCTAGTCAGCAGGGAATGGTCAGAATTCCAGTGTCGTACTGCAAGACATGTAATCGAAAGCATACAGATGTATGTATTAAAAGGGATGTAACGTGTTACCGGTGTAAGCAGAAAGGGCATTATTCTAACGAATGTCCAACAGGTAGTACAGCGGAAATGACTTGTTTCCAGTGTGGAAAGAAAGGACATATCGCCAGAAATTGCAAAGGACCAGCTATGGCAGCCAGTATTCCAAGAGTGTTGGCATTACCTCCGCCGCCGCCTAATCAACCCAAAGCAAGAACTTTTGACATGACAATGAAAGAAGCAGTGCAGAGTCCAAGTGTGATTGCAGGTATGCTTTTGGTGAATTCCATAAGTTTAAAAGTATTAATTGATTCTGGAGCTACTTGTTCATTTATTTCTGAAGAACCTTGATAAGTTACATTGTGGAATCGAATGGTTGGGCGAGACGTTAAATATAAAATTAGCGAATGGCGACCAAGTTTCAGTGGATCGAGTATGTCCTTCGTGTGATATAGAAATAGCCGGACATCATTTTTCGGTAGATTTAATTCCTTTTAAGCTAGGAGAATTTGATGTCATTTTGGGAATGGATTGGTTAGCTTGTCATAATGCTAAGATAGATTGCGTGAATAAGAAAGTTAAATTACGAACTGCGGAAAATGCAATGGTAATATTCAATGGCGAAAAACAGCGGAAGAAATTTCTTACCATGATACAGACTAAACGATTGCTTCGATAAGGATGTGAAGCGTACATAGCTTACGTGTTAGATACTGAAAAAGGAAGTCCTAGAATAGAAGACATTCCTGTTGTATGCGAATTTCCAGACGTCTTTCCAGATGAGCTTCCAGGGTTACCGACAGATCGAGAAATCGAGTTCACGATTGATCTAGCACCAGGCACAAAACCAGTTTCAAAAGCTCCATATCGGATGGCTCCAGTCGAAATGAAGGAATTGTCAACCTAACTGCAAGATCTTCTAGACCGAGGCATCATACGACCTAGTGTATCCCCATGGGGTGCATCAGTGTTGTTCGTAAAGAAGAAGGATGACAGCATGCGATTATGCATCGACTATAGGGAATTGAATAAACTCACTATCAAGAACAAGTATCCCTTACCGAGAATCGACGATTTGTTCAATCAGCTAAATGGAGCAGCATGGTTTTCAAAGATAGATTTGCGATCAAGCTATCATCAATTGAAGATTAAAGCTGAAGATATTCCAAAGACTTCGTTTTGTACGAGATATGAACATTACGAGTTTTTGGTAATTGCATTCGGTCTGACAAATGCACCAGCAGCATTCATGGATTTGATGAACAGAGTATTCAAGAAATATTTTGACAAATTCGTGATTGTATCCATTGATGACATCTTGATTTATTCCAAGACGGAAGAAGAGCATGCAGAACACTTGAGGATAGCTTTGGAAATTCTGAGGAAAGAGCAACTATACGCAAAATTTTTGAAATGTGAATTCTGGTTAAGGGAAGTACAATTTCTAGGGCATGTCATCAGTAGAGAAGGCATCCAAGTCGATCCAGCAAAGATTGAAGCTGTGTTAAATTGGGAAAGACCAAAGACGCCGACAGAAGTTTGAAGTTTCTTGGGATTGGCAGGATATTATCGAAGGTTTGTCAAAGATTTTGCGAAGATAGCAACGCCGCTGACCAAGTTAACTCGAAAGAGTGAAAAGTTTGAATGGAATGATAAATGTGAGGAAAGTTTTCAAGAGCGGAAGAATCGGTTAGTAACCGAACCGGTACTTGTATTACCAGATGAATATGGAAATTTCATCATTTACAGCGACGCTTCGTATCACGGGCTACGATGTGTATTGATGCAACACGGTAACGTTATCGCATATGCTTCGAGACAACTTAAACCTCATGAACAGAAATATCCTACTCATGATCTAGAATTGGCAGCGATCGTATTTGCATTGAAGCTTTGGAGACATTATCTCTACGGTGAAAAATGTGAAATCTACACAGATCATAAAAGTCTGAAATATATCTTTACATAAAAGGAACTGAACATGCGACAACGTCGATGGTTGGAATTGATAAAGGATTATGATGTCACGATCAGTTATCATCCAGGGAAAGCAAATGTTGTAGCAGATGCGCTGAGCAAGAAAGAAAGATTGAATCGGTTAACTTCATGTGAAGAATTGGCCAAGGAATTCGATAAATTGGAAATCGAGATTTGTATTCACAATGAATCTGCAGAAGCTATCTATGCTATGACTTTCCAACCGGAGTTGCTCGAGAAGATTCGCCGATGTTAGGAAGAAGTAATGAGTCAAGATGACGACCTACCGGGAGAAGGAATCACCACTCAGAAAGATAACGAAGGAATTTTACGCTTTGCGTCAAAAATCTGGATCCCTAATATGGCAGAATTAAAAGAAAAAATAATGCGAGATGCGCACAGTTCAAAGTATTCCATTCATCCAGGAAGCACAAAAATGTATCGTGATCTGAAAGAAAACTTTTGGTGGCCAAACATGAGAAAGGAAATAGCAGAATGGGTGAGTAGATGCTACACATGCCAACGAGTTAAAGCGGAACATCAACGTCCGAGCGGATTATTACAACCGTTAGACATTCCAGAATGGAAATGGGAACATCTAGCAATGGATTTTGTAGTAGGACTACCGAGGACTAGGGCAAATCATGATGCGATATGGGTAATCATTGACAGACTCACAAAGTCAGCACATTTTCTACCAATTAACGAAAGATTTTCACTCGACAAGCTAGTGCACATATATCTCAAGGAAATTGTGATACGACATGGAGTTCCAATATCTATCATGTCTGATCGAGATCCTCGTTTCAACTCAAGATTTTGGAGACAATTTCAAGAATGCCTTGGAACTAAATTGAACATGAGTACCGTTTATCATCCGCAAACTGATGGGCAAAGTGAAAGAACTACCCAAACGATTGAAGACATGTTATGATTTTGTGCGATCAATTTTGAAGGCAGTTGGGACGAGCATATACCTCTAGTGAAATTTTCTTATAATAACAGCTATCACGCCAGCATTGGAATGCCACCGTATGAAGCACTATATGGGAGAAAATGCAGATCAGCAATACATTGGGATGAAGTTGGAGAACGTAAAATTTTGGGTCCAGAATTAATTCAACAGACGAAAGAAAAGATTGAACTCATTCGGAAACGACTCAATGCAGCACAAGATAGGCAGCACAAATATGCAGATCAAGCCAGGAAAGATATGGACTATCAGGAAGGAGAAAATGTACTACTCAAAATATCTCCATGGAAAGGATTGACCAGATTTGGCAATAAGGGTAAATTGAAACCACGATACGGCGGACCATTTGAAATTTTGAAGAAAGTGGGAAAAGTTGTGTACGAATTAGCTTTACCGCCTCATATGCAACATATTCATAATGTGTTTCACGTGTCAATGCTTATGCGATATAATCCTGATTCTAGGCATGTAATAGAATATGAGCCGATAGAAATCCAACCTGATTTGTCTTTTGTAGAACAGCCGGTAAGAATTTTAGATCGGCGAGAGAAAGTATTGAGAAATAAGTCTGTATATTTAGTGTGAGTGTTGTGGAGAAATCCTATGGTTGAAGAATCAACCTGGGAACTTGAAAGCGAAATGTTAGAGAAATACCCTCATTTGTTTTCATAGAAGATTCTGAGGACAGAATCCTTTTAAGGGGGGGAGGATATAACGACTGGGAAATTTATGTTTATATTATATCATAATCATAATAAAATATATGTATTAATATGTCATTTATGTGTGATTATTTGTTAAACCCTAACTGTGATGTGTTACGTGTATTCCGTGTAATTTCTATATTTTTAAGGTATTTTCCCGATATTTTATTAGGCATTCATCGTTTCCATTTCAAACATTTTATGACCCAAATAATGACTTTAAAGCCAGTATTTCAAATAAAATAATGGGCCTTATTTTTCATCAAACGGCTTTTACAATCGCATTATTCTGAACATCTAGATATTTTATAAATTTTCTCGTTTTACGAAAAATGACTTTTCCGGGCGCCATTGGGTGTCAAAACCCCCACAAAAATCACATTTTTATTTTGATAAAATTATAGGACTTTCATTTATATTATTTCTTTGCATTTTTGCATTATTCACAATTTTTGGGAAATTTTGGCATATATATTGTATATATAAAATATTTATAAATTAAATTTTAATACTCAAAAATTATAAAATTAAGGGCCTATTAATTTTAAAAAGTGTAGAATTAGGGCCTTAATTTTAATTAGGAGTATTAATTTTACTACTATAAATAGTCTAATTTTTATTTAATTAATCATAATTAACAATTAAAATCTGCAAAATTCTCTGAAATCGGGTCGGGAAGAACAGGTTCGGGTCGAAGAATTAACCGTGATTTTGATCTGATTACAGCACCAAATCAAGCAGTTCGAGTATCCAAATTAAAGGTTTTGATCTGTTCTTTCTGTTTTTAGCATCAATTTCACGTTTTAATGCGTAGTTTTTGATTTTCGATTTCTAGGGTTTATGCTCGAATTAGGACTTTTTGATTCTAGGGTTATTTTGATGTTTTGATGATTGATATAGCTTTGTTAGATGATTTACAGTCGATTCATGGTGTTTAATTGAACAAACGATGCCTGGATAGTGATTCACGATTTCTAGGGTTCATATCGAATTTTCAAAACACAACTCGATGATTTCTGTGAATATTTGGTTCTTGTAATGTTAGGGCTTTGATTGTATATGTCCTTAGCTTTAATTTGAACTATAGAACATTAAGTTTGGTTTACAGAATCAAAAGATGATATTTTGGCCGAAGTTTATATCGATTTTGACCGGAGATTGTGATTCCGAGATGGTTTTGGTATGTTTTGGCCGTGGTTAGATTGCTGTGTTGATTTGCAATGAAAAGCACTCAAAACAGCACCAAACGGTGTTGATTTGAGGCTGATCGGAGTTGGCCGGACTCCCGGAACTCACCGGATTCTGGGAAAAATCCGGTGGTGTTCTTGGCAACCCGGATGGTGACCCGGTTGATCCGTGTGGTTGACCCGGTTTTGATACGTTTCTGTCAGATTCTGGTTCCTGACAAATGTTTCTGTAATTTATTTTACTTTTATTTTTATTTTAATTATAAAATCAGTTTTATTTATTTTGTAAATTAATTATTTAATTATTTAATTAATTGATTTATATTACAAATAATTCTGAATTATTTTCTAAAAATCAGATTGAATTATTTTCTTAATTAATTATCATTTATTTATTTATTATTTATTAATTATTTAGGAATTATTTAAATATGATTAATTATTTTGATAATTAATCAAATAATTTTCAATAAATCATAATAAATTTATTTTAATTCCAAAAATATGGAAAAATCATTTTTAATTCTGATTTTTTCTTAAATAATGATTTAAAAATTACTTTTGAGTTTTAAAAATTAGTAATAATTATTTATAATGAATAATAAATGGAATTATCAGTATTTAATTGATAATAATTAAACCGTTAGTCTGATTCGCATGAAACAAAAGCCTGTTGACTCATAAAAATGAATTCTTTTCATTAAAAATAATATCAAAACTTAATTTCTTCTAGAAATTTGTTGATTTTGTTATCTGTTTGATTATCAGTGGAGATACGTGCCGAGACGAGTCCGAAAAATTTCGGAAAAATGGGAAATGAGTCAGATAACGATCAGTTGAGCGATCAGTGAGTCGATTTTGGTTCTAAAAATTATTTTAACCATAAAGATGATTATGTGCTTATGTGCTTATGTGCTTATCTGTATTACGTGATTAATTGAGTCTTAATTGCTAGTAAGTAATATATGAGTCAGTCATAAGCGCATGGGTAGTTGTTAGGAACGGTGTGAAGTCGATTCAAGATACAAATGAAGTACGACGTGACTTAACCAGTCTATTTTGCCAACAGAAGCTAAGCCAGCCAGGCAAGTTGAGTCGGTATTAGTCCAAGGTGATAGACGAAAGTGATCTAATTGCAGTGAGTCGCGCAGAAGGTAAGTTTTTCCCCTATTCTACTTTCAGAATAGTGATATTGATTCAATTGCTTATCACATTTGCACTCTTTTGATTATTGTTCTTAATCACTGATACACACTTGCTATTCCTTTGTTCATATTTTATTTCGATTCTTGATTTCTCCATTTCTTTGGATACTTGGTTCATATTCCATTGATGATACATTGAGATTGATATATTCTGGTGATTAGAATATGTCAAAGCATACGATGGACTGGATAATGATATTTTGGGATTGAGTATGTCTTAATCCTGAGGACCGGGATGACTGGTGCCTTGACATGGGCCGTAGTGCCTGGGTACCCGACTCGATCTATATAGTGAGATATAGATCTGCATTATATTCTGACTGATCAGCAGAATATAGATGCAAACTTGTGTCCAGTTTATTTCATTTGTACTTGCCAGTAATGGCCTTCTTTCTATTCTCGTGGGGTTATATCTTTGCAGATATACCCGGGATTACGGATTCATTTAAAATACTTTAACACTGTTTATATTTTGTGGACTTGTTGAGTAATTTTTGGCTCACCCCTTTTGTTGTTATTCACCTTATTATTTTCAGTTAAGAAGGAATATGAAACCCATCAGGACTCGAGTGGTCAAGAAGCGAGTCAAGCCTCGGGATCCTCTCATACCCAAGGTGTTGATCCCAATCCAGGAAGAAAGCTTTGAGTTGCCCGAGCAGGTGGAGTGTTGATAGATAGTGTGTGTTTGAATAAAAGTTGAACTTAGTTTAAAATGAATTAGACAATGGTTTGTAATAAAGAGAGTTTGTGAGATTTTGAATGTTGGTTTGTAATAAAAGTAGTTAGTGGTTCTTGTTTTCATACCTCAACCTAAAAAGATCCTAGTTAGTGTTAAAGGGGTTCAATTTCATTTTTTTATTAATTGTTAATCAGATTGTACAGGTTTGGTGATTAGCTAGTAACCCCCAGACTTATACCCCGGGTCTGGAGGGCGTTACATTAGTTCCCAAATATTCGAACACCTCTTACTCATTTTAATCAGTTACGGCTGGAAAGTACTCATATATTTACTTCTTATCACCTTCATGTATTCAAACTCCAACTTTCACTCTTTCCAATTCTTTTATTAATTCCTTAGTAATCTTAATCACATTCAATCCTTCTTTTCTACTCAATACATCTGTCCCTAAATAGACTTTGCCTGGTTGGTATTTACTCGAAAAACTGTTGCTCATAATCAATTTTGACCATAATTTCATACTTTTGAAGCTTAGTATACGATTGCTACTTTTCAACGCTTCGCAGACATGTCTTCAGGTGTTCAACTTGGTCTTCCTTAGTCCTTGAATGGGCGAGGATGTTATTAATAAATACAATTACACTATCCAAGTACTCCTTATACATTATGTTCATTAAACCTTTAAACATGACCAGTGAATTTGCTAATCCAAATAACATTACCTAAAACTGGCAATGTCCCCATCTCATTCTAATCAGGGTCTTTAGTATGACCTCAGACTTAACCTTCAACTAACGGTAGCCTGGTATTGGTCAACCTTTAAGAACCAACACGTTCCTTTCATTGAGTTATATAAATAATCAATTCTATGCAGGGGTTACTTATTCCTATTTGTCAACTTTTCCATCTTCTGATATTTAGCACGTAACTTCATACATCCATTCTTCTTTTCTAATAACCACATCGGTGCACAATACGGAATACATCTTGTCTCATTATTCTTTCATCCCATAATCTTGAGGTTTCCTTAACTAACTACTTGATTCCTACTGGGCCATACGATTTGGGGCATTTGACACCATCCTGACTCTGTATAGTAACCAATGAGAGATCATATCTCATGCTCCGAGGTAATCCTAGTAAGTCATCCGGTAAAATCCTTTAGGGCTTCACTTGCTATCTGCACCTCTTCCAACTTAGGTGCTTTCTTCTTGATACCCCCGGCGTGTGCTAGTTATGCCTTACGCTCCTGCTTATGCCCTCAGATACTCATCCTAATATTATCTTCTGTACATATTACTATTTACTTCTTCTGGTAATCAATAATTGCCCTGGTTCCTTATCAGGGTATTAAGCAGCTAATCTTTTAATCATATTATAAGTTTTAGCCTTGGGTGTACTGGATGTCAGACCTTTTGATGCACTACCTCCCATGCTATCTCGGAAAACACTTCTACAGTTCTTGACAATATGGCCCACCTTTCCACAATTGTAACATGTGACTCCTAGATTTTCCACTTTACACTATGACACATATTGTCCTCTCTATCCACACCTGAAACATTTAATATTTGCTTTACATACTCCACCATACTTTCACCACATTGCTTGCATTCTGATATTGACAACCTGTCCGACTTGGCTTGACTAGAACTGACTGAGGTTTTATTAAACTTGTCTAAAGAAAAACTTTTTCCTCTAAATTCTTTACTCTTACTCCTTCCAACCTTTTTCTGAGACTTCTGGATAGATCCTTCTTAACCTAACGCTTATTTCATAGCATCTATCTTTCACTTCTCATCTTCTTTTCTCTAGCGGCTACTGTGACGGCCTAAACTACCGAAGGGTACGTCTTAAACTATAATGTCACAACTCCACTACGAATCTCAAGCTTCAACCCTTGTTGAAACCTTCTTGCCTTCTGGATCTTCATACTTACATAGTCTGGTACAAACCTACCCAACACTATGAACTTAGCCTTATACTTTGCTACACTTCTATCACCTTGCTTTAACTCTCAGGAACTCAATTTTTATTTTATTTCGCACACAGTCAGGGAAATACCTTTCCAAAAACAACTCGGTAAACCTAGCCCATGGAACAGGGCCTTCTCCTTCTAAGGCTCTGGTTGACTCCCACTAGTAATTTGCTTTATTATATATTTTTTTTCAAGAAATAACTTGCACAATCAGTATTAAAAACATCGCTTACTTGGACAAGGTTGAAAGCTTTCTCCATCTCCTTTAACCATGCTCTAGCAGCTACTGGATCAGTTCACTTTAAACTCAGGAGGTTTAATACTCTGGAAAGATTTAAAACTAACACTTTGGTTTACTCCTTGCTATTGCTACTACAACAGTAGCTGCTACTGCTGAACCTGTTGGATTGATTGTTGTTGTTGTTGTTGTTGTTATTGCTGCTGCTGGCACAACAAATCCAGAATTTCAGTTATAGCTGGACCCACAACAAAACTACTACTATTCTCTTTAGACTGGGTAGCTCTCTTGAGTGGCATTTTCTTGAACTATAAAGTGAGTTTATTCAAAACATAACAAGAATGTTTGATAAAAGATATTACAGTTTAAACGATGCACCTGTATCGGGAAAATGATGCCCAATCAAATACCCATGTCCTTCATATCAGGGTCCATTTATAAAAGAGATCTAGATCAACGACACTAGCAATATTAACAAAAATGACAGTAGAAGAATCAACAACAGTACAGAGAAATTGAACTATTAAGAAACTAAACATCGTGGCATGGCTCCTCAATACAACAACAACTAACTAACTTTCTGTCACTACTCAATTACCACATCAACACTAATCTGATATATTATGAGACTGGGCTGGCTATATCAACCACCAATTACATAGAACAAACTGGTAAATTAGGTCAACTTAAGGAACGCTGGACTCTTCTAGGCACCATGGTCCAAATTTCAACCAAGCATTCCTCTAAGGATGATTTTTTATCACTCACAAGTGATTCATCAACCACTGAATTATTTTCCCTGAGGCTATAACTCCACCACTAGGTCCTGAACTCTCGCTTTTACCATTATTTGTAAATAATATTCGGATATAAGGTTTTCATTCTTCCCGACAATCAACTTTTATTTGCTTTCAGTAACTAGGACTGTCTAATTGCAGAGGTCACTAGAGAAATTTATTATCATGGAATACTAAATAAAATTTCAAAATCAAGGAGATTGAATGAGAAGGAACAGGGAAGAAGATGTAGGTATGACTGAGAGCAACCATACAAGTACATAAGATGGTCGGTCTTAGTACCACATGGTTTACAACACATAGTTCGGTGACGTCCAACCAGACCCTTTGTCACACAGGAAAATAGTCAAGTCATATGCATTGTTTTCCCCAATCAACCGATAGAATCACCGAGAAAGAAACAATGTTTAAATAGAAAATTCACAAATAGGGAGGGAGGAAATCTGATTTATAATGGAATCAATAGAATCCTATGTTGCTTACTTCGAATTTGACTTCCTTACGGATAAATAACTAACTTATTGGGAAATAGACATTCATTCTGGGAAACAAAATATATCTCAAGAAATGCGTATAAGATTTAAGATATAACAACAGTAATGATCCCCGTACTTCACGAAACTTGGTTGTCATAGCAGCCACCGACTATCATCTTATTGTTCAAACTCACCGAGGTCACACACTCGGTCTAGCAACATTCCTGAAAATAGAAAATGCGATATTTAGGAATAACGTTGGTGTCTCTTCAAATGACACATCAAGAGTCCGCTCAAAACTAAACTTTCACTATTAGACTCGTTTTCTCAAAAAGGGAGAAAAGAAATCTCTATCGGAGCTTAGCAATACTACATATACGAAGGAGACGTACTCTAGCTTGGGCAGTTCCAGTCATTCATCAATAGACGTCAGGGTTATGCCTCAGAAACCCTTGACTGAACTCATAGACTTGCTTCTCTGATTGAGTTGCTGACTCACATCTATATATAAACCTTCCTGCACTCTTTTGACTCTACTCCTAACCTAAATCAGGGACTTAAACCTGTAGCTCTGATACCAACTATGACGCCTCAACCCCGGGGTCAGGAGTTGACGTCATTAACAACCACAAAATAGACATAATATGATCAATTTAATGATAGAATATAAATACAACCCCTTTACCAAGATCTTTTCCAGGTTTAAGTATAATTTAGGTTACACAACTATCACAACTCAATTTACCTTATACAATCCTGACCACTAACTTAATACAGCAACTCAACAGACCACATCTGATCTGAACACAACAACCTCAGATGAGCCTGGAACAGAAGGAACTGGGACTCTGCCTTGACTACTACGGAAGAATCTCCTAGGCATCTGTAATACATATAAAACATTCCGCAAGGGTGAGCAATCAATTGCTCAGCAGTACCACTATATGAATAACAAGTAGAATGATTTAAAGTAAAGCAGTTATATGATCATAATTCATATCTTCTTAGAAATCAATTAACGCATGTATAAACTAGATATCAAAACTAGCATGCTCCGTAAAATAATAACATCAGTTGGGTGCTGTGTGTAAATACCAGAGTCCAATTTTAGCATGCTATTTTATTTCTAAATCCACTATATAAATCACTTATTCCGTCACGGGAACCATAAAACCCAAATCAGATACGAACGAATATGTGAAGATAATTGATCAGGCTATCAACACCAGAAGACTCCCTCTGCCATCCTATAAACCTGTTCCGGAACTCAGAGACTAGCTAGGTCTCTGACATGCTGGACTAATCGGTTACATAATGCGCACAACTGAATTAGCCTCTTACGCCACCTCAATAGGCCTACTCTGGCCCCAATGTATCCCATATCTGATCATTTTATCCATTTTTCAAAATTACTTGTACCTATCTCATTTCAAAACCATTCATTTTAACAACACACGTAAAGCCGGTTCACAATCATTTTCATTTGAGATAGGTATCTTTCGAAGTTACTTTTCCCCAACAGCTTATTCATACATAACTTAAAACGTTTTTTATTCCTTTACGAGATTAAAACAACAGTTTATTCATACGTACTGAACCATAAAAGAATGGCTAGGGGTACTTGCCTTGCAGAGCTTTACAACAAATACCGATTGACCTTGGACTAACTTGGACGCTCGACTTTATCGCCTTACTAGCAGACTATCTGTTGAGCAAGATTGAAGTTGTATGTTTATCTCAACAATACTGGTTTGGATAACTCAACATAGAACACGAACTTTGCAATAAACTATGTTCCACTAGGATCAGTACAGATTGGATATTGGGTATATGCACAAAAGGTTTGGTTTTTGTTAGCTGTAGTGAAGAAGACGTCAACAACGATCCGTATGAAGTTCATTAATATGTTCAGGCATCAGAGTAACAAGGTTGGAGTCATTCGAAGTAGTTATCAGAATCAGTGTAAAGACCTCAAGGATTTCTAGTGAAGTTGGTTATATTTGGTAGAAGATTTAACAGTGGTTTATACGGGTATAATACGAAAGCCTGAGAGCGGAACTAGTCGTCTGCGAACCAGACCCTTGCACTAGACGTCAGTGATCCGTGAAAGGAAATGGAGTATTATTTTTAGGGAACACTGTTAAGTGGTTTTTGTACTCGAGGAGTCTGGAAATATATTAAGGTACAAAACCCCGGAGTTTAGAAGGCCTGTAGATACAGAGGAGTACAGCCTGAGGATATACATGATTTATTTTCTTTATCAATGACTGATTTTTATTAAATGAATAAATGAATAATTAATCATTTATTTATTTATTTTAATATCACATTTGATTTCAAAATAAATGAATTAACAATTAATTTTTATTAAATGAATAAATGAATCTCAAAACATTTATTAATTTAATTTAATATCAATATTAATTTTGGTAAATTAAAATTAATGTTTGAATTTTATTTAAATAAATAAATAAATTTATAGTTTATTTATTTATTTATATTAAATGCCAAATCTCTATTTTAATTAATTACCAGCCTCATGTGAGCAATGTAATAATCAAACAGGAGTGTACAAAATAAACAAGCGTGTACAAAATAAACAGACCTGTTTTCTTTTTCCCCGCGCAAATAAATTTTTTTCTCTCTTGCACATGCATGCTAAGTCAGAAAATAAAGGAAGTATATGTCCTGTTTTCTGTACAATTCAATGTAGCAAGAGGAAAGAAGAAAAGAGGCAGCTTGGTTTGGGTTGCTCGTGGGACCCGCATGCAAGGTAGCAACTAAAGAAAACAAATGAAGTTTGCAGAATTGGCACATGTTTTTTATTTTTTCGGGACTCCTCCCACGCACGCATGCGACACTGTGAATTTTGTTGTGCTGCAAGTCTGGCGCGTGTGCTGCACTCCATTTCCTGGCGCCTGCGATTTTCTCGAAGTGTATCTCCCTGTACCTGCATGTGCATGTGGTACATAGTAAAATAAATCAAATGCATTGTTCTTATAAACAGAAAGAACCAAGTACTTTCTCAAGATCGCCATAGGCGAAAATTTTCTAAGGCAAAGGCGGCTTCATGTTATCAACTGTCCCTTGTCACCACACAACCTTCTTGTTTTGTTCTCTTCCAAGAAAAACTCTCCTGCTCACTTTTGATCGCCACAGAAATCCTACTAGTCGCCACAGATCTCTCAATCGCCATAGAGGAGTTGCACATCAGTATTACCTAGTCGCCAGAGATAACTTTAAAGAATATTCCCAGGCTGCACAATCTTAAATGTGTGGACATGGTTAAGCCACATATTTAGTCTTTATCTCTCCTACAATTCTACCACTACAAAACCAAATTTACAGCAGATTGGAAAAATACACTTCTCAGCAAAACACCATTAAAGCTCTGCAGAATTTTTCTTGTAGAGTGGGTTGATTTCATTTATTAAAATTAAGGAGAGAAGTGCTGTCCAATTTATTTCACACCATTAAAGCCTTACAAACTTATAACACTCATTATTTAAAGCTCTCTTGATTGTATTTAATATCTTTTGATATAAGCTTTGAATATTTAGAGTGATAGATAGAACCCCAAATTGATTGCTATTATTTTGGTTGTCTCTATTTTTGTTGCTTCAAATTATTTATATTCGGAGTTGTAAGAAAACATTTACGGTTTAATTTCTTAATAAAAAGAATTATTCTGTGAATATCTTAGTGTTTGTTTATTTCATTTTCGAGGTTTATTTTCCGCTGCAATTAATTAATAAAAAATGAAGAACATACATTCACCCCCCTCTGTATGTATATTTGGACCTAACAATTGGTATCAGAGCTTGTTGATTGATATACAAATCTGATCCGTTAGATTAGCAAGTTTTGTTGTTGATTTTAGTTGTACGGAGTCTGGGAGTGCTTTCGGTGTGTAGAACTGATTGGGATTAATTTGTGGTCGTAGTGTTCTTGATTGTTGTGGATTGGTTAATTGATTGGTATTGGTGGATTTTGACTGTTTGGGTTATCGTATTTTGAGACCTTATATTGCTGAATTTTTGTAGATCTCAAGGTTCCTTCCTTCAGTAACGTCAGTGAAAACAACTATAAATTGTGGAAGAAAAATATCACTCTATTTATTTCAGTAGTAAACTGTGATTACAAGGGAATTTTAGAGAGTGGTACATTTGTACCAAGAAAGGACATTTATGTACCTACAAATTTAGACAGTAGAGTTCCTCAAGAGTTTATCCCAAAGGATCCGTCTGAATACGCTGATAGGGATAAGGATTTAATTTCTTTGGATGCAAGTCTTCGATCAATTTTAGTTGAGTCAATGGATTCCAACATGCGTCATCGGATTAAGGATTATGTTAGTGCTAAACATATGTGGGAGACCATTGAAGCTGTAGTTGAGGGAACTGAAGACAAGATTAGATTGAATTTTCTAATGTCTGAGTATAGGGAGTTTAAATCTCTTTCGGTGAAAGTATTAAATAGTTGCTTGGAAGGTACACCCAACTTCTGGACGAAATGAGTACATTCGGGAAGAAATACTCACAGAAACAGATAAACAGAAAGTTTATTCTTACCTTGCCCAATCATTTGAAAAATAAAGTGTCATCCAACAGGGAAGGATTGGATTTCAATACAATGTCATTGGATGAGCTTAATGACAAGTTGAAGACCTTTGAAGCTGATGAAAAGCATAGAAACATCAAACATGGGTCTGAGACAGTGAACAACAGGAACAAGAACATAAATGAATCAACATGTCCTGTAGTAGAGGAATATAGAATTCCTGAAGAAAAGGTTAAAGGATCACTGACTTCGGAAGCTTCTACCAGTGGATCAAATCTGACTGGAAATGAAGAAGCTACAGATGACTAATATACTTTGGAAGAGCTTGAGAAATTAGAAGATCAAACTATGTTTGAGATGGCTTCTAAATGTGGTATAATTAAATTCAGAAGAAATTCCAAATATAAGGTTAAGTCATCTAGTGGAGACAGTCAAGATCTTGAAAATGAAGAATCTACAGAGTCAGTATCCAGTGAATGCTGCAAGAAATAGTTGATTGAAGGAAGCACACATGAACTGTATGATGGTGAAGAAAAGGGATACTCTAACAGTGAACTAGAAGAGTCCACACAAGCTGATGAGAAAGAAGCTTATCTGAGAAGGAATGAAGATGGACAAAAGAAGCATCAGGACAAAGAATTAATCAGTGATGAAAAGCACTGGAATGGTCCAGATGTAGAGGAAGAAGAATGCAATGATCCAACATCAATGAAAACCTCTTCATCACATGTATCTTCTGAGACCACTACTAATATATCCTGGCATGATTGTAAATATTATGATAAGGATAGAAGAGTAGAATTGTTTCAACTTCATGCTAGTGTGATCAGCTTTAAAGAGGAAATAAATAGAATAAAATCTAAAAATAGATTGCTGCGCACTAGACAAGAAGAACTAGGCCTAATTACTGTTGAATTTAAAAATCTTAAGAAACGTAATGAATGCCTAGAGAACATGGTCAAAGCCAGTGAGGATTTAGATATTGTCCATAGGAATCAGATAGCTGAGTTAGAATCTAAGTTGAAAGCTAATCAAGAATCTGCTATAAGTGCATAAGAAATTATTGACAACCAAATCGGTGGAGCCATAATTGACATTGGATCCAGTGATGTTTGACAGAAACATGTGATAGAATCAGAGAGTGTTGATAATGATAAATCAAACTCTTCATATACATCACAAGCTTCTGAAAAGGTCAATAATTTGTTATGCAAAAAGGCCACTCCCGATTCTTTCAATGAAGATGAGGTGCTTGTTGAGGATTATGTCTCTAGTGATGAGGAGTCAACTGTAGAGTCATCTGAGGATTCAACTTCTAGTGATGAACCTAAAACTCACTTAGATGATAGATATGTTCACAAGGCTAAAAACAAAAATAGACGCAATAGAAATGGGAAGTTAGGTTTTAGCAATAAAAATGAAGATCTGCTAAAACCTAATTATTCTAGGAAGTTATGCTTTAAATTTAATTCTGCTTCGCATCTTGCATATGCATGTACTGTGAGTAAATTAGTTAAAGATAAAGTTCATAATAAGCATAACATGCCTACCATGCCTAGTTCTCATACATCATGTCATAAATCTAAATGTATGCCATGTGCTTTTAATACCTTGTCTTCTTATCTTAACTTGATGCATTTTTCATCCACTAAAGCATAATGATAAGAACATGAGTAGAAAGTATGATAGGGAAAAGACTGGTAGTCCTCCTAAGGTTAGGAAGGAAACTTCTACTTGGAAGCCTAAAGGCATTCTTAAGGCATCTAAAGAGAAGATGGAGACAGTTGATGAGAAACAAAAGCATGTTAAATTTGCATCTGATATTATTCATAGTGTGAATCTCTCTAAGTCCCCTGGACCCAATTTAGTTTGGGTACCAAAGAAAACTTGATCCATAATGTAGACATGGCAAGAAAAAGTGAAGCGGGCCATGTGAATTATGAACATTGGATGTTTAATACACAAAAGTTCGAGGATAGAGCCCTGCTATCAGAAGTGGACAAGTGAGATGGCCCAGTAGTAACCTTTGGAGATGACAACAAAGAAATCACTACGGGATATGGCGTGAAATCAAGAATGTCATCTCATACTCAGTATTTAAATGCATATATTTGTTGAATATATGTTGCAGTTATTTGTTGAGTTTATACTTTAATAGTTTGATCTATGGACCTTGAAGCAATTCAACTTTATTATTTGCTCCACAAGTCAAATTGTTAAAGTAGTAGTTGCATCAGACCTCTGATGATCTATTTTAGTGGTTTGTGATGAGTTTAGTAGCATTACCCTATTGAGAATCTTTTTCAATGGTTAGTGATGAGTTTTGTAGCACTACATACTTGAATAAATTTGTTGAAAAAATTTGTTAATAATTTTATCACAAGATGGTGGTGAGATTTTGATAATAGTGAGATCTTTTACATTGCCTTTTCTGAAAAACTCACTAAGATCACAATCACGTGTGTAGCATAGTTGGATATAATTCAATTTCCATGGAGTCTAACAATTAATGAATTCTTTGTTGAATATCATAATTGGTAGTAGACTTAGTGGATAGTGAATCATGTTTGATTATGAGATTTTATTTCTGTCATTATTCACACTTAATGACAGCAATCTCCCAAATAATCAGAAGGAAGACAGCTTAGACAATCTAGATGTTGAAGATCTTTCTGATGATGAAGAAGAACCTGAGGTTGTCTCAATGAAGATGTAAATGGAAATGATCTTGTCAATGATCACAATTCTGATTCAGAATATGATGGGAATGGTTCTGAGATAAGCAAAGATATTCAATCTATTTCCGGAACTAGTTCTCAAGATTCAGATTCTAAATGATTAATTGATAGTGGTGATAATGGAAGTGGTTTAGATGCAGTAATGATAGTGGAAACTGGAAGAAGCACAGTCATATCATCTTTGGAACAAATCCTCAAGCTTCAAATTCTATAGATCATGATGACAACAACTCAGGGGGAGGAAGAAGAACATGGATCCACTAGTCAGACTCAACATAATTTTGGAAATGCTGAGTTATCAAGAGCTAGTCTACCAAGACATAAGAATGGAGTAAAAACCATCCTTGGCGTATGATACTCATTAATTTTAATACTGGAGTAAAGGCTAGAAGATCAGAATAAGAAGAACAAGGATCTGCTAGTCTGACTCAACTTAATTCTGGAAATGCAGAGTCATCAAAAGCAAGTCTACCAAGACGTAAAGAATGGAGTAAAGACCATCTTTGGAATTTGATACTTAGTGTTTCTAATACTTGAGTAAGAGCTAGAAGAGCTACTGCAAACAATTGAAGCCATCAGCATGTTTTTAGCATTCACAACACATTCAAACTTTAAGGTATATCAGATGGATGTGAAAAGTGAATGGTGAGCTTGAAGAAGAGGTCTATGTGGAGCAACCCCCTGGTTTCATAGATCCTGAGTTTGAATATTTTGTCTATTATCTCTTCAAGGCTCTTTATGATCTAAAGCAAGCGCCAAGAACATTGTATGACATTCTCTCTGAATTTCTACTTGAAAATGGTTTCACTAGAGGTGTCATAGATAAGACTCTATTTTATAAGAATCATAAAAATGATACCATATTTGTGCAAGTCTAAGTTGACGACATTATATTTGGGTCTACGAATGATGCACTTTGTGCAAGGTTTGCTAAGCTTATGCAGAGTAGGTATGAGATGAATATGATGGGTGAGTTGAGCTACATCCTTGGATTACAAGTGAGTCAGAAATCAGATGGTATCTTCATTTGTCAAACGATGTACATCAGAGATCTTCTGAAGAAATACCAGTTGGAAGACTCAACAACTGCAAAGACTCTGATGGCAACTGCCATAAAACTTGATCAAGACAAGTCTGGTAAGATGGTGGATATCACTTATTATCGAGGCATGATTGGATCATTACTCTACCTGACTGCGAGTCATCCAGATATTATGTTTGCTACATGCTTATGTGCATGGTTCCAAGCTGATCCGAAGGAATCTCATATGATAACCATTAAAAGAATTTTCAGATATCTGAAAGGTACACCTAATCTAGGTATCTAGTATCCTAAAGATACGGGCTTTGATCTCATTGGCTATACAGATTCTGATTACGCTGGTTGTAAGATTGAGCGGAAAAGTACTTCAGAAAGCTGTCAGTTTCTTGGGAGAATATTGGTTTCTTGATTTAGTAAGAACCAACATTCAGTTTCTACATCTACTACTGAAGCTGAATATATTTCTGTTGGTAGCTGCTATTCTCAACTTCTTTGGATGAGAAACCAACTCCGAGACTATGGACTTGATTTGAAGAATATTCCTATCTACTGTGACAACACAAGTGCCATAGCAATCATAAACAATCATGTTCAGCACTCAAGGACCAAACATATTGATATAAGTTATCATTTCATTTGAGAGCATATAACGAATGTAATTGTGGAACTTCATTATGTTCCCACAACGGACCAAAATGTAAACATTTTCACGAAACCACTTGATGAAGTTAACTTTAATAAGTTGGTTAGTGAACTTGGCATGTTAAATTTGTCCAATTAATTGGAAATCAACAAATGTAATTTGGTGCGGGTAAACTTTACTAACCCCAATGATGATGTTTTGAGGGGAAAGAAAGTTTACATATCTATTCATTATATATATCCATGTTTGTAAACTTGTTTTGAAGCTAACTGATTACCATGTGTTACATGTTATATGCTAGTGGTAAGTAAGTTAGAGTTTTTGATGCAATATATGAGTTATTTGAATGTTTACATGCTATATATTTTTATCTGATGCAAATACTTTTGATATTGATATTTATTTCAGCACACACACACATCTCATTTTATTTGCACATTGGGTTTAGATCCTGTAATCTCTTTTGTGATCCTATCATAACTCTGATTTATAGGTTTAGATCCTGTGTAACTAATTTGAGTACTCTGATTATACTCTGTGTTATTCTATCATGTTCTCTGAGTAATTCAGTATGTTTGTTAAGTTTCAAACCCTAGGAAACTCTGACAAAAGACTCCTTGGTCACTCTGATTTTCTGTTCATGCTAGAATAACTCTGTTTGTCTTGTGCTAGAATAAATATGTAGCATAACTAGTAATAGTTGTGATATGATTGATTGCATGACATATATGTTGATCCTATGTGTAACTATGATGATCTTCCTATGCTTATGTTGTGTTCTGGATATTAAATCCTAATTTATGTTTTATACTCTGATTACCTTATGCATGTCTTATAAGCTTAAAATTATGCTCATCTCCTTCCTCTATATATTGATCTGTATTGGACTAACTGTGAACTGTTTTAAGTTGATGAGATTTGTTTGAGTAGCATTGTCAAAAGAATCAAAAAGCATGATCATATGAGACATCCTTCATGAATCCATATTATGGTAAGTAAAGGTAAAAGATCTCTGGTTCTGAAATCTTTATGTTCTTGATCATCAAATTCTCTGATATTGTACTTCGGATGTTTGTGATCATCAACACCCTCAGTGGTTTTAGGAACTGACTAAGAGCTTATCAAACCTCATAGGTTCTAGCCCAAGTCATTAGAACCATACACTTCTTAAACAGTATTCAATTACCTTACTCTGATACATCCCCCAGATTTTGCTCTGATTCACTTAATTTTCTTGAGATATCAACTTAGTGATCAGACAAGATTACCACTTGGTATTGGAGTTGTGTTGAGAATGAGGGAGATAGTGCCAAGAAGCACCACATAAGAAAGGAAAGGTCAACCCTACAGCTCTGTCTCTCACAAAGAAGTGGAGTATCTATAACCTGAGACATCTGTAAGCCCATCTGTATTCTCTCAAAAGGATATAGAGCTAAAAGAGGAATATAAACAGTTACTAGGTGTATTCTCCCAACAGAATGTTATCTATTGAAAATTCTCCTGTCAGCCAGGGCATCTGTATAAGAGTCACTACCCCTTGGATAAAATGTTTCCAATGCACATGTGAGATTCACACACACAAGGAAGGTATTGACGCAGCAATCATTGTCAAACCATATCAAGGTCAATGGCAATAGGTTGAAATCCTAGATCATGTTCTAATCTTTATCTCTGATTTTGAATAAGAACATATGATCTTGGTTGGTCACTTTGATAAGTCCTCACAGACTTCAGAAGAAATGTTTGATCCCTAATGGCATATCATTGATCACTGATTATCTTCCCAGAAATCAAATCTGGATATGATTTTGACTTAGTCAAAATAGCAACTTGTAAATGAGGACTCAGATATCGACTGACCAGTTTATAAGGTATACTTCTTCATGGAAGTTGAGGGATATCATGAATTCTGCCACTTAAAAGAAACATAATTTCCCCTCTCAGAAGGAACATTTATGAATCTTTTGACTGAGAGTTTCCATCCTTGAAGGTGGAAGGCAGCTTTTCTATGAAAAGGGATTTTCTCGTAGGTACACTTGGATGTTTGGAGCTTTGAGTGAGTGACACACTGTGAGACTGAGTGACAAACACTTGATTGTAGAGTGGAGTGAAACACAATGTAATATCACTAAACAGAAATCACACACTTGTACTGTGAGGAATGGTTACCAAATAATCTCTTTACTTGGTTGGTTGATCCTAAGGTTTTATTCTGAATACATTTTGAAGGATTACTCAACTAAGGGGGAGAGATTATAAAGAGATCATGGACTGATAGTCTTTCTGTAACTAAGAAGAGGAGTTTCTTACTTTATTGTACTAAGGAATGGATTCTTCATCTTAGGGGGAGAATATTGGGTCTTGGTTCTGGATTCCAAAATGTTTTCTATGTGCTCTATGGGAAAATTTGAAGATTATTGAAGACAGTATTTAGAAGACGTATCTATCTGCAGCTATACATAAGGGAGAGAAGAGTCTGTTATCTACTGAAGCTGATTGCTTATAGAAGATGTGATAGATATAAGATAGAATTATTTCCTAGTCCAGGATTGAAAGTTGAAAGCTGATTGAAGATTTTTGGATAAGGTTGGTTGAGTTATCCTCCAAACTGTTGTTTCTCCATCATTATTTGACCGTCAGGTGTAACAGTCAAATAGGGGGAGATTGTTGAGCAAGATTGAAGCTGTATGTTTATCTCAGCAATACTGGTTTGGATAACTCAACATAGAACAAGGACTTTGAAATAAACTATGTTCCACTAGGATCAGTACAGATTGGATATTGGGTATATACACAAAAGGTTTTGTTAGCTGCAATAAAGAAGATGTCAACAACGATCCGTATGAAGTTCATTAATATGTTCAGGCATCAGAGTAATAAGGTTGGAGTCATTCGAAGCAGTTAACAGAATCAATGTGAAGACATCAAGGATTCCTATTGAAGTTGGTTATATTTGGTAAAAGACTTAACAGTGGTTTATACGGGTATAATACGAAGTCCTGAGAGCGGAACTAGTCGTCTGTGAACCAGACCCTTGCACTAGACGTCAGTGATCCGTGAAAGGAAACGGAGTATTATTTTTAGGAACACTGTTAAGTGGTTTTTGTACTCGAGGAGTCTGGAAATATATTAAGGTACAAAACCCCGGAGTTTAGAAGGCATGCAGATACAGAGGAGTACAGCCTGAGAATATACAGGATTTATTTTCTGAATCAATGACTGATTTTTATTAAATGAATAAATGAATAATTAATCATTTATTTATTTAATTTAATATCACATTTGATTTCAAAATAAATGAATAAATAAATGATTTTTATTAAATGAATAAATGAATCTCAAAACATTTATTAATTTAATTTAATATCACTATTTAGTTTTGGTAAATTAAAATTAATGTTTAAATTTTATTTAAATAAATAAATAAATTTAATGTTTATTTATTTAAATGAATAAATTTTGGTTTAAGGCTAAAACAATTCAGTATCTCGGGCGGTCGGAATAAAAACCGCCACGTGTCTTATTAAAAAGACACACGGCAGCAAAATGGGAGGGTGACTACTGTTTTGGGAAGATAAACATCAAATCTCTTTGTTCATCTCGTCTCTCTCTCTCTCGTTAATCTCTGTTTCTTGCTCCCTCTCTCTCGAAATGAATAAACAATTGATTTTTATTAAATGAATAAATGAATCTCAAAACATTTATTACTTTAATGTAATATCAATATTTAATTTTGGTAAATTAAAATTAATGTTTGAATTTTATTTAAATAAATAAATAAATTTAAAGTTTATATATTTATATTAAATGACAAATGTCTATTTTAATTAATTACCAGCCTCCTGTGAGCAAAGTAATAATCAAACAGAAGTGTACAAAATAAACAGACCTGTTGTTTTCTTTTTCCCCGCGCAATTTTTTTTCTCTCTTGCACATGCATGCTATGTCAGAAAATCAAGGAAGTATATGTCCTATTTTCTGTACAATTCAATATAGCAACATGAAAGAAAAATAGAGGCAACTTGGTTTGTGTTGCTTGTGGGACCCGCATGCAAGGTAGCAACTAAAGAAAACAAATGAAGTTTGCAGAATTGGCACATGTTTTTGATTTTGTCGGGACTCCTCTCCCACGCGCACGTGCGGCGCTGTGAATTTTGTTGTGCTTCAAGTCTAGCGCGTGTCCTGCACTCCATTTCCTGGCGCCTGTAATTTTCTCGAAGTGTATCTCCCTGTACCTGCATGTGTATGTGGTACATAGTAAAATAAATCAAATACATTATTCTTTTAAACAGAAAGAACCAAGTACTTTCTCAAGGCCGCCATAGGCGAATAATTTTCTAAGGCAAAGGCGGCTTCATGTTATCAACTGTCCCTTGTCACCACACAACCTTCTTGTTTTGTTCTCTTCCAAGAAAAACTCTCATGCTCACTTTTGATCGCCACAGAAATCTTGCTAGTCGCCACAGATCTCTCAATCGCCATAGAGGAGTTGCACATCAGTATTACCTAGTCGCCCGAGAGAACTTTAAAGAATATTCCCAGGATGCACAATCTTAAATGTGTGGACATGGTTAAGCCACATATTTAGTCTTCATCTCTCCTACAATTCTACCACTACAAAACCAAATTTAAAGCAGATTGGAAAAATACACTTCTCAGCAAAACACCATTAAAACTCTGCAGAATTTTTCTTGTAGAGTGGGTTGATTTCATTTATTGAAATTAAGGAGAGAAGTACTGCCCAATTTATTTCACACCATTAAAGCCTTACAAACTTGTAATACTCATTATTTAAAGCTCTCTTGATTGTATTTAATATCTTTTGATAGAAACTTTGAATTTTTAGAGTGATAGATAGTTACCCAAATTGATTGCTATTATTTTGGTTCTCTCTATATTTGTTGCTTCGAATTATTAATATTCGGAGTTGTAAGCAAACCTTTATGGTTTAATTTCTTAATAAAAATAATTATTCCATGAATATCTTAGTGTTTGTTTATTTAGTTTTCGAGATATATTTTCCGCTGCAATTAATTAATGAAAAACGAAGAACACACATTCACCCCCCCTCTGTATGTATATTTGGACCTAACACTATCCTGGATCCGACTTTGACACTTAGGTCCTTCGCTTGGATTCTGCTGAGCTCGTCAACTGATCACTAGGTTATCTTTAGTCCATTATCTTTAGTCCAACACCACTCCTCGAGTCATTCGACTAACACCTACAGGGTCGAGCTTTTCTATGTTAGACGTCTAAGTATGCTTGACATATCCTCACTAGCAAACCTACCCACTCGATATCAAATCCCGACTCGTAATTATACATATTATAATAACACACGCAACAATTAGGGTTCACGTTCTCAAAAATTGGTTCTACAATCACTTTCGGGATATACATATACTCGTAGCTTCGAGAAAATAGGGTTGTCATATACTTTGCAAAATATTCTATCACAACACACCAGTAGGTCCTGCAAAATACTTATTTATAATTATATGCGTGTATATATATTCGACTAGTAATCCCGATAATCACAGGATATGTTCCCGTACTTTCGAATTTAATTTCCAAAAATTCGGGCAGCACCTCCTCTGTTTATCGGCCTACCCGTCGAACAATTCGACGTCAAATCACAATCACAACCAATCAATCACACAATCCAAAATTTCACAAATTCCAACCGCCAACTTATATCAACTAATTATTATTATTCGTATTTTATATTTTTAACTCGTAGGACTTAGAATCACGTCATCACAGTCCACCGTCGGCGGCGGTAAAATTTATCGATAGCCGATACAATTCGGGTTTCCAAATAAATTTCACTGATTAACTTCTGAATATGCCATAAAATTAATAGCTCAAAAATCACAAAAGTTCATTCGGAAATTTTCATTAAAAAAACAAGTTAATCATTCGAATTTCCAACGAAAATGGAAAAAGAGAATTGCTGAAGTAAACCATTCGCAGCAATGCATACACGAATAGATACAACACATACATACGGCCAAGCATGCGCGCTATACACGCGCAGGCCACCCCACTGATCGGAACACGGCGGCGGCCGGGAAAAAGAATATAACAGATACAGAATCAAGGCAAGGCAACAATCGAAGGACTTACCCACACGAACGAACATCACTCGTCACCACCTCCATCGTCGAAAAATCGGAGAGGGGCGGTGAGGAAGGTAAAAGAAACAGGAAAGGGTTCATGCCTATGTTTTTGTTTTGTGTTTATTTTTTTATAACAATAGAGACGTGTAATGTATAGCAAAAGGGCAAGTGTTCCTGATGTGCCACGCACCTCCCTTCTGATAGCAATCTCAGTCCAAGACCCGAAACTTTGCGCTTAACGACATAATTCTGCGAATAAATATTTATCGAAATAATCCTAAAATAATTCTAAAATTCTTAAAATATTTGAAATTTAATAAAATAAGATTTTCATAATTTTTGAAACATTATTGAAACGCGTATCATACCCGCAATTCATAATTAACGAACCGAGCTGCATTTAAAACAAATTCAGAAAATCACAAAAATAGTCTTAAAATGTTACAAATATCCCGAAGTAAAATAAAAATGTAACTTTCGTAATTTTAAAATAATTTCTGAAATGCAATTTAGACCTGCTTTTATCAATTAAACGAATCAACGCGCGGGTGAAATTAATCCCAAAAATTTCCAAAATAATTTTAAAATTCTCAAAAATATTTCAAACTTAAATAAATATGAGTTCTATAATATTTAAAGAATTCTGGAATTAAATACGGATTTTATAAATAAATGCAATCAGAAAATCATTTAAAGATAAATAATTAATGAAATATTGATTTCTCAATTTTATAAAATCCTAAAAATAATTATTGAAATTATAAAGTCATAAAATCAATTTTAGGGATAATCCAAATATTTATGAAAATAAATCTGCCATAAAACCACTTTTACAAGTAACAACGATACAACACAGCTCAACACACAATTATACAAATAATCCTTGAACAGCAATGATCACATATAATTAATAACAAGGTAATATCCAACTAACAGAACCTATACAGATATTTTATCTATTTACATATTCAATAATTACACATTTAAATAATAATAAAAATATACGAGTCATTATAACATAGTTCTCGATCTTTTATATATCTCTGATGGAAACGTTCAATCCACCAGAAAGTTTTTAAATACTTGTGTTTAATTACTCTGTGTTTGATTACCTTAATATTTTCATTCTGCACTTTAGCATAATCAAACACTGTTTTAAATTTGAGTTACAGTTTTTCTTGAAATTGAAAAGGGAACCAAAATTACATTCAACCCCCCTATGTAATTCTTTGTTAGATTGTTTGGGAATAACAAGTATCAAAAGCAAGAGGCAAGAGTAGTTTGAGGTACCTTAATCTCAACAGTCTCAACCTCACTATCAGCGTTTGCCATGAGAGCATAGTTGACACCCTCATTAGATTATGATGTATCATCACAATTCTTCTTCTTTGTATTCAAGACTTATTTTTTCTCAACTTTTGGCTTCCTACAGTCAGCTGCAAAGTATCCAACTCCATCACAATTCTAGCACTTCATCTTTGACTTGTCAATTTTTACAGTCTTTGACTCCTTCTCATCAGATTATCTTCTGTAGTTCCTGACATCTGAGTTTAAGGAACTTGAGTCTTTCCTGGATTTTGTTTTTCATTTTTTGAAGTTTTGTTGGCCATCTTCCTGAAGCTTTTTACCAATAGAGCAGCCATCTGTATAATTTATTTATCATTACCATGATCACTTTCAATGTCTGAGTCATTATCATAGTTTGAGTCATCATTAGAGTTTGGTGACTCGGTATCAGACTTTGCAATCATAGCCTTACCTTTGGAATGGATTTTTCTCCTAGATTTCTCCTTTGATTTCTCTTCAACCTTTAGTGCAACATGTCTTGCTCTAGGCCCTTTCCTCCTGCTTTTCTGCTTCATCTCCAATTCACGAGTCTTCAACATACCATAAATCTCATCTAGAGATGTTTCATCAAGATCATAATTATCTCTTATTGATGTGACTTTCAAGTCCCACTTTTCAGTGAGTGCAAGAAGAAACTTCAAGTTAGAATCTTCTTGATCAGATTCCTTGTTAACCAGTGATAAGTCAAAGTGTTCATACTCCTGAGTGAGTATTGTTCTTCTACTCTTCTTAATAGAAGTAGTACCTTGATATTTAAACTCCAAAGTATCCCAAATTTTCTTGTCAGTTTTGCATCCAACGTAATGTCCGGGATATATCGTATAATTATTTTTTATCAATAAATAATTATTATGTGATGAGTATGTGAATTTTGGTGAATTCTCTGGTAATTGGAATTTATTCTTGGATGTTTATATGTGATAAAATTTGAGTATTTTAATTTTTATATGTCCAAAATAAAGTATAGATAATTTTGATATTTTTATGGTAATTTATATGTTGTTATATGATTTTAAAAAGAATTTATAGATTTAATAAAATATTTTTCCGAGTAATTATAAACTATTTTATATAGCAGGAAATCGTCCAACTTCAACCGTTTTTGCATTTTTACAACCCGAAAGTCTCGGGAAAACTCCCTCCTAACCTAATTTGATTATTCCGAACATTTCCCGTGTTTTGACTTTTTCGATCCGGAGTACGGTTTGACCCGTACGGGTCCCGACGCAAAATTTTCGAAACGATATTCGTTTCATTAAATCGATAAAACCCGTATTCTCGAGAGACGGGATACTTTGGTTAGACTATTACATTATCTTCTCATAGGATGTATAATAAGAAGCCCGGTTTTGATAATTATCCTAGACTAGTACTGAACTAGATCGGTTTTATTGTTAGCGGCGATGTAATCTATTTTTATATCTGATATGATCCAACGGGGTACCAATATTTCGTAAGTATAAATAGCCTTTATCGTATTTTATTTTATATAGATAATTATAAACAAACAGTTAAATTATATAATTTATAGAGAAAAATCCTAATATTCTTCGCGTTCTTCAAAATCAAACCTAAAAACAAAGGCGTTATCAAAATTGAAATCAAGCGTGTGAGTAACCGAATCGAAACTTGTGAAAAGAACTTTCAGATTCTACAATCAATTTCAGTGCAGAAATCAAAGGTATTTTCCTATATATTTATTTAAATTCGAATTAAATTATGATTAGAATATTAATTTTTGATTTTGATGTTTTTTGTGTGATTTGATGATTGTATCTTGTAGATAATTTTATTCTGATCATTTTGATTATATGTTGAATTTGGAGTTCAATAACATATAGAAAAGGGTGTTTGATTTTCGAATTACTAAAATTAAGGTTTATGAATGTTCAATAAGGGTTTCTGTTTTGTGGGTTATCAAAGGAATTGATTGATACCATCTTGTAGATCATTGAAAAGAGGTTCAATTCATGGTCTTTGTTTGTTCAAACGATTTCGTGATCGAATCGCCGTAAACCTTGCAACTCGCCGGTTTTTATGGCCATTTGGCCGGACTTTCGATATATCAAGTTATTGTTAATAATAAGTGTTAAATCGGACTGCAAGAATGAATTAGAGTGGGAATCGATCAAAAACCCGGTTGAAAAACCCGAGTTTGATCCTTTTCTTCTAAACTTCAATTTTAAAACTGTTTCTGGATTTTCTTTTTAAAAAAAAATTCAGAAATTCATTATTTAATTTCTGAAATTCATTTTTATTCCAAAAAATATTATTTTAATTCCAAAAATTATTTTTAATTCAAAAATAAATATGAATTATTTAATTTATTAATTTTGTTTAATAATTCATTATTTAATTAGTCAATTAATTTAAATATTAATTGATTAATTTATTTAATTAGTTATTAATTATTTTAATTGATTATTTAATTATATTTAACTATTTCTTTTGATTTAAAAATCCCGAAAAATAATATCAAGCTTTAAAATATTTTTATAAATTATTTTCAAGGCTTGATAATTATTATTAAATGATTTAAAAGTAAGATTCAGGTATTTTAACCTTGCTATTTATTTATAAAATGATTCTGGTGCCCGTTTTAATTCCAAAAAATGTTCAAAAATTCGTATTAAATACCCGAAAAATCATTTTAACACTGAGTCTTCTTTGAAAAATTATTTTCATCGAATATCTTACGTTCTATGTGCAATATGTGATATGATTGATGTGTAATCAGCTTATGTGTACATTATTTGATTGCTTTTATCGTAACTTTCAATCCGTACGTCGGATTTGGGTGAAACGAAGGGTAGATAAAAGCTTATGACGTCTTTGTAATAATTAGAATAGAACTGAAGCATAGAAAAAGAGAGCAAGTGATCAGTAAATAGAACTGAAGCATAGAAAAAGAAAGCAAGTGATCGGTGAATAGAAGCGAGACATAGAAAAATAAGACAAGTGATTGTTGAGTAGAACCATTAAACGAGTACAAATGAAGTTGGAAACCATTTGTGATAAGGCAAGTACTTCTTGAACCTTCTTGAGACATATTTCAAATACTCTGAACAATATTATTTTATATTGTAAATGTTTTGAATTATCTAACCTTGAATCCTGATCACCTCATTTGATCTTTGAGCTGTAAGCCTTATTTTTCATAAGCCATCGATTTATTGATTTCCCAGATATTGAACCACACACTGAACAAAATTACATATGCACCACAAACCAAACACTAAACAAAATTGTTTGAACATAAAGGGACATATATATTCTACAACACCTTGAAATATCAAAGAGCTAAACCTTGTACAACCATGGAACTATTGTTCATTTATTCTTCTCTGTAATATCCGGGACATAACGTGTAATTGTTTTTATCAATAAATGATTATTAAGTGATTATTATGTGATTTTTTGGTGAATTATCTGATGATTGGTGTTGATATGTTGATGTTTATATGTGGTAAAATCTAGGTATGCTAATTTTATTATGCCCAGAATAAAATATAGATAATTAAGGTATTTTTCTGGTAATTTTTGGAATGTTATATGATTTTATACTGATTTATGAATTTATTAATTATTTTCTGAATAATTACAAAACTATTTTATAAAGCCGGAAATCGTCCAACCTCAACCGTTTTTACGTTTTTACAGCCCGAAACTCTTCCGAAAACTCCTTCCTAACTTAATCTAGTAATTCCGGACATTTTCCATGTTTTGACTTTTTCGATCCGGATTACGGTTTGATCCGTGCGCGACCCGGCGCAAAATTTTCGATATGATAACCATTTCGATCGCATTATCTCCTTACAAAGCGTTTTATAAAAAGCCTGGTTTTGATAATCATCCAAAAATTTTGATGCTTATCCAAAATAGGATAATGTTTATCCAAAACGTTATTCGATTGGATCGTTTTTGCAGTTACTTAGCGGCTAAGCAACGTATTTATCGATCCAACACGATCCAAAACGTACTAATATTCCATAAATAAAAATAGCCCTTTTCTTATTTCATTTTACTCGTATATTCATAATCAGACAGTAAAATCCAGTAAAATACAGAGAAAACCCTAATTAAACGTCACGTTCTTCATAATCAAACACACAAACGAAGGCGTTACCGAACTCCGATTCGAGCGTGCTATATATCAAATCGAAGCTCTCGAAAAGTTCTTTCTGAATCAATCAACCATTTTTGTGCAGTACTCAAAGTGATTTTCTTATTTAATTATTTTAATTCAAATTATTTAGTAATTAAAATATGAATTTTTGTTCTTGATGTTGTTTGTGTGATATGATGCTAAAATCATATAGATATTTTCTTCCTGGTCATTTTGGTACATTATATGATTAATTTGGAGTTCAATAACATGTTTAAATTGATGTTTGATTCTCGGATTGTAAAATTAGGGTTTATAGCTTTGAATGTTGTTAATTGAAAATTAGGTATTTCTTAGTTAGGGGCTATTAGATGAAATTGATTACATGGTTGTGTAGATAATTTAAAAATGATTTGAATGGTATAACTGAAATCAACAGACGATACCGGGAAGTGGCTCGTCGGAAAATCGATTGAACCGACGACGATATTTTCAATTGATTATTCTGTTTATGTAGCTCGCCGGAAAGCTTGGTGGTCGTCGTTAATGGTGGCCGGTCACCGGAGCTGCAATCGGGGAAGACGACAGGGGAAAATTACCATTTAGTGCCCTGGAGATTTCCCTCATTTGCAAACTTAATATTTTGGTTTTAAAAATTTATAAAATCTAGAGTCTTGTTTATAAAAATTTCAAAAATTAAGATTTTTATTTAAATAATTTCAGAAAATGTATTTTCTTTTTAATAATATTTTCAGAAATTGATTTTTAATTCAAAATTTCATTATTCAATTTCTGAAAATTATTTTTAATTTAAAAATAAATCTTAATTATTTAATTTATTAATTTTAGTTGATAATTAATTGTTTAATTAGTCAATTAGTTTAAATATTAATTGATTAATTTAATTAGTTAGTAATTAATTTTAATTGATTATTTAATTAGATTTAATTATTTATTCTTTATTTATATTTTTTGAAAAATAGTTTAGACCTTTAAAATATTATTTTAAATTATTTTCAAAGCTCGATAATTAGTATTAAATTATTTTAAAGTCATATTCGGGTATTCGAACTCTATTATTTAATTATAAAATGATTTAGAGTCCCGTTTTGATTCCGAAAAATGTTCGAAAATTCGTATTAAATACCCAGAAAATCAGTTTAACCCCGAATCTTCTTTAAAAAATTATTTGGATTGAATATCTTGCGTGCTATATGCTAAATATGATTCGATTGCTGTATAATATGACTGTATGTGCATTGTTTGACTGTTTTTGCTGTAACTTTCAATCCGTACGTCGGATTTGGGTGAAACGAAGGGTAGATAGAAGTTTGTATAGAATAGAATGAGATAAGAAGTAGTGTTGATAAGTATATGTGATATCTAACAGAGGAAGCGAGACGTAGAAAGGGAAAGAAAGTGGTCAGTGAGTGGGAACCAATTGACAAGTGTTAGTAAAGTGAAAGCGAATTGATAAGGCAAGTGTCCCTGAACTTTCTTGTAGTATAATTGCAAGTGCTTCTATTCTTTCTTATAATGTATTGCAAGTACTTTAAACTCTCTTCATTATGTTGCAATTATTCCCAATAGTTCTTGTTCTATATTGCAAGTACTTTGAAGTACTTAACCCTAAACCCTGATATTTATTGATCTTGAGCCGCAAGCCTGATTTCTTGTAAATCATTGATTGTTGAATTCTTGGATACGAACCACACATATCTGATACTACTCCAAAAATACATATTTACCACATATTGATTCTTGATATGAGATTGCTTAACATACGAACCCTTATGTCTTGTATAACAGAAGACCATTCCTTGTAACCTCTGAACCCTTGGTATTCTACACTCTGGTTTTTTCCCTGAATTAAAAGTCAACCTTCCTGTTTACCTTGTTATACCTTCATGGTGTTATGAGTTATCCTATGTTTCAAGATCAATGTTGTTGATGATTCAGTTCATTGAATTATATTGTTTATTATGTTGTTATTATAGAATTGGATTGTTTTTAAATATGGACCAGATTCGTGGTCGGACCAGATTCGTAGTCATAATAGGCCAATGTGTGCCTTGGATCCAGTATATAGAGAAAAGTTGGGAGCCTTGCTCGGGGTTAGTGCGTGACTGATCAGCAACCTAACATTGGTTTTTAAAAATGAAAGTGAATATCCAATTCTAATCATTGTTTATCAGGAAACTTGATTCCCTTTATCATTTCAATTGATCATGATTTAATCTCAGTGTTGTCATGGTGACTTGCTGAGCTAGTTAGCTCACTCTTGCGAATCTATTTATGTTCTTTTCCGGTTAAGAAGGAAACTGGTGGTGGCGAGGATCCCCAGTCGAGTGTGCAAGATAGGTTTTCAGGTTGAAATGGAATAAGCTAGCGGAAGTTGTGTGGCTTGGTTTGTGTTAGAAGTTTGTAATAAAGTTTGACTTCAGTTGTAAGATAAATAAATTGGGATTTGGTACATTTGTAATAATAAGATTGTGGCTTGTGGACATACTTTGAACTGTTGCGATCCGTGGTTATGGTAAGTAGGGTCATTATATATATTATTATTATATAAATAGGTTTATATATAGTGTATGTATGTGTTGTGGACCCCAAACTTCTGACTCGGGTTTGGAGGGCGCCACATTCTCTGGGCTTGACACCATTTTTCTATATACCTTGATATATCCCGGGAATACCTATGAATTGTTTAATGCTCCGAGATAATTGCTTTATCAATGTAATTATGATTCTATTTTATTGAATTACAATGTTTATCATATTTAATCATTTTATAATTGGATGATTTTTATAAAAGTGGACCAGATTCGTGGTCATACCAAATTCATGGTCATATTAGGCCAATGTGTGCCTTGGATCCAGTATAGAGAGCAGAGTTGTGTGCCTTGCTCGGGGTTAGTGCGTGACTGATTAGCAACCTAACCTTGGTTTTAAAATTTAAAATGAATATCCAATTCCAATGATTACTTGACAAGAAACTTGATTCTTCTGAATCATTTCAATTGGTCATTATGTAACCTCATTTATTGCTATTATGACTTGCTGTAGTTAGCTAACTTTTACAAATCTATTTATGTTATTCTACAGTTAAAAAGGAAATGGTTGGTAGCGAGGATTCTCAGTCCAGTGTGCGAGCTAGGATTTCAGGTTAAGTTGGATCGAGCTAACATAATCATTATGTTTAATTTTAAGTTATGTGAGCTTGTAAGAATACTTTCACTATCAGTTGTAAGTTAAACTAGTGGTACGATGTAATAAAAGTTAATATGGTGGCTTGTTTTCATACTTTAACCTGTTCCGATCCGTGGTTATGGCAAGTAGGGTCATTGCATATATTACTTTTATAAACAGGTTTATATATTGGGTGTGTGTGTTGTGAACCCCAAACTTCTGACCCGGGTTTGGAGGGCATCACAGGTTTGGTATCAGAACTACAGGTTATAAGTCACTGAAACAAGCCTAGATTATCAGGATTGGGTAGCGGGTTAGGATTAGGAATAAGAAATAGAAAGATAGGACGTCATGAGGTTGAGTGCAACTGTATAGTAGGTTTTCGGTATGATTCGTGTTACGATTCGAGAATCTTATCTTCCAATGTAATATCCAGATAACGGTAATGGCAGATCCTATTTTACCTGTATCATCTGATCATTCGGAACCTTCTGTTCCAGGACCGTCATCTTTACCCCGATTTGATTCACACATTGTTCTTCCACCGGTGTTAGTTATATTACCTCATGTTGTGACAGCTGTACCTCTTTAAGCTATTCTACCACCCCTTGGATGTAAGAGACCACCCATTCGAAGATCCCCACCTACTGCTTATAGTTCTACCGGACATTCAGCCGTGAGTGCATTTTTTCAATTTATCCCATACCTTATTCCATACAATTAGTTTGAGGCCTATCTTATGGAGCAACAACACCTATGAGGATGGCTTTGAGAGCTACAACATAATGTGAGTACATGTGATATTGAGAAAGGTGAGAAGAAACCTTGAAAGAGGGTTCAGATGTTCCGGAGGATAGCTATTACTAGGTTATATGGAGCCACTAGCGAGCATTCCACCCATGATTATCTTGTGAAGTGGGCTAGATGAGTTTTACAGGAATTTGAGAAGATTGGAGATCCATAGTTTTCTTGGAGTTAGATGATGATGCTATAACGAATATGATACGTATAATAGCGATATGATGTGATATCAGGAGATTTTGTTTTATAGAATAGACTTATTGACTATTGGATAGACCTGTTGTACTTAAAAATAGCAAAAATGATAATGAGAATATCACAGATAGTACTAGATGGATGATTTGAAGTGGAATTACGAATAAGATAGTATGCAATGATAAATAAAGTATTTGTTTGTTAATGCAGCGAAATGGACCCAATAAGGGTTAGAGGATATAGGGAAGTGAATGTAATCTTATACGATTGTTTCCCTAATTTGATACCTTGTAGTGGTTGAAAAGGACAACAACCAACTCATATAGTAATGACGACCAGGTGTATTATTTTCAAAATTTTAAACTGGTTTTCAAAAGAGATTTTCTTAACAATTTTTTTTAAAAGTCCTTCAAAAAAATAAGTTTTAAAAATTGGTTTTCAAATTACTACTTGAGTTTCTCGATTGTTATAAGATTCAGATTACCTAGAAGAATATGTTAGGAATATGTTGTGAACTTGATGATAAGTTAAACAAAACACCTTAGTAGATTTAACTTAGTGTTTTTGTAGTTCTCGACGGATGTTCTAATATAGTCCCGACGGATGAACCTTATAGTCCCGACGGATGATAACTGAACATTCATTGAGAGTGTAGCTTATGTAATAATAAGTCTTGTAGCACATTTCTGCAAACAACACTGTACTAGTAGATGCAGTAGGATTCTTTGAGTCATGTTGACTACTAGATTGATATGCAGAATAGGTTGGATAATTGTAAATATAGGATGTCTTGTAATTCTTTATAAGTGAAATGGAGTCAAGTGATAGAAAGGATACCGACGGATGATCTACAAAGGCTCCAGACAGATAATCAACAAGGCTCCCGACGGATGATCAACACAGTCCTGACATATGATAATATTCAAAATAGCAGTTGACAGTGATAACACAGTCATATACGTCAGGTGTTTGCAAATGGAATGTGGAAGCCTAATTACAGGATTTAGAGAACAAAGAAGCTTAACCATTTTCATGCAATTATGAAGATATTCAAAGATGCTGGATAGAGTAATGTTGCAACATGAAGTTAGACTAGATTAAGTTTGTCTTATTGTCTTGTCTTACTATCATGTAACTAGGTGATATATAAACCAAGTGTAGCAAGTAGAACAATTTAAAAGCTGAGCAAGCATAATTTTCAAAGGGATAGAAAAGGCTATATCTGTTAAGAATCTCTTTATAATTCTGTAAGTTCTCTTATAAGCAGCTCTGTGCTATTCAAGCATCACAGAGTTCTCAACTTTATATATATCTTTGGTGGATAAGTTCAAATCCACCAGAAAGTTTTAAAGCTTTGTGTTTTATTGCTTT
Organism: Apium graveolens; assembly: GCF_009905375.1. Lineage (NCBI taxonomy): Eukaryota > Viridiplantae > Streptophyta > Magnoliopsida > Apiales > Apiaceae > Apium > Apium graveolens. The sequence goes on from NC_133656.1 coordinate 47,555,593, forward strand.
GTGTTTGATTTCTAGTTTATTCACATTCCGCACTTCTCGCAAAATCAAACACAGTTATATATATTAAGCAAGAACAATCTTAAAATCAGAAAAATTAGCCAGGATTACATTCAACCCCCCTTTTGTAATTCTTGTTGCATTGTTTGGGATTAATAATTGGTATCAGAGCAAGCTCTTGAAGTACAAAGAGTGTAAAGATCACCACAATCAGCAAGATGATCAGAAAATATGTTGGAGTGAAAATTCCATTTCTGGACGAAGACAACTATCACCCCTAGAAGGTGAAGATGCACCTAAATCTTCTTTCTCAAGATGAAGCCTATGTGGACTGCATTGAAAGAGGTCCCCATGTTCCTCTGAGAGCTGCTACAGGAAATGAGCCATCAGTTCCAAAGCCCAGACAGGAATGGTCCGATCCAGACATTGAACAAGTCAGGAAAGATAAAAAAAGGCCATGAACATACTGTTTAATGGTGTTCATGGTGATATGTCTGACAACATCATAAACTACAAAACAACAAAAAAGGTTTGGGACACAATTCAAATTTTCTGTGATAGAACTGAGCAAGTAAGAGAGAACAAGATGTAGCTCTTAATTCAGCAATATGAGCATTTTCACTGTGAAGAAAGTGAGTCACTCACTGATATATTTAGTAGATTTCAATAGCTAATGAATGCTCTCAAGTTGCATGGAAGGGTCTATCAAACAAAAGACTTCAACCTTAAATTCCTTAGATCTCTACCAAAGGAATGGAAGCCCATGACAGTCTCTTTAAGAAACTCTCAAAATTACAAGGAGTTCACCTTGGAAAGACTGTATGGAATTCTAAAAACCCATAAGCTTGAAATAGAGTAAGATGAAAGGATGGAGAAAGGAAAGAAGAAAGGATGATCCATTGCACTGGTTTCTGAGCAAAAAAAGGAAAAGGAGATGAAGGTTGAAGCTGTTGAATCTACATCAAACTCAAGGGTCTGTGAAAGCAAGGGTAAAGGGCTGAAAGCTGAAAATGAAGAACAGTTGAGCCAAGATGACATGGATGACATAGCTGAGCATCTTGCTTTTCTATCCAGATGATTTTCCAAGTTCAAATTTAAGAAGAATTTTGGAGCAGCTAGTCAAACAGAAACATGGTTGATAAGTCTAAATTCAAGTGTTTCAAGTGTGGCTTGGCAGGTCATTTTGCAAGTGAATGCAGAAAGCCTGATTCCGGTAAAAGAAGTTTGAGCTTGTTGATTACAAGCAAAAATACTTTGATTTTCTCAAGCAAAAGGAAAGGGCTTTCATTACACAAGAAAATGACTGGGCTGCAGATGGATTGGATGAAGATGAAGAAACAAACTATGTCAACCTAGCCCTAATGGCCAAATCAGATGAAATAGAAGTTAGTTCATCCAGTAATCAGGTAATCACCACTAACTTAGCACATTTAACTAAGTCTGAGTGCAATGATGCCATCAATGACATGTCTACTGAGCTGTATCATTTGTGTGTAGCTCTTAAGTCTCTCACTAAGGAAAATGCTAAAATTAAAGAAAATAATTTACCTTTAAGTGAGAGAAATAATTTCCTAGAGTCTCAATTCATTGAGTTTGAGAAATTGAGAATTGAATGTAAAACTGCCAAGGATGAATTAACTGAATCTTTAGAGAAAGAAGAGATTCTAAGAAAGCAACTTGAACGAGAACATGAAGTAATTAAGGCATGGAAATCATCTTGAGATGTCCATGCTCAAATTACTAAAGTTCAAGGTATAGTGTAACACCCCCAAATCCGGGGTCGGGGATCCGGGTTGTCACGAGTTCCATTTCCCTTAATAATACTTAATCTTAATAATCAACCAACTACTGCGTACTATGACCCCACAATATACACACACACCACAAGTTATAGTCTCAGAGATGAATACCCAAAAATAACACAAGTCATTTTATTCCACAGTTATAAACCATTACACCTTAAAAGGGTTTCTGAATAAATTTACATATTCATTGCCATAAGTATACATAAGTCTGGTACATCAAAAGTTGAAAGCCTAGCCTATTGTTAGTTCCTACCTCAACTACAATGACATCAACTCCTACAGGAAACTGCAGAACGTTTCCTATCCACTCACGAATTGGGAGCTTGGTCCTGTTCATCTTGTTTATCTGTTGTTGTGGGATGAAAGAAGAAAGCAAGGGTGAGCAACAAGCCCACCGAAATAATATGTATATTAATTAACAATATATGAGCATTTTCATAGTACTCATTAAAGTCTTGGTCAAGTAAAAATGAACCAAGGTTTATATCTTAACGCGACCAAGTCATAAAATATTCAGTATATATGTATATATACTTTTCAAAATCTTGGAAGTCCTCTTCCATGCATAATATACACAGAGTTCCAGTTTATAACTGTATAAAAATATCGTTGCAAGGTGATCTCATATATCTAACCTTGTCTCAACGTTTTTTGTGAAAATCTTTGTCATGCATAAGATAATCATTAACCAGATATAAGTTGAAAAGATGAAGTTACAAGATACTCCAATATACTTACATCTTTTCCGGATACTACTTGAACTACCACCGTTCAAGGTATCATCAGTTTTAAAGGTTCATCACATAGATGAGACTACAAGAAAAGACTTGAATAGATTCAATCTTTGAAATATCATTATAAATAATGAAGTTACAAGATACTTCATTAAGTCCCGATATAATATATACACCTATATATATACATTTCATACACTCCTTGAAAACCTCTGTTATGAAAATTATAAACAGAGTTGCAATATCCAATGAATTTGGAAAGGAGAAAACCTTGGCATAAACCCGATATCTTGCGGATTAGGCAAAGATACCAATAAGTAACCTTTTCTACTAGTAGATGGATGAATCCCCCACCGGTCATCACCCTGGCCGCATTAGGACCTTGTGCTGGACCGCCACCCGGCCTCTTACGTATTGATGGATTGCCACCCAGCCACTTACACTTTGATAGACCGTACCCCGGCCTGTCGCTTATACCAACTCAATTAGATGGACTTACTTCTCGAATGTTGGGTAAGTAATCAATTCATTTATCAAAACAACAACCTCGTTGCGAATATAAAATACACCACATAGCCGGATCCCTCAATTTTTAAGCGAGTATTTAAATCCCCTTCAAAAGGAAGATCTTAAATTTGAAAAAGAGTTTTGGGATCCGCTCTAACTTTTAAAATCATTTTGAAGACTCGAAAACATTTTTAAGAATGTTTGGAGTAATGCTGATTTAATGAAATAAATCAGTCCCGATATATTAGAAAATATCTGAATATTATTATTTAAATAATATTTCCATAAGGATAATCCTTATAAAAATAATTGAAGTAGAAGTTTTAAAACTTATAATTGAAATGAATAATAAATAACCAAAGATATACTTATACGAAAGTACGATCTTTATTTGAATAATCGAAAATAAGTTTGATTATCGAAACATTATTTTTTAATAAAATAAAGAATATTATTTAATAAATAAGCGGAGTCATAAGTCCTCGAATGAATATTCAAAATAATATTCATTAAATAAAATAAACGAAGTCATATGTCCTCGAGTGACTATTCAAAATAATATTCATTAATTAAAATAAAGTTATCGAATAAACCTTATTCGATTAATAGTTTTGAAAACTATATCTATATATATTTAAACATATATGTATATAATATACTTGGGAACATCGACTCCCGGTTTAGAAAATGTTCACCTTTGGGTCCCCTATATTAAGGGTATACGTAACTACTGCTTATCTCTAGCATATGTATTATGCAACTTATAAGCATTTGAATCAACAATTAGATATCAAGATTACGAAAGAGGCATGCATATAAATATCATATCATATGCTCCAATATATTGCAAGACTTTGCTAATAATAATCATGCACTTATCACAAGATAATGCATATACATATATACATCACAACAACAGTATAACGGGTAGAAAACTTGCCTGAGCGACTGGGGGTGATAAAAGGCCTGGGACGAGTCTGGTAACCTATAAACAACATATAAGTTGGAATTAAACCAAAGTCGCTTAAGAATCTATACTTTAACCAATTAGACCCTAACGTTCGCTTTTGCGCTTAACGATTCACTTAAGTCGCTCGAGTACCCTCGGCTCCACCATTTTTAATAAATTAACCATTAAGAATTTTAAGGCGATTCTTTCACGAGTAACCTACCAACTGCCTAACCCTTTACATAATTGTTTCATACTCCAATTAGTCATTTAAGGGCCTTAACCAAGGTTTTAAAGTAAGGCGAGGGGTAATGGTTCGTTCGCGAAACGCCGTTACTTAAAACGGTCATTTCTCCTAAACCGTACATCGGATTCAAGCGAACAACATATCAAAACGAAGCTCGTAACATGAACTATCTAATCATGGAAATGGTGAAAACCTAAAAGTGAGTTCACGGGTCCTGAAGGTAAGAACAAAAACAGTCTAAGGTAAATCGGGCATTACGACGGCTATGTTTACGCGATTACCAAATTTATACCACTCCAAATAAATCCACAATCATTACTACAACCAAACTCCATCCATACTTTACTACAACAACCCCAAAATCTCAATATTTTCAATTTATACTACTCTCAATCATGAACTAAAAGCTATACTTAAGTTCATTAACCAATAATCAAGATTTACAACTTCAAACTTATTACAAATCCAACCACACTCTAAGTATACAAGAATCATGCTTCTCATGAACCATATCATTCATAAAAACTCTAAATATACAAAATTAGGGCTAGGGTATGAGATTATACCTTCCTTGGTAAGTAAAAGTAACTAAGGAGCTTGGAATCACCCTTGAAAATCCTTACCAAAGCTATATCTAAACAAAAACACAAGATCAAAATTTTTAAGATCTTGAAAACACTATTCACCCTCCTCTTCCATGAATTATTGGAAGAGATTGAGAAGGAAATGGAAGCTTAGATTCATAGGATAGTTATATCTAAGTATAAGAAACCTTGGATATTTACCTCACAAATTATCAAAGCTTGGAACTTGGTTTTTGAATTTTCTTATTTCTTGAAATGGAAAAGGCCGAGAGCTTTGTTCTTGAGGAACAAAGTGAGCTTCTAGATTTTTTTGTGTTATGATTTGTTTTGGCTTGGTTTCTTCCTTTTTGTTTGTTAATTAAATTGTTACCATGGTAAAAATTGTGTGGCTTATAATCAACCAACAAATCCTTCCCATTTTGTCATGCTTATGTCATCCACTTATGTCATCTTCCCACACCTGTCTTCTTCTTGTTGGTGTGATGACATCATCATCCACTAACCTCTTTGATTAACTCCTAATTACTTGGCTAATGATCGCTGATCTGGTATACGGTTCGCTTAACTTTCGTTCTCGTTTATCGTTTGAGGGATCATTCCCGGGATCTCATTACTTAGGTTCCTTTAAACTTTTCTCAATATTTTATATTCCTTTTATGATCCTCTCTTATAATCCTTGAATTAAATCCTTTTAATCATGTTACCTTATACTTAATTCTTTCTGTATCTGGTGGATTTTCGGGAAAAATCAAGGTGTTCGAATTCGAATTCTACCGACCTTTACATACACTCATTTACTTTACGGAATACTAATACAATCTTAGAATTTCCATAACAGTACTCCTATATATCGTGGTCTGATAATTTTCCTTAATCAGCATCATCAACAAAAGTTACTATTCATCAGGGTTTCAAAAAGTCCAAAATTTTTGGGGTTATTACAGTCTCCCCTCCTTAAAAGGATTCCGTGACGGAATCAGATAGAAAACAAATGGGGGTACTTTTCTAGCATTTTTCCTTCTAACTCTCGAGTCAATTTTCCCACATTGTGGTTCTGCTACAAAACCCTGACTAGCACGATAACCTTTCTCATAAGCACTTGTTCCTTTTCGATCTATAACCCTTCCTGGTTGCCCCATATAGGTTATGTTTGGTTGCATGCCTATGCGCTCATATGCCCCTATTTTTCTGGCATCTAGATTACACTTTCTTAACATTGACACGTGGAATACGTTATGAACTTGCTACAGTTTCGGGGGGTAGGGCTAGCTCATATGCTAACTTCCCAATATGTCTTAATACCTCAAAGGGGCCAACAATTCGTGGGCTTAGCTTTCCTTTCTTTTCGAACCTCATTCATCATTTCCAAGGGAATACCTATAACAGCACTAGGTCCCCTACTTCCCATTCTTTGTCCTTTCATGTCAATTCGACATACTTCTTATGTCCATCTTGGGTTACTACCAGCCGTCCTCTGATTAGATCTATTATATCCTTGGTCCTTTGGACTACTGCTGGTCCGAGCATCTTGCACTCTACAACTTCATCCTAACATAAGGGAGATCGACATTGTCTTCCCTCAAGGATCTCATAAGGAGACATCTCAATAATAACATATGATATATTGTCTCAATAATAACATATGATATACATAAGTCTGGTACATCAAAAGTTGAAAGCCTAGCCTATTGGTAGTTCCTACCTCAGCTACAACGACATCAACGCCTACAGGAAACTGCAGAACATTTCCTATCCGCTCACGAATTGGGAGCTTGGTCATGTTCAACTTGTCTATCTGTTGTTGTGTGATGAAAGAAGAAATCAAGGGTGAGCAACAAGCCCACCGAAATAATATGTATAATAATTAACAATATATGAGCATTCTCATAGTACTCATGAAAGTCTTGGTCAAGTAAAAATTAACCAAGTTTGATATCTTAATGCGACCAAGTCGCAAAATATTCAGTATATATGTATATATACTTTTCAAAATCTTGGAAGTCCTCTTCCATGCATAATATACACATATTTCCAGTTTATAAATGTATAAAAATATCTTTGCAAGGTGATCTCATATATCTAACCTTGTCTCAACGTTTTTTATGAAAATCTTTGTCAAGCATAAGATAATCATTAACCAGATATAAGTTGAAAAGATGAAGTTACACGATACTCTAATATACTTATATCTTTTCCGGATACTACTTGAACTACCACCGTTCAAGGTATCATCAGTTTCAAAAGTTCATCACATAGATGAGACCACAAGAAAAGACCTGAATAGATTCAATCTTTGAAATATCATTATAAATAATGAAGTTACGAGATACTTCATTAAGTCCCGATATATATATATATACATCTATATATATATATACATTTCCTACACTCCTTGAAAACCTCTGTTATGAAAATTATAAACAGAGTTGCAATATCCAACAAATTTGGAAAGGATAAAACCTTGGCATAAACCCGATATCTTGCTGATCAGGCAAAAATACCAATAAGTAACCTTTTCTACTAGTAGATGGATGAATCCCCCACCGGTCATCACCCTGGCCGCATTAGGACCTTGTGCTGGACCGCCACCCGGCCTCTTACGCATTGATGGACTACCACCCAGCCACTTACACTTTGATAGACCGTACCCCGGCCTGTCGCTTATGCCGACTCAATTAGATGGACTTACTTCCGAACGTTGGGTAAGTAATCAATTCATTTATCAAAACAATAACCTCGTTGCGAATATAAAATACACCACAGAGCCGGATCCCTGAATTTTTAAGCAAGTATTGAAATCCCCTTCGAAAGGAAGATCTTAAATTTGAAAACGAGTTTTGGGATCCGCTCTAACTTTTAAAATCATTTTGAAGACTCGAAAACATTTTTAAGAATGTTTGGAGTAATGTTGATTTAATGAAATAAATCAGTCCCGATATATTAGAAAATATCTGAATATCATTATTTAAATAATATTCCCATAAGGATAATCCTTATAAAAATAATTGAGGTAGAAGTTTTAAAACTTATACTAGAAATAATTAATAAATAACCACAGATATACTTATACGAAAGTGCGATCTTTATTTGAATAATTGAAAATAAGTTTGATTATCGAAACATTATTCTTTAATAAAATAAAGAATATTATTTAATAAATAAGCGGAGTCATAAGTCCTCGAATGAATATTCAAAATAATATTCATTAAATAAAATAAACGGAGTCATAAGTCCTCGAATGAATATTCAAAATAATATTCATTAATTAAAATAAAGTTATCGAATAGAACTTATTTGATTAATAGTTTTGAAAACTATATCTATATATATTTAAACATATATGTATATAATATACTCGGGAACATCGACTCCCGGTTTAGAAAATGTTCACCTTTGGGTCCCCTATACTAAGGGTATACACAAGTACTGCTTATCTCTAGCATAAGTATTATGCAACTTATAAGCATTTGAATCAACAATTAGATATCAAGATTACGAAACAGGCATATAAATATCATATCATATGCTCCAATATATCGCAAGACTTTGCTAATAATAATCATGCACTTATCACAAGATAATGCATATACATATATACATCACAACAACAGTATAACGGGTAGAAAACTTGCCTGAGCGACTGGGGGTGATAAAAGGCCTGAGACGAGTCTGGTAACCTATAAACAACATATAAGTTGGAATTAAACCAAAGTCACTTAAGAATCTATACTTTAACCAATTAGACCCTAACGTTCGCTTTTGGGTTTAATGATTCACTTAAGTCGCTCGAGTACCCTCGGCTCCACCATTTTTAATAAATTAACCATTAAGAAGTTTAAGGCGATTCTTTCGCGAGTACCCTACCAACTGCCTAACGCACTTTACATAATTGTTTCATACTCCAGTTAGTCATTTAAGGGCCTTAACCAAGGTTTTAAAGTAAGGCTAGGGGTAATGGTTCGTTCGCGAAATACCGTTACTTAAAACAGTCGTTTCTCCTAAACCGTACATAGGATTCAAGCGAACCACATATCAAAATGAAGCCCGTAACATGAACTATCTAATCATGGCAATGGTCAAAATCTAACAGTGAGTTCACGGGTCCTGAAGTTAAGAACAAAAACAGTCTAAGGTAAATCGGGCATTATGACGGCTATGTTTACGCGATTACCAAATTTATACCACTCCAAATCAATCCACAATCAACCCACAATCATTACTACAACCAAAATCCATCCATAATTTATTACAACTGCCCCAACATCTCAAGATTTCCAATGTATACTACTCTCAATCATGAACTAAAAGCTATACTTAAGTTCATTAACCAATAATCAAGATTTACAACTTCAAACTTATTACAAATCCAACCACGCTCTAACTATACAAGAATCATGCTTCTCATGAACCATATCATTCATAAAAACTCTAAATATACAAAAGTAGGGATACGGTATGAGATTATACCTTCCTTGGTGAGTAAAAGTAACTAAGGAGCTTGGAATCATCCTTGAAAATCCTTACCAAAGCTATATCTAAACAAAAACACAAGATCAAAATTTTTAAGATCTTGAAAACACTATTCACCTTCTTCTTCCATGAATTATTGGAATAGATTGTGAGGGAAATGGAAGCTTAGATTCATAGGATAGCTATATCTAAGTATAAGGAACCTTGGATAATTACCTCACAAATTATCAAAGCTTGGAACTTGGTTTTTGAATTTTCTTTTTTCTTGAAATGGAAAAGGCCGAGAGCTTTGTTCTTGAGGAACAAAGTGAGCTTCTTGATTTTTTTGTGTTATGATTTGTTTTGGCTTGGTTGCTTCCTTTTTGTTTGTTAATTAAATTGTTACCATGGTAAAAATTGTGTGGCTTATAATCAACCAACAAGTCCTTCCCATTTTGTCATGATTATGTCATGCACTTATGTCATCTTCCCACACTTGTCTTCTTCTTGTTGGTGTGATGCCATCATCATCCACTAACCTCTTTGATTAACTCCTAATTACTTGGCTAATGATCGCTGATCTGGTATATGGTTCGCTTAACTTTCGTTCTCGTTTATCGTTTGAGGGATCATACCCGGGATCTCATTACTTAAGTTCCTTTAAAATTTTCTCAATATTTTATATTTCTTTTATGATCCTCTCTTATAATCCTTGAATTAAAATCCTTTTAATCATGTTACCTTATATTTAATTATTTCTGTATCTGGTGGGTTTTCGGGAAAAATCGAGGTGCTCGAATTCGAATTCTACCGACCTTTACATATACTCATTTACTTTATAGTATACTAATACAATCTTAGAATTTCCATAACAGTACTCCTATATATCGTGGTCTGATAATTTTCCTTAATCAGCATCATCAGCAAAAGTTACTATTCATCAGGGTTTCAAAAAGTCCAAAAGTTTTGGGGTTATTACATATAGAGTCTTTTTATGATGAATCCTGGAAAAAGAACAAGGAGAAGCTTGATTCCAATCTGGTTGAAGGACTTTCAACGGATGTGGATTCGACGGATGATGAAAATTATCCGTTGAATAATTAAAAGGATTATCTGTTGAAAGATAATGAGCCACATCCGTCGAATGTAAGTAAGCCAGTTAGTAAAGCTAAGCTAGAAAAGTTGAATAATAAATATGGATAAGTTTCTAAAAACTTTGTTCCAGGAGAATCAAGTCAAGTAAGAAAAGAAAAGAGAGTTAATGTTGGTCATCTGTCTATCAAGCAATTAAATGACAGATTAGATAAGATTGAGGTTAAATCAGAATCAAAAAGGAAAAACAACAGAAATGGGAAGGTAGGAATTAACAAACATAACAACTACACACCTGATAAATATGCCCCAAGAAAAATCTGTGTTAAGTGTGGTAGTGTTAATCATTTGTCTATTAATTGCAAACTTGTTATGCCTACTCCTATGTATGCACCTCCTTCATTTCCCAACATGCCCACAATGCCTGTTAATGTTATGCCTGCAAAAAATTTGAATGCACAATATGCTAACATGCCATTTGCACATTATCCTTATTATGCTGTATTTAGTATGCCATAAATTCCATTCAGCATGCCTTTTCATTTTAATCAAAATATGCATGATAATTCTGCTTCAATGAATGGTTTCAAAGGTCCAACTCGAATGACAAAGCATGAATCTGAGATACCCAAGTCAAATGAGATCAAACCTAAGAAACCAAAGAAAAAAGGCTAACAAGGCAGGACCCAAGGAAACTTGGGTACCAAAATTGTTACGACCGATATTTTGTGTAATATTATTTGTGAACTCTGTATAATATTAGAGCCGATTATAAATATACTTAATGATTGTACGTTTGTGGGAATGAAATTTGCTGCGTTATAAATTGCTTTATGTAGATTATAAATTTTTCAAAACAAGAGTTTTATTAATTGCCCTTATTTTTAATTTATAAAGAATATTCTATGCCTTAGAAAATTATCTTTTAAAAATTATTTCATTCACAAATTTCAAAAGTGATCTCATAAAATTTCTAAAAATCCAAGTTATTATATGGTATAAATTTTATAATTTTTGAACTTTTATTTTATTTTATAAAAGTAAATCTTTGAAAATTAGTTGTTTAGTAATCAGCAAATTACATAGTTACCCTTGCATGCAAATAATCTTCCATTCAACCAAAGGGCAAAGAAGACATTTCCAACCCCACTAACACACATTTTGTTAGCCAAATTACCTCCTTGACCTTGCATGCAAAATAGCCTAACTTTAGCTAGAGGGTTACTCTTGTCATTTCCTAAATCCACTCAAATTTAGTCAAATCAAAGACATAAAAACAAACCCAAGTGTGATGATCACGCCATTTCCACTCCACCACTTCACCCCCCTTTCTCCTCCTCCCTCCCTCTCGGTTCTCCTCCCTCTCGGCCTCTTAGCCAAAGCACTACCCCCTCCCTTTTCTTCATTCTTCATTCAAGCACCTAACTTCCATTCAAGTAAAAGTTACTTCCTATATCTTGATCCTTCATAATCCAAGAATCTTAGAGTGAAAAACCTATATTTTGACCTTGCATGGTGGTGTTTTTGTTAAACTCAAAGTGAACATACTTGATTCTTGTGAATCTAAGGATTTCACCATGAGTTATAATATCATAGGGTTGAGAATGGCTAGACATGAGGGTGTTACACTTATGCAAATGTTATTTTCACTCTAATCCATTCGGCCATGACTTGATAGGAGCCGAATGGATGGTGTTTTGTTGCCTTATTTTATTTGTGTGTGTTTTTGTGATGATACCATGAATTTTGTAGTAGAAACTTGATGAATCCCTTTTGCATGCTAGATGATCACTTAGGTATAATCCATATTAGGCTTGCCTGTGGATTTATGATGAAAGTTTATTTGGAAATCATGTTGTTTTGGCTTGTAAGAATCGAAGGCATGCATGCATGTAAACCACTCTTGATTTTTGGAAGTTCTTGAATATTTGGATTGATTTTTGTCTGGCGCCCCCAAACCCGAGGTCAGGAGTCTCGGAAGCCATGCCATATAAACTCACACAACTCGCACTATAATATATAAATACTCACACTTCACGACCCCACACTTATCACACACACTTACAGGTTATTGTCTTGGAAACGAACCATCATAACTAAAGTAATTTTATTACAACCCAAATATCATTAGTCTTACCGGGGAGTGACCTTTAGGTAAGGTTAGTCCGCCGGCCAAATATATGTTTCTTGTTTCTTACCTTACATAAATCATAATCAAGCTTATTTTGAATACCTGTGGTACGACACCAAACAATCTACGGAACAACTGGCCATTTCCTACCCGTTTCCTGGCTGTGGTTCTTAGGGCAGGCATCTTGATTCACTTTTGTGTTGTGCCAATTTAAGAAAATAAGTGTGAGCTATAATGCCCAACATAATAATGTACAGTATGGAAATGATTGTATGCTAACATCGTATATGATATTTATGCTTTATTCGAAAATAGTTTTCCTTGATGATACACACTTTTTATGAAAGCAATTTATTGAGGTGGTTTTAATAACTTGTGAATACCTTAATAGTAATCCCAACACCTAGGCTTGGGTTACGATATTGCATCTTAATTCCAATTGGAAGAATTAGGACATTCACTGGAGCCACCGCATACGATGATCAGTCGTACTATGGAAATAGTAACCTTTTCTACTAGTAGAAGGACGAAACCGTCATCTCTCGGGTATCACCCTTGCCATATACGGGCTATGTGTCCTCATTTCGGGTATACACACACTTCACAGGTCCATAGGTACATATTGTACCGTCTCCTACGGTACCAGTAGCCTATCCAATACATGAAGTACTTGGATTCTACCCCTCCCTTGTCCTTTAGGAAATCTTATCATGTCTCGAGAACTCGAATCACATTGAAGTTCCTCCAAGCGTTTTGCTTGTTGATAGGCATAGCTTTACTATATATATATGTATATATGTACTTCCGAAAGTTTCGGAGGAAGTACTAAGGATGTGAGTTGACCGTTGTCAATAGATAATTAATAAGGGGGGAATTTTCTCCTTGAAACTATATTCAATATATTAATAAGTTGGGATAATATTCACCGACGATCTAAAATTATTCGAATGATACTCCTAAATCAGAAAGTATGTTTTATATCAGGATTTATGATTTTTAAATCAATAATAAACCCTTTAAGAAATAATAACTAATCAAATAATAGTCTATAAATAATTAAATGATAATGGATATTAATCATACCTCGAATGAGTTTACTCTCTAAAAGATTTATTTAAAATAATATTCCTCAACTAGTTTGTGTCTCCATAATTAATAATCCATAGTGATTAATCGGGTTTGAAGTAAATAAATGTTGGAGAATACGACTCCCATAATAAAGGAATACATATATAATATTTATTATCCGAACAATAAAATATAGTTGAGGGAATATGATCGTTGGAAAATCGTTTTAATAAAAGTTCGAGGTGTTTTAATGTTTCGTAAATGGGCGATGAGTCCCTTTAAAACGTACTACTATGGATTTATACCCGTCCTATAATATCTCCGGAATGATTCCCGGGTTTTATTTTAAATCCCGACCGATTCTCGGTCTTATATAATACGTCATGCTTAAAGCGAAATAAACATTTCACGATATATACTTACCGTACAACATCGCTACATTATGCAAAAATTCAACAACTACGTTTCATGGCAAACATGGTATTTAAGCGATGATAGTAAAACAATCCTTTCACAACACAACAGTAAAAATGGAGTTGGGTTTGTAAACTTGCCTGGGTATCTCGAGGTGGAGGATGCTCTAGGTTCCGCTCGGAAATCTATAACCATAAACACATTTCATTTTGTTAGAGATCGTTCTAATTTACGGCAACTCGCACTCATGCGCTACTTATTATGCACCCTCTCAACTCATACTATCCTTAACATTCCTTTAGTTCATATTCACGTTATGGTCACTTCATTTTCCTAAGTATCTTGCGTTCATTCTCATTATCGTCGTCGGCTCCGCTTAAGGATTCTTACGGTTTCTACTCGTGCAGTCTCGGCTCCGACATTTTTATAAAATTGAGAAATCATTATTTTACCTTGAAACTTTTATGAAAGTTATGAAACTCAATATGTTACTCTCTGTAAAAAATCCATGATTTATGAACACTTTTAAGTCTATCTTTTATATTTTCAAAATTCGTAATTCGTAGCAGTTTTTGTCGCGTAAATCACTTTTACTAAAACGACCATAACTTTTGATCCGTAAATCGGAATCAAGCGATTCAAGCACCTAAACGATACTTATAACATTGTCTATCATAAACAAAGTTAATATACTTAACTTAAATAATAAGATTTCATCAATACTACTTATTAAGCTAGGTTTACTACAACATACTAAATGGAACTTAAAAGTGAACCTTAAATAAAGTTGGGCCAAAGATTTTTACCTTTCTTCAAAGCTTGAGATTTGATTTTGAGTATGGTGGAGTCTTGGAAGTGCTTGGTATGATTTTTAGAACCTAAAACCACCATTGAAATCAAGAAACCAAAGAGAGGTTACCATTCACAGTATTCACTAGTGAGTTTCTTGAATTTATTCCACCCATCAAACCTTGATAAAAAGATATGAAAGAATTTTCTTACCTTAGTTTAGTTGCTAGGAGGCTTGGGAATTAATTGGGTGATTTTACAAGAGCTTGAACTTGGAGTTTGGAATTTGAATTCCACCCTTTTTGCATTAGGGCCGAATGGATGCTTGTGAGGGGGTATTTATACTACCTTGGTTGCTTCTCTTGGATGCTTTGGATAGGTTTCTTCTTGGAAGGTGACTTGATTTCTTGCAACTTGATTTTATTCTTCCTAGTATAGCATTCTAGGTTTATTCTTTGTTGCCAAATCCATGGACATATCTTTGTAGCTTGCTAGCTTACAAGCTAACTACAAGGTTAGCTTCCTTAGCACACTATTTGCTAGCTAGCTTGGTCATCCTATGGTTAGATCACTATTTGATGAAGTAACCATGGTTACTTCCTTACCATGGTTTAGTTAGTGTGTTACGTTTATTTAATCGTTTATGCGTTCGCTCGGTTACTTAAACGTTCTCCGTAATACTTACTCGTAATTTGTTCCCAATGTAATTCCTTTCGTATTTATTCCTTATATTTTTATTTATCCTACTTGAATATAAATCCGTAGGATTTTAATCTCGTAATTATATTGTGATTCCCGTAATCCTCGATAAGTCGTAAATACGGTCGTTTTTCAAAGTTCGTTTTCTTCAAAAACTAATAGCATTTACATACACTCATTTGGTACGTATAATCATAATATCAGTTCTGAAACTCATTTTCTCATGCACTACATAGTGTGGGCTCAAAAGTTTTTCCCGTCTGTCAGGGTTACTATTCATTAAACGTTTTACAAGGTCTCAAAAATTCGAGTTATTACAGTCTTCCCCTCTAACAAGGATTTCGTCCCGGAATCAATTAGAAAATGAGTGGGGATATCTATTCCGCATTGCGTCTTCAAGTTCCCAAGTTGATTCCTCAACATTTTGATTTCTCCACAAGATCCTAACTAGCTTCACTGTTTTATTCCTCAGCACTTGTTCTTTCTGGTTCATTATCCTTACCGGCTGCTCGATGTAGGTCAGGTCTGGTTGTAAGTCTACCTGCTCGTACTCTATTACATGTCGTGCATCGGTATGGTACTTTCTCAACATGGACACGTGGAACACGTTATGTACTTTTTGCAAATTAGGAGGCAAGATGAGCTCGTAAGCTAGAGGTCCTATTCTCCTCAAAATTTCAAAGGGTCCTATGAACCTGGGACTCAGCTTCCCTTTCTTTCCAAATCTCATCACTCCTTTCCACGGGGATACCTTTAATAGCACGGAATCTCCTACTTCATATTCTCTATCCTTCCTGGTCTGTCGGCGTACTTCTTTTGTCTGTCCTGGGCTGCTACCAGTTTTTTCCTGATGAGTCCTACCATTTCTCTGGTCTGCTGGACTAACTCTGGTCCTAATATCTTGTGTTCTCCGACTTCATCCCAACACAGGGGAGAGCGACATCTTCTCCCGTAGAGGGCTTCATACGGGGCATTCCTATGCTAGCATGATAGCTATTGTTGTAAGCAAATTCGATCAGGGGTAAGTGGTCATCCCAATTTCCTTTGAAATCAATGGAACACACTCGTAGCATGTCTTCTAGGGTCTCTATAGTCCTTTCACTTTGTCCATCAGTCTAGGGGTGGTAAGCGGTACTCATGTTTAGTCTGATGCCTACACATTCCTGGAAACTTCTCCAAAATCGGGAATTAAACCTCGGGTCTCTATCTGACACTATGGCTACAGGAACGTCGTGTCTCACTACAATTTCCTTCAAGTAAATATCTACAAACTTGTATACGGTGTATCTTTCGTTGATTGGTAGGAAGTGTGCGGACTTGGTTAGTCTATCAATGATAACCCATATGTCATCATGATTAGTCTTTATCCTTGGTAAGCCTGTCACAAAATCCATGGCTATATGCTCCCATTTCCATTCCGGAATCTCTAGGGGTCGTAATAGTCCACTAGGTCGCTGATGTTCCGCCTTCACTCTCTGGCATGTCAAGCACTTGCTGACCCACTCTGCTACTTCTCTCTTCATGTTAGGACACCAATAATATTCCTTAAGGTCACGGTACATTTTCGTACTTCCTGGGTGGATTGAATACCTAGAGTTGTGCCCTTCATGCAGCAGCTCATCCATTAATTCTTGCACATTCGGAATCCAAATCCGGGACGCATACCTCATGATCCCTTTCTCATCCTTCTCGCATCTCACTTCTTCACCGGTCAATGTCCCTTTTTCCTCACTCATCTTCTTTTCCTGACATACTCGTATCCTTTCAGTCAGTTCTGGTACTAGCTTAATCTCAAATAATCCTTCCGTTCCCTTACCGGTCACTCTCACGTCAATTTCCATCTTCTCAAATTCCTTAATCAACTCCTCCGATGTCATTATCATCTTGAGTCTTTCCTTCCTACTAAGGGCGTCAGCCACCACATTGGTTTTACCCAGGTGATACAAAATTTCACAGTCGTAGTCTTTTATCAACTCTAACCATCTCCTCTGTCTCATGTTCAGTTCCTTTTGAGTAAAAATATATTTGAGGCTTTTATGGTCAGTGTAGATCTCGCATTTCTCACCGTATAGGTAGTGTCTCCAAATTTTTAGGGCAAACACTATGGCTGCTAATTCTAGATCATGCTTAGGGTATCTGCTCTCATATTCGTTTAATTGTCGAGAGGCATACGCTATAACTTTGCCGTGCTGCATTAGTACACATCCTAATCCTTTAAGCGATGCGTCGTTGTATACCACAAACTCTCCCTTTCCATCGGGAAGAGCGAGCACTGGTGCTGACACCAGCCTCCTTTTCAGTTCTTGAAAACTCTCCTCATATTTCTCTATCCATACAAACTTTTCTGTCTTCCGGGTAAGTCTAGTCAGTGGACCAGCTATCTTAGCAAAATCTTGCACGAATCTTCGGTAATATCCTGCTAAACCCACAAAACTCCTAACCTCCGTTGGGGTAGTTGGTCTTTCCCAAATGGATACCGCCTCTATCTTGGCAGGGTCAACTAAAACTCCTTTGCTACTCACCACATGTCCTAAAAACTGAACTTCTCTCAACCAAAACTCGCATTTTGAGAACTTGGCATACAATTTCTCATTCCTCAAAATTTCTAAGACTATCCTCACATGTTCTTCGTGTTCTTGCTCTGTCTTTGAGTAGATTAGAATATCATCTATAAAAACTATCACACATATATCCAGGTACTTTTTGAATACTTTGTTCATCAAATCCATAAAGGTTGCGGGTGCATTGGTTAGTCCAAACGACATAACTAAGAACTCATAGTGTCCATACCTAGTGCAAAAAGCAGTCTTCGGTATATCTTCCGGTTTGATTTTCAACTAGTGATATCCTGTTCTTAAATCTATTTTGGAAAAATGTACAGCTCCTTTGAGTTGGTCGAATAGGTCATCAATTCTGGGAAGAGGGTACCTATTCTTAATAGTCAGCTTATTCAGCTCTCTACAGTCTATGCATAATCTCATGCTGCCTTCCTTTTTCTTTACGAACAGTACTGGCACTCCCCATGGCGACACACTGGGCCTTATCATTCCATTATCTAATAATTCTTGCTGTTGAGAAGCTAGTTCTTTCATCTCAACTGGGGCTAGCCTATATGGGGCCTTGGATACTGGTGTCGTTCCTGGTTTTAACTCTATAGCGAACTCTATTTCTCGATCACATGGTAATCCTGGTAAGTTTTCTGGAAATACATCCTTGAACTCATTTACTATGGGTATGTCCTGTATATTGGGGACTTCCTTCTTGGTATCTATCACATAAGCCAAATAGGCCTCGCTAACTTTCCTTAAAAATCTTTTTTCCTGAAGCATGGTCAGAAATTTCTGGTTTTGTCGTTGACCTTTAAACACTACTTCTTTTTCATTCTACACTCTTATCTTTACTTTCTTCCGTTCACAATCTATTTGCGCTCCGTTACTAGATAACCAATCCATTCCTAAGATTACATCAAATTCTCCTAACACGAATGGGATTAGGTCGACCTCGAAGATCTTCCCTTCTAATTTCAACTTGCACTTATGGTGTACTTGATTTATAGGGATTATTTCTCTGTTTGTTATTTCCACTCGTAATACCTCACGTAAGGGTATGGCATTAAGTTTTAACTTTTTAGAAAAATCTTGAGATATAAAAGACTTGGTTGCTCCAGAATCAAATAGGACATTTGCATGTTCGGAATTTAACAAAAGGGTACCTGCTATCACGTCAGTGTTTCGGACAGCATCCTGAACAGTCATGTTGAAGGTCCAAGTAGCTGGGGGTCGGTTGGATGCAGCTTTGCTCATCCCTGAGGTTGGGGGCTTTAACATTGGGCAATCCTTCTTCATGTGTCCTACCTTTCCACATTGGAAACACGTTACGATAGACCGGGTGCAGCTGTTGGCAAGTTGTCCGATTTGGTCACACTGGTAACATCTCAGAGGGGCTCTTGTCCGGGTACACACTCCAAGGTGTCTCTTCTTACAGGTTTGACACTCTGGGATTGGGGCACGTGGTTGGCTATGAAATGTTGCCCTAGATTGTCCGTCGTCTTGGCCAACGCTCTCACTCGGGGCCTTTCTGAATCCGGGGCCTCGTGCAGGTTGGGACACCGCTCCCCTGACGAACCTGCTTGGAAGGCTCTTGTTCCCGGTTCCTATCCCTTGAATTCCTATCTTCCTCTTCCTATTTTCCTTTTATTTTACAATCTGCTCACTGCCAGCTTCAACAATCAAGGCGTTCTGTACTAAGGTGGCATAGTCTGTAGCTCTAACACTGCTACTCGGTTATGTATCAACTGTTTCAGACCAAGCTGAAACCTTCGTGCTTTCTTTTCTTCGATATTCACAAATTCAGGCACAAATCTCGACAACTCAGTGAATTTGGCCTCATATTCTGCCAAAGTCATCTTATCCTGTTTCAACTCCAGAAACCTAATCTCCATCTGGGTTTCCATAAACCTAGGGATGTACTTGTCTAAGAACAGTCGGGTAATTCTATCCCATAGAACCACAGCATCAGGTTCTAGGTTTCGTTTGGACTCCCACAAGTAGTTAGCTTCTCTTTTCAGCATGTAAAAAGCGAAAATGGTCTTATGTCATTTCTCAACACCTAGTATCTCGAAGGATTTTTCTATTTCTTTGAGCCAGGCCCGTGCTTCAACGGGGTCGATAGATCCTAGAAACTCTGCGGGTTTGAGAGATTTGAAGGCTCTAAAGGCAGTAGCTGCAGTCTGTTGGGCAGCATGGGGTTATGGTGGAATAGGCTGTTAGTTCAGATTTACTCTTAACAGTTCCATAAATTCATTCATGGGGTTCCCTCCCTGATGGGTATCCTCAGCCTCTTCTTCTACATATTCTTCCTCATCATATTCATTATAGTCTAGGTCTTCTTCACTTTCCTCATTTACTACTGGGTCACCTCGTTGTTGGTTAACAGATTCTGCGGGCTGTGCCCTGGTTCCTCTTCTACGGGGTGGCAATGTTCTGATAATGAAAAAAATGGTGAACATAATCGTAATTAAAACAGTTGGGTTATTTTATTCATATGTACGCATGTCATTTATTATCGAACAAGTTTTATAAAGTACAATAATATAGACATCATTTCTTAATAACTGCTTAGATTAATAAAATCTCCCATTTATATCTTGGGGATGAAACAACTAGCTGAGTTCATACATGCCTGATTACAATCTATCACTACTAGTTCTGAATACAGAAATGAAAATACATAAGCAGTGTACCCTAAAGGGCAAGGAACGCTATCTACTACTAGCTATCCTATCAAAATTGGTGACAAGTCACCCAGCCTCCCTCAAGGTCTACATCTAGTCTCTCAGTCACTATCACTACGAGTGAGGTCACGCCCCCTCCTCATCGCTCCTGTAATCATCAGCTCTGCATCAACTACCGGGATGTATCCTCCCACTGATGTCATCCTCATCTGAACTCTAGTTGGGAGCTCGATCCCATCGATCTCCCTGCGGGCTATGGCTGGGGAAGCAGCTCTGAAATCTCCTAGGTATCCAAGTCGGGTAGCTCTCTCAGCTGTCAGTGCCTGGCGTAACTCCGCAATGCGAGTAGATGCCGCAGTGATCTCAGCGTTAAGCTGACCCACTATCCAGTCGTGTATGGCTACATGCATGGTCGCCGGTGGTGGTAGAGGTGAATCTGGGTCACTATAGGATATGTTATGGACCTCATGGAACTGTGCGCGTATCGCCTCCTCCTCATCGTTATCAGTATAGGACACAGGGCTCTGGATCCCTGGGGGTGGTGTAGGAGAGCGAATAGCCTGGTGAGGGTACATCTCTGCATCTCTCCATACTACGCCATTAGCTACAGGGACAGGAAGCTCAGTTTCCTCCTCTAGGACATCCTCAGTAGGGTCATCATCTGAATCATCAATGGGTGGGCTCTCTGGCTCGGGAATAGGGTCACGCTCAGGAATCATGACATCATCAACAAGATCAACCTCCCTCCTAGGCTCCACTGGTACCTGACACAATAGGCAAGGTGTTACTAACTTAGAGTTGGAATTCCCTTGAGGGTAAAATAGTCAAGACTACCCGTGTAGCCCGATGACGAACTCGACATGATCTCTAATTGATTATTTTATTATTCTTATGTATACGTATTTTATATCCTATCATTTCCAAGATTTGATAACCTAAGGCTCTGATACCATTTCTTTGGAGCCCCAAAACCCGGGGTTAGGAGTCTCGGAAGCCACGCCATCTAAACTCACACAACTCGCACTATAATATATAAATACTCACACTTCACGACCCCACACTTATCATACACACTTACAGGTTATTGTCTTGGAAACGAACCATCATAACTAGAGTAATTTTATTACAACCCAAATATCATTAGTCTTATCGGGGAGTGACCTTTAGGTAAGGTTAGTCCGCCGGCCAAAGATACATTTCTTGTTTCTTACCTTACATAAATCATACTTATAAATAAGCCGAACTACAAACAACTGAAAACTAATCCAGCTTATTCTGACTACCTGTGGAACGGCACCAAACAATCTATAGAACAACTGGCCATTTCCTACCCGTTTCCTGGTTGTGGTTCTCATGTCAGGAATCTTGATTCACTGTTGTGTTGTGTCAATTTAAGTGTGAGTTATAATGCCTAGCATAATAATGTACAGTATGTAAATGATTGTATGCTAACATCATATATAATATTTATGCTTTATTCGAAAATAGTTTTCCTTGGTAATACACACCTTTTTATGAAAACAATTCATTAAGGGGGTTTTAATAACCTGCGAATACCTTAATAGTAATCCCAGCACCTAGGCTTGGGTTATGGTATTGCATCTCAATTCCAATTGGAAGAATTAGGACAGTCACTGGAGCCACCGCATACGATGATTCGTCGTACTACGGAAATAGTAACCTTTTCTACTAGTAGAAGGACGAAACCATCATCTCTCAGATATCACCCTTGCCGCATACGGGCTATGTGTCCTCATTTCGGGTATACACACACTTCGCAGGTCCATAGGTACATATTGTACCGTCTTCTACGGTACCAGTAGCCTATCCAATACACGAAGTACTTGGATTCTACCCCTCCCTTGTCCTTTAGGAAATCCTATCATGTCTCGAGAACTCGAACCACATCGAAGTTCCTCCAAGCGTTTTGCTTGTTGATAGGCATATCATTACTGTATATATATGTATATATGTACTTCCGAAAGTTTTGGAGGAAGTACTAAGGATCTGAGTTGACCGTTGTCAACAGATAATCAATAAGGGGGCAAAGTTTCTCCTTGAAACTATATTCAAAATATTAATAAGTCGGGATAATATTCACCGACGATCTGAAATTATTCGAATGATACTCCTAAATCAGAAAGTATGTTTTATATCAGGATCTATGATTTTTAAATCAATAATAAACCCTTTAATAAATTATATTTAATCAAATAATAGTCTATAAATAATAATATGATAATGGATATTAATCATACCTCGAATGAGTTTACTCTCTAAAAGATTTATTTAAAATAATATTCCTCAACTAGTTTGTGTCTACATAATTAATAATCCATAGTGATAAATCGGGTTTGAAGTAAATAAATGTTGGAGTATACTACTCCCATAATAAATGAATACAAATTTAATATTTATTATCCGGACAATGAAATATAGTTGAGGGAATATGATCGTTGGAAAATCATTTTAATAAAAGTTCGAGGTGTTTTAATGTTTCGTAAATGGACGATGAGTCCCTTTAAAACGTACTACTATGGACTTATACCTGTCCTATAATATCTCCGGAATGATTCCCGGGTTTTATCTTAAATCCCGACCGATTCTCGGTCTTATATAATACGTCATGCTTAAAGCGAAATAAATATTTCACGATATATACTTACCGTACAACATCGCTACATTATGCAAAAATTCAACAACTACGTATCATGGCAAACATGGTATTGAAGCGATGATAGTAAAACAATCCTTTCACAACACAACAGTAAAAATGGAGTTGGGTTTGTAAACTTTCCTGGGTATCTCGAGGTGGAGGATGCTTTACGTTCCGCTAGGAAATCTATAACCATAAACACATTTCATTTTGTTAGGTTCCGTTCTAATTTACGGCAACTCGCACTCATGTACTACTTGTTATGCACTCTCTCAACTCATACTACCCTTAACATTCCTTTAGTTCATATTCACGTTATGGTCACTTCATTTTCCTAAGTATCTTGGGTTCATTCTCATTATCGTCGCCGGCTCCGCTTAAGGATTCTTACGGTTTCTACTCATGCGGTCTCGGCTCCGACATTTTTATAAAATTGAGAAATCATTATTTTTACTTGAAATTTTTATGGAAGTTAGGAAACTCAAAATGTTACTCTCTGTAAAAATTCCATGATTTATGAACACATTTAAGTCTATCTTTTATATTTTCAAAGTTCGTAATTCGTATGAGTTTTTGTCGCGTAAATCACTTTTACTAAAACGACCATAACTTTTGATCCGTAAATCGGAATCAAGCGATTCAAGCGCCTAAACGATCCTTATAACATTTTATATCCTAAACAAAGGTAATTTTTCAAGAATCTATAGTTGACAACTTCGGAAATTTCTGCAGAAACTTAAAGTTACGATTTGTTGGTTTTAACGAAGTTACGTTTACGATAGGGGTTTCGTTTACGCCCTAACTATCAACACAACCACTTAAAGCCTAGTCTGGAATTACTCTTTCATATTATCTGATAGCCTTACTAAATCTCCTTGTCAAATTCCTTGTAAATAGAAACCTTTCAATTACCCTGATTAAGTAAAGACTAGTGGATCATGGCCCTAGTGGATATATTCCCAGTGTTTCAAAGTGGATCTATAACCCTTGATAAAGATGTTTACTATTTCAGAAATTAATTATCAATCGGCATCAGTTTTTGAAATGATTAAAAATTTGGATTTTCAGTCCCAAAGGGGGACAAATGTTTTCTTTAAATAGTGGATCTGGACTGAGACGCAAGTCATTTCCACACTTAAATTGTAGGCTTAAAAGTTGCCTAGGGATCCCATTAATGTTTTAGAACCCAGCGAGGTTCGGGATTACTTCGCGGCTGATCACCGGCTTAATCCGTAGCGTCATAAAATGGTTTTTGATTAAGAAATGATTTTGGAAATGTTTTGATTTAAATAAATGATGCCATCTCTCAAAAGTTCATTTCTTGTTATTAATAACTCTACCTTCACATAGTTATTCTTATATCTCGATTTATGTTTTGTATTGTATTGTATAACACTTGTTGAGCATTTGGCTCACTACTTGCTTTCACCCTGATATTACAGCTAGCAGCTATGGTTAGATTCAAGCAAACAGCGCGTAAGACTTGTGATGCCGATGCATATGTTCGAGCTCAGGTAGAATACGAGATAGTTTTGTGTGAGGACTCGATATTATAAATCAGGTTGTAATAGTTAATAGTGTTGGGCTGTTCCAAACCCTAAACTGTAAGATCTTGGATTCAGTTGTATTTACTTTCTTTTGTTAACTATTGTAATAAATTGTATATTATGTATGGTCAAGTTGGGGGTGTGACAAAAATTAACTTGATTTGATTTTGATATGTGCAGGGAAACAGAAAGAATATTTGGTATCTGGATAATGGTTGCTCAAGGCACATGACTGGAGATCCTACCCTGCTCACTGAGTTCAAGGAAAGAGTGGGCCCAAGTATTACTTTTGGAGATGACAGCAAAGGTTATACTGTGGGATATGGCTTGATTTCAAAATATAATGTCATCATTGAAGAAGTTGCCCTAGTGGAGGGTCACAAGCACAATCTGTTGAGTATCAGCCAGCTTTGTGATAGAGGCAACTCACTTACTTTTAATGAAAAAATATGTGTTATGACTAACAAGAAAAGCAACAAAGTGGTTCTCACTGGAGGGAGAAAAGGCAATTTATATCTAGCTGACTTCAACTCAACAAATGCAGAATCTGTAACTTGTCTTCTCAGTAAAGCAAGTTAAGATGAAAGTTGGATATGGCACAAAAAGCTGTCCCATCTAAACTTCAAGACCATGAATGAGCTAGTCAAGAAATAATTGGTTAGAGGTATTCCTCAAGTGGACTTTACAAAGGATGGAATATGTGATGCCTTCCAGAAAGGAAAGTAGATTAAAGCATCATTCAAAAAGAAGCTTGATTCAACAATTGAAGAACTTTTGTAACTGTTACACATGGATTTGTTTGGACCAGTCAATGTGTTGTCCATCTCTAGGAAAAGATACTGCCTAGTAATTGTAGATGATTTCTCAAAGTTCTCTTGGACATATTTTCTAAAATCCAAAGATGAAGCTAGTGAAATCATCATCAATCACATAAGGCAAGTCAACAATCATCCTGACTTCAAAGTAAGAAGAATCAGGAGTGACAATGGAACTGAGTTCAAGAATTCTGTGATCAGACTATTTTATAAAGAGAATGAGATTATGCATGAGTTTTCTGCAGCTAGAACTCCACAACAAAATGAAGCGGTGGAAAGGAAAAACATATCTCTTATTAAAGCCGAAAGAACAATGCTAGAAGAATCAAAGTTACCAACATATTTTTGGTCTGAAGTTGTGAATACTGCATGCTACACTCAAAATATTTCTTTGGTCAATCAAGCAAAATGCATGACTCCCTACCAATTGTTCAAGAATAGGAAGCCAACTCTAAATTTTTTTCATGTCTTTGGATGCAAATGCTACATTCTAAGGAATCAAACTGATCAACATGGGAAGTTTGATGTCAAAGCAGATGAAGGAATTTTTGTTCGATATGCTGTTAGAAAAGCATATAGAGTCTACAATCTAAGAACCAACATTGTTATGGAATCTGTACATATTGTGTTTGATGATAAAAATATTGAAAGACTGCAAGATGAAGATTTCCATGAGAGCCTCAAATTTGACAATGTGGAGATGATGTATTAAGATAGTGATGATGATAGTGATCAAGAACAAATATCCAAGGACAATACAGAAAAGCCTACAACTAATAAAGCACATAATTCAACATCCGTCGAAAGACCAAGTGCATCATCCATCGAAAGACAATCTGCATCATCCGTTGACAGGAAAAGAACAACATCCACCGATTTCTTAATAGGAGTTGAAAGTTAAGTAATATCACAGTCAGAAAGAACCCCGTCTTCAAGTCAAAGATCCATAAACTCAGAGGGAGTTTTTAATCATCAGAACTCTACTAATCATCAAGACAACAATGAGGCCTCTTCATGTAGAGCTAATCTACCACAACAGAGAAAATGGACAAGAGATCACCTTTTTGAGCTCATTATTGGTGATGCCTCTTCTAGAGTTCAAACAAGGAAAGCAAGTCAAGAAGAATGTATATACATCAGCTTTCTCTCAAAGGAAGAACCAAAGAAGGTATAAGAAGCTCTGTTGGATCCTGATTGGGTTCTAGCTATGCAGGAGGAGCTAAACCAATTTGAAAGGAACAAGGTATGGAAGCCGGTACCCAAGCCTAAAGGAAAACATCCAATTGACACCAAGTGGGTATTTAGAAATAATATGGATGAAAATGGCATAGTTGTCAGGAACAAATCTAGATTGGTTGTTAAGGGCTACTGTCAATTGGAAGGAATAGATTTTGATGAAATTTTGCTCCTGTTGCAAGACATGAAGCCATCAAAATTTTCTTAGCCTATGCAGCCCATGCCAATTTCAAAGTCTATCAAATGGATGTCAAAAGTGTATTTCTGAATGGGGATTTGGAGGAGGAAGTCTATGTCAGTCAGCCTCCTGGTTTTGAAGATCCAAATTTTCCAAAATATTTCTACTATCTTTTGAAAGCACTTTATGGACTGAAGCAAGCACCTAGAGCCTGATATGATACTCTGTCAAAGTTTCTCTTAGAAAATCACTTCACAAGAGGTACCGTTGACAAAACTTTATTTTTTAGAAATGTTAATGGCTCTAGTATAGCTCAAATTTATGTAGATGATATTATATTTGGCTCCACATATGAAAAAATTTGCAAAAAGTTTGCCAAAATGATGCAAAGTAAGTATGAAATGAGCATAATGGGAGAACTAACTTATTTTCTCAGTTTACAAGTTAAGCAAGTTAGTGATGGAATTTTCATTAGTCAAACCAAATATATTTTTGATCTTTTAGAGAAGTTTGATCTAATGGACTGCACATCTGCAAAAACTCCCATGGCCACTGCAACTAAACTTGAATTAAACACTACTAAAAAGTCTGTGGATATTTCAAGTTATAGACGCATGGTTGGCTCACTTTTATACTTAACAACTAGTAGGCCATATATAATGTTTTTTACTTGTCTTTGTGCTAGATTTTAGGCTGATCCTAGAGAGTCTCATTTAATAGTTATAAAGAAAATTTTCAGATATCTCAAGGGAACACCAAAACTTGGCATCAGGTACCCTAGAGATTCTGGTTTTGATCTAACTGGTTATTCAGATGCAGACTATGCAGGGTGTAAGATTGATAGAAAAATCACTACAGGAACCTGTCAATTTCTAGGAAACAAGCTAGTATCATAGTTTAATAAAAAGAAAAATTCAGTCTCTACTTTTACAGCTGAGGATGAATATATTGTTGCTGGCATTTGTTGTGCACAAATTCTATAGATGAAAAACCAATTATTGTATTATGGTCTGCAAGTGGACAAAATTCCTATTTTCTGTGATAACACAAGTGCAATTTCCATTTCTAAAAATCCAGTACAACATTCAAGAACAAAGCACATAGAAATAAAGTATCACTTCATTAGAGAATATTTAATGAGTGGTACTGTGAAACTTCATTTTGTTCCAAGTGAGAAGCAACTTGCAGAAATCTTTACCAAGCCACTTGATGAATCCACCTTCACTAGGTTGGTAAGTGAGTTAGGTATGCTTAATTATTCTTAAATTATTTGTGATAATTTTGCTAGTTGAAATGCAGCCAGAAATTTAATTGATTTTTCTACTTTGGATGAAATTTTGGCTAAGTCAAATTTTACATCTCGATGGATGGTCCTTATCCATCGAATTTGATCATCCGTAGAAATAGAATAGCTTGGTAAAAATCAATTACTTTTCTGGATTATTTTAAACTCAACGGATAATTGCTTTATTCTCATCCGTCGAATTGTCTACATCTTAGCCGTTAAAATTCTAAACATTATCCATCGGATATACTTATAGTCCGTAAGTATATCACGACAGATAATTGACAGAATTTTGACAGTTTTTTTACTTTTGAACGGCTATTTTGGGCAATTCTCATTGGTTTTTTTAATGTTTACTTTTAACTTTTATCCCATTTTATCTGAGAATACATATAAGCATTACTTCAATTTAATTTTAGCTTTTATCTTTCGCTATTACAATTAACTGCTCTCTTCTTCCTCAAAGAAAATTTTTCTTTCTCTCCGCAAATTTCCTTGCTTTAACAATGGCACCAGTAGTCAAGATCATGTCTCAGTCAGGATTCATTTATGAGAAGTACAATTTCCTAGCTCTTGTGAACAAAGAAATTCCAGCCACTGAGGATTATCACAAAATGATGGATTTTGTGAAGGGATGCAAGCTTAGTTATGCCATGTTGGAATCACCCACACTCTACTGTGAAGTTGTGGAGGAGATGTGGACTACTGCTGTCTATCAAGCAACTGACAAAACTATAACTCTCACCATTAAAGGTAAGGAATTTAGCATTAACAGTGATATTATTTAAGCATGTTTTAAAATTCCTGATAACACTACTACAAAGCCACACACATATGTTGATTTAGTTAGGTTACTTAATTCTATTGTATATGCACTTCCAACCACTAAGTTAAGTGAGATTAGAAGGCTATGTCTTAGGAAAGAGTGGAGTTATCTGTGTGATGTAGTTACCAAGGTATTTTCTGGTAAGATAAGCAATTTTGATTCCATCAACACTACCATGCTCAACATGCTCTACATGATACTAACTGATAATTACTATAATTTTAGTGATGCTATCATGTTTGAGTTAGGTTACAAGTTAAATGTTTATTATGCTAGATTATTTATGATTATTGCTAACCATGTTTATGAGAATATTGTGATTGAGAACTCAACCAACAAACTGGATTGTTGGGTTCAAGAAAGGAGAATAATTGCAGATTTAAACAGAGCAGATCACCACAAGGAGGTGCCCCTTGTTTATTTACCTATTATGGAGGGCCCCCAGGTAAATGAGGTAAATACTTCTGTCTCTACTCCTTCTACCTCCAAAATTCCTTTTCCATTGACTGTGGCTATGACATCTGTGTCAATGACCCAACAAATGCCTACCCAAGCCACAAAATCCAAATCTTTAAAATCCAAGTCAAAGAAACCACACTCTGGTGTCTCTCAAAAGATGCAAGTTTCAAAAACCACTAAAACCAAATAGGGGAGTGTGAAGGTGGGTAAGCTTGGTGAGGGATAGGGTAAACATAAAAGAAACCCTAAGAATAAGGATGGTGAGGTGAGTGTACCCAAACCTAGCCACACCACAGTTTCCCAACAAACTGTGGTGCTTAATAAGGAAATTAGCACAATTCTAGTTTTATCCTCCCAAAAGGATGCTACTATTGAAACAAGCTCTCAACCAGGAGCACATGCCAAAAGGGTTAGGGACACGGATTCACCCCAAACTTATACAAAAAAGAAGAAAGCTAGAAAACTTTGGGATGCACAAGGATCACACACAGTGCAAACTGCAGCTAAAGACTGAGTCACTGCACCATCTCAAATTTAGCTTGATGTGGCTCCAATAAATGTGGAGTCACAGCCAAAATCTTTAACAATAGATGCACCAAACACACAAAACTCTCCCACCAATTCTCTGGATGTGGATATGATTCACACATCAATCCCTGATTTTCCTTCTTTAACTCTGTTGGAGAATCCAAAATTTAGTGCAAGTGAGCATCATCTTCTAGATGATTTGTTGGCTCACTTGCCAATTCTTTCAGGAACTGTTGAGAATTCTGTGCCTAAATTATCATCAATCTAGAAAGAGTCCACAATAGTTTCAACTCCAAAATCTATCATTTCCTCTATTCCGATGGATATTGTTCATCCGTCGACGAGTGATTGTATCCCGACGGATGTACCTAACAGCAGTCATTCGTCGACTATTTTAACTACTACCCCGATAGATGTTCCTCATCCGTCAGTACTTACTACACAAGCTGACTTTTCAACAATTGTTACAATTGTAGACGAGTTAGTAGTTGTACAATCACTTCTAGGATTGAGGGAAGGGTGTGAACAAAGTGAGAGGCTGAGTGCTCTCAGGCAAAAGGAGAGGAAAAAAGATAAATTATGCAGGCTACTTCTTCCATCCTGGAAAAAGTGAGTGAGGGGAGTTCCACCTTAGTAGGTGAGGGTGAGGGTGGTGAGCCAAGGGGAGCCCTTGATGCAAGAACATAGAGAAATTGAGAGAAAAAAGGTATAGTTGAACTTTGGGAAGAGCCCATTGTAAGTGAGTTAATGGATGTCAATGAGGCTGAAAAAAGATAGCTATTTCAGCAAGAATATCAAGTTGTCTTACACTCTGTTTCTTATAAAGCTAAGGCATTTACTCAGCCTGTATCAGCATATCAAGCTTTAGCTGAACAGGACAATGTGGCTGCTGAAAGGATGCTAAACTTGGTGCATACTACTGCTTGAATGCAAAGGGCCAAGGATGTTATAACTGCTATGCCTTCCACAACTGGTAATGACTTTGAATTGGCTGAAGAATTATTTGAGGATGTTGGTGAAGATGATAGCATGAGCATAGGAGAAGATGCAGACATTCCTTCCTGGATGGTTAACCAAAGACTGCTCATATTCACATCTCCAATCCACCCTATTTAAGCTTATTCATGACACCCAAACAGCAATTCAAGAGCCACAAGTGCCAGCACAAAAAGGTTACTGAATGAAAACCTGGAATCTCTACAGCTGCACAAGATTCAGGCTCTCCAACACAGTCAAAATATGGATGAAATCAAGCAAGAAGTTTCTGATGTCAAACATGATTTTCTAGAAAGGTTGGATGCTAGACTTCCATGAACCACTATGACTGAAATAGTTTACAAGCTAAGGAAGGAAGCTGATTTGAACATAAAGGTTGTGGCCATGGACAGTAGACTGACAAATGTGGAGAAGTCAGTGGCCAAAATACTTGCAAATCAGGAAGCTCAAACTGATCTGCTCCAATAGTTGGTGGCTGCACAACTCTCTGCCTCTACTCAACTTAATGCTAGCAAAAAGGGGGAGAAAGATCCTATCGTCCCAGTTAGTCAGGGGGAGTCAACAAGTGAGGGGGAGAAAATGCTCAAGATTCAAGTCAGTAAAGTAATTGTGCCAGCAATTGCTTTCTATAAGCCACCAGTTATGGATAGCATTGATCTAATCAATTTAGCAGCATCAAAGCTGGTATCAAGTGACAAATTGAAAAAGAATGATATAGCAGCAGTTGAGAAAGAGCTGGATAATAAATGGAAGCAAATTGATGAAGAAATCCAGAAGAAGTTTGGTCCAATTGAGAAGAAAGACAAGGTCTTTTATCACTTCTCTCAATTGAGACAAATTTCTGTGAATGAAATGAGTATAGGTAATCTGGATAAGGGTCGACCTTCATGCATAAGGTCTCCAAAAGCCAATTTGGTTTTGAAGCCCAAAAGAAATTATCCAAAGTCATCTGACAAAAATCACTAGGATCTTATGTTTGAGACTCCAAGGCCAGATAAAAAGAAGCTTTTAGCAAGGTCCATTGCATTCTTCAAAGATCCAAGTGACTCAATGCTAAAAAGAAGAATTGCTAAGATCTACATGAATGGGAAATAAATCTGTGTGGTGGCTGGACACCCTCAGTTTGCAGAAGCTAAGAAGGAAGAAAAAGCGAGAATCAAGCAAGAAAAGAAGCAGGATGCTTTAGATGCTAAAAGCTCAAGCTGAAGAAAAAGCAAGCTGCTATAGTAGCCAAACTTCAAGCTATGAAAACTGCAACTGATATTTTTGAGAAACCACTTGTGGTAGCTGAAGATCAAGTTCAGCAAATGCACAAGGAACCTCAACAAAAGACGAAGTTTAGATACAAAATTCTTCCTAAAAGAATGTTGGATTTTGATGATGACAAGATGGAAGACTACTTTCCCAAACAGTCTACGACTTCAACTCAAACATCCAAGCCCTCAGAAGTACAAGATGAAGTTAAGGAAGATCCTACAAAGAACTTTCATGGTGATCTAATAGTTCCTAGGGATGAGCCTATAGACCGGAATAATTTGCCTCTTCCTGAACTTAACTTATCAATCTTCAACAAGCTAAAGAAGACAAAGATAAGAGCAATCAAGAAGGTGAAGCCTGTGAAACTCAGAACCAAAACCTTAACCAAAGCCCAACCAACTGTCAACAACGGAGATCTTCTATACATCTGTGATATCAAGGAATTTTCAAATACCAATCTCTACATGGATGAATTAGAAGAAGTAAGGGGAATTGATGCTCACAGAAATCTCCCTGAAAGACTGGTATTCAAATACAAAGGTGGGAAAGAGATCATATGGCCCCTTCATAGAATTCTTCAAGAAAGTTGTTCTGTTTTGATAACGATCTTCTAATCCTTCAAGAAAAATTTTGGATTCAATGTGACATCTAAGAAATTGGTTTTAAAGAAGATAGAAGAACTCAGGAGCAGAAAAGCCTCAAATGCACTTCCAAAAACTATATCCATTCCCTTCACAGGAAATATAGTGCACTTCAGGCCTTACGTGGTGATGGAATTCATTGATGACAAAGGTGTTAAAAGATTCTTCAGATTGGATGACCAACTGAGCATCTCAAGCAATGAGACTCTTTTGGAAATGCAAGGAAAGTTGGATCTATCAAATGCTGAAGAATTTGAATTTCACAGACAACTCCAAAATCAAATAGAAGAAAACAACTGGAAGCTTGAGAAGATATCAAGACAATCAAAGAAATAGAAAACATCTGCTCAGACTAGAGGAGCAACTTGATAATAATTGTGAGAACTCTTTGTACACTTTACTTTGTTCAATTTTCAAATAATCTGTAGCACTTACTACTTTTATCTACCTTTATTAATCTGTTCATTTAAGGTATTTTGTTATCATTAAGTTTCTCTTAATTTATGGCTACAATTCCAGTAGACATAAATTGGGGGAGATTGTTAGGAATATGTTGTGAACTTGATGATAAGTTAAACAAAACATCTTAGTAGATTTAACTTAGTGTTTTTGTAGCTCTCGACGGATGTTCTAATATAGTCCTAATGGATGAACCTTATAGTCCCGACGGATGACAACTGAACATCCATTGAGAGTGTAGCTTATGTAATAATAAGTCTTTTAGCACATTTCTGTAAACAACAATATACTAGTAGATGCAGTAGGATTCTTTGAGTCATGTTGACTACTAGATTGATGTGCATAATAGGTTGGCTAATTATAAATATAAGATGTCTTGTAATTCTGTATAAGTAAAATAGAGTCAAGTGACCGAAAGGCTACCGATGGATGATCTACAAAGGCTCCCGACAGATAATCAACAAGGCTCCCGACAGATGATTAATACAGTCCCGATGTATGATAATATTCAAAATAGCAGTTGACAGTGACAACACAGTCACATACGTCGGGTGTTTGCAAATGGAATGTGGCAGCCTAATTGCAGGATTTAGAGAACAAATAAGCATTACCATTTCCATGCAATTATGAAGATATTCAAAGATGTTGGATAGAGTAATGTGGCAGCATGAAGTTTGATTGGATTAAGTTTGTCTTATTGTCTTGTCTTACTATCATATATCTTGGTGATATATAAACCAAGTGTAGCAAGTAGAACAATTTAAAAACTGAGGATGCATAATTTTCAGAGGGATAGAAAAGGCTATATCTGTTAAAAATCTCTTTGTAATTCTGTAAGTTCTCTTGTAAGAAGCTGTGTGTTATTCAAGCATCACAAAGTTCTCAACTTTATATATATCTCTGGTGGATAAGTTCAAATCCACCAGAAAGTTTTGAAGCTTTGTGTTTTATTGCTTTGTGTTTGATTTCTAGTTTATTCTCATTCCACACTTCTTGCAAAATCAAACACAGTTATATATATTAAGTAAGAACAATCTTAAAATCAGAATAAGTAGCCAGAATTATATTCAACCCCCCTTCTGTAATTCTTGTTGCATTGTTTGTGATTAACAGAATACTTGTTCTAGAAATTAGTATGGTTAATTTAAAGGGACAAGTGGACCCACTATTATGGAGAAGTTTCGATTGTTCCTAACCAAAAAGTGCAAATATTGTTTGATAAGTTTAACGACAGAACCAACGTATGGAGAAATTATTCATCCAATTCCTGAGATTTTTAGAGTTTAATTAATTCATTTATTTATAAGAAGCATGGGTATGATCGAAGGAGATTGAGAAATTTCCAGACTTTCCTAAATAAAGAATACTGTTATTAGTAAAAGAGTTGATATATGGGATGATCAGTAGTTAATTTATGTGGCACAGAAGAAATTCGAAGATATGATTGCAAATTCTGTAAGAATGCAATTATGGTCAAATAATTAAAATATTGAATGTGGAGGCACGACGTTAAAGATACAAGACTTAATAAATAGGAATCTATTACAGTGATCAATTTAAGAAGGCATTTTAGCGGACTGCCTGAAATTATATGACTCGGAGTGGGATCTATTGATCAAACAAGCTCTAAAGGGGTATATAAGTGAAATATGGATTGTGACCAATGGTACCATTCTTTTCTACAATACTACAGTGTATATTCTTCTTGACTCTTGAATAATTATAAACTTCTTTCATTAAAAGTTCTATGAGGTAATAAGAAAAAGAAGATTGTTGTATTTTTTCCAAATAATTTTTCCCCTCAAGTTTTATTTTTTGATTGAGATAAGCACTGTTATGGTGTGACCCTTTGTCAGAATGAAGAAGAGTCTGGTGGGACGCCACCTAATCATGTGATGTATGCCATATGGTGCGAAAGACTCGCCATCTTAAGTACCAATATGGTTATCTCATTTATATTCAAATCATTACTCATTCTTTCTTTTCACCTATTAGTTTATTGAATTATGGATCCTTCTAGTTGTTTTGTTGCACTTTTGTTCTTTACAAAAGTTTTCCAATCAAAAATCAATCTACGAAGTGTCACACCCCCAACTTAAACAGCAAAATAAATATAGCTATTACATCATTTTAATGAAGAATACACAACCAAATCCAAGATCTTACAGTTTAGGGTTTGGAACAGCCCATCACTACCAACTATTACATCTGATTACAAATACCGAGTCCTCACACAACTATTATTACTTATTCTACCTGAGCTCGAACATAAGCATCAGCATCACAGGTCTTACGGGCAGTCTGCTTGAATCTAACCATAGCTGCTAGCTGTAATATCAGGTTAAAGCAAGGAGTGAGCCAAATGCTCAACAAGTGCTAACAGTACGACACAAAACATAAATTGAGATATACTTTTAAGAATGACAATGGAAAGACATAACCAAAGGTAACGAGAGATAAAACTATGTGAGATGGCATCATTTTTCTTGTATCAAATCAATTTTAGAATCATGTCTTAATCAAAATCATTTTATGACGCTACGGATTACAGCCGGTGATCAGCCGCGAAGTAATCCCGAACCTCGCTGGGTTCTAAAACATTAACGGGAATCCCTAGGAAACTTTTAAGCCTAATATAAGTGTGGAATGGACTCGCGTCTCAGTCCAGATCCACTGTTCAAGAAAACATTTATCCCCCTTTGGGACTGAAAACCCACATTTTATTTATTTATTTCAAAAGCTGATGCCGAATTGTAACAAAATCTCTTTTAATAGTAAATATTTTTATTAAGGGATTATAGATCAACTCGAAACATGGGAAATATGGTACTAAATCTCAGGGCCTTGATTCACAAAACTTTACTCTATTGGGGTAATCCAAAAGGGTTTTCATATGTCAGAATTTGGACAGGAAAATATGGTGAGACAAATGGATAATATGAAGGGGTAATGCCAAACTGGGCTCAAAGCAATGGTTTCTCGTCAAGGTACAGGTGTTGGATCATTAAGAAGATAAGCTTCACGAATACTATGGGTGTTAAGGTAATGATCTCTAGCTCAGGATGTATATATATATCAGAATTGTCAAGCTTTAGGATAGGAAAGAGGATGTCAATCAATGAGGAATCATGTTGGTTAGTTTCTGACTATCAGAGTTCAAGGTAAGGTTCTATAGGGGTTCAAGTATCAGGATGATATATCAATACTTAGGAATCATCAGCATGTTAATCAAGAGGATCAATCAAGTAATATAACAACTCTTTATTTTATCATGGCATTTAACTATCATGAAAAGACTTTTGAACTACTTGCAATACATACTCGAGGGTTCATGGCATTTCTATATAATTCAAAGATAAGCGAGTGATACGCTTAATTTAAACATATCAAAATGACTCAGGATAATTGTATCGATATATATGAACTGTTTATAGTAAATACGAAGGTCAAGTTGAATCACTTGCCTTGAGATAGGCTGGTCTGGTCTGACTGGTAGGAGCAACAACTGGAGCTTCACTCGACTTTTATGGCAAGTTTTCCCTCATCTCGAGATCCTACATAAATAATAATCCTCATTATAATATATTCTCACTAACTTAACCTATTTACAACTTGAAATTAAACACGGATGGCACTTAGGCCTATACGCACTTAATTTATATTCCCTTTTAAATTACAATTGCACACACATAGCCACATATTCACATATCATATATTAACACCAAATAACACCATATATACCATAATGCAACACTAGGCTTGGATGATCTCGACTCACCACTTAAGTCACTTGGTCGTTAAACTAGACAAAGTCTTCAAATTTTGGCTCCCTAACTCGATGTGCCTTTCCTAAATTATCCAAAACCTATTGACCCTCACTTGTGCCTTTTTCTCTAATGACCTTATACCATCTTAAAACTATGGTGGTCGACCTAATATTCACTTCTAAGTGTTCTAAAACTATGTGATAAGTGATAGTGCTCACTGGTGCAAATTTCAGAATGACAACTATAGTTTCTTGAGTGCATTAGGCACTCTTAAACTACAATTTTTCCTACAATACTTTTACACAAGACTCTCCTGACCTAAGGGCATCTCACAATCTTGATGTGGCTTAAGGGCCTGGCTTGGGATTTCTTGGGCCTAAGCTAAAAGTCCAAGGTTCCCTGCTTTTCTGGGAAGAAAACGCCCTGACTTGAATTAACTTGTGACACATGGTTCTAACTCATATCCTATGAACTATGGCTGGAAAAATTTCTCTGACACTCCCTCTAACTAAGGCCCAATAGGGCCTAATGAGGGCCTACCCATGAAATGGTCAAATCTCCCTATTTCTAAGTTGCAACAAAACTGTCCCCTGCTGGACAGATTTTTTTATTCTACTTGTGTACCTAACCAAATGACATGCAAACCTCCAACCAACTCCTAAAACCTTTTGTATACTCCCAATACTAACTTCTGGTGGCTTGGGCCTCAAAGTGCACACCAATGACATGGTCAAAACTCACTCCAAACCTCAGGGTACTAAACTAATTTTCTGCAGAAACTATAACTCTCATTCTCCAAGGTTTTTGACTTGACAAACTCAACTAACAACAACTCAATACTTAAACCAAGACTTATACATGGTATTCTACTGAACTAACTCCCTTATTCTCAAAATAACCTTGGTGAGATCATCCTTACCTAAGGTACAATTATGGAAAAAATAAGAGAATCTACACTTCACAAATCACAAATCTTCATGCTTTTGAAACAACAAGGTATGCATTTTTATAAAAGATAATTACGAATTATTACCATGCAACAAGAAGCATAAATCAATATTAACACATTATACCTACTGAAATTAAGGCTCACTAACAAAATCTTTCCAAATGATCAAAATCTTACAACATTCTAAGAGAAATCCTCATGCATGCATGCCTTCGGGTTTTTCAAACCAAAACAACACATTTTCTACATATATTCCATCTTAAAATTGACATGAAAGCCTAGCATAAGGTATACCTAGATGATCACTTAGCATGCAAGGAGTTTTATCAAATTTTCACCACAAAATTCAAGTCATTATCACATAAACATGCAAAAATTGATCAAAACAATAATAATGATTTCAAGGACCATTCATTCGGCTCCCATATGGTCATGGCCGAATGAAATGGATGGAAATGGCCATTAAATCATCAAGAGTTTCCTTCTCATGACTTGGCACTTATCCATTCATTGTAGTCCTCTCAAAAACAACCTTAAATCCATAAGAATCAAGATTGTATTTTGAGTTTCACTAAAACCTTTACATGCAACCTTTAAACTTAAACTTTCTACTCAAAACTCTTTGAAATATGAGTGATCATGGTATGGGAAGTAACATTTACTTGTATAAAGAGTAGAATCTTGGTGGAGGAATGAAGAAAAATGGGGAGGGGGTGGTTCTCGGCTAAACCCGAGAGTGAGAGAGGGAGGGCCGAGAGTGAGGGAGGAGGAGGGAGAGAAGAATGAGTGTGGTGTGGGTGATGAGTGAAAATGATCATGTCTTTGCTTGTTTTTATGGTATTTGATTTGACAAAATTTGAGTGGAAAGGAGAATTGACAAGTCTATCCCTCCACTTTTACTTGGTGCATTTTGCATGCAAGGGTAAAGAAGGAAATTAGCTAGAGAAATAAGAGTTAGTGGGGTTGGAATTGTCCTCTTTGTCCTTGAAAAGAATGAGAGGGTGGTTTGCATGCATGGGCTTTCTTGTAATTTTCTAAATATGACAACTAAAATTTATAATGATTTATTTTTATAAAATAAAATACAAGTTCAAAAATTATAAAATTTATACAATAAAATAACTTGGATTTTTAGAGACTTTATAAAATCATTTTCAAAATTTGCGAACAAAATACCTTTTTAAAAGAAAATTTTTCCAAAGCTTAATATTCCTTATAAATCAAAAATAAAGAAATTAAATAAACTCTTGCTTTGAAAAATCATATACTACACAAAGCAAATTTATAATGCAGAAATTTTCACGCACACTAGCGTACAATTATTGAATATATTTTCATTTGACTTTAATATTATACCAAATCCACAAATAATATTACATAAAATGTCGGTCGTAACATCCTCTCCCCCTTAAGGGATTCTGTCCCCAGAATCTAAGAGAAAAGATGAGGATGCCGGGAACGCATATCAGACTCTAACTCCCAAGTCGACTCTTCGACCTTAGGGTTCCTCCAAAGTACTTTTACTAACTTTACTGACTTATTTCTAAGACTCTTTACTTGCCAGTCGAGTATTATAACCGGTTGCTCCACAAATGACAGGTCTGCCTGAATTTCTACAGGTTCATATTCTATCACATGGCTAGCGTCAGGATTGTACTTCTTAAGCAACGACACATGGAACACATTATGTACATGCTGATACTGAGGTGGTAAGGCCAACTCGTAGGCCACCTTTCCTACTTGACTCAAAATCTCAAAAGGACCTATGTATCTAGGTGCTAACTTCCCTTTCTTGCCAAATCTCATCAACCATTTTCTAGGTGAC
This sequence comes from Apium graveolens, assembly GCF_009905375.1. Lineage (NCBI taxonomy): Eukaryota > Viridiplantae > Streptophyta > Magnoliopsida > Apiales > Apiaceae > Apium > Apium graveolens. The sequence continues at coordinate 47,595,715 of NC_133656.1, forward strand.
ACCTTCAGCAACACAGCTTCGCCAATTTGGAATTGAACGTCCTTACGCGCTGGATCCGCATACTTCCTCTGTCTATCTTGAGCAGCAAGCAACCTTTTCTGAATTAACTTGACCGAGTCATGCAACTGTTGTACCAAATCTGAGCCGAGAATTCTTCCTTCTCCTACTTCATCCCAACTTGTTGGTGATCTACATTTTCGCCCGTACAAAGCTTCGTATGGTGGCATGCCGATACTGGAATGATAGCTATTGTTGTAAGAGAATTCAATCAACGGCAAATGGTCATCCCAACTTCCTGCAAAATCGATTGCACAACTGCGCAACATGTTTGAATCGTCCTTTCACTCTGGCCATCAGTCTGCGGGTGGTACGCCGTGCTCATATTCAACTTTGTGCCAAGACATTCCTGAAATTGCTTCCAGAATCTCGAGTTAAATCGGGGATCTCTGTCTGAAACTATTAATACGGGTACTCCATGCCTTAGTATGATTTCGCGCACATACAGATAAACCAACTTGTCCAGTGATGACTTCTCATTTATTGGAAGGAAATGCGCCGACTTCGTAAGACGATCAACTATAACCCATATTGCGTCATGTCCGGATTTCGTTCACGGTAGTCCTACTATAAAGTCCATAGCGATATTTTCCCATTTCCATTCTGGAATCTTCAGGGGCTGAATTAATCCGCTTGGTCATTAATGTTCTTCCTTTACTTTCTAACCAGTATAGCACTTTGCAACCCATTCTGCCACGTCTCGCTTCATATTTGGCCACCAAAAGTTCTTCTTTAAGTCTCGATACATCTTGGTGCTTCCCGGGTGGATTGAAAATTTCGAATTGTGGGCTTCATGGAGGATCTCATTCTTTAATTCAGGTACATGGGGAATCCATATTCTGGATGAAAACCTTAGTATCCCTTGCTCATCCCTTTGAGTATTAATCTCCTCTCCAGATAACTGATTCTTCTCTTTTTCCATTACTTCCTCTTGACACTTCTTTATCTTTTCCACTAGTGTTGGCTGAAAGGTTATTGCACGACAAACTTCCTCGACTTTTCCATAAGCACAAAGTTCCAATTCCAATTTTTCGATTTCTTCAGATAACTCTTTTGATGTTATCATCATATTCAATCTCTCCTTCCTACTCAGAGCATCGGCCACTACGTTCGCCTTTCCAGGATGGTAATTTATCGAGCAGTCATAGTCCTTGATCAATTCCAGCCATCTCCTCTGCCTCATATTGAGCTCTTTCTGAGTAAAAATGTACTTGAAACTCTTGTGATCCGTGTAGATTTCACACTTCTCTCCGTAGAGGTAATGTCTCCAAATCTTAAGTGCGAACACTATGGCGGCTAGTTCCAAGTCATGCGTCGGGTACTTTAACTCATGCGGCTTCAACTGTCTTGACGCATATGCGATCACTTTACTGTGTTGCATCAACACACAACCCAAACCCTTATGTGAAGCGTCGCTGAATATTACAAAATTCCCTTGATCATCTGGAAGTACCAACACCGGAGCTGTTACCAACTTCTGCTTTAACTCTTGAAAGCTATCTTCACATTCTGCACTCCATTCAAACTTTTGATTCTTTCTGGTTAACTTGGTCAATGGCGTGGCGATCTTCGAGAAATCCTTGACGAATCTTCTATAGTATCCGGCCAATCCTAGAAAACTTCGCACTTCCGTAGGGGTCTTTGGCCTCTCCCAACTCATAACTGCCTCAATCTTTGCCGAATCCACTTTAACTCCCTCATTTCCAATAACATGCCCCAAAAATTGAACTTCCTTTAACCAAAACTAACATTTGGTAAACTTGGCATACAACTTCTCTTGTCGGAGTATCTCCAATGCTATCCAGAGGTGTTGCTTATGTTCTTCTTCCGACTTAGAATAAATAAGGATGTCATCAATGAATACCACGACAAATTTGTCCAAATACTTCTTAAATACCCGATTCATCAGATCTATAAATGCGGCCGGAGTGTTGGTCAATCCAAACGGCATTACTAGGAATTCATAATGCCCATATCTGGTCCTGAATGCGGTCTTAGGAATATCTTCTTCTTTGATCTTTAATTGATGGTATCCCGATCTCAAATCAATCTTCGAAAAGCATTTTTCTCCCTTCAACTGATCAAAAAGGTCATCTATCTTTGGTAGCGGGTAGCGGTTCTTGATCGTTACCTTATTCAACTCCCGATAATCTATGCATAGTCGCATACTCCCATCTTTCTTCTTTACAAACAGAACAGGTACTCCCCATGGCGACGCACTTGGCCGTATCACTCCCTTATCCAATAATTCTTGTAGCTGGCTCGCCAACTCTTTCATTTCTGCTGGTGCCATCCTATATGGGGCCTTTGAAATTGGTTCCGTGCCTGAAGCAAGGTTGATTTTGAACTTAATTTGTCGATCTGGTGGTAAGCCTGGTAGTTCATCGGGAAATACATCGGGGAACTCGTTAACTACAGGAATATCTTCCACGCTGGGGCTGCCTTTTTCCGAATCCACTACATAAGCTAGGAACGACTCACAACCTTTTCTAAGTAGCTTCTTAGCCTGAACAATTGTAAGAAATAGTTGCTCTTGCCTCTGCCCCTTAAATACTACCTTCTCTCCACTCTTCGTCTTTAAATACACTCTCTTGGTCTTACAATTTATCTGAGCGCTATTCTCTCCTAACCAATCCATTCCTAAAATTATATCAAACTCTCCCAACTTGAAGAGTATCAAGTCGGCTGAGAACTTATACCCCGAAATATCAATCTCACACTTTGGACAAAATTGATTCACAGGAATCTTCTCTTGGTTCGCAATTACCACATTTACTACCTCACTCATAACCATTTTATCATATTGGAGCTTATCAACAAAAGATTATGATATGAAAGATCTTGTTGCTCCCGAATCAATCAATACTTTAGCTTTGACATTATTGAGTAAAAGTGTACCTGCTATCACTTCCGAATTCTGTACAGCATCCTTCATCTTCAAATCAAATGTCCTTGCTGTTGCTTGCGGGGTTGGGGCGGGTGGTGGAGGTAATGCCAATACCTCAGCTGGCACGCTTGTACTGGTACTTGCCACATTCATCAGAGCTTTGACTGGTCCGCTTGCCTTGCACTCCCTAGCTATGTGTCCAGTCTTCCCACACTTGTAGCACGTAACTCCTGGCTTCGGCATCTTGCACTCATTTGCCAAATGTCCCTTCTGATTGCACCTATAACAGGTCATGCTCAGCTTATTGCATACTCTGGGGTGCCTTCTTCCACAGTGCTTGTATTCCGGTCTCTGGAACCTGTTTTCTCCAACTTGCCCTTGGCTTGCCTGGTTGTTCCCTTTTGATTCTTGCCTTTTGCCCAAATTTCCCTTCTTTTGAAAATTTCCGCCCTTCTGGAAACCAATCCTCTTTATATTCCGATCTTGCGAACTTTCGGCTTCAGACTTTTCTCCATAAAATAGAACCTTCCTCTTCTTGTTATCCCTCTCTTTCCTTGACTGCATCCCATTATTCTCAATCAGAGCAGCTTTCTGTACTACTCCCGCATAAGTTTCAAGCTCAAACATAGCCACCCCATCTCTGATCCAAGGCTCTAATCCTTGCTGAAATTTCTTTGCTTTTTCCTCCTCAGTGCTGGTATACTTTGTCACAAACCTTGACAACTCAGTGAACTTCTTCTCATACTCCAATACAGTCATGTTCCCTTGCTTCAACTCAAGAAATTTCAGCTCCATCTGATTCTGCATGTACTTAGGGTAATACTTGTCCAGAAATAACTTCTTAAATCTCTCCCAAGAAACCTGCTGAGTGACTTCCATAGCCTTTACTGATTCCCACCAATAGATGACTTCTCCCTTCAAGAAGTAAGTAGCATACGGCGTCTTCTGATCGTCTCCTAACTGTACCAACTCAAAAGCCCTTTCCATCTCCTTGATCCATGTGTTAGCTATCACTGGATCAGTGGTATCATGAAATACAGGTGGATTCACATTCTGAAAAGCCTTGAAAGTGACAATTTGTCTAGGTGGTACTGGTGGTTCAGGTGGTTGGTGTGGCTCACGGTTATCTTGGTTTTCAATTCGTTGTTGAAGAGTTAGTTGTTGTTGAGCTATAACATTGGTTTGTTGTTGCAAGGTTTCCAGTAGTCGAAGAATATTTGGGTCTGTGGTGGAGGTGGTTGTTGGGTTCTTCTTTTTGGGAGGCATGATCCTGAAATAAGAGTTGTGTTAAAACAGATATGAATGATAAAATGATTCGAGGGTATCGCATGGCATTCTCATTTACATATGGGGTCAAGTTTCTAAATTAAACAGATATGATGATAAAAACATAAAATAACAGTTGAGAGCAAATGGAACAATAGCACATAATTATTGAAATTTTAAAGGTCACAGTACATAGGATTGGGACATAGTCTGTTTCTAGGAATAACAGGCTTATTTAAAGGAAAAACGGAAACAACTGGGGATTCCATAGAGTCTGATAGTATAACAACATGAAAGGTAAATGGAAAGAACTAGGGCTCCACTCCATCTAAACGGGGCTTGGTAGTCTTTTCCTCTCGAAGCGTCTTCACAATGCTCTGGAGCTAATCCGCCACCATCTGAATGACATACTGGCTGGTGCGGTCCCGGTGCGCTAGCATCTCCTCAAGCTTAGTGTTGACGTACTGAACCAAGGTCTCAAGTCTCGCAGTCATCTGCTCCTTGGGCTTCCCTTCGTAGTTTCGGCTGTCCGGATACACGTTCTTCAGTCGGTCTATCAGTCGGTCATACTTGCCCTGAAGCATGTCGAACTCGCGCCTCAACTCAGCATACACGCGGAGAAAGCAATAGTGTCGTCCGACCCAGAGGATGACGAGGAATGCGCCCTTTGCTGACAACCAATAAGAGGAGTATTAATAATAATTTACTTAACCTACTCTCTCGCATAATATCTATAACCTACACACAAATCCTATAACCTATTTGGGCTGTCCAGGGACTCTAAACCGTAGCTCTGATACCAAAACCTGTCACACCCCCAACTTAAACAGCAAAATAAATATAGCTATTATATCATTTTAATGAAGAATACACAACCAAATCCAAGATCTTACAGTTTAGGGTTTGGAACAGCCCAACACTACCAACTATTACATCTGATTACAAATACCGAGTCCTCACACAACTATTATCACTTATTCTACCTGAGCTCGAACATAAGCATCAGCATCACGGGTCTTACGGGCAGTCTGCTTGAATCTAACCATAGCTGCTAGCTGTAATATCAGGTTAAAGCAAGAAGTGAGCCAAATGCTCAACAAGTGCTAACAGTACGACACAAAATATAAATTGAGATATACTTTTAAGAATGACAATGGAAAGACATAACCAAAGGTAACGAGAGATAAAACTATGTGAGATGGCATCATTTTTCTTGTATCAAATCAATTTTAGAATCATGTCTTAATCAAAATCATTTTATGACGCTACGGATTACAGCCGGTGATCAGCCGCGAAGTAATCCCGAACCTCGCTGGGTTCTAAAACATTAACGGGAATCCCTAGGAAACTTTTAAGCCTAATATAAGTGTGGAAAGGACTCGCGTCTCAGTCCAGATCCACTGTTCAAGAAAACATTTATCCCCCTTTGGGACTGAAAACCCACATTTTATTTATTTATTTCAAAAGCTGATGCCGAATTGTAACAAAATCTCTTTTAACAGTAAATATTTTTATTAAGGGATTATAGATCAACTCGAAATATGGGAAATATGGTACTAAATCTCAGGGCCATGATTCACAAAACTTTACTCTATTGGGGTAATCCAAAAGGGTTTTCATATGTCAGAATTTGGACAGGAAATTATGGTGAGACTAATGGATAATATGAAGGGGTAATGCCAAACTGGGCTCAAAGCAATGGTTTCTCGTCAAGGTACATTTGTTGGATCATTAAGAAGATAAGCTTCACGAATACTATGGGTGTTCAGGTAATGATCTCTAGCTCAGGATGTATATATATATATATATATATATATATATATATCAGAATTGTCAAGATTTAGGATAGGAAAGAGGATATCAATCAATGAGAAATCATGTTGGTAAGTTTCTGACTATCAGAGTTCAAGGTAAGGTTCTATAGGGGTTCAAGTATCAGTATGAGATATCAATACTTAGGAATCATCAGCATGTTAATCAAGAGGATCAATCAAGTAATATAATAACTCTTTATTTTATCATGGCATTTAACTATCATGAAAAGACTTTTGAACTACTTGCAATACATACTCGAGGGTTCATGGCATTTCTATATAATTCAAAGATAAGTGAGAGATACGCTTAACTTAAACATATCAAAATGACTCAGGATAATTGCATCGATATATATGAACTATTTATAGTAAATACGAATGTCAAGTTGAATCACTTGCCTTGAGATAGGCTGGTCTGGTCTGACTGGTAGGAGCAATAACTGGAGCTTTACTCGACTTTTATGGCAAGTTTTCCCTCGTCTCGAGATCCTACATAAATAATAATCCTCATTATAATATATTCTCACTAACTTAACCTATTTACAACTTGAAATTAAACACGGATGGCACTTAGGCCTATACGCACTTAATTTATATTCACTTTTAAATTACAATTGCACACACATAGCCACATATTCACATATCATATATTAACACCAAATAACACCATATATACCATAATGCAACATTAGGCTTGGATGATCTCGACTCACCACTTAAGTCACTTGGTCGCTAAACTAGACAAAGTCTTCAAATTTTGGCTCCCTAACTCGATGTGCCTTTCCTAAATTATCCAAAACCTATTGACCATCACTTGTGCCTTTTTCTCTACTGACCTTATACCATCTTACAACTATGGTGGTCTACCTAATACTCACTTCTAAGTGTTCTAAAACTATGTGATAAGTGATAGTGCTCACTGGTGCAAATTTCAGAATGACAACTATAGTTTCTTGAGTGCATTAGGCACTCTTAAACTACAAGTTTTCCTTCAAAACTTTTACACAAGACTCTCCTGACCTAAGGGCATCTCACAATCTTGATGTGGCTCAAGGGCCTGGCTTGGGCCTTCTTGGGCCTAAGCTAAAAGTCCAAGGTTCCCCTGCTTTTCTGGGCAAAAAACGCCCTGACTTGAATTAACTTGTGACACATGGTTCTAACTCATATCCTATGAACTATGGCTGGAAACACTTCTCTGACACTCCCTCTAACTAACTCCCAATAGGGCCTAATGAGGACATACCCATGACATGGTCAAATCTCCCTATTTCTAAGTTGCAACAAAACTGTCCCTTGCTGGACAGATTTTGTTATTCTACTTGTGCACCTAACCAAATAACATGCAAACCTCCAACCAACTCGTAAAACCTTTTGCATACTCCCAATACTAACTTCTGGTGGCTTGGGCCTCAAAGTGCACACCAATGACATGGTCAAAAGTCACTCCAAACCTCAGGGTACTAAACTGATTTTCTACAGAAACTATAACTCTCATTCTCCAAGGTTTTTGACTTGACAAACTCAACTAACAACAACTCAATACTTAAACCAAGACTTATACATGGTATTCTACTGAACTAACTCCCTTATTCTCAAAATAACCTTGGTGAGATCATCCTTACCTAAGGTACAATTATGGCAAAACAAGAGAATCTACACTTCACAAATCACAAATCTTCATGCTTTTGAAACAACAAGGTATGCATTTTTATAAAAGATGATCACGAATTATTACCATGCAACAAGAAGCATAAATCAATATTAACACATTATACCTACTGAAATTAAGGCTCACTAACAAAATCTTTCCAAATGATCAAAATCTTACAACATTCTAAGAGAAATCCTCATGCATGCATGCCTTCGGGTTTTTCAAACCAAAACAACACATTTTCTACATATATTCCATCTTAAAATTGACATTCAAGCCTAGCATAAGGTATACCTAGATGATCACTTAGCATGCAAGGAGTTTTATCAAATTTTCACCACAAAATTCAAGTCATTATCACAAAAACATGCAAAAATTGATCAAAACAACAAGAATGATTTCAAGGACCATTCATTCGGCTCCCATATGGTCATGGCCGAATGAAATGGATGGAAATGGCCATTAAATCATCAAGAGTGTCCTTCTCATGACTTGGCACTTATCCATTCATTGTAGTCCTCTCAAAAACAACCTTAAATCCATAAGAATCAAGATTGTATTTTGAGTTTCACTAAAACCTTTACATGCAACCTTTAAACTTAAACTTTCTACTCAAAACTCTTTGAAATATGAGTGATCATGGTATGGGAAGTAACATTTACTTGTATAAAGAGTAGAATCTTGGTGGAGGAATGAAGAAAAATGGGGAGGGGGTGGTTCTCGGCTAAACCCGAGAGTGAGAGAGGGAGGGCCGAGAGTGAGGGAGGAGGATGGAGAGAAGAATGAGTGTGGTGTGGGTGATGAGTGAAAATGATCATGTCTTTGCTTGTTTTTATGGTATTTAATTTGACAAAATTTGAGTGGAAAGGAGAATTGACAAGTCTATCCCTCCACTTATACTTGGTGCATTTTGCATGCAAGGGTAAAGAAGGAAATTGGCTAGAGAAATAAGAGTTAGTGGGGTTGGAATTGTCCTCTTTGTCCTTGAAAAGAATGAGAGGGTGGTTTGCATGCAAGGGCTTTCTTGTAATTTGCTAAATATGACAACTAAAATTTATAATGATTTATTTTTATAAAATAAAATACAAGTTCAAAAATTATAAAATTTATACCATAAAATAACTTGGATTTTTAGAGACTTTATAAAATCATTTTCAAAATTTGTGAACAAAATACCTTTTTAAAAGAAAAATTTTCCAAAGCTTAGAATATTCCTTATAAATCAAAAATAAAGAAATTAAATAAACTCTTGCTTTGAAAAATCATATACTACACAAAGCAAATTTATAATGCATAAATTTTCACTCACACTAGCGTACAATCATTGAATATATTTTCATTTGACTTTAATATTATACCAAATCCACAGATAATATTACATAAAATGCCGGTCGTAACACGAAGAATCAAGTGGACAAAGTTCCAGCCATTGGATTTATATGTTTCAAGTACGGGAAACCAGGGCATATGACAAGAATTATAAATCACCAGCCTCATTCAGTGATGCGCTAAGAATTATGAAATCTACTCTGATAGCGAATAAGACTTCAAGAGAAAGAGTTTATGATATGTCTATGAAATATATTATTCAAAATACGGCTGTGATGGCAGGAATGGTTACTATGAATTCCTTATGTGCTAAAGTGTTAGTATAGTTGAGAGTGACTCAATCAATTATTTCTCAAGATTTTGTTGATAAGTTGAATTGCCCAGTTGAACTATTAAATGAGATCATGACTATAAAACTAGAAAATCAAGAACGTTTATATGATGATCAAGTGTGTATCTATTGTGAGATTGAGATTTCTGGCAATAAGTTGTGCTGATTTAATATCATTTAAGAGAGGAAAATTTGACGTTATTCTAGGAAAGGGACTGGCTACTTAAACGTGATGCTCAGATAGACTGTCATAATAAGAAGGTAATTTTGAAGACACCGGGCGAGAAAGTAGTGACATTTAAAGGTCAGAGGAAAGCAAAGAAGTTCCTACCGATGATTCAAGCTAAGAAGTTACTGCGAAAAGGATGCGAGCATTTCATTGCTTATGTAATAGATAGAAATCAGGGTCCATCAAAACTTGAAGACATTCCAGTAGTAAATGAGTTTTCACATGTGTTCTTAGACGAGTTACCAGGATTTCCTCCAGATAGAGAAATAAAGTTCGCGATCAACTTAGCACCTGGGACAAAACCAGTGTCCAATGCCCCATACAGAATATCGCCAGTTAAAATGAAGGAGTTAGCAAAGCAATTGCAATAGTTGGTAAAAAAAGGAGTGATTTGACCTAGTGTGTCCCCATGGGATGCACCAGGGTTATTTTTTAAGATCAAAGATGGAAGCTTGAGATTATGTATCGACTATCGGGAGCTCAACAAACTTACTATTAAGAATAATTATCTGTTACCTTGAACTGATGAATTATTGATCAAATAAAAGGAGCAAAGTATCTTTCTAAACTTAATTTAAGATCCGGATATCACCAATTGGAGATTAAACCCGAGGACGTATGGAAGACAACTTTCAAAACAAAGTTTGTACGTGTGCATATAGATGGTATCTTGATTTACTCAAAATCAACGAAGGACCATGCAGAGTATTTAAGGATATCTTTGGGAATTGTGGAAAAGGCCAAAAACACCCATAGAAGTGAGAAGTTTCTTAGGATTAGCAGGGTATTATTGAAGATTTATTCAATATTGCTCGAAGATTGTGACACCTTTGACGAAACTTACCAAAAAAATGAGAAGTTTATATAATGAGAAGTGTCAAGAAATTTTTCAAGAATTGAAGAAAAGATTGAAGAAAGCTTGTAATATATCGTGATGTTTCTCATAAGGGATTAGGTTGTGTCCTGATGCAGTACAATAAAATCATTGCATATGCGTCTAGAAAACTGAAACCTCATGAGCACAGGTATCCTACTTATGACTTGGGAACTGGCAACAATAGTGTTCGCCTTGAAGATTTAGAGACATTATCTATATGGAGAATGATGTGAGATTTATACGGACCATAAAAGTCGAAATATATATTCACAAAGAAGAAACTTAATATAAGATGACGAAGATGTTTGAAGTTGATTAAGGACTATGATTGCATGGTTAACTATCAACCAGGAAAAGCAAATGTAGTGGCAGACGCATTGAGCAAAAAAGAGAGATTGGATGTATTGATTGTGCGAGAAGAGTTATATAAGGAATTTTAGAATTTGGGATTGTAAATCATAATTTATAAGTCAAATGAAGCGAAGGTGTATAGTATGACCTTTCAGACAGTTGTTAGTAAAGATAAAGAGACGTCAAGAGAAGATAATGGATCAAGATATCAATCGTTTGGTAGAAGAAGAATTGTGCACTCAAAAGGATGAGCAAGGTATTCTCAGATTTTCTTCCAAAATTTAGATTCCATAAGAAATAGAGTTGGAAAATGACATTTTGTAGAAAGCTCATAATTCTAAGTACTCAATCCCTTCAGGGAGTACCAAGATGTATAGAGATTTAAAAAAGAATCATTGTTGGCTAGAAATGAAAAGGGAGAATTCAGATTGGGTTAGTAGTTGTTATATGTGTTAATGAAGTAAAGCGACGCATCAGAGACCCAATGGATTTTATAGTTGAATTACCAAGGATGAAAGTGAACCACGACACCATTTGAATTATAGTGGACAGTTTAAACAAATCAGCTCATTTTCTGCCTATTAATGAAATATTTTAACTGGAAAAGTTGGTTCACATGTATTTGAAGGAAATAGTAGTTCGTCATGGAGTCCATGTGTTTATTGTTTTGGGATTGAGATCCATGATTCAATTCAAGATTTTAGAGAAGTTTTCAAGAATGTTTGGGAACCAAGCTGAATATGAGTACAACTTATCATCCACAGACTGACAGCCAAAGCGAAAGAACAATCTAGAATATTGAAGATATGTTACGTGTTTGTGCCATTAATTTCAAAGGAAATTGGAATGAGCACTTTCCCTTTGTAGAATTTGCTTACAACAACAGTTATCATGCCAGCATCGGAATGCCTCCCTATGAATCTCTTTATGAACGCAAATGTCGATCACCAGTATATTGGTATGAAGACGGAGAACGTAAAATACTTGGACCCGAATTGGTACAAAAAACAAAAGAAGTTGTCAAAGTCATTCAGAAAAGATTAATTGTGGCGCAGGGTCATCAAAGAAAATATGCAGATCAATCAGGAAAGGATATGGAATTCAAAGACGGAGATTTAGTATTATTGAAAATCTCACTGTGGGAAGGATTATCTAGGTTTGGAAAGAAAGGGAAGCTGAGTCTTAGATACGTTGGACCTTTTGAAATATTAAAGCGTGTCGGCAAGGTAGCTTACGAATTAGCGTTACTCCCGCATATGGAGCATATTTATAATATATTTCACGTAAGTACAATCCATATTCTAGACATGTAATCGAGTATGAGCCGATAGAACTTCAGGAAGATTTGTCATATGTTGAGAATGCAATAGAGATTTTAGAAAAGAGAGAGAAAGTGTTAAGGAATAAAGTTGTAAATTTAGTAAGAGTATTGTGGAGAAACCCAAAGTTTGAAGAGTCAACCTGAGAGTTAGAAAGTGATATGAAAGAAAAGTACTCTCATTTGTTTACATAGAAGATTCTGAGGACATAATCCTTTGAGGGAGGATGTAATATCCGAGATATATCCAGTAATTATTTTTTTATCAATAAATATTTATTATGTGATTATTATGTGAATTTTGGTGAATTATCTGGTAATTAGAATTGATGTTTGGATGTTTATAAGTGATAAAATTTGAGTATTTTAATTTTTAACCAAAATATTGTATAGATAAATATAATTTTTTTACGGTAATTTATATGTTGTTATATGATTTTATAAAGAAATTATAGATTTAATAAAAAAAAATTCGAGTAATTATAAACTATTTTATATAGCCAAGAATCGTCCAACTTCAACCTTTTTTGCGTTTTTACAACTCGGAAGTCTCGGGAAAACTCCTTCCTAACCCAGTTTGATTATTCTGAACATTTCCTGTGTTTTGACTTTTTTGATCCGGAGTATGGTTTGACCCGTGCGAGTCCCGACGCAAATTTTTTGATATGATATTCGTTTCAGTAAATCGATAAAACCCGTATTCTCGAGAGAAGGGATATTTTGATTAGAGCTTGCCGGTTTTTCCATCATCCAATCCAAAAAAAATAGAATGAAACCTGGCGAAAAGAAGTGCTATATTATCTTCTTATAGGATGTATAATAAGAAGCCCGGTTTTGATAATTATCCTAAACTGGTACCGAATTGGATCGATTTTATTGTTATTTAGCGGCTAAGTAATCTATTTTTACATCCGATATGATCCAAAGGGGTACCAATATTTCGTAAGTATAAATAGCCTTTATCGTATTTTATTTTATAAAGATAATCATACAAAATAGTTAAATTATATAATTTACAGAGAAAAATCCTAATATTCGTCGCGTTCTTCGAAATCAAACCTAAAAATGAAGGCGTTATCGAAATCAAAATCCAGCATGTGAGTAACAGAATCGAAACTTGTGAAAAGAACTTTCATATTCTACAATCAATTTTAGTGCATAAATCAACGTTATTTTCCTATATATTTATTTAAATTCGAATTAAATTATGATTAAAATATGAATTTATGATTTTGATGTTTTTTATGTGATTCGATGATTGTATCTTGTAGATAATTTTATTATGATCATTTTGGTATTTATAAGTTGAATTTGGAGTTCAATAACATATAGAAAAGTGTGTTTGATTTTTGAATTAATGAAATTAGGGTTTATATAGTATGAATGTTCTTAATTAAAAATTAGGGGTTGCAGTTCTGAGGGTTATAAGAGGAATTGATTGATACCATCTTGTAGATTGTTGAAAATAGGTTAGATTTATTGTTTTTCTTTGTTCAAACGATATCGGGATCGAATCACCGGAAAACCTTGCAACTGGCTGGTTTTTATGGCCCTTTGGCCAGACTTTCGATCTATCAAATTATTGTTTATAATAATAAGTGCTAAATCGGGATGCAGGAATGAATTAGAGTGGGAATCGAACAAAAACCAGACCAAAATAAGTCGTTTTGGCTGAGATTTGGGCTCACCGGAGTCCGGCGAATCACAGCCGAAATCTAGGCTAATTCTAGAAACCGGTCGGTGTTCAACCTGGACCTGGTTGTGATCCTGGAAACCTGGTTGAAAAACCCGGGTTTGATCTTCTTTTATTCTAAACTTCAATTTTAAAACTATTTCTGGATTTTCTTTTTTAAAATAAATTCAGAAATTCATTATTTAATTTCTGAAATTCATTTTTATTCCAAAAATTAATATTTTAATTCCTAAAATATTTTTTATTCAAAAATGAATTTGAATTATTTAATTAATTAATTTTAGTTAATAATGAATTATTTAATTAGTATATTAATTTAAATAGTAATTCATTAATTTATTTAATTAGTTATTAATTAATTTTAATTGATTATTAAATTGGATTTATATTTCTTTTGATTTAAAAAGTCCAAAAAATAGTTTCGAGCTTTAATATATTTTTTTAAATTATTTTTAAGGCTCGATAATTATTATTAAATAATTTTAAAGTCAGATTCGAGTATTTAAACCTTGTTATTTATTTAAAAAATGATTCAAGTGCCTGTTTTAATTCCGAAAAATGTTCAAAATTTTGTATTAAATATCCGGATTATCATTTTAACCCCGAGTCTTCTTTGAAAAATTATTTTCATTGAATATCTGACGTGCTATGTGCTATATGTGTGCTTTATTTGACGGTTTTTATCGTAACTTTCAATCCGTACGTCGAATTTGGGTGAAACAAATGGTAGATAAAAGCTCATGACGTCTATGTGACGATTAGAATAATTTGAGATTGAGTACTAATAGATACTTGTGATGCCTAATAAAGTAAACATGGCGTAGAAAAAGAAAGCCAGTGATCAGTAAATAGAACTAAAGCGTAGAAAAAGAACGCAAGTGATCGGTGAATAGAATTGAGGAATAGAAAAAGAAGACAAGTGATTGTTGAGTAGAACCATTAAACGAGTACAAGTGAAGTTTGAAATCATTTGTGATAAGGCAAGTACTTCTTGAACCTTCTTCAGATATATTTTAAATACTCTGAATAATATTATTTTATATTGCAAATGCTTTGAAATATTTAACCTTGAATCCTGATCACCTTGTAATATCCGGGATATAACGTGTAATTATTTTTTTTACTATTAAATAATTAATATGTGTGTTCAGTATCTATTCTGTGAGTTAATTGTTAAGTGATATATGTACTTGAATATTCAAAAATAATATTAATTGAGTATTTTAATTTTTATATGTCCAAAATAAAATATAGATAATTGTTATATCTTCCTAATTATTTTTATGTTGATTTATAGATTTATAAGAATCATATGAAATTTTTAAAATCTTTTTCTGGGAAATTAAAATCTATTTTATAAAAACGGGAACCAACCGACGTCAACCGTCGTTACGTTTTGGAACCCGAAACTCTTCCGAGAACTCCTTCCTAACCTAATTGTAATATTCCGAGCATTTTCCATATTTCGACTTTTTCGATCCGGCGTACGGTTTGTCCTGCGCGGGTCCCGGCACAACATTTTCGATACAATATTCGTTTCGGTAAATTAATAAAACCCGTATTTTCGATAAACGGGAGCTTTTTATTAAACTACCCCAATTATCACTTCGTAGTAGTTGTATCTGGGTGCTGAGACCAAGACCGCAGTACAAGTTGTACTGATTTGGATAATTATCCCGAAAACCGATACCGTTTGGATCAGTTTTTATAAATAAACGTACCATTTTATATCCGGAATGATCCAACGGGATACTAATTTTCCGTAATTATAAATAGCCTTTTACCGTATTTTATTTCGTATCAAAATCATTTGCAGACAGATAAATATATAATTTTACAAAGAAAAATCATATATTCATAAACCTTTCTGAGAATCAAACCACAAATTTAAGGCGTTAGTGAAATCCGTTTGAAAAGTTGGAGTAACCGATTTGAAGGTTTCAAGGAGTACTATCAGATTCTAAGCTTGGTTTCACTGCAGAATCAAAGGTTGAATTTCTAAAAATTTAATTATTTTCGAATTTATTTTATTAAAAATATGAATTTTTGTTCGGATGATTGTTTGTATGATTTGATGATTGCATGTTGTAGAGCTTGTTTTCCTGATGATTTTCATATATCATACGTCTGATTTGGAGTTCAATAACATGTTCAAATTTGAGTTTGATTTTCGAATTTTAAAATTAGGGTTTATAACCCGTATGAATGTTCTTAATTGAAATTTGGGGGTTTCTTATACTGTGATAGATTGATGTTGTGATATAGTGGATTGTGTTCTCTGTGAAATTAGCAATCCAGTCGTATAAGTTTCATGAACCAACGAGGTCTGTAGAGAAGGGAGTTGTGTTTTGAAGTTTTCCGATGTTCGCCGGAAACTTGGAAATTTCACGGCCAAATTCCGGCCAACTCAGGGATTGTTAGGTTGTTTTGACTGCATGGTTGTGTTCCTGGTGTTGTGTAGATGTGATCTGGAGCTTGTGGCAAGGTGAGGAGGCCGGAATCGTGTTCTCCGGCCACCCCTGTGTTTTCCGGCGACTGGACTGTAAAAATTGCAGTTTGGTCCCTGAAGTTTTGGGGACGATGCAGTTTGGTCCCTGTAGTTTCCAGACTTTGCAAAAATAGGATTCCTGTTTTAAAATATTTAAAAATCATATTTCCCATTTATTTTTATTATAAAAATTCGTTTTTAATTTCTGAAAATTCTAAAAATTATTATTTTAATTCCGAAAATTATTTTTAATTCACAAATAAATCTGAATTAATTATTTAATTAATTTCAGTTAATTTTTAATTGATTAATTAGTCAATTAATTCGAAAATTAATTGATTAATTGATTTAATTAATTATTAATTGATTTTTAATTAATTATTTAGTTAGATTTAATTATTAAAATGATTTAAAAATTCTGAAAAATAGTTTCGAGCTTTAAAATATTATTCTAAATTATTTTCAAGGCTCGATAATTATTCTAAAATTGTTTCGGAGCCAGAATTGGCCAACCGAACCCTGTTTATTAATCTGAAATTGATCCAACGACCCGTTTTAATTCCGAAAAATGTTTTAAAAATTATTTTAAATACCCGAAAGCACATTTATGACCTAAAACTTCTTTATAAATGATATGTCATTGATTACATGATATATTATGTGTTATACGTGACTTGTGGTTTGACTATCGGTCTATATATGCGGTGTTTACTTCGTTATTGCGTAGATTTCAATCCGTTAATCGGATTTGGGTAAAACGAAGGGTAGATAAAAGTGTGCGTTGAATAGAATCTTGTGAGTTGATGATTGATAGATGTTTATGATATGTGAGCAGAAGAGGCAAGGCGTAGGAAAGGGAAACAGATAGTTGAGGAATAAGACGGTTGTGATTGGAAGCGAGTACAGAGTAGTAAGCTAATACCAGGCAAGTGTTCTGAACTTTCTCGAGATATTGAAATTCTTGATAGTCTTGTTGACATTGCAAGTGCTTTGAAGCACGGAAACCTAAACCCTGATTTCAGTTATTGTTCTTGAGCCATAAACCATATTCTTTCTAAACCATTGATTATTGTAAACCCAAACTCGAACCTCAAGTATACGATACTATTCTATAAGTACATGCAAACAAAATCCCGAACACTGAACTGAATTACTTGTACATTCAACCATTGTATCCTATGCTTTGAGAGCCCAAATCTTTGAAACCCTGAAATATTGATTCTTTTGTTATCCAATTCTTTCATTTCCCAGCATTCAAGCTTGTAAACTACTTTATTGACCCTTACAAAGATTGAAACCCTTTCATTATTAAACACTCATTGTTGTTAATGATTCTGGTTATTGTTTATTATTGCATATTCTGTTATTATGTTAGAATTGGATTGTTTTTATAAAATTGTGGACCAGATTCGTGGTCAGACCATATAATGGTCAAGTTAGGCCAATGTGTGCCTTGGATCCAGTAGTTAGAGCAATGCTGTGTGCCTTGCTCGGGGTTAGTGCGTGACTGATCAGCAGCCTAACCTTGGTTTTTAAATTAAAAGTATATTATCCAATTCTGAATCATAATCCAATGTTTACTTGATATCATAATCATAGTCACCTGATGATCATTATTCTCAGTTTTGTTATTGTGACTTGTTGAGCTAGTTAGCTCATTTGTGCGATGTTGTTTATATTCTTTCCAGTTAAAAAGGAACCAGTTGGTAGCGAGGATCCCCAGTCCAGCGCGAGAGCTAGGGGTTCAGGTTGAGGAAGTTGAGCTAGTAGGCTTCTTTTGGGATAATTTAAGTTTGTAAAAGTTTGTAATAATGTTTGATACTCAGTGTGAGTTTGAAATAGTTGGGATTTGAACGGTTTGTAATATATCAGTGTGTTGGCTTGTGTGCATACTTTAACCTGTTGCGGTCCGTGGTGGTTGATAAGTAGGGTCACTGCATATATTATTATTATTTTTATCTTGGTTATAAGCAGGTTATAATTAAGGTGTATGTGTGTGGACCCCAAACTTCTGACCCGGGTTTGGAGGGCGCCACAGGTTGGTATCAGAGCTACAGGTTATAAGTCACTGACACAAGCCTAGGTTAACGGGAATGGGTAGAGGGTTAAGATTAGAAGTAAGGCATAGGATGAGAGAACGTTGAGAGGGTGAGTGCTTCTGTATATCAGGTATTAGTATAGTTTGCGTTATGGAACGAGATTCTTATATTACGATATGATTTCAGATAGCAGAGATGGCCGACTCTTTTATCCATGTATCAGCTGATCATTCAGAGCCTTCAGTTGGAGTGCCGTTTTCGGATCCACGTCCTGTTGTTCCACTAGCATTGGCTATTCTACCTCCACCGGTGTTGCAGCCCGTACCACTGCAGGCTATTCCACCTCCAGGCATGAGGCCACCTGTCAGAGGACCCCCACCTGCGGATTCAGGCTTTACTAGTCATTCAGTCACGGGAGTACCTTTCCAGTTCTCTTCCTATCCTGTCCCATATCATCAGTTTGAGGCTTGCCTTATGGAGCAGCGATTCCTACAGGGTCAGATCCAGGAGTTATTGCATATCATGCGTACCAGAGAGATGGGGAGTGGTGAGAGGCGACTTAGAGAGAGGCTCCAGGCGTTTCGTAGAGCAGCTGCTGTGAGGATTGCTGAGGCTACACATGAGGACATCACTCCTGATTTCCTAGTCGAGTGGGCTAAGTGGGTTCTAGAGGAGCTTGAGGAGATAGGAGGTCCAGATTTGCCATGAGCCAGAGATTCAGAGATGGAGATGCGGAGCAGTGTTGTATGGTTATATAGTATGTACAGTAGTGTGTAGTGTGTATCAGTAGACTTTTGAGTTGTATTTATAGACTAGCTATGCTGACTAGTGAGTAGGTTGTTGTACCCTTTTTGCTTTTACTTTCGAAGCGTCTTTACGCTTGTACTACCCTAAAACTTTTGATCTATATATATATCAGTACCTTTTTCCTTTCCAGCCCTGTCATTTATTTTATTGCACCTGTTTTACTTTACCTTATTTATTGCACCAGTTATACCCTGTGATGCCATGTACCCTGTTTTCCATAACTATTTATATTCTGTAAAGAAGCATGCAATTTACTTAGTTACAACTGTTTTAAAAAAAAAGATATTCCTGTTTTACAAAATTTTTCTTTTATGCAAATATTTGATTTAAAAGCTAAATAAATTGATTGATTCTTTACAGAAAATGCCTCCTAAAAGAAATACCCGCACCAACACCAGAAATGAAGAAACCAACAACAACAACAATCAAGATGATACAAACCCGAATGTGAACCCAGGACCTATGGACCCAGCAGTAGCCCAGATTCTTCAAATCTTGGCCCAACAAACAGTTCACCTAGCACAACAACAACAAAGACAGACCAATCCCCAGGTAACCTTCAAAACTTTTCAGGCAATAAACCCACCAGAATTCAAGGGTTCCTTAGAGCCAATTGAAGCAAATGTTTGGTTAAAGGAAATAGAGAAGGCATTTGCCTTAGTGAAAGTGAAGGAGGAACAGAAGGTTGAGTTTGCAAGTTATTATCTGAAGAATGAAGCCACCTATTGGTGGGAGATGGTGAAGACATTGGAAGGTACGGATGTTATTACATGGGAAAGGTTCAAGGAATTGTTTCTAGAAAAGTATTTTCCTCAGTTTGTTCAGGATCAAATGGAGCTGAAGTTTTTAGAGTTAAAGCAAGGGAATATGTCGGTAACAGATTATGAGGGGAAGTTTGAGGAATTGTCAAGGTATGTGCCGTCGTATGTTGATACTGATAGAAAGAAAGCTAAGAGATTCCAGCAAGGCTTGAAGCCATGGATCAGAGGGAAGGTAGCTATTTTTGAATTGGAGACTTATGCAGGAGTAGTACAGAAGGCTATGATCGCAGAGACAGAGAGTGAGATGTTCCAGAAAGATAAGGAAAGCAAGAAAAGGAAAGTTGAGGGAAGTGAGGGTCAGTCACAAACAGGGAAGTTTCCAAACTTCAAGAAGGGCAAGTTCCAGCCAGGGAGAAATTTTAATTTCAGAAGACAAAATGCAGGAGACGGAGGACAGGGCAATCGTCCAGCTAATGTAAATCAGCCGAATCAGTTGAGATTAACTTTTCCAGATTGTCAAGTTTATGGAAAGAAGCATGGAGGAGTTTGTAACAAGTTGAATGTGGTATGTTTTAAATACAACCAGAAAGGGCACTATTCAAGGGAGTGCCGGAATCAGCCAGCAAATAAGGATCAGCCTATCCGGAATCCAGCAGTGAAGGTTCCAGCCATTGGATTTACATGCTTTAAATGTGGGAAGCCAGGACATATGGCCAGGGATTGCAAGACACCAGCCCCAGTCAGTAATGCATTGAGGATTATGGGATCTACCCCAACCGTGAATGAGACTCCAAGGGCTAGAGTTTTTGACATGTCGGTGAAGGATGCGATCCAGGATACGGATGTCGTGGCAGGTACGCTTAATGTGAATTCTTTATGTGCCAAAGTGTTAATAGATTCGGGAGCAACTCGATCGTTTGTTTCACAAGACTTTGTTAGTAAATTAAATTATCCAGTTGAATGCTTAAATGAAATAATGACTGTGGAATTAGCAAATCAAGAACGTGTAACTGTGAACCAAGTTTGTGGAAATTGTGAGGTTAAGATTTCCGGTAGTAAGTTTTGTGTAGATTTGATACCATTTAAGTTAGGAGAATTTGATGTAATATTAGGGATGGATTGGTTATCTAAGCATGATGCTCAGATAGATTGTCGGAATAAGAAAGTCATGGTGAAAGCGCCAGACGAAAGAATAGTAACGTTCAAAGGTCAGAAACAAGTAAAGAAGTTCTTAACAATGATTCAAGCCAAGAAATTATTACGGCAAGGATGTGAGCATTTCATAGCATATGTAATCGACAGGAGTCAGGAGCCAGCAAAACTTGAAGATATTCCAGTAGTGAATGAATTCCCAGACGTATTTCCCGACGAATTACCAGGACTTCCTCCAGATAGAGAAATTGAATTTGCGATCGACTTAGAACCTGGAACAGAACCGGTGTCCAAAGCCCCGTACAGAATGGCGCCTGTTGAGATGAAGGAGCTAGCAAGGCAATTGCAAGAATTGTTAGAGAAAGGAGTAATTAGACCTAGTGTATCCCCGTGGGGAGCCCCGGTATTATTTGTCAAGAAGAAAGATGGAAGCATGAGACTGTGCATTGACTATAGGGAGCTCAATAAGCTGACAATCAAGAACAAGTATCCGTTACCCAGAATCAATGATTTGTTTGACCAATTGAAGGGAGCCAAGTATTTCTCCAAAATTGATTTAAGATCGGGATATCATCAACTAAAGATCAAGCCAGAAGATATACCAAAGACAGCTTTCAGAACAAGGTATGGGCATTATGAATTTCTAGTGATGTCTTTTGGATTGACCAACGCCCCAGCAGCGTTTATGGATCTGATGAATAGAATTTTCAAAGAGTATTTGGATAAGTTTGTTATTGTGTTTATAGATGATATTTTAATCTATTCCAAGACGAAAGAGGATCATGCGAAACATGTGAGAACGGCTTTGGAGATTTTAAGGAAGAAGAAGTTATATGCTAAACTGTCGAAGTGTGAGTTTTGGCTACAGGAAGTTCAGTTCTTAGGACACATAGTCAGTAATGAAGGGATCAAAGTGGACCCGGCAAAGATCGAAGCAATTACGAATTGGGAGAGACCGAGAACACCCACTGAGGTAAGAAGTTTCCTAGGATTAGCGGGATATTATCGTCGATTTGTTCAGAATTTCTCAAGGATTGCCACATCATTAACAAAGCTTACACGAAAGAATGAAAAGTTTATATGGAACGACAAGTGCGAAGAAAGTTTTCAAGAATTAAAGCAGAGATTAATCACGGCACCAGTTTTGTCACTTCCAGACGATCAAGGGAATTTCGTAAATTATAGCGATGCTTCTCATAAGGGACTAGGATGTGTTCTTATGCAGCACGACAAGGTGATTGCTTATACGTCAAGACAATTGAAACCACACGAACAGAAATACCCTACTCATGACTTGGAGCTAGCAGCTATAGTTTTTGCTTTGAAAATTTGGAGACATTATTTGTATGGAGAAAAGTGTGAGATTTTCACGGATCACAAAAGTTTGAAATATATATTTACCCAGAAGGAACTTAATATGAGGCAAAGAAGATGGTTAGAATTGATCAAGGATTATGATTGCTCGATTAATTATCATCCCGGTAAGGCGAACGTTGTAGCAGATGCGTTAAGTCGGAAGGGAAGGTTAAATGTGTTATCTGTACCTGAAGAAATATATAAAGAATTTCTGAAATTAGAATTGGAGGTTAGAGTTTGCAAGCCTGAGGAAGCAAAAGTATACAGTATGATTTTCCAACCGGAGTTATTGGAGAAAATAAAGAAATGCCAGAAAGAGGTAATGGATCAAGATATAAATAGTTTGGTAGGTGAGGAATTATGCACGCAACAAGATGATCAAGGTATTCTTAGGTTTTCTTCAAGAGTTTGGATTCCACCAGTGACGGAGTTAAAGAATGAAATTTTACAAGAGGCACATAGTTCAAGATATTCCATCCATCCAGGGAGTACCAAAATGTACAGAGATTTAAAGAAGAATTATTGGTGGCCAAATATGAAGAGGGAAATTGCGGAATGGGTTAGCAAATGTTATACCTGTCAGAGAGTTAAAGCGGAGCATCAGAGACCAAGCGGATTGCTACAGCCATTGGAGATTCCAGAATGGAAGTGGGAACATATTACCATGGATTTCATAGTTGGATTACCAAGGACAAGGGCTAATCATGATGCCATTTGGGTTATAGTGGATAGACTTACCAAGTCAGCTCATTTTCTGCCTATAAATGAAAGATTTTCGCTCGACAAATTAGTCCATATGTACCTAAAAGAAATTGTAGTACGTCATGGAGTTCCAGTGTCTATCGTATCTGATCGAGATCCAAGGTTTAATTCAAGATTTTGGAAGAGTTTTCAAGAATGTTTGGGAACAAAATTGAATATGAGTACGGCCTATCACCCGCAGACGGATGGCCAAAGTGAAAGAACAATCCAGACAATCGAGGACATGCTACGTGTTTGTGCTATTGATTTCAAAGGAAGTTGGGACAAGCATTTACCCCTGGTAGAATTTGCTTATAACAACAGTTATCACGCCAGCATTGGGATGCCACCTTATGAAGCCCTTTATGGACGCAAATGTAGATCTCCATTATATTGGGACGAAATAGGAGAACGCAAAATACTCGGACCTGAATTGGTACAGCAGACAAAGGAAGTTGTTGAACTTATCCAGAAAAGATTAATAGCCGCACAAAATCGTCAGAGGAAGTATGCAGACCAGTCAAGGAAAGACATGGAATTTGAAGAAGGGAGCTTGGTATTATTGAAAGTATCACCGTGGAAAGGACTAACGAGGTTTGGGAAGAAAGGGAAGCTAAGCCCAAGATATGTCGGACCTTTTGAGATCCTAAGGAGCGTTGGCAAAGTCGCTTACGAATTGGCGTTACCTCCGCACATGGAGCACATTCACAATGTTTTTCATGTATCGATGCTCAAGAAATATAATCCAGACTCTAGGCATGTAATAGAATATGAGCCAATAGAGCTTCAGGCAGATTTATCATATGTAGAGAATCCAATAGAGATTTTAGAGGAAAGAGAGAAAGTATTGAGGAATAAAGTGATAAAGTTAGTAAGAGTATTGTGGAGAAACCCAAAGGTTGAAGAGTCAACCTGGGAGTTAGAAAGTGATATGAAAGAAAAGTACCCTCATTTGTTTTCTTAGGAGATTCTGAGGACAGAATCCTTTTAAGGGGGGAAGGATGTAATATCCGGGATATAACGTGTAATTATTTTTTTTACTATTAAATAATTAATATGTGTGTTCAGTATCTATTCTGTGAGTTAATTGTTAAGTGATATATGTACTTGAATATTCAAAAATAATATTAATTGAGTATTTTAATTTTTATATGTCCAAAATAAAATATAGATAATTGTTATATCTTCCTAATTATTTTTATGTTGATTTATAGATTTATAAGAATCATATGAAATTTTTAAAATCTTTTTCTGGGAAATTAAAATCTATTTTATAAAAACGGGAACCAACCGACGTCAACCGTCGTTACGTTTTGGAACCCGAAACTCTTCCGAGAACTCCTTCCTAACCCAATTGTAATATTCCGAGCATTTTCCATATTTCGACTTTTTCGATCCGGCGTACGGTTTGTCCTGCGCGGGTCCCGGCACAACATTTTCGATACAATATTCGTTTCGGTAAATTAATAAAACCCGTATTTTCGATAAACGAGAGCTTTTTATTAAACTATCCCAATTATCACTTCGTAGTACGTGTAACTGGGTGCTGAGACCAAGACCGCAGTACAAGTTGTACTGATTTGGATAATTATCCCGAAAACCGATACCGTTTGGATCAGTTTTTATAAATAAACGTACCATTTTATATCCGGAATGATCCAACGGGATACTAATTTTCCGTAATTATAAATAGCCTTTTACCGTATTTTATTTCGTATCAAAATCATTTGCAGACAGATAAATATATAATTTTACAGAGAAAAATCATATATTCATAAACCTTTCTGAGAATCAAACCACAAATTCAAGGCGTTAGTGAAATCCGTTTGAAAAGTTGGAGTAACCGATTTGAAGGTTTCAAGGAGTACTATCAGATTCTAAGCTTGGTTTCACTGCAGAATCAAAGGTTGAATTTCTAAAAATTTAATTATTTTCGAATTTATTTTATTAAAAATATGAATTTTTGTTCGGATGATTGTTTGTATGATTTGATGATTGCATGTTGTAGAGCTTGTTTTCCTGATGATTTTCATATATCATACGTCTGATTTGGAGTTCAATAACATGTTCAAATTTGAGTTTGATTTTCGAATTTTAAAATTAGGGTTTATAACCCGTATGAATGTTCTTAATTGAAATTTGGGGGTTTCTTATACTGTGATAGATTGATGTTGTGATATAGTGGATTGTGTTCTCTGTGAAATTAGCAATCCAGTCGTATAAGTTTCATGAACCAACGAGGTCTGTAGAGAAGGGAGTTGTGTTTTGAAGTTTTCCGATGTTCGCCGGAAACTGGGAAATTTCACGGCCAAATTCCGGCCAACTAAGGGATTGTTAGGTTGTTTTGACTGCATGGTTGTGTTCCTGGTGTTGTGTAGATGTGATCTGGAGCTTGTGGCAAGGTGAGGAGGCCGGAATCGTGTTCTCCGGCCACCCCTGTGTTTTCCGGCGACTCGACTATAAAAATTGCAGTTTGGTCCCTGAAGTTTTGGGGACGATGCAGTTTGGTCCCTGTAGTTTCCAGACTTTGCAAAAATAGGATTCCTGTTTTAAAATATTTAAAAATCATATTTCCCATTTATTTTTATTATAAAAATTCATTTTTAATTTCTGAAATTTCTAAAAATTATTATTTTAATTCCGAAAATTATTTTTAATTCACAAATAAATCTGAATTAATTATTTAATTAATTTCAGTTAATTTTTAATTGATTAATTAGTCAATTAATTCGAAAATTAATTGATTAATTGATTTAATTAATTATTAATTGATTTTTAATTAATTATTTAGTTAGATTTAATTATTAAAATGATTTAAAAATTCTGAAAAATAGTTTCGAGCTTTAAAATATTATTCTAAATTATTTTCAAGGCTCGATAATTATTCTAAAATTGTTTCGGAGCCAGAATTGGCCAACCGAACCCTGTTTATTAATCTGAAATTGATCCAACGACCCGTTTTAATTCCGAAAAATGTTTTAAAAATTATTTTAAATACCCGAAAGCACATTTATGACCTAAGACTTCTTTATAAATGATATGTCATTGATTACGTGATATATTATGTGTTATACGTGACATGTGGTTTGACTATCGGTCTATATATGCGGTGTTTACTTCGTTATTGCGTAGATTTCAATCCGTTAATCGGATTTGGGTAAAACGAAGGGTAGATAAAAGTGTGCGTTGAATAGAATCTTGTGAGTTGATGATTGATAGATGTTTATGATATGTGAGCAGAAGAGGCAAGGCGTAGGAAAGGGAAACAGATAGTTGAGGAATAAGACGGTTGTGATTGGAAGCGAGTACAGAGTAGTAAGCTAATACCAGGCAAGTGTTCTGCACTTTCTCGAGATATTGAAATTCTTGATAGTCTTGTTGACATTGCAAGTGCTTTGAAGCACGAAAACCTAAACCCTGATTTCAGTTATTGTTCTTGATCCATAAACCATATTCTTTCTAAACCATTGATTATTGTAAACCCAAACTCGAACCTCAAGTATACGATACTATTCTATAAATACATGCAAACAAAATCCCGAACACTGAACTGAATTACTTGTACATTCAACCATTGTATCCTATGCTTTGAGAGCCCAAATCTTTGAAACCCTGAAATATTGATTCTTTTGTTATCCAATTCTTTCATTTCCCAGCATTCAAGCTTGTAAACTACTTTATTGACCCTTACAAAGATTGAAACCCTTTCATTATTAAACACTCATTGTTGTTAATGATTCTGGTTATTATTTATTATTGCATATTCTGTTATTATGTTAGAATTGGATTGTTTTTATAAAATTGTGGACCAGATTCGTGGTCAGACCATATAATGGTCAAGTTAGGCCAATGTGTGCCTTGGATCCAGTAGTTAGAGCAATGCTGTGTGCCTTGCTCGGGGTTAGTACGTGACTGATCAGCAGCCTAACCTTGGTTTTTAAATTAAAAGTATATTATCCAATTCTGAATCATAATCCAATGTTCACTTGATATCATAATCATAGTCACCTGATGATCATTATTCTCAGTTTTGTTATTGTGACTTGCTGAGCTAGTTAGCTCATTTGTGCGATGTTGTTTATATTCTTTCCAGTTAAAAAGGAACCAGTTGGTAGCGAGGATCCCCAGTCCAGCACGAGAGCTAGGGGTTCAGGTTGAGGAAGTTGAGCTAGTAGGCTTCTTTTGGGATAATTTAAGTTTGTAAAAGTTTGTAATAATGTTTGATACTCAGTGTGAGTTTGAAATAGTTGGGATTTGAACGGTTTGTAATATATCAGTGTGTTGGCTTGTGTGCATACTTTAACCTGTTGCGGTCCGTGGTGGTTGATAAGTAGGGTCACTACATATATTATTATTATTTTTATCTTGGTTATAAGCAGGTTATAATTAAGGTGTATGTGTGTGGACCCCAAACTTCTGACCCGGGTTTGGAGGGCGCCACACACCTCATTTGATATTTCAGCTGTAAGCCTTATTCTTCGTAAGCCATCGATTTGTTGATTTCCCAGATTTTGAACCACACCAATATAATACTACTCCACAAATACATATACACCATACACCAAACACTGAACAAAATTGCTTGAACATACAGAGACTTATATATTCTAAACCACCTTGAAACATCAAAGAACAAAACCTTGTACAACCATGGAACTATTGTTCATTTATTCTTCTTCAGGCTTGACGCCATTCTTTGTACATACCTTGATATACCCTGGAAATACCTATGAATTGTTTCATGCTTTGAGATAAATGCTTTATCAATGTAATTATGATTCTATTTTATTAAATTACAATGTTTATCATATTGAATCATTTTAGAATTAGATGGTTTTATAAATATAGACCAGATTTGTGGTAAGACTAGATTCGTGGTCATATTAGGCCAATATGTGCCTTAGATCTAGTATAGAGAGCAGAGTTGTGTGCCTTGCTCGGGGTTAGTGCGTGACTAATCAGCAGCCTAACCTTAGTTTTAAAATTTAAAATGAATATCCAATTATAATGATTACTTGACAAGAAACTTGTTTTTTCTGAATTATTCCAATTGATCATTGTTAAACCTCAGTTATTATTATTATGACTTGATGAGCTAGTTAGCTCACTCTGGCAAATCTGTTTATGTTATTCTACAGTTAAAAAGAAAATGGTTGGTAGCGAGGATTCCCGGTCCAGTGTACAAGCTAGGATTCCAGATTAAGTTGGATCGAGCTAGAATGAGCTTTATATTTAGTTTTGACTTATATAAGCTTGTAATAATGTTTTCACTATCAGTTGTAAGTTAAACTAGTTGGGATTTGGTACGATGTAATAAAAGTTAAATCAGCTATGGAGTGAGGGTGAGTACAGTTTAAACAATTAAATCGATTTAAACAACTCAACAGAATGAAAAGTTTTTATATTAATGAATAAAAACTGATTATAATACCCTCTCAGAGGATGAATAGATATTCTTGAGAGCTGCTAACACATATAGTGTAAACCTAACCTGTGTATATATACTGCACAGCTACACAATCAATCTAGAAGATATGTTATAATTGAATAAGGAATCCTAATACATATCCATCTATTGATTTCTATAATAAGTAAAGTCCTACATCGATATATCTCTGCAAATATATCCTCCTTTAATATCTTATAATTTCTAGCTTGACAAATACTGATATAAACAAATACTCATGACAAATACTGATCAGCAAATACTAACAATAAATATTGATGACGTCATCTTTATTAAACTTTAGTATCAAATGCTGATGGAAAACTCTGATAGCTAAATACTTATATCATCAATTTATTGTAACAGATTGATTCAATGAATAATATCTCTCTTTAAGAATAATATCAATTTTATTATATAGTCAAAAACCTTAATTCCTACTTTTCAGACTTTTAAAATATAATTCACTAAATGGTTTGGAGAATGTTTGAGAAAATGTTGCAGGGCTAACATCATAACAAGCTAAAAGAAGGAAAGTGGAGAAGACTTGTTAAAGAAGATGTTTTTCAGATTGGCTAATCAGGATATAAAATCTTATGCTCAGATAAGTTTTTCTTTATTTTGCATGACTTGATATGTTATAATGATGAGTTTAGAAGTGTATGACTAGATAAATATGCTTGCATACTGTGTGTTTTCCTGATTAATCTTGATTTATGTGCACTAGCATAGTTGTCATTTATCTGCGTCTCCTAATTTTGGAAAAAATTAATTGATCTATTTTTTATTAAAAAATTGATTGGTTATCTCTCTACAAAATTAAGGTGTATCTTCATATTTCCTTCTCTCTCTCTCTCTCTCTCTATCTCTCTTTCATCTTTATAAATAACCAATTCTCTATCCTTCTCTTCACATTCACAAAACCCTCTCATTCTCTACTTCATATCAACATATTTTAGGTAATGAATACAACACAGGGGGGTGAATGTGTTTTTGAATATTTTAAGCTTTTGAACTGCTATTTATGGTGAACAAAGCAATCTAATTTGTAAAAATAAAGTGTTTTAGCAGAAATGTTAAAACATGCACATAAACACACTATCTTCAAAACTCGCTTAATTTTATACTAAAATCAAGTATGCCTTGCTACAAATTTCTGGGTTCTTTATTGATAAAGAACTCAGCTTCTTCGTTGAGAGAGTTACAAGAAATTCTAGATATGTTTATTACAACCTAAAACAAAGCATCCAGTGTTTACTTTCTAAAACAGTAAATACATATTTTACACAGCATGCAATAGCATGTACTAAACTCTACTTTAATTTATCTAAAGCTTTCCATTTTTGGATTAGTATATCTTTGCAAATCGTGCATGTCTGTGACTCTCCTTTGTCAATTAATCTTGGCTTTTGATCTTATACTCTTCAAGATGCTTTTGTAGACTTTTAAAATTAGTGATTGATTTGTTTGTTGATTGATAATCTTGGATCTTTAACTGGTATGCATTCTATACTTGAGGTTAATATCGATATCTCCAGTTTGTTATACAGAGAACTCGACATCTCGATAACTATAATGACTTATCAAGATCTCTTATTTCTCTATAGTTGTTTTGACTTATTGAAGTCTCCGATTTCCCTATAAGAGAATTTGGCTTGTCGAGATCTCTGAATTTCTGCATGTAGAAAAGACTTGTCGATATCTCTGAAATCTCTATAGGCATTTGACTTATCGATATCTCTGAGATCTAATGAGAGTTTGACTTGTCGATATCTCCAATCTTTACATCTTCAATTTGATTTGTCGATATCTCTGAATTCTCTATTGCATAAATGACTTGTCGATATCTCCAATCTTCAAATCTTCAATTTGACTTGTCGATATCTCTGAGACTTCTCTATAAGCTAATTTTGGCTTGTCGATAAGTCATTCTGGAGTTCTTGAATGACCTTTCTATATGACTTGATCTGTGACTTGTAGATTTATTGACTTAAAATGTTTTTCTCAAAATAGATTTATTCAACTCGAGCTTTTTCACAATATCTCTGAGCATGATCTTCATGATCTTCTTCCAAAGTTTATTCTTAGGCTTGAGACTGTTTACAGAAAAATACTGAAGTCTAATCTATTGACACTTTTACAGACTCAAGTAATACAATATAAAATACAAACTTAGATTATCATGCAACTTACTTAGGGCTGTCAATTTGACTTAGTCTTGTAATAGTACAAGCATGTCTTGCATAACAACCTCCCCCAGTTTTTGAGAAGATTTCTTATCACAAATTCATGCCTGGTAACAAGACTAACCCCAAGCTACAATGGACATTAAAACATTACATACAAAATTGACAGAATTACAACTTTTATATATTAAGTGATTTCTTGAGTTTGAAAGATACATTCATCAAACAAATTTCACATCTCATGTTTCTTCTCTAATGAGGTCCTTTAGTTTTACAAGTACTTCCAGTTTCTCTATGATTGGTGTCCCTCTTAGAGCTTCTACAAGTTTGAGTTTATCATCTAGTGGATAACTGTTCAAGAAACCAACCCTAATTCTTGAGAATCTGCCAACCCTGATGTTTAAAAATTGTCCATCTTTGGAAATTTTGCTCATCCCCTTTGCCTTAAATTCTTCAGATCTTTGTATGTACATTTTTATTTCCTTAATATACTTTCTTTTCCTCTCCTCTCTTTCATCCTTATCTCTTGCTCTTCTTTCCTCCCCTTCTACCAACCATTCAGCCAAAACAGATCTACATGCCTTAGTTGTAGTATCCTTGTCCTTCAGTAAGCTTATCACCCTTTTAATCTCTGTGGGTGAAAATGTGTTTATTAAGTTTATGCCAAGAAATGTGAAGGTTCCATCCTGATAGTAGATTCTTACTTCCCTTAATGTTACAACCCAAATTCTGACCATTTCTTCAGCTAATTATTGAAAATAGTCTTCATCTGAGGTGCACCAGTTCAGAGGTAGAAAATCACTTTGATTGAAACAGTTCCGGCAGTAACATGCATTTTCTTTGGTTTTCTCATAACAGATTTGTAATGAATTTTGGTTGGTGGCTTAACATAAGGTAGGTTTGAGACTTTCTTTAGAGATGTTTGGCTTGAGGTGATTGGAATTTTCAGTAAGGTGTTAGCACTTTGTTTGTACAGAAATTTGGGCTTAGAGGTTTGAGGTGGTATGGTTTTTAAGTTTGTTGGCTTAAAGGATTGAGCTTGATTGATTTAGATTTGTAGGGTTTGCTTTTGTGGTTTTGATCCATCTTCCTTGTTCTTCCTTCTTCTCTCTTATCCTATATTCTTAGCATTTCCCTTTTTCTCATCCCGCTTCTTCTCTTTGCTACCAGTTGCTCAAGAAGTTTGACTTGGATTTGAGCCAGAAGGTGGTTTATTATCTTGCTTCTGCTCATCATCATCCTTGTCATTCTTTAAGTTATAATATGAAGTAGGCAACATGGTCTTTGCATTTTCAAGATATCTTCTCAAGATTCTGATCATCTCCTCATCTTCAGGTGACTTGTTTGCCTTGGTCTTGAGATCAGTTTCAAGAGTCGTTATCAATCTCACATTATTTCTTACACAATTTTTTGGAACTGTGAAGTATCTGCATTTTCTGGATTGTGAACAGATGTAGGCAATCCTCTTGCTAGGATAGAGATAGGCTTCAGGAAAAGCAACTATCTGAGCATTCTTGAGTTCCTTTAGAAATTGAGTGTCCTCTGGAATCACTGTATGTACTTTATGAATCATTACATCCAGTGCTCTCAATTTTTTGAAGATTGGAGAGAGACACATGTAGACATCTGTCCAGGCCACAATCATTTACATTTGCAACCATCCTTTTCTCCAGAAAATTATCAACTTTGACAATCACCACTATGATAAAGTTGATGTTGGTCAATGCTCTTTTGTAAGTTACATAGTTGTTGTGAAGAGACGCTCTTAAGAATGATAGAAGTTCATTAAATTCTTGATCTTGACAAGGTCCTTCTGCAGCTTTTAGAAGTCTATCTTTCCCAACATCTTTAGATAATTGAGCTTTAAAAGAGCTTTGACCAGTGTAAGTTGATATCAATTTGCTAATCTCCTTTGATTTACCAACATCTTTGAATTGTTAAATCCTAGCTTCTTTCTCCCCATTAGTCCTGTTGACAGTCATGAGTAGGGGAGTTAGCAATTGTGGCCTCACAGCCTCAGGAAGTGCAGGCAATGGAATGTTGAGCTTTCCCATGATAGCTCCCAAAGACACATAATTTTGCATTTGTAAATACTTGTGGGAGTCCACCAAGGTATGGATATCTTCTTGTTGACTCTGCACCAGAGAAGTGAGAGCTTGGACTTGAGATGTGAGTGAATCATTGGAAGACTACAGAGTTGAAACTTATTGTTGGAGAGCTTGCAGTTGGAGATTTGATGAAGTGGCGGATTGTGGTTGAGAGCTTGAAGGTACTGAGGTGCCAAAGGTTGCTTGCACAGATTCCTTTACGCCTTCCATGAGCAGTGTAGAAGGCTCATACCTACTTTGATAAAGTTGGTTCAATTTGAGCTTTGTATAATTAGAATTGGCAATATAATGTTGAACCACCTCATGCAAAGCTATAAAGGATTGTCTGAGATTTTTGACATCTTTTTCCACAGAAGTCAGATCAAATCTTGCCATTTGGTCAGCAAAATGTTGAAATTTAGAAGTGATCTTGACTTGAGAAGGAATAATCTCATCCATCATCTCTCTCACCAGCTTTCTGATCTTTTCTTGATGACCAGTTAATGTTAATTCTAGAGCATTACCAAATAGGTGAAAAGCTTTAAGTTGAGCCTTGGAACCTCATTAACTACATCATAGACTTCCTCAAGAGTTAAGACTTTTGCATTACTTCCCAGTATGCTCAGGTAGTCTTCCCTGAATTTTTCCAAAATAGCTTCCATCTCAAGATTGTAGTCTTTGTTCAACCAAGCATCACATTTGCCACCTTGTTCAACTTCATTAACAATTTTAGCTTGTTGTTCTTGGACCCGTGTTTGATATGTGAGCATTATGGCCTGATAATCCTGGTTGGACATATCTGAAGTTAGCATTTGTTGAGAGATTTGAGCAAGTCCAGAAAGCTGATCAACTAGAAGATCATCTAGAGTTGTTGGTTGAGATTTACCTACCTGTAACTATTGGGAGATGAGGTGTGGTTGTTGTAGTTGAGAAGTAGAGGGTTGATCTGTTGGGTTGGAACCACCTGTGATTGAAGTCACAGTTTGACTCACAGATTGCTATGTGGTTTTGACAGTTTGTTGTTCCACACTTTTAGTGGGAACCATCACTTTACTCTATCCTCAAACCCTTGTGTTTCTTTTAAAACACTGTCACTTGAAAGTTATGTACTTGCCTCCACCATAGTAGGATCATTGGAAATTGAACTCTTAGCTTCAACTGTGAGAGCAATCTAAGCTA
The DNA here is from genome assembly GCF_009905375.1 of Apium graveolens. NCBI lineage: Eukaryota > Viridiplantae > Streptophyta > Magnoliopsida > Apiales > Apiaceae > Apium > Apium graveolens. Next base: position 47,629,760 of record NC_133656.1, read on the forward strand.
GGGTTGTGAGGGGAGTTGTTCCCATAAGAGGAACCTCCAATTGAATTGGAGATGATTTAGATAGCTCCCCCTCAGGAGTACTACCCTCAAACCTAACAACCTGTGAAGGTTGATTTGCACATGAAGGTGCATTCGTATCTGTCACAGGGTCTTCAGTGAAAACTAATGAAAGCCTTGTGTTTATGTTGCCATATATAATCATGATAGATAACTTGTGCATTAAACCGTTATGTTGTCAAATTCTATAGATATATAGGGTCTCAATATAATTGGTGTATATTCAGCTTCTATCTCTTTTTGGATGTATTCGTACAACAAAAGTTGGCGTTTACTAGTTTCGTGTTATCTGATTAGTTTCATCACCATTACATGCTAAGGTTAAGAACAAAAAGGCTGTTGAATGAAGTATTTAATGAAGTTAGAATCCCATGTTTGTGTTATATAAGTAAATCAACCTTAATTCTCTTAGGTAATATTAGGTAGTATAATCTCATAGTTATAAACAATCTCAATTTGTTATCATCTTAGCATTGAATAATAACCATACCATTGTTTTATAAGCGCATAAATTGAAGTTAACCTAAAAGAGTCTCTGTGGGAATGAACTAGAAATAATTCTATATTACTTGCGAATGCATATACTTGCGTATAATTTAGCGCGTGTTTTCATCCTAACAAGTTTTTAGCGCCGCTATAGGGGACTCGTGGTTTACTTTTAGTTTATGTTCTTGACATCAGTTGTCGTTAAAGTTCACTGACTCAGATATTTTACTTACGTGTTTGTTTGTTTCTTTTTCAGGTACTCTAGAGAGCGTGTATGCTAACGCATTTTCGATCTCGAAAGAGAACACTTGATAAAGGAGAGAAAGTAGTGGAAGAAGTTCTTTTTGAGGAGAAAGTTGAAGAAGAAGCTCTTATTACAATGGGAGAACCAGAAGCAAATCCGTAAGCTTTGATGGATTACTCTCAACCAAAGATCAATAATATTCAGTCTAGCATTGTCAGACAAACCATCGTGGCTAACACTTTTGAAATCAAGGCTAGAACAATTCAGATGGTGCAGAACTCGGTTCAGTTTAGGGGTTCGCCAACGGAAGATCCCAACATGCATATTAAGGATTTCATCGAGATCTGCGACACTTTCAAATTCAACAATGTGTCTGAAGATGCTATAAAGCTAAGGATTTTCCCATTCTCTCTGAGGGATAAAGCTAAGTGTTAGTTGCATTCTCTACCATCAGGCTCTATTACTAACTGGGAAGATCTTCCTCAAAATTTAAGTTCTTTCCTATGGCGAAGACTGCTGCGATCAGGAATGCTCTTACTCAATTTGCGCCACAATCATGAGAGTCTTTGTATGAAGCTTGGGATCGTTATAACGAGATGCTTAAAAAGTGTTCTCATCATGGGATGCCTGGCTGAATAATTATCAACTGCTTTTATAATGGCTTGAGAGCACAGTCTAGACCCATGCTTGATGTAGCATCAGGTGGAGCCTTATGGGCCAAAAGCTATGATGAAGCTTATGAGTCGAGTAAACTGATCGCTGCTAATGAATACCAGAACCCTTCTCAGAGACTTAATCAAGGCAAAGTAGCAGGAATTTTAGAGTTGGATTCCGCTACTGCGATAGCTGCTCAGCTTAAGGCTTTGATGATGAAGGTGGATGTTTTGGCTAATTATGGAGTTAATCAGATCACTAATGAATCATCTCAGTTTGTTAGCAACTTTCAAAGGTCGCAGCACCCAGTGCCAACCATCTACCATCCCAACAACCACAATCATCCTAACTTTAGCTGGAGCAACACTCAGAATGCGGTTCAACAGCCTTATCAGCAGTATGTAGCAAATCAGTACAACCCTCTTGGTTTTCAACAACCACAATATGCTCCAAGGCAACAACTCCAACTTCAGCAGTTTCCCCATGGAGGTACAAGTCAAGCTAATGAAAAATATGAATTGGAGGAGTTAAGGCTCATGTGGAAGAGCCAAACGGTTTTTATTAAGACCTTGGAGAATAAAATTGGGCAGATTGCCAATATCTTGCTGAATCATCAACCGGGTACTCTCCCTAGTGACAGAGAAGTTCCAGGAAAGAAGGAAGTAAAAGAGAAGGTTAAGGCAATTACATTGAGGTCTGGAAGGGTTGCAAGGCAAGAAAAAGCTCAAGTTTCAGAATCTGAAGATGTGGCTGAAGAAGATGTGCAGAAGCAAGCAGAAGTGGAACCAAGGAAGAAAACTGTGGAAGACACTCCTCCTAAGGGTAATATAGGGGAGAAACAGTTCTATCCTCCACCTCTTTTTCCTAAGAGGCTACAAAAGCAAAAGTTGGATAAACAGTTTGCGAAGTTTCTAGAAGTGTTCAAGAAACTTCATATCAACATACCTTTTGCTGAAGCTCTTGAATAGATGCCTAGTTATTCGAAGTTTATGAAAGGTATTCTCTCTCGAAAAGTGAAGCTCGATGACTTAGAGACCGTTGCTCTAACGGAGGAATATAGTGTGTGCTGCAATAGAAGTTGCCTCCAAAGCTTAAAGATCCTAGAAACTTTACTATTCCTTGCACCATTAGAAACTTATCGTTCGACAAATGTTTATGTGATTTGGGTGCTAGCATCAATCTGATGCCTTTGTCTGTCTTCAAAAAGTTGGATTTACCTGATCCAAAGCCTACTTATATGTCCTTGCAGTTGGCCGATCATCTTTTACATATGCACGAGGCATTGTGGAGGATGTCTTGGTCAAGGTGGAAAAACTCATCTTTCCTGCTGATTTTGTAATTCTTGATTTTGAGGAGGATAAAAAGATTCCCATAATCTTGGGAAGACCATTCTTGGCTACGGGCCGAACCTTGATAGATGTGCAGAAGGGTGAGCTCACTATGCGAGAGCTGGATCAGGATGTGACTTTCAATGTATTTAATGCCATGAAATTCCCTACTGATGACGAAGAGTGCTTAAAAGTGAATTTGGTCGATTCTGTGGTTACTTCAGAACTTGATCAAATGCTAACGTCTAATGCCTTAGAGAAGGCCTTGTTGGGGAATTCAGATAATGAAGATGATGAAGGTGATGAGCAGTTGCAGTATTTGAATGATTCTCATTGGAAGCAAAGGTTGGATATGCCTTTTGAATCTCTTAGAATGTCAGAACTGAAAAGGCTGAGGGGCCTCTCAAGCCATCTATCGAGGAAGCTCCTACACTCGAGCTTAAACCATTGCCTGAGCACTTAAGGTATACATTTTAGGTAATGCATGTACTTTGCCTGTTATTATTGCATATGACCTTTCAGGTAGTGATGAGGAAAAGCTCTTGAGAATTCTGAGAAATTTCAAATCGGCAATTGGATGGACTATAGCAGATACCAAGGGAATCAACTCTTCTTATTGCATGCATAAAATTTTGCTAGATGAAGGAAGTAAGCTGACTGTTGAACAACAGAGGAGGCTAAATCCGATAATGAAAGAGGTTGTGAAGAAGGAAATTCTCAAGTGGCTAGATATAGGGATCATCTATCCTATTTCTGACAGTTCTTGGGTGAGCCCAGTTCAATGTATGCTGAGGAAATGAGGCAACACAGTTGTTGCTAATGAGAAGAATGAGCTCATTCCTACTCGAACAATCATGGGGTGGAGAGTTTGCATGGCTTACAAGAAGCTGAAAAAAGCCACGAGGAAGGATCACTTTCTTCTTCCTTTAATTGATCAGATGTTTGACATGTTGGCTGGGCATGAGTACTATTGTCTCCTGGATGGCTATTCGGGTTATAATCAGATTTGCATTGCTCCAGAAGATCAGGAAAAGACTACCTTCACTTGTTCATTCGGTACTTTTGCCTTCAAAAGAGTTTCTTTTGGGTTGTGTGGTGCACCTGCCACATTTCAGAGATGCATGGTGGCTATCTTCTCTGACATGATTGGTCAAAATATGGAGGTGTTTATGGATGATTTTTATGTGTTCAGGGATTCTTTCGAAGAGTTCTTGAAAAATCTTGGCATAGTTCTTAAAAGGTGTATTAAGACCAATCTGGTTCTCAACTGGGAGAAATGTCACTTTATAGTATAGTAGGGCATTATTATTGGGCACAAGGTCTCTAGTGAGGGTCTTGAGGTGGACAAAGCGAAGGTGGGGGTCATTGAGAACCTACCTCCACCAATTTTTGTTAAGGGAGTCCGTAGCGTTCTTGGTCATGCAGGCTTCCATAGGCCATTCATCAAGGACTTCTCTAAAATCTCTAAACCATTGTGCAATCTGCTATAGAAAGATGTTCTTTTTAAATTTGATGATGAGTGTCTAGCTGCTTTAGAGATCTTAAAGAAGAGCTTAATCACGGCACATGTCATAACTGCACCTGATTGGGATGAGCCTTTTAAAATGATGTGCGATGCAAGTGACTATGCAGTTGGAGCAGTGTTTGGACAAAGGAAGAACAACATATTTCATGTGGTCTACTATGCTAGTAAGACCCTCAATGATGCTCAACTGAACTATATTACTACTGAGAAAGAACACTTAGCCATTGTCTATGGTTTTGAGAAGTTTCGGTCTTATTTGCTTGGGACAAAGGTGACAGTTTTCACTGATCACGTTGTTATTCGCTATCTTGTCTCGAAGAAGGACTCGAAACCTAGACTGATTTGATGGGTTCTTTTACTTTAGGAATTTGAGTTGGAGATCAAGGATAGGAAAGGTAATGAGAATCAAGTCGCTGATCATCTCTCTCGGTTAGAAGATCCTAGTACAGCTTCTCAGAATAAGTCAATTATTAATGAGTCTTTTCCTGATGAGCAGTTGTTTGGGGTGCAAGAGGAAGAACTGTGATTCGCAGACATTGTGAACTACCTTGTGAGCAACATTATGCCTCCAGACTTGTCTTCCGCTCAAAGGAAGAAGTTTCTTCATGAGGTGAAGTGGTACATGTGGGATGAGCCGTTTCTGTTTAGGCAAGGAGCTGACCAAATCATCAGGAGATGTATTCCGTACAGCGAGACGGAGGGTATCTTGCGAGAATGTCATTCGACTGTTTATATGGAGGCCACTATGGTGATAGAAGACAAAAGCTCGTATCCTTCAAGCAGGATTCTTCTGGCCTACATTGTTTAAGGATGCGCAATCGGTTCATTTTAAAGTGTTATCGCTGCCAGCGTGTGGGTAATATGTCTAAGAGGGATGAGATGTCTCTGAATGTGCTTCTCGAGGTTGAGGTCTTCGATGTTTGGGGAATTGACTTCATGGGTCCATTTGTCTCATCTTGCAATAATTAGTATATCTTGTTGGCGGTTGATTATGTGTCAAAATGGGTGGAAGTCAAGGCTTTGCCAACGAATTATGCAAAGGTAGTGCTTAATTTTCTTCACAAGCAGATATTCACAAGATTTGGGACTCCAAGAGTCATAATCAGTGACAAGGGATCGCATTTCTGCAATCACAAGTTCACTGCTATGATGCAGCGATATAATGTGAATCATCGCATTGCTACAGCCTACCATCCTCAGACTAATGGTCAAGCTGAGGTGTCTAACAGAGAGATCAAGCTTATTCTAGAGAAAGTTGTGTGTCCATCGAGGAAGGATTGGTCTTTGAAGCTAGATGAAGCTGTTTGGTCGTATCGAACAGCATACAAGACTCCGCTAGGCATGTCTCCGTTTCAGTTGGTAAGAAAATGATGCTTCAATTGAGGAAGGATGCCATTTTCCTGTTGAGCTAGAGCACAAAGCGTATTGGGCTTTGAAGAAACTGAACCTCGATTTGGATGCAGCTGGTAAGAAAATGATGCTTCAATTGAGTAAACTCGATGAGTTTCGGCTTCAAGCGTATGAGAACAACAAAATATATAAGGAGAAAGTCAAGAGGTGGCACGATAGGGATCTAGTGCTCAAATTATTTGTGATGGGGCAACAAGTTCTTTTGTTCAACTCTCCTCTCCGTCTTTTTCCTGAAAAGTTGAAGACGAGGTGGTCAGGGCTGTTTGTTATCAAAACTGTGTTTCCACATGGAGCGGTGGAGATTTTTGAAAATGATCCAGGCCAAGCGTTCAAGGTGAATGGATAGAGGTTGAAAGCATTACTATGGGAATACGGCAAACCGGGAGGTGGTTAGTGCCATTTTATTGTCAACTTGATCTCGGGATTCTACGTCAAGCTAGCGACGTAAACCAAGCGCTTCTTGGGAGGCAACCCAAGCTTGTTGTACATTAGTAGGAGTTAGAAGAAAGAAAACAATGAAAAAAATCAGAAAAGCAGAAAAAAAATAGGGCAGTTTTGGCAGAAGCACGGCCTCCCATGCTGCCAAGTGAGGTGGCCGCGCTAAAAGTCCAGAGAGTGCGCGCAGCCACGCTGGTATGCGGGGCGGTCGTGCTAGTTTAACAGTAGCACGACGTGCCCGCAGTGCAAGGCAAAATCACCCAGATTTTGTTCTTCCACTACCCTAATTCTACTCCAAATCAATTTTTAAAACTACCCATTACCCCCACTAACCCACAATCACAAACCACTTTTAATTCTAAACCCTAATCTCTATATATATACACAAAATTATATACAACCATCCCCACCACATTCATAATTCTCAAACACATAAATCTCTCTTACACACATCTTTTCTCTCAAACTTATTCGAATTCAATGGCACCCAAGAGACAAAGAACCCAAGTTAGTAGCAACACCACCGATTCCTTTAGTGTTGAAGGTGTAAGGCACAGGTTTGCAACTCCAGAGGCTGAGGGTGAATATACGAGGCTATTATCGAAGCCCATAACCAAGGAGTGAGGTTTCCTTCCATCGGGGAGAGATGGTAAGGTGCTTGAGATGATTATGGAGATGGGTTGGATTGCTTTTTGTGAGGCACCCACCACTGTGCCCATGAGTGTGGTTCATGAGTTTTACATGAACGCGAAGGCGGATAAGAATGGGCACTCGGTGGTTAGGGGATTGATGGTGGATTATAGTGTGGATGCAATTCGGAGGGTGATTAACCAGCCCGAGAGACAGCCAGGTCAGGAGGATTGGGTGACGAAGACTGGGGAAGATTTTGACTTGGACATGATTGTTGCAACTCTCTACGTTCCCAACACTCACTAGAAGTTCAAGAAGGGGTCGAACGAGTATGCTCCTTTCCCTGCATCGTGCATGAACAGGTAGGCCGGTGCATGGAACTCATTTATTTGTGCTAACATTATGTCTTCACCACATGTGCATCATGTTACACTGGACAGGGCAAAGCTGTTGTGGGGTATTCTACAGGGTGATTATATGGACATGGGGTCCATTATTTTTCAGGGGATTTTGAGGTTTCTGCGAGGGAGCACTACGGGTTCTATTCTATATACATCGATTGTAACGAAGCTATGTGTCACAGTTAGATTGCATTGGCCCGAATACGAGCTGCTGCAGATGCCTAGTTCCCCGATTGATAGTTCGATGATAGCAGTGATGCAGGAATGGTATGGGGGAAAGGCTGATGAGAAGGGGCTCGGTTACTCTTATGATCACTTGTCGGGTGGACGGCCAGCTGATCAGACATATGCTGGTGGTTCTGCTCAGGCTAGTAGAGCAGCATGGAGACATTAGAGGGGAAAGCCCATTTTTTCGCAGCAGCAACAGCAGGATGTTGAAAGCAGTGTTGGTTTGAGTTCAGCATAGTATAGGAACTTGATGAGGAGGATGGATGCGATGCATGACATCCATAGTAGGTTTGCACAGGACCTTAACCGGGCGTTGGGTACAACATTCAGAGCCACATGAGTTGACATCCAGTGGCCAGTTTTTGGTGAGGAATCTGTGTTCCCACCTCCTGAAACTCCTGACACTCCACCCGTTGAGGGTGATGATCCTGATTCCGAGTAGGTATGCCCGATTCCTTACTATTACCTTCACTGAGGACGGTGAATATTTGAAGTTTGGGGGTGGTAGTTAAGGAATATATGTTATGTGTATGTCCATATAGTTGCATATTCATGATAGTTTAGTTCATATAGTTGTATATTTGCCATGTAGTAGTTTTTTATTATTATTTTGCATGATAGTATGTTGCATATAGATTGCATATGCATTATTTCATGATCCCTTAAGTTTACTTTACCGATTGATTTGTGATATTGATGCTAGTGTAGTGATGTCATATAGAGGGATGTTAAGTCCTATTGAGTTGATTTACATGCTAGAAGCAATAAAAATTTCACTAAGTCTTATATGTTGCTTGAGTGTTAGATCATGATCATGTTTTGTTTGTTTGTCAAGGTTTAATCACTTGTTTATATATAGAATGTATGATATTCTCTTAGTGCCGTAATAATATGGATATTTAAAAAAATGGGGAAAACATTAGATTTCATTGCTAGTTGTTGTGGCTAGGTGTCAAATGGATGGTAGCCGGCTCATATTTATATGAGTAGTCTAGGGTTGAATGAGATGAAGCGAAACACACTCTTTTAGAAATTGTTGAAAAAAAGAGAAAAAAAAATAAAAAAAGGAAAGAAAAAGAAAAAAAATATGTGTTATGCACAATTTATCATGAGTGGGCTCTTTAATACTCGAGTTATTAAGTTCTTATGGGACTTTGTTCCTAGTGACCTAAGGCTTTTATAGTCTGGGATCCACTAACCTAACGCTCGATACATGGGTATTATTGTATATATCTTTTGTGGACCTCACTCATTGCACGATCAAATAAGCATGTTTGTGTTTGTTTTTGTGTTATCAATAAAAGCATGAATCCCTGTATAACTCTGATATAAAAATTCAAGTGAGTCATTTTGAGTTTAGCGTTTACTCTATTTATAACCTTGTGATTGCCTTGATGAGTAGTAGTATATCTGTTAAGCATTTGCACACATGCACATTTCTGGCTTGTGAGTTGAATTGTTGGATTTGATTGATCTATGTGTGAATAATTGCATTTATTGAGATGTTGCTCATTGATTGGTTTAGTTATTCCAAGGGGATCGTTGCATTCATGTTACTTGCATTCATGCATTTTTATTTTTCATTCTTTGAGTCTGTTTATGATTGAGGACAAGCATCGATTCAAGTTTAGGGGTGAGTTAAGTGGCATTTATATCCACTTAGAATGTCCTATAAAGGCTCGAATTGGTGTTTTGTACTAAAGTTATTTGTGTATTTGATGTGGTTTTGTAGTGTTTTGCATTTTAGGGCATAGTCGGAAGCATGAAGGGTTTTACAATGTTTTTATACTTGGAATGGTGTTAGGAAGGTATCTTGGATGAATGCTCGTTGATCGCCATCAAAAACCAGAAAGAAAACAAAGTTCAGAAGTTTTTCCAGAAGGTCAGCGCGCCCGTGATAGCGCGCGCCCGTGCCAGAATAGCAGGGGGATAGCGCGCCCGCGCTGGGAGAGCGCACGGCCATGCCATGCCGAATTCTAAGAATCCTGATTCTTGTTTGATTCTTATTATTGGAGGCCGAAGACGATTTTACATCATATATAAAGCCTAAATAAGACATTTTTCAGAGGAGAGACTAAGGAGAAGACGGCGAGAAGACCTAGGAGCACAATTACAACAAAGGAGAAGAAAAGCTTATTTATACTTGTGATTCGTTAATTGATTTGTAATCTTGGATGCTAGTTTTCTTGTTTGTTGAACCTAATACTCTTGTTTAACGTACTTTGATTACTATTCAGTTTATAAAGACTGAGTTTATTATACCATGCTTTTATCGGAACCGATGGTGATGATGAGTTCGGTTATGGGCTAATAGTTATTGTGGGATTCTAATGGATTTACTTATGAAATTCAATACTTAATTTGTTTCGATACCTTAGTGTGTGGTGATTATATAATATCCTAGTATTGGTTGTGCTTATTCGCCTTATAAGTGTCACGAACTTATAAAATAGCGTGTTAATCTCTATTGAACCGAAAGTGAATATAGGGGTTTAGAAATTTCCATGCTAGCATAGGTTCATGTATTTGATATGCATGATTCGTAGGTAATTTTAACCATCTTACTTGCCCTATGTAATCATGATAGATAACTTGTGCATTAAACCGTTATATTGTCAAATTCAATAGACATATAGGGTCTCAATCTAATTGGTGTATATTCAGCTTCTATCTCTTTTATGGATGTCTGGTAGTAGGGTATTCGTTCAATGAAAGTTGGCGTTTACTAGTTTCGTGTTATCTAATTAGTGTCAACACCATTGCATGCTAAGGTTAAGAACAAAAAGTCTATTGAATGAAGTATTTAATGAAGTTAGAATCCCATGTTTGTGTTATATAAATAAATCAACCTTAATTCTCTTAGCTAATATTAGTTAGTATAATCTCGTAGTTATAAACAATTTCAACTTGTTATCATCTTAGCATTGAATAATAACCATACCATTGTTGCATAAGCGCATTAATTGGAGTTAACTTAAAAGAGTCTATGTGGGAATGAACTAGAAATAATTCTATATTACTTGCGAACGCGTATACTTGCGTGTAATTTAGCGCGTTTTTTCATCCTAACATATGCCATCCTTATGTCTCCTTTCATACACTTGAATTTGTTCAAGTGTTTGTGCAAATCTGTACAGGGTGCACTAGGGTGAGTGCTCTTTTCAATTGAGACACCCTATTGAGAGGATGCCCCTAGAGCCCTGTTTTTGTCCCTGTTTTACAACTACATCCTTTTGAGAGGATGCAGAGGTAGCTTGAGGGGTCAGCTCAGTTTGTTTAGCCTTCTTTATGTTTTCGGCCAATGGTGACTCGGATTCTGTTTGTTCCTCACCACTCTCATTTATTATTGACAAGGTTGTCTGCTTTCTCTTCTTTTTACTCACTCCACCATTTTGAGAGGATTAAGTGGTTTGTTTCCTAGCTTCTAATGGTATAGATGGAAGGGTCTCAATATTGGTAGGTCCCTGTTGGTTTTCCTGTGTTTGTTCTTCCATGGGTTCAGGGACCATTGCCGTTGTAGAAGTTGATGTTACTTGAGACCTCATATCAGGCATTGAGTATGGGTAAGTCTTGAATCTCTCCAACATAAAGGGAGTGATCCTAAGACTTATAGGTATTGTATTCTTTGTAGTAAGTGATCCAAATAGAATTTTGGATACTTGCTTATAATTTCCTATTAATGAACTGTTAATACAATTAAGTAAATGAATGTCCATATCCTTATGATTTAAAGTGGACATAATAAACCTAGGAAATAATATTTCCTTACCTCTTGCAGCTAGTTGCATTGTGAGCCTGGTGCTCAGTTCTTCAAGAATTAGAAAGTCCACATTGAGGTGTCTGTTGTGGGCTATGGAGTACACCAGCTTCTGCACAACACTTGATATGTTGTCATATCTTGTCCTTCTGCAGGTAAAGGCCCTAATGATTGAGTCAAATAAGAAAGACCACTCTCTCCTTAGATATTTCTAGTTGAGACAGGCTAGATTGATCTTCTTACTGTAGTTGACAAAATCCATAAACTCATAGAGCTCCTGTTGAGCAGGTACCTCCACCATATGCTCAGTTGGGATGCCCAAAGCTACATTCACATGTTGCTCATTGAACTATATTTATGGGCCTCCAATTGAGCAAGTCACCACTATGGATACAAAATTTTCATGCATAACTGTCCTCACTACAACAGTTGTCCAGAACTCATGCAAAACATCCAGGTACAGGATTGGGTTAGCTGTTAAAGCACCTGCAAGATAAGATTCAGACAAGAACATGACAAACCCCTTGAAAGCATCAGGAGTTTGGTTAGCATCAGTGAAAGCAAGGTAGTTAGTTCCATTATTGGGGATTTCAGATCCAACATTATTGAGTGCCATTATTGTTGAGTAAGAGTGAATGGGTTAGAAAAATGGGAGAGAAAGAGCTTGAAATGAGAGAGAAACCGGTTTGGATTTTAAAATTAGGTTACTTAGAGTTCTCGAAGGCGTAAAGAGGTGTATGTCGAGATGTCTGGGTATTTATAGTAAAAGGTAAATGACTCATCGAGAACTCAGAATAAACATTTGGAATTTGCTTGTCAAGAAGTCATTTTGATAGATTCATATTGATATGTCATATTTCTGAGTCTTCTCGAGAACTAGAAAATGAATTATCGAGATTTCAAATAAATACCCAGTTTGTCCTAAATAGACTGAATTGTTTCTAATTTTTATTTAAATAAAACAAAATAAAATCAGAATATTTTATCAAAAGTATATTACTAAAATAATTTATTGAAGTAAATTATCTTAGTTCTGAGTTGTCTATAAGTCTAAAATTATACTTGTAGAAAACTCTTTGAATTAACACTTATAGAGAACTCTATAATGACTTATCGATAAGTCATAATAAAGCTTATCGAGAATGTTAAATATATTTGATAATGTCATGGCTAATATAATTTATGTTTAGATTTCAGATCTTACTTAACAGGACAAATCAGTGCTTAACTTTTGATCAATACTTATACTGGAAGTCAGGACTTAAGGATATCAGTACTTATATTATCAGGAGATAATCATCAGAAGTTAGATATCAGAACTTAAGTGCTGAAGGACGATCAGATAAGGACAGTAGCTGATTAAAGGAAAGAAGATCAAGATAAACATAAGAAGAGATATGCATGAAGAAGGAGTTCCGTGAAGAATGGAATACTTGGAAGAAAAGATATCTGATTGATATGTCTTAGGAAGCAGAATTATATTCCATATCAATTAGCGATTATCTTGTAACTGTGTAGTATATAAACACAGACATAGGGTTTACACTATAAGTGTTAATATATTCGAGAAGATTATTCATTGTAACCCTAACAGCTCTCGTGATATTTGTTCATCACTGAGAGGTAACATTTCCATACTGTAACAGAATTTATTGTTTCAATAAAGTTTGTTTTCTGTTACTTAATATATTAAAGTTCAATGTGATTGTATTAAACACTGTATTCACCCCCCTCTACAGTGTGTGTGACCTAACAAGTGGTATCAGAGCCAATCTGTTAACACACATACAGTTAAAGATCCAAACACAATCATGTCGGACACAGAAACTCCAACTAAGCCTACCAAAATGAGGAACCACCAAAGATACAAATTCAGAGTCGGTATGAGACCATCAGAGTTCCCATACTGAGATCATCTGAATATCCCATATGGAAGGTAAGGATGACCATGTTCCTGGAAGCAACAGATCCACAATACCTTGATAGAATCAAGGAAGGGCCTCACAAACCAACCAAGCTCGCAGTTGCAGTTGCAGGTGAAGCAGCAAAGACCGTACCAAAGGAGAAGAGTGATTATACTGCTGAAGATATAGCATCAATTGCTAAGGATGCTAAGGTACGACACTTACTGCATAGTGCCATTGATAATGTAATGTCAAACAGGGTAATCAACTGCAAGACTGCTAAGGAGATATGGGATGCTCTGGAAATAAGGTATCAGGGAACTGACACAATTAAGAAGAACAGGAAAACAATACTCACTCAAGAGTATGAACATTTTGACTCAAAGACTAATCAGTCATTGAATGATTTATATGATAGATTTGTCAAACTTTTGAATGATTTGTCATTGGTTGATAAAGAGTATGATCTTGAAGATTCAAACCTTAAATTCCTGTTAGCTCTTCCTGAATGCTGGGATTTGAAGGCACCGACAATAAGAGACAACTACAATCTTGATGAAACAACTCTTGATGAAATCTATGGAATGCTCAAGACTCATGAGCTTGAGATGGAACAAAGAAGCAAGAGGAAAGGAGGAAAGTCAAGGACAGTTGCTCTTAAGGCTGAAGAAGAATCCCCCAAAACAGCTTCCTCAAGGAAAGACAAGGGTAAAGCTCTTGTCATAAAGTCTGAAACTGAGTCATCAAGTTCTGAATTGATGATGACTCAGATTCTGAAAGCTTGCCTGAGACTGATGCTGATGAGGAGATGATGAAGCTGTGTGCTCTTATGGTGAAAGGAATCACAAAGATTGTATACAGGAAGTTCAGGAAGGGAAAGAAGTTTTCTAGGAAAGGCATAAGTTCTGATAAGAAGAATTTCAGAAGATCTGAAGGCAGAGGAGGAAAGTCTGACAGAGGAGATTATACGAATGTTAAATGCTATAACTGTGGTGGGAAAGGCCACATATCTCCTGATTACAAGAAAGCAAAGAGTGACAAAGGCAAGGCTCTTGTCACAAAGCAGAAAAGCTGGACAGACACCTCAGACTCTGAAAGTGAGGAGAACTATGTATTGATGGCAAATGCTGATAAAGAAAGTGCTGAGAGCAGTTCTGAAGCTGCTAAAACAAAGGTACCTCAGACTACTGATGCTTTTCATACTGATGATATTAATGAGTTGAGAAGATATCTTAAAACCATGTTTGTTAGTTATAGAGATCAAACTTTAACATGTGAAAGATTAACTTTTGAAAATCTTGCTTTTAAGAAAAGAAATGATTTCTTAGAAAAAGAGTTAGTCATGTTCTATCAAACTCAGCAGGATAGAGATGATGTTTTTTATGTTAGGGATGAAGTGCTAAAAATGAATGAATCTCTAAAAACTGAGTTAGAAAAGGAAAGAGAGATTATCAGGACTTGGACTAAGTCTGGAAAAACAACTCAAAATTTGCTAAGTAGTGGAAACTGGAAAGAGGGCTTAGGTTATGGAGAAGATAAGAATGATAAAGGAACTGAAGAAATTAAGCCTGTTGTTAAGCAAAAGCCAAAGTTAAAACCTGTTAAGTTTGTAACTGTAAAGTCTGAAAATGAGAAATCAGAAGTTAAAGAGGAATTAACTTCTGACAAACTAAAACAGGAAAAGACAGCTAAAGTGAACATAGGCTTAATGACAAAGAAGCAGCTTAAGCATAAGCTGAAAGATGTTAAGAATGCAAACAAGGTAAAATCACCTAGGAAAAATAGGAATGGAAAGGAAGGTGTGAATAAAAGTAATGATTATAAACCTGTTCCTGATGCTCCTAGGAAAACATGTCATAACTGTGGAAGTTCTAACCATCTTGCTTCTTTTTGCAGGAAGAATAAGAATATTAACTCCTTACCTTCAAAATCAGGAGTTAACAGTCAGTCTGTTAGATACAAACCACAAAATTATTGTTTTCATTGTGGTAGTTTATGGCATTCCATTTATACTTGTAAGGAATATCATAGTTTGTACTATGATTATTATCAAATAAAACCTTCTTTGAAGAAAGTTTCCATTGTTCCTTCTAGTGTAAATTCTGATTCAAAGTCTGATAGTGTAAGTTCTGGTAAGAAAAATATTAACATAAACTCTGATGCTAAATCCGCTGCAAATGTTAACAAACTTAATAAGGCCAAAGGATCCAAGCAAGTCTGGGTCCTTAAAACTAATAATTAGTGGTCTTTGTGATTGCAGGGCAACAGGAAAAATATTCTAGTTCTGGACAGTGGATGTTCAGGATATATGACTGGAAATAAGGTCCTGCTATCAGACTTTGTGGAGAAAGCTGGCCCAAGTGTTTCTTATGGAGATGGCAACATTGGAAAAACATTGGGATATGGCAATATCAATCTTGGAAATGTCATAATTAAAGAAGTAGCTCTGGTCTCTGGACTTAAACACAATCTGCTGAGTATAAGTCAAATTTGTGACAGAGGTTATCATGTTGATTACTTTGAAGAACACTGTGAAATTGTGAGTAAATCTAAAGGCAAAGTTGTTCTGAAAGGATACAGGCGTGGTAACATTTATGAAGCTAAGCTTTCAACAAGTACTGATGGTTCTGCAATTTGTCTGATGAGTAGAGCATCAATTGAAGAAAGCTGGAATTGGCACAAGAAACTCTCTCATTTAAATTTCAACAATATAAATGAACTGGTCAAGAAAAATCTTGTGAGAGGACTGCCAAAGTCAGTATTTGCTCCTGATGGCCTTTGTGATTCCTGTCAGAAAGCCAAACAAAGAAAATCTTCTTTTAAGAGCAAGACTGAATCATCAATTCTTGATCCTTATCATCTACTACATGTTGATCTATTTGGTCCAGTGAATGTCATGTCTATTGCAAAGAAGAAATATGTGTTGGTCATAGTGGATGAGTTCACTAGATACACATGGGTGTATTTCTTGCACACAAAAAGTGAAACTGCATATATCTTGATTGATCATGTCAAACATTTGGATAAATTAGTCAAAGATTCTGTGAAAATTTTAAGGAGTGATAATGGCACTGAGTTCAAGAATTTAATAATGGAAGAGTTCTGCAAAAACCATAGAATAAAGCAGGAATTTTCTGCTCCTGGAACTCCACAGCAAAATGGAGTTATTGAAAGGAAGAATAGAACTCTCATTGAAGCTGCACGTACAATGCTTGAAGAAGCAAAACTTCCAACCTATTTCTGGGCTGAAGCTGTGCAGACTGCTTGTTTTACTCAAAATGCAACACTCATTAACAAGCATGAAAAAACACCATATGAGATGGTGAAAAAAAAGAAGCCAAATCTGAAATACTTTCATGTATTTGGATGCAAGTGTTTTGTTCTCAAGACTCATCCTGAACAACTATCCAAGTTTGATTTAAAAGCTGATGAAGGAATCTTTGTTGGATATCCACTTTCCACAAAAGCCTTCAGAGTCTATAATTTGAGAACAAAAGTGGTCATGGAATCTATCAATGTCTCTTTTGATGACAAGAAGATTACTGGTCTTGAAGATTTCATTGACCATGATCAGCTGAGATTTGAAAATGAAGACTCAAATCCTGATACTGTAAACTCTGATGGATTAAACTCTGATGTTATTGAAACTGTGGTGAGTACGTCAAAGGAAGATGCACCTATGCAGGGGGAGCATACTCAAGATCCTACCACATCTCAAGAAACATCAGAACATACATCGGGCTCTTCAAGTTCTGATTCGTCAAGTTCTGATTCGTCAAGTTCTGATAAGCCAAGTTCTGATAGTGCTGAAAATCTAAATACTGAAGAATCTAACTCAGAGTGCATAGTTTCAGGGGGAGCATCAGAAAATGAAAATGAAGACAGCATGGATCATGGGGGAGCATCCAGTTCTAGAGAAAACCTTCCATCTGCAAGGAAGTGGACAAAATCATATAAAACCTGATTTGATAATTGGAAATCCTGATGCAGGTGTCAGAACTAGAACAGGTACTTCAAATGAATGTCTCTACAATTCTTTTCTCTCTCAGACTGAGCCAAAGAAAGTGGAAGAAGCTCTTCAAGATGCTGATTGGGTGCAAGCAATGCAGGAAGAGTTAAATGAATTTGAAAGAAACAAAGTCTGGACCCTAGTGCCAAGACCAAAGAATAGATCTGTTGTTGGTACAAAGTGGGTATTCAGAAACAAAACTGACAGTGATGGCATAATTACAAGGAATAAGGCAAGGCTGGTTGCAAAAGGATATTCTCAACAGGAGGGAATTGATTATGATGAAACATTTGCATCAGTTGCTAGGTTAGAAACCATAAGGATATTTTTGGCTTATGCTGCTCACAAAAAGTTTATTGTCTTTCAAATGGATGTAAAAAGTGCTTTTCTCAATGGAGAATTGGAGGAGAAGGTATATGTTGAACAACCCCCAGGCTTTGTAGATTCCAAACATCCAGATTATGTCTACAGGCTTGATAAAGCACTTTATGGACTTAAGCAAGCTCCTAGGGCATGGTATGAGACTTTAGCTCAGTTTCTTCTGGAAAGTGGATTCAACAGAGGAACAATAGACAAAACACTGTTCTACCTCAACCATGGAAAGGACTTGCTTCTGGTCCAGATTTATGTTGACGATATCAATTTTTGGTTTACAAATGACAGACTTTGCAAGAAGTTTGCAAACTGATGCAGTCAAGATATCAGATGAGTATGATGGGGGAACTTAGCTATTTTCTGGGCCTTCAAGTCAAGCAGAATGAAGAAGGCACTTTTATTTGTCAAACCAAGTACACCAGAAACTTGCTGAAGAAATTTGGAATGCAAGATTGTTCAAGTGCATCCACTCCCATGGCCACTGCAACAAAACTGGATAAGGATACTGGTAAATCAGTAGATATTACTGACTACAGAGGTATGATTGGCTCTCTACTCTATCTAACTGCTAGTAGACCTGATATCATGTATGCTACCTGTCTTTGTGCAAGATTTCAAGCAGATCCAAGAGAACCTCACTTAACAGCTGTGAAAAGAATCTTTAAGTATCTTAAAGGAACAGCTGATCTGGGATTGTGGTATCCTAGAGAATCAGATTTTAAACTAATAGGTTACTCAGATGCAGATTTTGCAGGTTGCAAAATTGACAGGAAAAGCACAAGTGGAAGCTGCCAATTTCTTGGAGGCAGATTGGTTTCTTGGTTCAGCAAGAAACAAAAGTCAATTTCCACATCAACTGCAGAAGCAGAGTACATTACTGCAGGAAGCTGTTGTGCACAGATTCTTTGGATGAAGAATCAGTTACTGGATTATGGGTTAATATATTTCAAAATCCATATTTACTGTGATAATCAAAGTGCTATTGCTATGACAGGTAATCCAGTTCAACACTCTATGACAAAGCACATCAGCATCAGGTATCACTTCATAAGGGAACATGTGGATGAAGGTACAGTAGAATTGCACTTTGTTCCAACAGATCAACAACTAGCAGATATCTTCACAAAACCACTGTGTGAAGCCACTTTTACAAGATTGGTAAATGAACTTGGAATAATTTCAGGTTCTTTCTCTAAATCTGCTTAGTCTTGTTCTGTATTATCAGACTTTATGATCAGTATTTATAGAATTTATTCTCTTTCTGTGATTAATTGATAAATGTTTTTAAGTACTGACTGTTGTCTGATATATGTTTCTAAATTCTGATAAGTGATTTGTCTGTCTAAGTAACCATTCAATCCTATGAGGATAACTGTGCTAGATACTGACCTAGTAGTCTTCAATAAACAAATGATCCCATGTAAGAAGTAATTATTTCTGTGGAAATTTTATGACACAAGCAAATTCTGATAATTGAGCTTAGTTGAGTTTACTTTGTTTATCTTATTACTAAGTCACAAATTAGAATAATGCTACTCATCTGTTAAGTTCTGATACTAGTAAAACTGCCGAATATACTAAGTGCTGATAAACCTCACTTATAAACAGAAAAATCAAAAGGATCAAAGAATAAAAATCAGGTACTCCTTTGAGATCTAGAGTAAAAATGTGGAAGGGAAGACCCAAGTGCATTGCTGGTATTAAGTAAATATGCATTAGAAAAGCAAAATATTTTCTTGGTGACTTTTCACACTCTATGATTACTGGAGAAATACTCTGATAATAGCATAAATTCTGATAAGCAGTCGTGACTCACTTACACTGAGAAGTCACTGTAAAATAGAATTTAAAAAGATGCATAAAATTAGCACAAAACAGTTGAGGTGGACTCAAGCATGAACTCATTCATTAGTAGGTTTCAGGATAATGACAGCTCTTTAGCAAAATTTTAGTTATGTCTTATTTCTAAGATATACTGAAGTGAATCAAACTTTACTCCTTGTCTGAAATTTAGCTTAATGCACACACTAATCACTTCATCTGAATGATGAAAATTACTGTGGTGGTCTATGTTGTTTTAGATAAACAGTCATTGTATCACCTTGCACTAATTCTGAGGACAAGTTCTGGTTACATATTCTGAAGATTAAGTTCTGAAGAGTATAACTCAGAACTTGTATGAGGATTTACTCAGATAAGCATTTTTCTTTCAAGTTAAGAAATTATGTTCTGATGACTGTTAAGTTCTGAAATAGGTCTAAGTTATGATATTACATTTTAAATTCTTTACTTGACTTATCTGTGGATGAAATTTGCTAACAGTCTCGGTACAAACTAGAACATGTGAAGTGGAAGATTAATAGTCACTATGGTTAGGATTAATAGTACTCGTACTTAAACAGTCAACTTTTACTTGTGTCTTGTGCGCATTCAACCATGTTCTCTCCTTCCAATGAATGTTATTCTTTTTCCAAGTCTGGGGAAACGAGGTAGAATTAATTCTACATGTCAGCATTAAATACTTTTACGTCTCCTGGCATTCTCTTGCCTATATAAGCAGCCACTTCACATCAGCCTTCCCATCAAACTCTTTCTCACAAACTTACCTTCATACTTTTTTCTTTCAAAAACACAATGGTCAGATACAACATGTTTTTGAATTACCAAAACTTCAATATGGAGCTAAGCTGTGCCGACTGGCAGCAGGAATGGCACGTCACGGCCATTTCTGAGGAGATATGGGACTCTGTCCCAGAGGAGGTACTGACCCACCTCCTGTTCTTCTATATGGACTACCATCGCCATCTGGAGCGATTGGAGGAGGAAAGGCTGGAAGCTCTCCGCCAGCAAGAGCGTATCATCCGACTCACCATTCTGTTTATCGAGAGTAGGAAGAAGAAATGATTTAATCTTGTCTTCTTCCTGTTTTTCTTCATCATCAGCCTTGCCCTGCTTCTTGAGCTAGGACTAAGGCTGTTGATGTTAGGTTTAGTAGCTTAGGGAAATTTTGCATAAGTACTGATGTAATTTCCATTTCATGAATGTATTCTCTTGATATATTAATGAAATATGTCTTTGTTTCAAGATTTTGTCTCTAAGTTATTTTGTAATGCATTGATAAATCCTGATTGATATTCTGATGACCATATAAATTCTATTTTAATTTAAGTTCTAACTTTCCTTTATCAGTACTTACTCATATGATTTATCTTGGTCATTTTCACTTGATTTCTTTTCAAAATATTAATGATGCAGTGAAAAATAATTAAATCAGTGGGAACGGATTCAATTTTGAATTAAAACTGTTTCACCTTGATTAATGGAATATCTGGGTAAATGGAACGGTTTTTTCCTTGAAAACAGGCAAGTGGGCAAGTAATGATTACTGTTTTCTCGTGCCCAGTAACTGTCCGTTATTACTGCATGTCTGACAGGTGTCCAACGATAATATTTTTTTTCAGAGTATAAGTACGACAGATAAAGGAATTTTTTTTAATCTTTTATTTCCTTCATACTTTTTCTCTCTACTTGCTTTTACTCTCTCTTTCTCTCATGTTGGTTTTTCATACAGACATTTTATCAAACACCTAACAGGCACTTTTAAATCTCAATTTTTCACATGGCACCTAAGGATTTAATCATTGATGGAGCTAAGTTTGTTCCAAACAACTATGCTGCAATTCTTGATCATGCTGAAGTTCCATCTGAATTGCATTTTGTGCAAGATCTTCTTGCACACAGTGAGATTGGGTATGCATTAACCCAGCCTTCAGCCTTTTCGAGTCAACAAGTTCTGACGTTTTGGCGGACTGGGCACTATGATGATGGTGGTAAACATGCCACTCCCAGTATTGTTTTCGAAGTGGGTGATTCTTCTTATGCAGTCACTCCTGGTAAAATACGCAAAGCTCTACATCTCCCAGAAGGTTGTACTTTTTCAATTCCAGAAGAATCAGCTCTTCAGGAGTTAATGGCAAATTTGGGGTATGAACGGAGTTTGGCAAAACTTGGGCAGTTGAAACGGGCTCATATCAGAAGAGAATGGAGCTTCTTCTTCGACTGCATCACCAAAGCTTTTGGGAACAAATGTTCGAATTTTGATGCTATCCCAATTCTGAGTCAGCATATCGGGTATGCTATTATCAATCAAACTCATTTTGATTTTGCCACTGGTATAATTGGTTTTATTGGGGATATGATGACAGAGGATAGGAATGTTGTCTATTTTGCTAGATTCTGTCAACTTATTTATACTTTTTGTACTGATGAACCTCAATTAGTCAGTTCCTCAACCCCACCTTTTAAAGTTGCAAAACGCTACTTTAATGACCTGGTAAATGCTGATAATAAGAAATCAGTGGTTAGACCATTACAGATTCCTCAGTCTGTAAAACAGATCCTAGTAAATGTTGATCCTGATACTTATAGATCTGTTTACTCTGATGTCCAACCAACAACAAATACCCAAAAACCATCATCCTCAGCACCTACCACTCATTCTACTCAACCTACCCTCAGGACATATCTCAAATCCTATCTCTCCACTTCACAGACTGATCAACCCTCAACCTCAGCACCTACTGTGAAGCCTTCATCCTCCAAGCCAAAGAGGACAAAGACTGTTCCTCAAACACCTCAAAAGAAAAGGAGGATTGCCTTGAGAGCTGAATCTGATACTGAGGAACAGGTTCCTTCTTCAGAACCTGTTGTAGGTGAAGCTGAGAACAAGACTTCTCAGAAGGATTCTGGAATTGGGGGATCTAGGCTTCTCAAAAGGCTTAGAAGAATGACAGTTCCTGAAACTCCCAAGGAATCCAAATCAACAAAGAGATACCAGAAACAGAGGGCAAAAAGGCCAGTTTCAGATGATGAAGAGGAAGCAGCTAAGGAAGGGGATCAGGAATCTCTGATCTCACAAGACAAGGAATTTGCTCCAGTCACTTCTTCTCCATCAACTCCATCTAAGGAAGCTGCTACTGAAAAGGCCAACACACCATCTGTGTCTCCTGTTCAAAAGTCTGTATCTCCTGTTGATCCAGGCCTAAGTGCTGAAATTGATATTCAGAACCTGGTTGTGCCTGAAATACTTTTCTTAGAAGCTCCAACAACAACTAATCCTTCTACAATACCTGTTCTTGATGTTGTTCAAACTCTAGAGTTATCAACAACATCTTCTCTGAATCATGATGCTGATGATCAGACTCTAGGTGAGCATCAGGATTTGGCTGTTAATCAGAACTTAGAACAAGATCAGCAATTAGAGGATGCTGAAGCCTCTATTGCTAATCCCACTGTTGTCTTATCAGAAGATACTGATTCTTTAAGTTCTGATGCTGCAAATGCTGGAGATACTGGTGATGCTATTCCAACTGCAGATGCTGATACAGCAGGTCCTTCAGGACATGCTTCTCAACAGACTATTCTAAAGTCTGAACTAGTTAAGAAGTTTGTTACCGGAGAAGCACCAGTACCTTGGAGTGAAACTCCTGCAGGTCAGGAGTGGACTAAGGAATGGAACTCAGTTTCATGTGTTCCAACTGAAAAGCATCTTGCTGAGCACTTGACTAAAGCTGATGAAATGTTAAATTCCGATGATTTCAAAACACAGCTTAGAGTCACTGCATTGAGTACTAAACATCTACAAGGTCTTCATTCAACTACTCATGCAGAGCTACATAAGATTCAGGAGAACTTTATCAAACAGGAACAAGTTTGGAAAATTGATAAGAAAAAGTTCTTCCAACCTACCATTGACAGGATTGCTTATATTGAGAAGATTCAAGATCATCAACAAGCTCAGATTGATGAAATTCTGAAAAATCAAGCTTCTCAGCAATCACAACTAACTGAAATCCAATCCTCAATGGAATTGCTTATCTCTCTTCTACTACCTGTTGATGCCAAAAAGGGGGAGAAAGTAATTAAGTCCAAATGTAAGACTGACAAGACACCGACAGGAAAGGATAATGAAAAAGATGATCAAGGAAACTCTGGAATGGGTAGAGGTCATAGTCAAGGTAGAGGATTCACATCAAGACAAGCTAGTCACAGGACAAGTTCTGATACTGGGAAAAGAATAAGTTTTGCTACTGGTAAAAGGATAAGTTCTGATGAACTTTTAGATCTTGATGAGGAAATGTGAAGACAGTTATTTCTTCAGGAAAATCCAGGAATGGACTTGGAGAGTTTAATGAAAGAAGAAGCCAGGCTTAAATCAGAGAAAGTCAAATCTAAATCTGAAGCTTCTGGTAAAAAGCCACTTCCAAAACTCAAAGGCATTCTGATCAAAGAAAGGACACATACTGAAGCAACATTGGCTAGATCACAACCGCAGATAGATCCAAGATCCAAGGGTAAAGAAAAAGTTGGTGAACCTATCAAGGTTTATGTGCCTCCTGAGGATGAAGAAATTACTGACGAAAAGGATGATCTTGCTCTGACTTCAAGAAAAGTTCTTAAAACAACCTCTGACATGGCTCAAGTTGTTCAGAGTCAAGAAATTGTAAGTTCTGATATTCAGAAGAAGCAAGTAACCTCTGACATAGCTCAAGTTAACTTGATATCAGAAGATAGACTAAAGACACTCCTATCAGGATTCACTAAAGCAAAACAGACTCAACCTTTAAAGACTACTGTAAGTGGTTTTGATGCAAGAGTAGTTACTGGAAAGGAAGCTAGAGATAAAATTGGATTGGGAAGTGCTGATGAAAGAAGAATACATAACACTACCAATGATCCAACTTCCTTGAGTGAACCAGGTATTGGAGCAACTCCTGAGAAATTGAATCAACTGGAATTAGTACAGATGGTTTACCATACCTACTTGAAAGAATACATCATGTTGTATTTCATGACAGATGGTAGGGTTTATCATATAAGACAAAATGCCATTCCATTGAAGTATTTTGAAGAATTGGAGCATGTACTTTTCTTACTTCAAGTGGATGACAGAATAACAGGAACTGCTGCAAACTATTTAAAAGAACAGATTCAGAGACAGAAAAGGCTTTATTCTGTTAAGTCTGACATCATATATGTTCCAAAGTACAGAGATCACAATGGTGATATAGTTGAAATGAAGCCCAACACTGCTAAGATTATAACTACCTTTCTGGGGTACAGGGCTGTTGAATTCAATCTTGAGTCTGATAAAGCTTATTTGATCAGACTGGATCAGGATATAAGAAAAGCAAAGATCAATGATCTCAGAGCTGCAATCTTTCAAATTGGTGAAGATACTACAGAGCTTAAAGATGCCAAAAGGAGAATGATTGATGAACTCAGATATGCTGAGAAATGTTTGTTGAAGAACTATCTCAGAACAACTCCTGACATCAGAGAGATCAGATGATGAAGCCAAGTCGAAGATCTACAACTTCTTAAATTCTGATATTTGTACAGACTGAAGTTGTTATCAGAAGTTGAATATTGGTAAAGCTTTAAGGACTGTAAGTTGTAGTTATCTAGTCTAATTCTCATGCATTTGTACTTAATGTTTTTGACATCATCAAATATCTGTTAAACTTGTATATTATGCTAATTTACAAGTTGGGGGAGATTGTTAGATATATTTGATAATGTCATGGCTAATATAATTTATGTTTAGATTTCAGATCTTACTTAACAGGACAAATCAGTGCTTAACTGTTGATCAGTACTTATACTGGAAGTCAGGACTTAAGGATATCAGTACTTATATTATCAGGAGATAATCATCAGAAGTTAGATATCAGAACTTAAGTGTTGAAGGACGATCAGATAAGGACAGTAGCTGATTAAAGGAAAGAAGATCAAGATAAACATAAGAAGAGATATGCATGAAGAAGGAGTTCCGTGAAGAATGGAATACTTGGAAGAAAAGATATCTGATTGATATGTTTTAGGAAGCAGAATTATATTCTATATCAATTAGAGATTATCTTGTAACTGTGTAGTATATAAACACAGACATAGGGTTTACACTATAAGTGTTAATATATTCGAGAAGATTATTCATTGTAACCCTAGCAGCTCTCGTGATATTTATTCATCAGTGAGAGGTAACAGTTCCATACTGTAACAGAGTTTATTGTTTCAATAAAGTTTGTTTTCTGTTACTTAATATATTAAAGTTTGATTTGATTGTATTATACACTGTATTCACCCCCCCCCCCTCTACAATGTGTGTGACCTAACAGAGAAGTCCTTCGAGAAGTCAAAAAATTGACTTATCGATAACTCACTCGAGAAGTCTTAAATTGACTTGTCAATAAGTCAATTAGACTTATCGAGAACTTGGTTCTCTATATACTTTTGATCAGTTTGATTCCGCCTTGTGCTAATTTTACATATTAAACATGTAAATCAACATTTAGGCAGTTTTCTTAGAATTGAAAATTTTCAAGCTAAATTTTGAATTTTGAAAAATAAATATGCAGAGATTTCTGGAATATTTATAATTCATATTCAAGTTAATTTCCAATTAAATCAAATTAATTTTGATTTACTGGAAAAAAATTAATTTGCTGCAAAACATTAGCCGAGTTCTTGCCTTAGGATAAAGAATTTAGCATTCCTATTTCACCTACAAGTCTTGTAACGTCCGAGAAATATTATGTAATTATTTTTATTAATAAATAATTATTATGTGATTATTATGTGAATTTTGGTGAATTATTTGATGATTGCTATTAATATTTGGGTGTTGATATCTGATAAAATTAGGATATTTTAATTTCTAATTATCCAGAATTAAATATGGATAATTTTGGTATTTTTGTGGTAATTTTTAGATTATTACATGATTTTATAAGGATTTATAGAATTAATAATGATTATTTGTACGTAATTATAAAATTACTTTTTAGAATCAGAAATCGTCCCACTTCAACCGTTTTTGCGTTTTTACAACCCGAAACTTTTCTGAAAACTCCTTCCTAACCCAATCTGATAATTCTGAACACTTTTCGTGTTTTGACTTTCTCGATCCGGGGTACGGTTTGACCTGTACGAGTCCTGGCGTGAAATTTCTGATACGCTAATCATTTTTATAGACCGATAAAACCCGTATTCTCGAAAGATGGGATACTGTTACTTTATTTTTGTATAAAGTGCTTTATAAGAGGTCCTATTTTGATGATACTGTATCGTTTTATAGTTACTTAGCGGCTAAGTAACCTATTTTCGGATCCGATATGTAAATGTAATTATCAAATTATTAAACAAATAAAATATGTGATGAGTAGGTTAGCTGTGTGTTACTTTATTGTAAATTTTGGGTAATTGTTGGATACAAACCTTATTTGTATAATTGATTATTGAGCTGTATGACATTTTGTTATTTTAAAATGATTTTATTGTATATTTATTCTTATAAATGCTAAAATTATTTCAAAAATTATTTTTGTTACTTTATAATTTTATTTATTATTTTTAGGAGTTTATAAAATTTAGAAATTAATATTTTATCAATTACTCTTCTTTAAATGATTTATCATGTAATAAGTAAGGGTTATTTAACTTTTAAATAATTTTATAAAGCTAGCAGATCATGTTAAAATTTTGAAACTTATTTTATTATCTCTACAATAACTCTAAGGACTTGGTAAAAATAGTAGTTGGATTTATTGGGATGTCTAAGTATTTTAAAATGATTTTAACAAAAATTATTTCTATTTTTTGTGCTTTCTTTTAAAAATTCGTAGAAAATAAACCATATACTCGGAAATTATTTTAAAAATATCGGGAGATGGATATTTTTATGAACTTTATTTTAAAAATTATTTTGTAGTTAAATTTTATGTTTCCTAATTATTATACAATTTACCAACGTAACTGTAGTATTATTAAAACTCGAGAAAGAAAATTCAGAGGAGGCAAAGGACGATAAAGCCCTGCCTCCATTCCTTCTCATAACCCAGGAAACCGATCCATATTATTTGCCCCTTTTTGTTCATCTTTCTCGATCTCTCTCCCCTGTTCTCTCTCCTGTACGTCAATCTCTCTCTGCTCGATTCTCCTATCTTTTCTTTCTTTTAATTTTTCGATTTCTTCCTCTTCTTCTTACCGCCGCTGATGGTTGGCTCCTCCGGCTTGCTGCTCGGTGATAACTGGAATTGGTATCCTGTTCTTCCTTCTAATTATTCCATGCTTGTATATATATACGTGAGTATATATGTATGTGATGTGGTGTGTATTCGATGTCCTTATTTTCGCCTTAACTTCTTGTGCCCTGTTTAACTTCAGTTGGCACCGCATTTTTCCGGCGTGGTAGCCGGCTGTGTGGTGCGCGTAAGTCGCGTGCTTCGGCGCGTGTGTCTGCGTTGTGCTTGTATAGGCTGTTGTTATTGTCTAGGTTTAACTGTTGTGGAATTTTCTTTATTTTACTAATTTATTTTATTAATTTTCTGCATAAATTTTTTAAATTCGATTCGTGAAATAAAAAAAAATCGTGCGGGAAAAATTAGTAATTTTAAATCGGTGGAATTTGTATGGAAACCCGAATTTAACGGGTACCGACGAATTTTACTGTCGTCGATGATGAGCTTCGGCGAGTCGACGGTGGACTGTGATGATATAATCTGAGTCCTACGAATAAAAACATAAAAATACGAATAATAATAATAATTAATAATTGAATTTGTGTCGGTGATTGGAATTCTAGAATTGGGATTGTTGATTGTGAAATTGGAGTAATTGTTGAATTGTTGACGTCGAATTATTTTGACAGGTAGGCCGATAAACAAAGGAGACGCTACCCGATTTTCGGGTAATTAATTCCGAAAATACGGGAATGTAACCAATAATTATCGGAGATGTCGAATAACCATATATAATTATATTATATGAACTTAATTGCGGCTGAGACAAGATAATTTATAAATAATCGATTACCCTATTTTTTTCAAAATGACGAGTATACGTATTTTCCGAAAATAAATACCGAAGTGAGTTTTAAAGGTGCAAGCCATAATTGCTATGCGTATTTCAATAATACCTATAAATACGAGACGAGATATGAAACCATATGGGTAGAAGTGATAGTAATTTGATGTTAAGCTTAAGCGATTATCTGAATTAGGGTACTTCAACCCTGTAGGTCCGAGACGGAAAACCCGAGTATCGACATCGGACTAGGAATGATCTAGTAATTAGACGTTGAGATCAACGAAGTTCCAATCGAAGGGCCTAAGTGTTGGGATCGTGTCCAAAATGGGATAGTAGTTTGACGATAAAGCCTAACGTTCAAGTCGAACCAAAGTCAACTAGTAATAACGATTAATGCTTATTGAGGCAAGTATTCAAACTTTCTTTTAAAATACTGCAAATATTTCTTCGTTCCTATTCTAAGTTCAGAATAGTTAACTGATTTATATTTCGCTGTAATTACTCTTATTATGCCAGTTCTTTTCATTATTGTTCCTATATTATCGATTGCTCTCTTGAGCAAATACCCATTTTTTCGGGTTATTTGCGAACCCGAAATCACGATGTTTTGAAATCAAAATGATTTGACATCAAAATACTCCATGGACTGGATGATGATGATGTGTGGGATTAAGTTTTCTTAATCCGAAGGACTGGAATGTTTCCGTATCCTTGAGATGGGCCGTAGAGCCTGGGTACCCGATTGGATGTATATAGGGATATATAGATCTGCAGTATATCCTGACTGATCAGCAGGATATAGGTGCGAACTAGTGTCTAGTCTAATTTATTATTGATTTCCATTAATGGCATTCTCTCTTGAAAAGTTTTATGATTCCAAAACCGGATAAAACCCTGATTCAGGAGATGAATCTGGGAACCGCTTGTCACTTTTAGATTTATAATTAAAGGCTGGTAACAACCAATGTTTATTCGCTTAACTCCCTCAAATAAATAGAATTGTTTAAATTTGTCTAAAGATTTTGTCCGGAAATTTTCCTTTGATACTAATGCTTTAAACTCAAATTATATACTTGCTGGGCATTTTTAGCTCATTCTTGCTTTGTAAATTCTTATTTCTTTCAGAAACAGATAAGGATAAAAGTGAATAGTTTTCGTTAGACAGCAAGAAGTTAGAGAGATCTCCGCTGCGAGAGGACGAAGATGTTAGAAAAATAAAACAAGGGCATTGACATAAAGGTATTTACACTCGTATTGTAGTGGTTGTGAATTGTAGAAGGTTAGATTCTTGTTTCATACCATAACCTGTAAACGATCCGGAATTAAGGGGTTATTTATTCATTATTTTATTTTATGTAAAGATTGTGTAGTGACACCAAATCTTGACCCCAGATTTGGGTTGTTACAAGTTTAGTGAAAGTTGTTTCTTCCAAAGGTTTAATAAAAATGTCAGCTAATTATTTTTCTGTTGGAATAAAAATGAGCTCAATGGTACCATTACCAGCATGTTTTCTAATAAAATGGTACCATACATCAATGTGCTTCGTTCTAGGCCATAATCCATTAGCTGATTTATAATCCAAAGCACTTGAGCATAACAACTTCCAGCAACTATATTTTCAGCCTCAGCTATGGAAGTTGACACAGATTGTGTTTCTTGCTATATCATGATATAATTCTTTGTCCAAGAAACTGACAGCTTCCACTGGTGCTCTTTTTGTCAACCCTGCATCCAGCAAAATCTGCATCTGTGTATCCAACAGCTTCAAAACTTGTTCCCTTAGGATACCATACTCCCAAGTTTGGAGTCCCCTTCAAATATTTGAAAATTCTCTTCACAGCCATGAAATGTGATTCTTTTGGATTTTCTTGAAATCTTGCACATAAAGATGTTGCAAACATGATATTTGGTCTACTTACAATAAAGTAAAACAAAGATCCAATCATTCCTCTATAGCTTGAAATATCTACACTTTTGCCCTTTTTATCTTCATCCAACTTTGTAGCTATAGACATAGGTGTAGATGCAGGTGAACAATCAACCATACCAAACTTTTTCAATAAATCCTTGACATACTTAGTTTGGCTGATGAAGATTCCATCACTTCTTTGACTGACTTAAAGTCCAAGAAAGTTACTTAATTCCCCCATCATACTTATTTCATATTCACTCTGCATAAGCTAAGAGAATCTTTGACATATATTTTCATTTGTAGAACCAAAGATAATATCATCCACATAGATCTGAACTAGGATCATATCATCACCATGCTTCTTGTAGAAGAGAGTCTTGTCAATAGCAACTCTAGTGAATCCATGTTTAATCAAAAATTCTGACAGTGTGTCATACCAAGCTCTGGGTGCTTTCTTTAGTCCATAGAGAGCCTTGAGTAACTTGTATACAAAATTTGGAAATTCTAGATCTTCAAAGTCAGGTGGTTGTTGCACTTAAACTTCTTCTTCCAACTCACCATTAAGGAATGCACTCTTCACATCCATTTGATACACCTTGAAATTGGAGTGTGCAACAAATGCAAGAAAGATCCTTATTGCTTCAAGTCTTGTAACTGGAGCAAAAGTCTCATCATAAACAATTCCTTCCTCTTGTGAGTAGCCTTTTGCAATCAACCTTGCTTTATTTCTGGTGACAATTCCATTTTCATCCATTTTATTTCTGAAAGCCCACTTTGTTCCAATTACACTTTTGTTCTTTGGTGCAGGAACCAATTTCCAAACTTTGTTTCTTTCAAACTGATTTAGCTCTTCTTGCATAGCAAATATCCAATCAGGATCAAGAAGGGCTTCGTTAGTCTTCTTAGGCTCAACTTGAGACAGAAAATATGCATGAAGACATTCATTTGCAGTTGCACTTCTAGTTCTTACTCCAGCATTGGGATGACCAATAATTGCATTTATATTGTGACTATCCCATTTCCTTGTGTGAGTTTGCTGACTTGTGTTTTATGCTTCTTCTTCATCATTGGCATGACTTCCACATTTTTCTCCTTTTTCTCCCCATGAGTTTGTGATATCAAATTCATGTGTTTGAGATGAACTTCCATTCTCATGATTCACTTGTTCAGTTAACTCTCCATCTATTCTGTGATTTGTGTTGACTTCAGCATCATCCTCAGAATCACTATCAATTTTGATATTTTCAAATTGTAGGGTCTCAGCTTCATTTTCACTAAGGTATTCCAAGCCTGGACATTTGTCATCATCAAAAGTAACATTGGTGCTTTCCATAATTTTCTTTTGTTCAATCACATAGACTTTGTAGGTAGTTCTTTCCAATGAATATCAAGAAAAATTGCCTCAAAAACTTTAGAGTCAAATTTTCCCACATATTCATAGTTGTACTTCAAAACATAACACTTACTTCCAAACACATGAAGATGCTTCACAGTAGGCTTCCCTTGTAGACAAGATTGAGTAGGGTGATTTGCCAAGAATCTTGTTAATGAGAAATTTGTTTTGAGTGTAGCATGCAATGTTCACAGCTTCTTCCCAAAAACTTGTTGGCAACTTGGCATCTTGCAGAATTGTTCTAGCAGCTTCCACTAATGTTCTATTCTTTCTCTCAACTACCCCATTTTGTTGAGGTGTTTTAGCAGTTGATAAATCTTTGCAGAATTCAGTTAAGGTTGCATTTTTGAATTCTGTTCCATTATCACTCCTCAATCTTTTCACACAATTCTGATCTTCAGCCTGCTTCTCAATCTTCTTGATGTGTTCAATTATGATGTGTGGAGTTTCATCTTTAAAATGCATAAATTCTACCCATGTATATCTTGAGTATTCAATCACCATCACAAGTGCATATTTCTTTCCTGAAATTGACAGGACAGTAACTGGACCAAATAAATCCATGTGAATAAGTTGCAAAGGTGCACTAATGAAATTCACAGTTTTACTCTTGTGACTTGATCTCTTCATGTTTCCCTTTTCACAAGCATCACAAACTTCATTCTGAGCAAACTCCAGACTAGACATGTCTCTTACTAACTCCTTTTTGACTAAAGTGTTGATTGCCTTGAAATTTAAGTGTTGATTGCTGAGTATAAATCTGCAACAAATAAGCTTCCCTTCCTTGCTCCTTTCAGAGCAACTTCACCAATCTTTTTGCTGATAAAAATGCATTCTTCTCTGTCAAATGAAACTTTGAATCCTTTGTCAGCAAATTGACTGACACTAAGAAGATTCACTTCAAGACGAGCGACCTGTGTTACATCTTCAATGATAATATTTACAGAAATCAATTTTCCATATACCATTATGAAACCTTTGTTGTTGTCTCCAAAAGTCACTAATGGGCCAGCCTTCTCCTCAAACTGTGATAGCAGGGCCATATCACCTGTCATATGTCTTGAACATCCACCGTCTATGATCTATATGACTTTCTTCCTTTTTCCCTGCACACAATGAGGATTAAGTGTGTTTAGAAACCCAAAAATGTTGGGTACTTTCTTCTTGTTTACAGAATGAGCAGAATTAGAATGAGTTATTTCAGAAAGAATAGTGTTCATGGACTATTGTGCATTCTCCTTTTTTGATGCAGACCCAATATGTACTTCTTTGAGGTCTACTATGAGCTTATGGCAATTTTTCATCAGTTTCAAGTTGTAAGGGATGCAATCAAACTTGTCACAGAATGAGTAAGGATCATTTGTATTCGCTTCATTGTACTTGCAGGCTCTATCTACTAGCTTGCTAACAACCTTTTTACAAAGGTGAGTTGGATGATTTACTGAGCCACTTTTTTTACATTGTTTCCTTGGAGCATCTGCAACAAAAACAAAGTTTTTGCTTCCAATCTTCCCATTTCTATTCTTCTTTTTCTTCCTTGCATCTTCAGTTTTCACTTCCTTGACAAGTGTCTTGGAGTCTTGGTTGACCATGGGCTTCTTCTCAACTTTGGAATTTGGAGTTGTTTCTGCATTTTTCTTTTCATTATCTTTATCAGCAATTTATTGCTTTATGATCAACTCTTCTTCACTGAAGTCTACATCACATGCTTTGAACATAGGTGAACCAACCTTTCTCAGCATAGCTGAGACATCTTCATTTTCAGTTGTTTTTCCTTTACCACCTACATCTTTGTTGTTGTTGTTCAAAGCATCATAATCATGACCAATAGCTATGTTAGCACATGGCTTGTTTTTCTCATGGTACTGACCAACCAACTTAGATGCATTTCTGAAAGACTTCAACTTTACTTCATTCTTTTCCAGCTTCTCCCTCAACATAGCTTCAATTTTAGCAATACACTTCAGCTTGTTTTTTAGATACTCATTTTCTTGCTTGACTGACTCAATCTCCACAAGCAACAGATCCAGCTTTTGCTTCTCACTCTCGAGCTTCCCATTAGCTTTTGATAGCCTATTGAAGTGGATGCTTCTCCATGCTCAAAAGCCATAAGTGCATAGTTTCCAACTTCTTCATCCTCATCATCAACTTTAGTATAATCCCAACTCTTTCCTTCTACAATATAGGCTTTTCCAGACTGATTCTTTAAGAGAGCTTCATACTTTGGTCTTTTTCAGTTTCAAGTAAGCTTTATCCTTCTTCACCTTTTTGGTCTTTCTGCATTCAGTAGCAAAGTGACCCAACTCATGTGACACCGTCCAAATCCGGGGTCTAGATTTGGGAGTCACTGACCGATAAACCATGATATAATAGACACAATAGAATAAAATAATAAATATGACCCCTTGCATACAACTGGATCGATCACAAGTTATAGTATGAAACAAACACTAATACAAACCAAATGTTATTACAACCCATAAGTCTATTTAGTCTTACAAACTATTCAAATTTTATTACAAACCTCTGGACTAGTCAGGCGTCCCAAACAGTCTTCTTGGAAAACACACCAAACTATTTACACGTACACAACTCCTGATAAAACCTGGAACTCAACCCTGCTCTGACTTAGCTGAAAGATTAGAATAATAAATAAGTATGAGCGAAAGAAATGCCCAGCAAGTAGTTTAAAATGTATGCTCGAAATGATAAACCGCAGTTTGATAATAACTGAATAACAAGAGATAGACAATAATATTTTATCAACAATAAAAGCTAAACAAGCTATAAACAATAAACAATAATTTTTAGATTGGAATCTTTCACCGACGTACATACTATCATATGCTGATCAGCTTGTGTGATAGCACTGGATCATGATTCGTAGAACCATGTCCCAAAACATGAGTATTCAAATAAAAGGCAATATATCTTCCTATGGCACAAGTTGTATCATAATATTTTATATAATAATAGCCCTTCGCTGGACCGTCTGCCCCGGTCACTTACGCATTCA
The DNA here is from genome assembly GCF_009905375.1 of Apium graveolens. Taxonomy (NCBI): domain Eukaryota; kingdom Viridiplantae; phylum Streptophyta; class Magnoliopsida; order Apiales; family Apiaceae; genus Apium; species Apium graveolens. Next base: position 47,664,394 of record NC_133656.1, read on the forward strand.
TCCAATCCGTAAAACATTTTTAATCAAAGGAGCTGAATCAAATGAAATCCTTAATAATATAACTCCCCATTTCACATGGTCCGGAGTCATCTCAACAACTGATGGCGAAATAACCAGAACAATTAGTTATTCGCTAATCTCATCTCAAAGTTCCACTGTATAGAGTAATTTTATAGCGAAATATAAACGTTTAACTATTCTGAACTTAGAATATTATAGAAAATTTCATAATCGAGTTCAGAATAAATATCACTTGAACGCTAAGTGAAGGTAGGGATACTTGCAATTATACTACAAGAAAGTTCAAGAATACTTTCCTGGTATAAGAATAAACAAAGTAATTCACTATTCTGAATTTAGAATAGGAGAGAGAACGTGTCTGGTATGCTCAATAACTTCTCACTATAACCCTGGCTTATAACTGCTGGCTACTGACTCCGTCTAACACTTGACTGCACTCCTTGCTACTCAATTCTATAAATAAAAGTACTATGTCAATTTACAGAACCAAACTCAATCGACGTAATTATATGTCTCGACATCTACCCGATCGTTTATAACTAATCATGGCATTTTAAAACTGTAAACAGGTAGTATACATATCATGTAACACGTAATCATGTTATTCACATAACACATAATCACATACTTCAGGTAACATATAAGTCATAATATTGTCAAAACCTAGGTCTCAGTATGTTTAGAATTGAAATCAGGTTAATAACAGTATTTTTCGATCAGATACCGACTCAGAATGATTCACAATTCAAACGATACAAAAGAAATTAGTTTCAAAAGCATTTTTATTGGAAGCGGAATGTTTTTCTGAGTCTATACACGTTCGTTTCGTATTAAACGGACGAACGGTTTATTTATTACGAATAAAATAAGAATAAAATAGGAATACATCAATTATTAAGAATAGTAATTGATTTTTAAATACCTAAATATAAATTTTAAAAGCTCAAAAATAATTTTTAGGAATTATTTGAATTAATTATAAATAATTTACATTTTATTTAACTATTTATAAATAAAATTAAATGATTTAATCAATTAATTGAATTCATAAATAATTAACTAAAATAAATTATAAAGAATTAAATCAAATTGGAGTTTTGAAAATAAGAAAAAAATAATTTTTGGATTTTAAAATAATTAAGTAAATAATTTTTAGTTATTAAAATAATAACTAATTGATTTTTAAAATTAAAAGAAAAGATTTTTAGAAAATAGAAATGTATTTTGAATTAAATAAAATAAAATGAACAGAAACAGAAACAGATTTAGGAATTAGGGAAAGGCCTGAGGAAGATCTAAAGGTGGCCGCTGTAGGCGGTAGCTGGCTGGACGACCAAGAACAGGTCGCCGGATTCTGGAAATCCCAGAATCTGGTAACCGGTTCCGGTCACCGGAAAATACTCCGGTCAGCCGCAAATCTCGAGCAAACGAGCTCGATTTCCCTTGGTTATTCTGTAAACATCACTGTAAATCATCTACCTAGTTTGTATCACACATCTACAACAATCGATGCGAACTCCATCGATTCCGGGCGAATTCAAAGAAACCGATGAACACAATTTGGCGAAACACAACTCAGCGAATTTTTAAACAAAAACCGAGTTTTAATTATCAAAACGAAGCTCAGGATCAGTACAATCATTGCCAATAATCATAATCAACAATCCTTTAACCATAACTCTGAAAAATTGAATAAAAAATTCCACAAAAAACAAGAATTCGACCTAAAACTCACGATAAAGCTTTCTCTAACATCAAATTCAATCAACTATCATCAGGGATCAAAAATGATTTCAAAATCAAGAACATAAAAATTGATTTTAATCATTAGCTAACCCTAACTTGTGATTTTGGTATCAAATTAACGGGCTCGTTGAGGGGATTGTTTTGGTTACTAGAACATCAGATTTGGCTTCCTGAATCCCCCAGAATCATCAATCAAAATTATGCTCAAGAATTTCACCCCCAAAATGTTCTTGAATTTTTTTTTAATAAAAATAAAAGTGGAATAAAATAATTAATAAGGCTATTTATACTTTTTGAAAAATAAATACCCTAAAATCAATTTAGGGTGTTTTTATCTTTTAATTAAAATAATTGGGCCCAAAAATAATAATTATGGGAAATAATTTTAAAAGAAATAAATTATAAAATTTATATCAAAATTCCCCAAAAATTGTGAATGATTCAAAAATGCAAAAATAATGGGTATTTGAAATGTGTATAATTCTATAAAAATAAAAACATGAATTTTGTGGGCTTTGACGTCCTGGTGGGGTCCCGGTCCGTTGATTTTTGAAAAATCGAAATGATTCCTAAATTAACAGTGTGACGAACCCACTTATACTAACTAGCAATAATAGTAATAGAGATAAACAAAGCAGTAAAGGACTACAACTAGTTAATTAATATTACAGAACCATAAATCCAAGTCCCCGAATCCATAGGTAAGAGTTTGAACAACATCTAAAAAACTAATAATATAAAAGTCTAATATCCAAAGTCAAATACATCTACCAATTTTAAATTCCCAAAAGTTCTCTAAACATTAGGTAACAACCAGTTCCCTACCTGCTCCAACATCTGACGGTAGGCATACCCTGAACCACCACAATTCTTACGCGCGGTCTACTTGAAACGAGGCATCTTCGGGCTTAACTTAAGGGATAACATCAATAATAATATTATTGAGCAAAATGCTCAGCAAGTGAATATTAGGGTACAACAGTTCATCATATGTTCAATAAAATAGTAACATAAGGTAAATCAATAATATAAATTTTTCAAGTAAAGTTCAAGGTTTTAACAAGTGAATGGAATTGAAATCACACAGCGCTATGAGCAATGAGGGGTGATCAGCCCACATCAAAGCTCTGAACCACATAACCAGTGATTCACAACCATTGAGGATCCTCGGCACACATTGGCCATATAAAACCATCAGGCTCCCAGCTACTGAGGTTTTAAAACTTTAACAGTGAATGGCGCCTCAGTCTTATCATATCATTCAATTTCTTTTTAATAACCCATTTCAATTTAAAAGGGGTCCTTGATCAAGGATAATATAACAAGGGGTTGATAATTACAAAGCTCAAATGAGAGGATGATAATAGTGTTTGGGTTTCTAAAGGAAATGAATCTAATGTATGAGGGTTTTAGGTTCCACTGGATATATTAAGGAACCATTTGTAAGGGGTATTCGCAGAGATACGAGGTAATATGTGAGGAAAAAGGGGTATTCCTAATCACTCAAGCAATTATCCTTTTTAACAAATAATTAACAAGACTATTACTCTTAATCCTCCTTTACAGACCTCAACACAATCTAAATTCAGTAAGGCACACTTGTTCCTCACCTCACAAGGCTCACAAAACTAATGCATACTCTAAACTTTTCTCGGATGCATGCCTCGACACCACTTGTGTGCCTCGACACAAATATACTTTTCTACCTTGGGCATTTACTTAATTATGGTTTCTACAGACTCTTATGACATAATGCAACTCCCAAACTTGACTTGACATCAAGGCCTCACTCATAAAGTACTTAAACATTGTATTCCTCATAGGCTTCCTAATGCAACTCTTATGGTGATTCTCGGGTATTTTGGTGGAAATGGGATATCTCCACGATGGGCCTTCACTCCAAACTAGCTCTCTAAGGTTCCTAAGACTCTAAACTAAACCTTAAAGTTGGAATGACTCAAAAACCTTACTTGGGCCTCCCTAGGCCTCAAGTGGAAGTTGACAAAAATCCGACTTCCCTGATTTCCAAACTGCCTTAGTTTTACCAACTTAGAACTCACTTAAATTATTAAATTACTGATTTTAATGACTTGTTAAGATTCCTAGGACTTCTTTATACTATTATAAACCAATTCCCAATTAACGACTATCCCAAAACATGGTTATAATGGGTCAAATATGGACTTGTACCAAATCTGCGCTGTTTTGAGTTCCTCTCGGTTTTGTGCTTGTGCATCTAACTAAAATCTAAAGCTTCTGGACTCAAGTACGTACCAAGTCCTAACTCCACTGAACTTGGGCTTAACAAGGCCTCACAAATGCATACCTAAAATGACCTAAACTTCTAATGCTAAAATCTGTCCAAATAGGACTAATGCATCCCTTCCACCCTAACTCTCTTCTTAACCATCAAAACCAATGAACAAACCAATAACCAACCCTAATATCATGCTAACACCTACTGACCTATAGTGCACAAGGTTGATTTACAATTTTATTTAGCATGCAATCAATTATAAGGACAAGCAAAGTAACACCTCACAAGACAAGCCATCACTTAGTCATTTTAAAGCAAAAATTTGAATTACACATGCATGAAAACATCATGACACCTACTAATTTTAATCTCTTTTAATCAATACATAATTAAACTATCATTTTAACACATAATTCGTGGCATGAACCTCATGAAAATTAAGTATCAAGTCTCAAAACAAACAAGTATGGTTTCCTAGTCTAAAATCACTTGTAAATCAACATGCAAGGATAAATTTCAACATGCAAGGGCTATAACTAACATGCAAGTCTTAAAACTTAATATATTTGAATAAATACATAGTATTCAAGATTTTAAACATTATAATTCATCATTTTTAGAAGCAAAAACGTTTTATAAGTAACATGCAAAGTCATTTTCATAGAAATTTCTAAAGAACAATGCTTATACATTCGGCTCTTTTAATAAATCATTTCCAAATGCTATGAACAAGATTATGAATTAGAAAGTTGAAGTAAAAATACTTCTCCAAGATCATATCAAGTCCATATCTTTAAGCCCTTATGATTTTAGTCCTTAAATCCATGAGAATTCAAGGCCTAAATCTTGGCTACAAGAACACATCAACACATAATAAAACATACCTTTTATGAGCCAAATTTTTCAAGTATAAATGTGGGAATATGAGTGAATAAGCTCCTTGATCAAAGTGTTTGAGAAAATAAAAAAAATGAAAGAAGAGGGGGAGGGGGTGGCTTCGGCTGGGAGGGAGAGAAAGGGGAGGGGAGGGAGTGAAGTGGGTGTGCAAAAATGAGAGAGTAGCTTGTGTTTTTGGTTTTTGATTTGTTAAAGTGGTACTGGAATTGAGAAATGACCTCTATTCCCTTCCTACAAGCTTAAGCCATTTTGCATGCAAGGGTAGATGAGTACTTTGCTTGGTCAAAGTGAGTGAGTGAGGTTGGAAATGACGGTCCTATCATTAGTCTCTATTATTAGGGATTTTGCATGCAAGGGTACATTAGTAATCTAATAATCATTTTTCTAGAATTAAAAGTATGCTTAAAAATAATAAATTTTAATAAATAAAGTACACTTCCATTAATCACAAAAATTATATCATAAATTACTTTAAGATTTTAGAAATTTTATAAGAGTATTTTCAAGAAATTTGAATAAAAATAATTTTTAAAAGAATTTTCTTTATAATAATACTTCTATAACAAGCCACATAAATATACAATTTAATTAGATTTTAATGCAAATAAAGTTGTAAAAAAAATATAATCTAGCATTATACCAATTTATCTAATCTTATAAGCACATAATTTCCATATCCAAATATTTGTACGAAGATTCGAATCGTCACGAAAGAAAATATATTCATATTTACTTAATTCACATAATCACTAGAAAGTAACATTCAGAAACTTATGTACTCACAATACTGAACAGTAATGCCACATCACAGATTTTATAATATCATAATATTTATAGACGTTACAACCTTCCCCCTTTAAGGATTTTGTCCCCAGAATCTAAGCAAATAGATGAGGATACTTATCTATCATATCACTTTCTAATTCCCATGTTGATTCTTCAACTTTGGGATTCTTCCATAAAACTTTAACTAAAGGAACTATCTTATTTCTTAACACTTTATCCTTTCTATCTAGGATGCTAATAGGTTGCTCGACATAAGATAAATCTGGCTCAATCTCCACTGGCTCATTCTCTATGATACATTTGGTGTCGGGGTTGAACTTCTTAAGCAATGATACGTGAAAAACATTGTGAATGTGTTGCATTTGAGGCGGTAAGGCCAACTCATACGCCACTCTTCCAACTTTACCCAAAATCTCAAAAGGTCCGACAAATCTTGGACTCAACTTTCCTTTCTTTCCAAATCTAGTTACCCCTTTCCAGGGCGATACTTTCAACATAACAGTTTCTCCTATTTCATACTCTACATTCCTTCTGCTCGGATCAGCATACTTTCGTTGTCTATCCTGAGCTGCGATCAATCTATTTCAAATCAAATTACCTTTTGCTGAATCAGTTCGGGGCCAATTACCTTTTGCTCTCCGACTTCATCCCAACATATGGGTGATCTACACTTCCTTCCATAAAGAGCTTCGTACGGGGGCATTCCAATACTGGCATGAAAGTTATTGTTATACGAAAACTCTACTAAAGGTTGGTGATCGTCCCAATTTCCTTTAAAGTCTAAAGCACAAAATCTTAACATGTCTTCTATGGTATGGATCGTGCGCTCACCCTATCCATCCTTCTGTGGGTGATAGGCAGTGCTCATCCTGAGTCCAGTTCCCAAATGTTCTTGGAATTGCTTCCAAAATCTAGAGTTAAAACGGGGGTCTCTATTTGACACAATAGATACTGGAACTCCATGGCGAGTAATAATTTCCTTAAGATACATATGAATCAACTTGTCCTTTGAGAATCTATCGTTAATCCATAGAAAATGAGCTGACTTAGTCAATCGATCGATTATTACCCAAATAGCATCATGGTTAGATCTGGTCCTAGGTAATCCAACTATAAAATCCATTGCAATGTGCTCCCACTTCCATTCAGGTATTTCTAAGGGCTGAATTAGTCCACTCGGTTTTTGACGTTCGGCTTTTATCCTTTGACAAGTGTAGCATCCACTAATCCATTGAGCAATCTTCTTCTTCATATCTGGCCACCAAAAGTTCTGTTTCAAATCTTGGTACATTTTTGTGCTTCCAAAGAAAATTCTGAGTTGTGAGCATCCTTCAAAATCTAGTTCTTCAATTCTTCCACATTTGGTATCCAGATTCTTGATGAGAATCTTAGAATCCTTGGTTGTCTTTTTGAGTACAAATCTCTTCTTCGGTCAACTCATTCATCTTTTGATTCATCACTTCTTCTTGACACTTCTTGATCTTTCCTAATAATTGTGGTTGAAAAGTCAACGTACAAATCATCTCTGTAGGTGCACTTGGAGCTCGAATCTCAATTTCCATCTTCTCAAATTCCTTTGATAACTCTTGGGCCATGGTCAACATATTCAGTCTCTCCTTGCGACTCAAAGCATCCGCCACTACGTTCGCTTTTCCGGGAAGATAATTGATTGTGCAATCGTAGTCCTTAATCAACTCCAACCATCTTCGTTGCCTCATGTTTAATTCCTTCTGAGTGAAAATGTACTTCAGGCTCTTGTGATCCGTATATATCTCACATTTCTCTCCATATAGATAATGTCTCCAGACCTTCAAGGCAAATACAATTGTAGCCAGTTCCAAGTCGTGAGTTGGGTAACTTTGTTCATGAGGCTTAAGTTGTCTTGACGCGTAGGCTATCACCTTCCCGTGTTGCATTAAAACACATCCCAATCCTTTGTGTGACGCATCACTGAATATCAAAAAATCTCCTTTATCATCTTGCAGAGCTAAAATTGGAGCAGTAACCAACTTTTTCTTTAATTCTTGAAAACTCCTTTCACATTTCTCCGTCCATTCAAACTTCTCATTCTTTCGGGTAAATTTTATCAATAGTACCGCAATCTTAGAAAAATCCTTCACAAATCTTCGATAGTATCCAGCCAATCCCATGAAACTTCTAACTTTAGTTGGGGTCTTCGGCCTCTCACAGTTCATTACAGCTTTTATCTTTGCTGGATCAGCTCGAATCCCTTCCCTACTGACAATGTGTCCTAGAAACTGAACTTCTCGCAACCAAAATTCACAATTCGAAAATTTTGCATATATCTTCTCCTTTCTTAAAGTCTCCAAAGCTATTCTCAGATGTTCAGCATGTTCTTCCTCGGTCTTTGAGTATATTAAAATATCATCGATAAACATAATGACAAACTTATCCAAGTACTCCTTGAATACTCGATTCATCAAATCCATAAAGGCGGCTGGCGTATTTGTCAATCCGAATGCCATAACTAGAAACTCATAATGTCTGTATCTGGTTCTGAAAGCAGTCTTTGGTATATCTTCCAGCTTAAACTTCAGCTGATGATATCTCGATCGCAAGTCAATCTTTGAGAAATAAGTCACTCCTTTAAGTTGGTCAAACAAGTCATCAATACGAGGTAACGGGTACCTATTCTTAATGGTCAATTTGTTCAACTCTCTATAGTCAATGCACAATCTCATACTTCTGTCCTTCTTTTTCACAAACAAAACTGGAGCACCCCATGGAGATACACTCGTCCTTATAACTCCTTTATCCAATAGTTCTTGTAATTTCTTGGCCAATTCCTTCATTTCTGCTGGTGCCATACGATAAGGTGCCTTCGATACCGGTTCCACGCCGGGCGCTAAGTCGATAGAAAATTTGATTTGAAGGTCAGGCGGCAATCCAGGAAGTTCGTCAGGAAATACATCGGGAAATTCGCTAACTATCAAAATACTTCCTATATTCGGCGTCTCCTTAGATCTATCAATTACGTGAGCCAAATACCCTTCACACCCTTGTCTTAACAGTCTTTTAGCTTGAATCATTGTCAAAAATGTCTTAACTTGCTTCTGCCCTTTAAACTCTACTCTCTTTCCTTGAGGGGAATTAAGAATCACTTTCTTCTTCTTACAATCTATCTGAGCACCATGCTCTGCTAACCAATCCATTTATAGTATAACGTCAAATTCTCCTAATTGGAAAGGTATGGGGGAGCAGGGAAACTATAGCCTGAAATCTCTACTTTACACCGAGGGAAAACATCTTTAACAGATACTCGTTCATGATTAGCCAAAATGATAGATAAGGGTTCAACTAACAGTTCAATTTCACAGTTCAACTTGCCAATAAAAGATTCAGCTATGAAAGATCTAGTAGCTCCGGAATCAAATAGCACTTTAGCATTGATGTTGTTGACAGAAAGCGTACCTGCCACAACTTCAGAACTCTGAATAACATCCTTGATGTTCATGTTGAATGTCCGGGCCTGAGCAAGATAGGAGGGAGGAAACACTGGAGTTGCAGATTCAAAAGGTTGATTTGAAGGAAGTTGAAGAATTGGAATAGAAGATGGCATTGCTTGATTGAAAGGAGCGGCCATCAATTGCATCAACTTGTTATTTTCGGGGGTCTTGCAATCCCTCGACATGTGACCAGTCTTTCCATATTTAAAGCATGTAACAGAAGACTTCGGGTTCCGGCACTCATTCGTGTAATGACCTTTCGTATTGCACTTGTAATAGATGATGTCAGCCTTATTACAGTTGCCCGTGTGTCTCTTGTTACAGAATTTACACTCCGGATTTGTTGCTTGCTGGAATTTCTGCCCGTGAATCCTATTCCTCTGACTCTTACTATCACCTTTCTTAAAGCTTCGGGATCCTCCTTGGTTCTGGAATCCAAACTTCTTGAAATTCTTTCCACTTTGGCTTCCTTGAGCCAATCCTTCTCCACTACTTCCAAACTTTCTTTTCTTACTCTCTTTCTCCTTCGAATTTTGGTCACTTTCTCCTTCAATAACCATTTCCTTTTTGGACCACTTCAGCATATGTGGCCAATTTAAAAGCAGCCACTCTGTTTCGTAGCCAAGGCTTCAATCCTTGTTAAAATCTTTTCGCTCTCTTCTCATCCGTGTCCACGTAATCTCCAACAAACCTAGCCAAATCGGTGAATTTCTTCTCGTACTCTCCCACAGTCATTCCTTCTTGCTTCAATTCAAATAACTTCAATACCATTTGAGTCTGCATATACCTCGGGAAATACTTGTCTAGGAAAATCTTCTTGAAACTATCCCAATAAATAACTTCTTCTTCTTCTAGAGCACGGACTGACTCCCACCAATAGTTCGCTCCGCCTTTCAGAAAATAAGACGCATAATCGACCTTTGTTTCTTCCCTAACAATAGCTAGCGTGAAAGCTTTCTCCATCTCTTTAAGCCAATATTGAGCTTCTATAGGGTCTTGAGTTCCACAAAACTCTGGTGGTTTCACAGCTTGGAACGATTTGAAAGTTGTAGGGGTTGGTGGTGGTAGAGGTGGTTGTTGAAGTTGTTGTTGAAGAAGTTTTTGTTGTTGAGCAAGGGTAACAGATTGTTGGTGAAGTATTTGCATAAGTTGAGCCAAGTTGGGTGGTGGATCTTCATGATCCCTGGTATTGGTGTTGCGGGCTCTACGAGGAGGCATGATTCTGAATGTAGACAAGAAAGGTTTATTCACAGTTCAATATTTGCATAGACAAGTTATAGCAAGGGCAAATATTAAGCACTGAGATTTTATTCAAGAGATATCTTAGGAAAGGATTAGACATGATCAAGTTTTTAAACAGGTCAACATAATTTAATCAACAATTTTTATCTAAGCAAGTATATAACATGGTAATGAGATGGCAATATCATAGAGATAATCAAAGTGCGAATTTAAAAGTAGTTCGAATGAAAGGTGCAAAATAGAGTAAAAACAGGAAATAAAGTGCAAATAAAGTCTTCCCGAAATAATCCGGGTAAAAGGTACAAATGGAAATCAAAGTACTAATCAACAACAATGCTAGAGATAGGTAGACTATATGATAGTCTAAGGGGATGGTGATGGGGGAACAGGGGCACAAAGACGGCTAATCACTCAGCGGAGCTCGTCACCAATGGCGGTAAGAACAATTTGACTCTCTCTCTCACTATGTGGAATCATCAATGCCAATCGGTCCTCAGCCATCTGGATGATCTCCTCAAGTCTGGCTATCAGCCGGGGTCGGTTAGGCTCGTCATCAAAGTTCTCACGGTACAACTGATCCACCCTACACCGAAAATTCACGTTCTCGCCTTCCAGTCGATCAACCATAATTACCATCTGCTCGTATAGGGAGAATGGCACAGTAGAAGGGAATTCGGGAGTCAATGAGGATGATGCCTGACGATCAGTTATATATATACGCGGTTATAAATAAAAGGGTCGGAAAACCTATAGATTCTAACGCTCCAAAAACCCAAATGATCTAAGTTCATCATATTCCCTAAATTCCTATCTTATATTCATTTATCCTATATTGTTCAGTGACTCAAACCTGTGGCTCTGATACCAAAACTGTGACGAACCCACTAATACTAACTAGCAATAAGAGTAATAGAGATAAATAAAGCAGTAAAGGATTACAACTACTTAATTAATATTACAGAACCATAAATCCAAGTCCCCGAATCCACAGGTAAGAGTTTGAACAACATATAAACAAATAATAATACAAAAGTCTAATATCCAAAGTCAAATACATCTACCAATTTTAAATTCCCAAAAGTTCTCTAAACATTAGGGAACAACCGGTTCTTTACCTGCTCCAACAACTGACGGTAGGCATACCCTGAACCACCACAATTCTTACGCGCGGTCTGCTTGAAATGAGGCATCTTCGGGCTTAACTGAAGGGATAACATCAATAACAATATTAATGAGCAAAACGCTCAACAAGTGAATAATAGGGTACAATGGTTCATCATATGCTCAATAAAACAGTAACAGAAGGTAAATCAACAATATAATTTTTTCAAGTAAAGTTCAAGATTTTAACAAGTGAATGGAATTGAAATCACACAGCGCTATGAGCAATGAGGGGTGATCAGCCCACATCAAAGCTCCGAACCACATAACTAGTGATTCACAACCATTGAGGATCCTCGGCACACATTGGCCATATAAAACCATCAGGCTCCCTGCTACTGAGGTTTTAAAACTTTAACAGTGATTGGCGCCTCAGTCTTATCATATAATTCAATTCCTTTTTAGTAACTCATTTCAATTTAAAAGGGGTTCTTGATCAAGGATAATATAACAAGGGGTTGGTAATGACAAAGCTCAAATGAGAGGATGATAATAGTGTTTGGGTTTCCAAAGGAAATGAATCTAATGTATGAGGGTTTTAGGTTCCACTGGATATATTAAGGAACTATTTGTAGGGGTATTCAAAGAGATACGAGGTAATATGTGAGGAAAAGGGGGTCAATTCAAGTATGAAAGTTCAAGATCCAATTATTGAGTGATGTCAGGGACTAATCAATGTTATTAAATGATAGTCATACATTCACAGGGTGTTCAATAACAAGAAACAGAATTATAAAGATAAGTTGAGAGTTCACTTGCCTGAACTATGCTTACTGAGTACTTGAATAGAATCGTCTATGGGCTCCTTTCCTGCCCTCCTACTTGAACCTATAATAAATAGTATCCTCGTCACAACTCCTGCTAACTACCCTTTCGCGTATACTATATATACACATACATACACACACATATATATAAATATACTTAGTACACTGAATTTCAAGTAATATATGCTTCACATAACACATAACAAGAAAATGCATGACAATAATACACTTAGATCCTAATCACTCGAGAAATTATCCTTTTTAACAAATAATTAACAAGAATATTACTCTGAATCCTCCTTTACAGACCTTAACACAATCTAAATTCAGTAAGGCACACTTGTGCCTCACCTCACAAGACTCACAAAACTAATGCATACTCTAAACTCTTCCCGGATGCATGCCTTGGCACCACTTGTGTGCCTCGACACAAATATACTTTTCTACCTTGGGCCTTTACTTAATTATGGTTTCTACAGACTCTTATGACATAATGCAACTCCCAAACTCGACTTGACATCAATGCCTCACTCATAAAGCACTTAAACACAATGCATTCCTTATAGGCTTCCTAATGCAATTCTTATGGTGACTCTCGGGTGTTTTGGTGGAAATGGGGTATCTCCACCTTGGGCCTTCATTCCAAACCAACTCTCTGAGGTTCCTAAGACTCTAAAATAACCCTTAAAGTTGGAATGACTCAAAAAACGTACTTGGGCCACCGTAGGCCTCAAGTGGAAGTTGACATAAATCCGCCTTCCCTGATTTCCAAACTGCCTTACTTTTACCAACTTAAAACTCATTTAAATTGTTCAATTACTGATTTTAATGACTTTTTAAGCTTCCTAGGACTTCTTTATACTATTATAAACCAAGTCCCAATGAATGACTATCCTAAAACATGGTTATAATGGGTCAAATATGGACTTGTACCAAATCTGCCCTGTTTTGAGTTCCTCTCGGTTTTGTGCTTGTGCATCTAACTAAAATCTAAAGCTTCTGGACTCAAGTACATACCAAGTCCTAAATCCACTGAACTTGGGTTTAACAAGGCCTCACAAATGCATACCTAAAATGACCTAAACTTCTAGTGCTAAAATCTGTCCAAATAGGACTAATGCATCCCTTCCACCCTAACTCCCTTCTTAACCATCAAGACCAATGAACAAACCAACAACCAACCCTAATATCATGCTAACACCTACTGACCTATAGTGCACAAGGTTGATTTACAATTTTATTTAGCATGCAATCAATTATAAGGACAAGCAAAGTAACACCTCAGAAGACAAGCCATCACTTAGTCATTTTAAAGCAAAAATTCGAATTACACATGCATGAAATCATGACACCTACTGATTTTAATCTCTTTTAATCAGGACATAATTAAACTATCATTTTAACATATAATTCATGGCATGCACCTCATAAATATCAAGTATCAAGGCTCAAAACAAACAAGTATGGTTTCCTAGTCTAAAATCACTTGTAAATCAACATGCAAGGGTAAATTTCAACATGCAAGGGCTATAACTAACATGCAAGTCTTAAAACTTAATATACTTGAAGAAATACATAGCATTCAAGAGTTTAAACATTATATTTCATCATTTTTAGAAGCAAAAATGTTTTATAAGTAACATGCAAATTCATTTTCATAGAAATTTCTAAAGAACAATCCATATACATTCGCCTCTTTTAATAAATCATTTCCAAATGCTATGAACAAGATTATGACTTAGAAAGTTGAAGTAAAAATACTTCTCCAAGATCATATCAAGTCCATATCTTTAAGCCCTTATGATTTTAGTCCTTAAATCCATGAGAATTCAAGGCCTAAATCTTGGCTACAAGAACACATCAACACATAATAAAACATACCTTTTATGAGCCAAATTTTTCAAGTATAAATGTGGGAATATGAGTGAATAAGCTCCTTGATCAAAGTGTTTGAGAAAATTAAAAAAAAATGAAAAAAGAGGGGGAGGGGGTGGCTTCGGCCGAGAGGGAGAGAAGGGGGGGGAGGGTGTGAAGTGGGTGTGCAAAAATGAGAGAGTAGCTTGTTTTTTGGTTTTTGATTTTGGCATGCAAGGGTATATGAGTACTTTGCTTGGTCAAAGTGAGTGAGTGGGGTTGGAAATGACGGTCATATCCTTGGTCTCTATTATAAGGGATTTTACATGCAAGGGTACATTAGTAATCTAATAATCATTTTTCTAGAATTAAAAGTATACTTAAAAAGAATAAATTTTAAAAAATAAAGTACACTTCCATAAATCACAAAAATTATATCATAAATTACTTTAAGATTTTAGAAATTTTATAAGAGTATTTTCAAGAAATTTGAATAAAAAGAATTTTTAAAAGAATTTTCTTTATAATAATACTTCTATAACAAGCCACATAAAACAATTTTATTAGATTTTAATGCAAATAAAGTTGTAAAAAAAATAATCTAGCATTATACCAATTTATCTAATCGTATAAGCACAGAATTTCCATATCCAAATATTTGTACAAAGATTCGAATCGTCACAAAAGAAAATATATTCGTATTTACTTAATTCACATAATCGCTAGAAAGCAACATTCAGAAACTTATGTACTCACAATACTGCACAGTAATGCCACATCACAGATTTTATAATATCATAATATTTACAGACGTTACAAACAGAATACCCCGAAAATACATAAAATGTATTCAAACGCAGATAAAACGAGATAAAACGAGTACCTTGATATAGACGCAAATAAACACGCGTCCATATCGCAGATCGATTCATATAAATATAGTTTAAACACATAACAATTGCTCGAAAACTTTTCTGGTCCTTGCGGGGCCTCGAATAACAACTATATATAGCACGTTATATCATGACAATAATCATTTTAAACTCTTATAAACACATTATATTTATTTATTTAACACAAAATATTCACATAATTTTCCCGGATATTATAACTCATCGCAGTTGAAATACCTTATCTTTGATTTGTCCACAAATCCAGTTTTGTAACCACCTTTGCTAGATGAATTATACTGAGCTTTTGGTTTCCAATTGTTACTATTGGAAGATTGTCCCTTGCTTCTCAAATCCCTTGGATTTTTTACTCTTATGTTGGAAAATTTCCTAGCCATGTAAGCCATGGATTGGTCCATTTCATCTAGCTCATCCTAGGTGTAGTATTCGTCTTCCTCCAACTCCAACATAACTTGCTTCTGAGGTCCTTTGTTCTTTTGTTTTTACGGCTTGAATAACTAGAACTTTATTATCTTGCTCATCTTCACTTTCTTCCTTGTCATGTACAATCAAAACATTGGAACCATCAACAACATGTCCATGATGTGCTTTTAATGAATTTCTCTGTAGCATCTTAAGTTTATAAGTTTTCAATATTCCATATAGAACATCCAAAGTCATTCTGCTTATATCTCTTCCTTCTCTAATGGCTGATATTTTCTGTTCAAGATGATCAGGAAGAGCTAGCAGGAACTTTAGGTTAACCCCCTCAGCTTCATAATATTTATCATGTAGCCGCAAGTCATTTATCAATTTATTGAATCTTTCAAAAACTTCAGTAATTCCTTCCTTTGGTTTAGCCATAAAGCCCTCATACTGATATACCAAAATCCTTCTTTGGTTTGACCTATCTTCCTATGTTCCTTCACATAGAATTTATATCTTCTCCCAGATCTGTTTGGTTGTGTCACAGTTGACAATGTTATTATACATCACATTGTCAAGTGACTTTATTAAAATCAGTTGCAAGCCACTATCGAAAGAAACTTTTTCTTTTTTAGGTTCAGTATATTATGAAGGATCTTTAGGAGCATAATGTGCTAGAATGACCATGTCTCCATCTGTAGATTCCTCAACTCTTTACATGGGAGGTGAAAGGGCCATTCTTGAGAGTCTCAACATATAATGGGTTGCCCATCCTTATAAACAACATCATTTTCTTTTCCATAACGTGTAGTTAGATCTATAAAAAGTAGGGATCTTGATATTGCTCAGCTTTTGTGTTCATTCTTCCAAGGTCTTTAATTTGTTTGCTTTCATATTCTTCTTTGATACCACTTGGTAGGTAATGAATACAACACATTGGGGGTGAATGTGTTTTTGAATATTTTAAGCTTTTTGAACTGTTATGGATATGGTGAACAAATAAATCTAATTTGTAAAAATAAAGTGTTTTAACAGAAATGATAAAACATGCACAACTATTCATGACACCCAAACAGCAATTCAAGATCCACAAGTGCCAGCGCAAAAAGGTTACTGAAGGAAAACCTAGAATCTCTACAGCTGCACAAGATTTAGGCTCTCCAACACAGTCAAAATATGGATGAAATCAAGCAAGAAGTTTCTGATGTCAAACATGATTTTCTAGCAAGGTTGGATGATAGACTTCCATGAACCACTATGACTGAAATAGTTCACAAGCTAAGGAAGGAAGTTGATTTGAATAGAAAGGTTGAGGCCATAGACACTAGACTGAAAAATGTGGAGAAGTCAGTGGCCAAAATACTTGCAAATCAGGAAGCTCAAATTGATCTTCTCCAACAGTTGGTGGTTGCACAACTCTCTGCCTCTACTCAACTTAATGCTAACAAAAAGGGGGAGAAAGATCCTATCCTCCCAGTTAGTCAGGGGGAGTCAACAAGTGAGGGGGAGAAAATGCTCAAGATTCAAGTCAGTAAAGTAATTGTGCCAGCAATTGCTTTCTATAAGCCACCATCTATGGATAGCATTGATCTAATCAATCTAGCAGCAGCAAAGCTGGAATCAAGTGACAAATTAAAAAAGAATGATATAGCAGCAGTTGAGAAAGAGCTTTATAATAAATGGAAGCAAATTGATGAAGAAATCCAGAAGAAGTTTGGTCCAATTGAGAAGAAAGACAAGGTCTTTTCTCACTTCTCTCAATTGAGACAAATTTCTGTGAATGAAATGAGTATAGGTAATCTGGATAAGGGCCAACCTTCATGCATAAAGTCTCCAAAAGCTAATTTAGTTTTGAAGCCCAAAAGAAATTATCCAAAGTCATCTGACATAAATCCCTTGGATCTTATGTTGACACTCCAAGGCCAGATAAAAAGAAGCTTTTAGCAAGGTCCATTGCATTCTTCAAAGATCCAAGTGACTCAGTGCTAAAAAGAAGAATTGCTAAGATCTACAGGAATGGGAAAGAAATCTGTGTGGTGGCTGGACACCCTCAGTTTGCAGAAACTAAGAAGGAAGAAAAAGAGAGAATCAAGCAAGAAAATAAGTAGGATACTTTAGATGCTAAAAGCTCAAGCTGAAGAAAAAGCAAGCTGCTATAGTAGCCAAACTTCAAGCTATGAAAACTGCAACTGATATTTTTGAGAAACCACCTGTGGTAGCTGAAGATCAAGTTCAGCAAATGCATAAGGAACCTCAACAGAAGAGGAAGTTCAGATACAAAATTCTTCCTAAAAGAATGTTGGATTTTGATGATGACAAGATGGAAGACTACTTCCCGAAATAGTCTACAACTTCAACTCAAACATCCAAGCCCTCAGAAGTACAAGATGAAGTTAAGGAAGATCCTACAAAGAACTTTCATGGTGATCTAATAGTTCCCAGGGATGAGCCTATAGACCGGAATAATTTGCCTCTTCCTGAACTTAACTTATCAATCTTCAACAAGCTAAAGAAGACAAAGATAAGAGCAATCAAGAAGGTGAAGCCTGTGAAACTCAGAACCAAAACCTTAACCAAAGCCCAACCAACTGTCAACAACGGAGATCTTCTATACATCTGTGATATCAAGGAATTTTCAAATACCAATCTCTACATGGATGAATTAGAAGAAGTGAGGGGAATTGATGCTCACAGAAATCTCCCTGAAAGACTGGTATTCAAATACAAAGGTGGGAAAGAGATCATATGGCCCCTTCACAGAATTCTTGGAGAAAGTTGTTCTGTTTTGATAACGATCTTCTAATCCTTCAAGAAAAATTTTGGATTCAATGTGACATCCAAGAAATTGGTTCTAAAGAAGATAGAAGAACTCAGGAGCAGAAAAGCCTCAAATGCACTTCCAAAAACTATATCCATTCCCTTCACAGGAAATACAGTGCACTTGAGGCCTTACGGGCTGATGAAATTCATGGATGACAAAGGTTTTAAAAGATTCTTCAGATTGGATGACCAACTGAGCATCTCAAGCAATGAGACTCTATTAGAAATGCAAGGAAAGTTGGATCTATCAAATGCTGAAGAATTTGAATTTCACAGACAACTCCAAAATTAAATAGAAAAAAACAATTGAAAGCTTGAGAAGATATCAAGACAATCAAAGAAATAGAAAACATCTGCTCAGACTAGAGGAGCAACTTGATAATGATTATGAGAACTCTTTGTACACTTTACTTTGTTCAATTTTCAAATAATCTGTAGCACTTACTACTTTTATGTACCTTTACTAATATGTTCATTTAGGGTGTTTTGTTATCATTAAGTTTCTCTTAATTTATGGCTACAATTCCAGTAGACATAAATTGGGGGAGATTGTTAGGAATACGTTGTGAACTTGATGATAAGTTAAACAAAACACCTTAGTAGATTTAACTTAGTGTTTTTGTAGCTCTCGACGGATGTTCTAATATAGTCCCGATGGATGAACCTTATAGTCCCGACGGATGACAACTGAACATCCATCGAGAGTGTAGCTTATGTAATAATAAGTCTTGTAGCACATTTCTGCAAACAACAATGTACTAGTAGATGCAGTAGGATTCTTTGAGTCATGTTGACTACTAGATTGATATGCATAATAGGTTGGCTAATTGTAAATATAAGATGTCTTGTAATTCTATATAAGTGAAATAAAGTCAAGTGACCGAAAGGCTACCGACGGATGATCTACAAAGGCTCCAGATAGATAATCAACAAGGCTCCCGACGAATGATTAATACAGTCCCGACGTATGATAATATTCAAAATAGCAGTTGATAGTGACAACACAGTCACATGCGTCGGGGGTTTGCAAATGAAATGTGGCAGCCTAATTGCAGGATTTAGAGAACAAATAAGCATTACCATTTCCATGCAATTATGAAGATATTCAAAGATGTTGGATAGAGTAATGTGGCAGCATGAAGTTAGATTGGATTAAGTTTGTCTTATTGTCTTGTCTTACTATCATGTATCTTGGTGATATATAAACCAAGTGTAGCAAGTAGAACAATTTAAAAACTGAGGAAGCATAATTTTCAGAGGGATAGAAAAGGCTATATCTGTTAAAAATCTCTTTGTAATTCTGTAAGTTCTCTTATAAGAAGCTGTGTGCTATTCAAGCATCATAAAGTTCTCAACTTTATATATATCTCTGGTGGATAAGTTCAAATCCACCAGAAAGTTTTGAAGCTTTGTGTTTTATTGCTTTGTGTTTGATTTCTAGTTTATTCTCATTCCACACTTCTTGCAAAATCAAACATATTTATATATATTAAGGAAGAACAATCTTAAATCAGAAAAAGTAGCCAGAATTATATTCAACCCCCCTTCTGTAATTCTTGTTGCATTGTTTGGGATTAACAGAATACTTGTTCTAGAAATTAGTATGGTTAATTTAAAGGGCCAAGTGGACCCACTATTATGGAGAAGTTTCGATTGTTCCTAACCAAAGAGTGTAAATCTTGTTTGATAAGTTTAACGACAGAACCAACGTATGAAGAAATTATTCGTCCAATTCCTGAGATTTTAGAGTTTAAATAATTCATTTATTTAAAAGAAGCCTGGGTATGATCGAAGGAGATTGAGAAATTTCCAGACTTGCCTAAATAAAGAATACTGTTATTAGTAAAAGAGTTGATATATGGGATGATCAATAGTTAATTTATGTGGTACAGAAGAAATTCGAAGATATGATTGCAAATTCTGTAAGAATGCAATTATGGTCAAATAATTAAAATATTGAATGTAGAGGCACGATGTTAAAGATACAAGACTTAATAAATAGGAATCAATTACAGTGATCAATTTAAGAAGGCATTTCAACGGACTGTCTGAAATTATATGACTCGGAGTGGGATCTATTGATCGAACAAGCTTTAAAGGGGTTTATAAGTGAAATATGGATGGTGACCAATGGTACCATTCTTTTCTATAATACTACAGTGTATATTCTTCTTGACTCTTGAATAATTATAAACTTCTTTCATTAAAAGTTCTATGAGGTACTAAGAAAAAGAAGATTGTTGTATTTCTTTCCAAATAATTTTTCCCCTCAAGTTATATTTTCTGATTGAGATAAGCAGTGTTATGGTCTGACCCTTTGTCAGAATGAAGAAGAGTCTGGTGGGACGTCACCTAATCATGTGATGTATGCCATATGGTGCGAAAGACTCGTCATCTTAAGTACCAATCTGGTTATCTCATTTATATTCAAATCATTACTCATTCTTTCTTTTCACCTATTAGTTTACTGAATTAAGGATCCTTCTAGTTGTTTTGTTGCACTTTTGTTCTTTACAAAAGTTTTCCAATTAAAAATCAATCTACGAAGAATCAAGTGGACAAAGTTCCAGCCATTGGATTTACATGTTTCAAGTGCGGGAAACCAGGGCATATGACAAGAATTATAAATCACCAGCCTCATTCAGTGATGCGCTAAGAATTATGAAATCTACTCCGATAGCGAATAAGACTTCAAGAGAAAGAGTTTATGATATGTCTATGAAAGATGTTATTCAAAATACGGTTGTGATGGCAGGAATGGTTACTATGAATTCCTTATGTGCTAAAGTGTTAGTAGTGTTGAGAGTGACTCAATCAATTATTTCTCAAGATTTTGTTGATAAGTTGAATTGCCCAGTTGAACTATTAAATGAGATCATGACTATAAAATAATAAAATCAAGAACGTGTATATGATGATCAAGTGTGTATCTATTGTGAGATTGAGATTTCTGGCAATAAGTTGTGCTGATTTAATATCATTTAAGAGAGGAAAATTTGACATTATTCTAGGAAATGGACTGGCTACTTAAACGTGATGCTCAGATAGACTGTCATAATAAGAAGGTAATTTTGAAGACACCGGGCGAGCAAGTAGTGACATTTAGAGGTCAGAGGCAAGCAAAGAAGTTCCTACCGATGATTCAAGCTAAGAAGTTACTGTGACAAGGATGCGAGCATTTCATTGCTTATGTAATAGATAGAAATCAGGGTCCATCAAAACTTGAAGACATTCCAGTAGTAAATGAGTTTTCACATGTGTTCTTAGACGAGTTACCAGGATTTCCTCCAGATAGAGAAATAGAGTTCGCGATCGACTTAGCACCTGGGACAGAACCAGTGTCCAAGGCCCCATACAGAATATCGCCAGTTGAAATGAAGGATTTAGCAAAGCAATTGCAATAGTTGGTAAAAAAAGGAGTGATTTGACCTAGTGTGTCCCAATGGGATGCACCAGGGTTATTTGTTAAGATGAAAGATGGAAGCTTGAGATTATGTATCGACTATCGGGAGCTCAACAAACTTACTATTAAGAATAATTATCTGTTACCTTGAACCGATGAATTATTGATCAAATAAAAGGAGCAAATTATCTTTCTAAACTTAATTTGAGATCCGGATATCACCAATTGGAGATTAAACCCGAGGACGTACGGAAGACAACTTTCAAAACAAAGTTTGTAAGTGTGCATATAGATGGTATCTTGATTTACTCAAAATCAACGAAGGACCGTGCAGAGTATTTAAGGATAACTTTGGGAATTTTGGAAAAGGTCAAAAACACCCATAGAAGTGAGAAGTTTCTTAGGACTGGCAGGGTATTATTGAAGATTTATTCAATATTGCTCGAAGATTGCGACACCTTTGACGAAACTTACCAAAAAAATGAGAAGTTTATATAACGAGAAGTGTCAAGAAATTTTCAAGAATTGAAGAAAAGATTGAAGAAAGCTTGTAATCTATCGTGATGTTTCTCATAAGGGATTAGGTTGTGTCCTGATGCAGCACGATAAAATCATTGCATATTCGTCTAGAAAACTGAAACCTCATGAGCACAGGTATCCTACTTATGACTTGGGAACTGGCAACAATAGTGTTCGCCTTGAAGATTTAGAGACATTATCTATATGGAGAAAGATGTGAGATTTATACGGACCATAAAAGTCGAAATATATATTCAAAAAGAAGAAACTTAATATAAGACGACAAAGATGTTTGGAGTTGATTAAGGACTATGATTTCATGGTTAACTATCAACCAGGAAAAGCAAATGTAGTGGCAGACGCATTGAGCAAAAAGGAGAGATTGGATGTATTGATTGTGCCAGAAGAGTTATATAAGGAATTTTAGAATTTGGGATTGTAAATCATAATTTATAAGTCAAATGAAGAGAAGGTGTATAGTATGACCTTTTAGACGAAGTTGTTAGTAAAGATAAAGAGACGTCAAGAGAAGATAATGGATCAAGATATCAATCGTTTGGTAGAAGAAGAATTGTGCACTCAAAAGGATGAGCAAGGTATTCTCAGATTTTCTTTCAAAATTTAGATTCCATAAGAAATAGAGTTGGAAAATGACATTTTGTAGAAAGCTCATAATTCTAAGTACTCAATCCCTTCAGGGAGTACCAAGATGTATAAAGATTTAAAAAAGAATCATTGTTAGCTAGAAATGAAAAGGGAGAATTCAGATTGGGTTAGTAGTTGTTATATGTGTTAAACATGTAAAGCGACGCATCATAGACCCAATGGATTTTATAGTTGAATTACCAAGGATGAAAGTGAACCACGACACCACTTGAATTATAGTGGATAGATTAAACAAATCAGCTCATTTTCTGCCTATTAATGAAAGATTTTCACTGGAAAAGTTGGTTCACATGTATTTGAAGGAAATAGTAGTTTGTCATGGAGTCCATGTGTTTATTGTTTTGGGATCGAGATTTATGATTCAATTTAAGATTTTAGAGAAGTTTTCAAGAATGTTTGGGAACCAAGCTGAATATGAGTACAACTTATCATCCACAGACTGACAGCCAAAGCAAAATAACAATCTAGAATATTGAAGATATGTTACGTGTTTGTGCCATTGATTTCAAAGGAAATTGGAATAAGCACTTTCCCTTAGTAGAATTTGCTTACAACAACAGTTATTATGCCAGCATCGGAATGCCTCCCTATGAAGCTCTTTATGGACGCAAATGTCGATCACCGGTATATTGGTATGAAGACGGAGAACGTAAAATACTTGGACCCGAATTGGTACAACAGACAAAAGAAGTTGTCAAAGTCATTCAGAAAAGATTAATTGCGGCGCAGGATCATCAAAGAAAATATGCAAATCAATCAAGAAAGGATATGAAATTCAAAGACGGAGATTTAGTATTATTGAAAGTCTCACTGTGGAAAGGATTATCTAGGTTTGGAAAGAAAGGGAAGCTGAGTCCTAGATACGTTGGACCTTTTAAAATATTAAAGCGTGTCGGCAAGGTAGCTTACGAATTAGCGTTACTCCCGCATATGGAGCATATTCATAATATATTTCACTTATCGATGTTTAAGAAGTACAATCCATATTCTAGACATGTAATCGAGTACGAGCCGATAGCACTTCAGGCAGATTTGTCGTATGTTGAGAATGCAATAGAGATTTTAGAAAAGAGAGAGAAAGTGTTAAGGAATAAAGTTGTAAATTTAGTAAGAGTATTATGGAGAAATCCAAAGGTTGAAGAGTCAACCTGGGAGTTAGAAAGTGATATGTAAGAAAAGTACCCTCATTTGTTTATATAGAAGATTCTGAGGACAGAATCCTTTAAGGGGGAGGATGTAATATCCGAGATATATCGAGTAATTATTTTTTAATCAATAAATATTTATTATGTGATTATTATGTGAATTTTGGTGAATTATCTGGTAAATAGAATTGATGTTTGGATGTTTATATGTGATAAAATTTGAGTATTTTAATTTTTAACCAAAATATTGTATAGATAATTATAATATTTTTATGGTAATTTATATGTTGTTATATGATTTTATAAAGAAATTATAGATTTAATAAATTGTTTTTTGAGTAATTATAAACTATTTTATATAGCCAAGAATTGTCCAATTTCAACCTTTTTTGCGTTTTTACAACTCGGAAGTCACGGGAAAACTCCTTCCTAACCTAGTTTGATTATTCTGAACATTTTCTGTGTTTTGACTTTTTTGATCTGGAGTACGGTTTGACCCGTGCGAGTCCCGGTGCAAAATTTTTGATATGATATTCGTTTCAGTAAATCGATAAAACCCGTATTCTCGAGAGAAGGGATATTTTGATTAGAGCTTGCCGGTTTTTCCATCATCCAATCCAAAAAAAATGGAATGAAACCTGGCGAAAAGAAGTGCTACATTATCTTCTTATAGGATGTATAATAAGCAGCCCGATTTTGATAATTATCCTAAACTGGTACCAAATTGGATCAATTTTATTGTTATTTAGCGGCTAAGTAATCTATTTTTATATCCGATATGATCCAAAGGGGTACCAATATTTTGTAAGTATAAATAGCCTTTATCATATTTTATTTTATATAGATAATCATACAAAACAGTTAAATTATATAATTTACAGAGAAAAATCCTAATATTCGTCGCGTTCTTCAAAATCAAACCTAAAAATGAAGGCGTTATCGAAATCGAAATCCAGCATGTGAGTAACCGAATCGAAACTTGTGAAAAGAACTTTCATATTCTACAATCAATTTAGTGCATAAATCAACGTTATTTTCCTATATATTTATTTAAATTCGAATTAAATTATGATTAAAATATTAATTTATGATTTTGATGTTTTTGTGTGATTCGATGATTGTATCTTGTAGATAATTTTATTATGATCATTTTGGTATTTATATGTTGAATTTGGAGTTCAATAACATATAGAAAAGTGTGTTTGATTTTCGAATTAATGAAATTAGGGTTTATATAGTATGAATGTTCATAATTAAAAATTAGGGGTTTCAGTTCTGAGGGTTATAAGAGGAATTGATTGATACCATCTTGTAGATTGTTGAAAATAGGTTAGATTTATTGTTTTTGTTTGTTCAAACGATATCGGGATCGAATCACAGGAAAACCTTGCAACTGGCTAGTTTTTATGGCCGTTTGGCCGGACTTTCGATCTATCAAATTATTGTTTATAATAATAAGTGCTATATCGGGATGCAGGAATGAATTAGAGTGGGAATCAAACAAAAACCAGACCGAAGTAAGTCGTTTTGGCTGAGATTTGGGCTCACCGGAGTCCGGCGAATCACCGCCGAAATCTGGGCTAATTCTAGAAACCCGTCGGTGTTCAACCCGGACCTGGTTATGTTCATGGAAACCCGATTGAAAAAACCGGGTTTGATCTTCTTTTATTCTAAACTTCAATTTTAAAACTGTTTCTGGATTTTCTTTTTTTAAATAAATTCAGAAATTCATTATTTAATTTATGAAATTCATTTTTATTCCAAAAATTAATATTTTAATTCCAAAAATATTTTTTATTCAAAAATGAATTTGAATTATTTAATTAATTAATTTTAGTTAATAATGAATTATTTAATTAGTATATTAATTTAAATAGTAATTCATTAATTTATTTAATTAGTTATTAATTAATTTTAATTGATTATTAAATTGGATTTATATTTCTTTTGATTTAAAAATTCCAAAAAATAGTTTCGAGCTTTAATATATTTTTTTAAATTATTTTTAAGACTCGCTAATTATTATTAAATAATTTTAAAGTCAGATTCGAGTATTTAAACCTTGTTATTTATTTAAAAAATGATTCTAGTGCCCGTTTTAATTCCGAAAAATGTTCAAAAATTTGTATTAAATATCCGGATGATCATTTTAACCCCGAGTCTTCTTTGAAAAATTATTTTCATTGAATATCTGATGTGCTATGTGCTATATGTGTGCTTTATTTGACGGTTTTTATCGTAACTTTCAATCTGTACGTCGGATTTGGGTGAAACAAATGGTAGATAAAAGCTCATGATGTCTATGTGACGATTAGAATAATTTGAGATTGAGTATTAATAGATACTTGTGATGCCTAATAGAGTAAACAAGGCGTAGAAAAAGAAAGCCAGTGATCAGTAAATAGAACTGAAGCGTAGAAAAAGAATGCAAGTGATCGGTGAATAGAATTGAGGCATAGAAAAAGAAGACAAGTGATTGTTGAGTAGAACCATTAAACGAGTACACGTGAAGTTGGAAATCATTTGTGATAAGGCAAGTACTTCTTGAACCTTCTTCAGATATATTTTAAATACTCTGAATAATATTATTTTATATTGCAAATGCTTTGAATTATTTAACCTTGAATCCTGATCACCTCATCTGATATTTGAGCTGTAAGCCTCATTCTTCGTAAGCCATCGATTTGTTGATTTCCCAGATTTTGAACCACGCCAATACGATGCTACTCCACAAATACATATACACCATACACCAAACACTGAATAAAATTGCTTGAACATACAGAGACTTATATATTCTAAAACACCTTGAAACATCAAAGAACTAAACCTTGTACAACCATGGAACTATTGTTCATTTATTCTTCTCCGGGCTTGACGCCATTCTTTGTACATACCTTGATATACCCTGGAAATACCTACGAATTGTTTCATGCTCTGAGATAAATGCTTTATCAATGTAATTATGATTCTATTTTATTGAATTACAATGTTTATCATATTGAATCATTTTAGAATTAGATGGTTTTATAAATATAGACTAGATTTGTGGCCAGACTAGATTCGTGGTCATATTAGGCCAATATGTGCCTTAGATCTAGTATAGAGAGCAGAGCTGTGTGCCTTGCTCGGGGTTAGTACCTGACTAATCAGCAGCCTAACCTTAGTTTTAAAATTTAAAATGAATATCCAATTTTAATGATTACTTGACAAGAAACTTGATTCTTCTGAATTATTCCAATTGATCATTGTTAAACCTCAGTTATTATTATTATGACTTGATGAGCTAGTTAGCTCACTCTTGCAAATCTGTTTATGTTATTCTACAGTTAAAAAGAAAATGGTTGGTAGCGAGGATTCCCAGTCCAGTGTACATGCTAGGATTCCAGATTAAGTTGGATCGAGCTAGAATGAGCTTTATGTTTAGTTTTGAGTTATATAAGCTTGTAATAATGCTTTCACTATCAGTTTTAAGTTAAACTGGTTGGGATTTGGTACGATGTAATAAAAGTTAAGATGGTGGTTTATTTTCATACTTTAATATATTGCGATCCGTGGTTATGGTAAGTAGGGTCATTGTATATATTACTTTTATAAACAAGTTTATATATTGGGTGTGTGTGTGTATGTTGTGAAACCTAAACTTCTGACCTGAATTTGGAGGGTGTCACATCCAATCACCCTATTGGACATAACACTATTAAGAATGATATGTAAAAAATGTCTCACTTTTGCATCTTTCATAATTGATGAAAGATCATCAGGAGAATAGTCTTTTTTGTCCATGTCAACCATCTTTTCTTCTTGACCAGGGACATCAAAAACCAGCTTTATGGGCCTGTGAGGACCGTCATAAATCATGTTCAGATACTCAGGTACTGTTGCTTCTAGATGCATGGTCATCTTGACTTTCCAGATTGGATTATTCATGTACCTTCAATATTGGAACCTTAATAGCCTCATATCTGCTCATATTGTGGTTGATATGGTTTGTGGTTGGTGGTGGTGGGGGATTTTGTTGAGTTTCTTTATCTGCCATTAATGAATATTTTATGGATCTTAAACTATTTGTATATCAATAGAAAACTCTGATACCAATTGTTAGGCCTTAAGTCGACTGTAGAGTGAGGGTGAGTACAGTTTAAATAATTAAATTGATTTAAACAACTCAACAGAATGAAAAGTTTCTATATTAATGAATAAAAACTGATTACCATACCCTCTCAGAGGATGAATAGATATTCTTGAGAGCTACTAACACATATAGTGTAAACCTAAACTATGCATATATACTGCACAGCTGCACAATCAATCTAGAAGATATGTTATAATTGAATAAGGAATCCTAATACATATCCATCTATTGATTTCTATAATAAGTAAAGTCATACATCGACATATCTCTGCAAATATATCCTCCTTTAATATCTCATAATTTCTAGCTTGACAAATACTGATATAAACAAATACCGATGGCAAATACTGATTAGCAAATACTAACAATAAATATTGATGACATCATCTCTATCAAACTTTGATATCAAATGTTGATGGAAAACTCTGAGAGCTAAATACTTATATCATCAATTTATTCTAACATATTGATTCAATGAATAATATCTCTCTTTAATGAATAATATCAATTTTATTATATAGTCAAAAACCTTAATTCCTACTTTTCAGACTTTTACAATATAATTCACTAAATGGTTTGGAGAATGTTTGAGAAAATGTTGCAGGGCTAACATCATAACAAGCTAAAAGAAGGAAAGTGGAGAAGACTTGTTAAAGAAGATTTTTTTCAGATTGGCTAATCAGGATATAAAATCTTATGCTCAGATAAGTTTTTCTTTATTTTGCATGACTTGCTATGTTATAATGATGAGTTTAGAAGTGTATGACTAGATAAATATGCCTGCATGCTGTGTGTTTTCCTGATTAATCTTGATTTATGTGCACTAGCATAGTTGTCATTTATATGTGTCTCCTAATTTTGGAGAAAATTAATTGATCTATTTTCTATTTAAAAATTGATTGGTTATCTCTCTACAAAATTAAGGTGTATCTTCATATTTTCTTCTCTCTCTCTCTCTATCTCTCTTTCATCTTTATAAATAACCAATTCTCTATCCCTCTCTTCACATTCACAAAACCCTCTCATTCTCTACTTCATATCAATATATTTTAGGTAATGAATACAACACAGGGGGTGAATGTGTTTTTGAATATTTTAAGCTTTTGAACTGCTATGGATATGGTGAACAAAGCAATCTAATTTGTAAAAATAAAGTGTTTTAGCAGAAATTATAAAAAACATGCACATAAACACACTATCTTCAAAACTCACTTAATTTTATACTAAAATCAAGTATGCCTTGCTACAAATTTCTGGGTTCTTTGTTGATAAAGAACTCAACTTCTTCGTTGAGAGAGTTACAAGAAATTCTAGATATGTTTATTACAACCTAAAACAAAGCATCCAGTGTTTACTTTCTAAAACAGTAAACACATATTTTACACAGCATGCAATAGCATGTACTAAACCCTACTTTAATTTATCTAAAGCTTTCCATTTTTGGATTAGTATAACTTTGCAAATCATGCATGTCTGTGACTCTCCTTTGTCAATTAATCTTGGCTTTTGATCTTATACTCTTCAAGATGCTTTTGTAGACTTTTAAAATTAGTGATTGATTTGTTTGTTGATTGATAATCTTGGATCTTTAACTAGTCTGCATTCTATACTTGAGGTTAATATCGATATCTCCAGTTTGTTATACAGAGAACTCGACATCTCGATAATTATAATGACTTATCGAGATCTCTTATTTCTCTATAGTTGTTTTGACTTATTGAAGTCTCCGATTTCCCTATAAGAGAATTTGGCTTGTCGAGATCTCTGAATTTCTGTATGTAGAAAAGACTTGTCGATATCTCTGAAATCTCTATAGGCATTTGACTTATCGATATCTCTGAGATCTCTAATGAGAGTTTGACTTGTCGATATCTCCAATCTTTACATCTTCAATTTGACTTGTCGATATCTTTGAATTCTCTATTGCATAAATGACTTGTCGATATCTCCAATCTTCAAATCTTCAATTTGACTTGTCGATACCTCTGAGACTTCTCTATAAGCTAATTTTGGCTTGTCGATAAGTCATTCTGGAGTTCTTGAATGACCTTTCTATATGACTTGATCCTAGACTTGTAGATTTCTTGACTTAAAATGTTTTTCTCAAAACAGATTTATTCAAGTCCAAGCTTTTTCACAATATCTCTGAGCATGATCTTCATGATCTTCTTCCAAAGTTTATTCTTAGGCTTGAGACTGTTTACAGAAAAATACTCAAGTCTAATCTATTGACACTTTTACAGACTCAAGTAATACAATATAAAATACAAACTTAGATTATCATGCAACTTACTTAGGGCTGTCAATTTGACTTAGTCTTGTAATAGTACAAGCATGTCTTGCACAACAATCTCCCCCAGTTTTTGAGAAGATTTCTTATCACAAATTCATGCCTGATAATAAGACTAACCCCAAGCTACAATGGACATTAAAACATTACATACAAAATTGACAGAATTATAACTTTTATATATTAAGTGATTTCTTGAGTTTGAAAGATACATTCATCAAACAAATTTCTCATCTCATGTTTCTTCTCTAATGAGGTCCTTTAGTTTTACAAGTACTTCCAGTTTCTCTATGATTGGTGTCCCTCTTAGAGCTTATACAAGTTTGAGCTTATCATCTAGTGGATAACTGTTCAAGCAACCAACCCTAATTCTTGTGAATCTGTCAACCCTGATGTTTAAAAATTATCCATCCTTGGTAATTTTGCTCATCCCCTTTGCCTTGAATTCTTCAGATCTTTGTATTTATATTTTTATTTCCTTAATATACTTTCTTTTCCTCTCCTCTCTTTCATCCTTATCTCATGCTCTTCTTTCTTCCCTTTCTACCAACCATTCAGCCAAAACAGATCTACATGCCTTAGTTGTAGTATCCTTGTCCTTCAGTAAGCTTATCACCCTTTTGATCTCTGTGGGTGAAAATGTGTTTATTAAGTTTATGCCAAGAAATGTGAAGGTTCCATCCTGATAGTAGATTCTTACTTCCCTTAATGTTACAACCCAAACTCTGACCATTTCTTCAGCTAATTGTTGAAAATAGTCTTCATCTGAGGTGCACCAGTTCAGAGGTAGAAAATCACTTTGATTGAAACAGTTCCGGCAGTAACTTGCATTTTCTTTGGTTTTCTCATAACAGATTTGTAATGAATTTTGGTTGGTGGCTTAACAGAAGGTAGGTTTGAGACTTTCTTTAGAGATGTTTGGCTTGAGGTGATTGGAATTTTCAGTAAGGTGTTAGCACTTTATTTGTACAGAAATTTGGGCTTAGAGGTTTGAGGTGGTTTGGTTTTTAAGTTTGTTGGCTTAAAGGATTGAGCTTGATTGATTTGGATTTGTAGGGTTTGCTTTTGTGGTTCTGATCCATCTTCCTTGTTTTTCCTTCTTCTCTCTTATCCTCTTTTCTTAGCATCTCCCTTTTTCTCATCCCGCTTCTTCTCTTTGCTACCAGTTGCTCAAGAAGTTTGACTTGGATTTGAGCCAGAAGGTGGTTTATCATCTTGCTTCTGCTCATCATCATCCTTGTCATTCTTTAAATTATAATATGAAGTAGGCAACATGGTCTTTGCATTTTCAAGATATCTTCTCATGATTCTGATCATCTCCTCATCTTCAGGTGACTTGTTTGCCTTGGTCTTGAGATCAGTTTCAAGAGTCGTTATCAATCTCACATTATTTCTTACACAATTCTTTGGAACTGTGAAGTATCTGCATTTTCTGGATTATGAACAGATGTAGGCAATCCTCTTTCTAGGATAGAGATAGGCTTCAGGAAAAGCAACTATCTGAGCATTCTTGAGTTCTTTTAGAAATTGAGTGTCTTATGGAATCACTGTATGTAATTTATCAATCATTACATCCAGTGCTCTCAATTTTTTAAAGATTGAAGAGAGACGCCTGTAGACATCTGTCCAGGCCATAATCATTTACATTTGCAACCATCCTTTTCTCCAGAAAATTATCAACTTTGACAATGACCACTCTGATAAAGTTGATGTTAGTCAATGCTCTTTTGTAGGTTACATAGTTGTTGTGAAGAGATGCTCTTAAGAATGATAGAAGTTCCTTAAATTCTTGATCTTGACAAGGTCCTTCTGCAGCTTTTAGAAGTCTGTCTTTCCCAACATCTTTAGATAATTGAGCTTTAAAAGAGCTTTGACCAGTGTAAGTTGATATCAATTTGCTAATCTCCTTTGATTTACCAACATCTTTGAATTGTTGAATCCTAGCTTCTATCTCCCCATTAGTCCTGTTGACATTCATGAGTAGGGGAGTTGGCAATTGTGGCCTCACAGCCTCAGGAAGTGCATGCAATGGAATTTTGAGCTTTCCCATGATAGCTCCCAAAAACACAGAATTTTGCATTTGTAAATACTTGTGGGAGTCCACCAAGGTATGGATATCTTCCTGTTGACTCTGCACCAGAGAAGTGAGAGCTTGGACTTGAGCTGTGAGTGAATCTTTAGAAGACTACAGAGTTGAAACTTATTGTTGGAGAGCTTGCAGTTGGAGATTTGATGAAGTGGCAGATTCTGGTTGAGAGCTTGAAGGTACTGAGGTGCCAAAGGTTGCTTGCACAGCTTCCTTTATGCCTTCCATGAGCAGTGTAGAAGGCTCATACCTACATTGATAAACTTGGTTCAATTTGAGCTTTGTATAATTGGAATTTGCAATATAATGTTGAACCACCTCATGCAAAGCTATAAGGATTGTCTGAGATTTTTGACATCTTTTTCCACAGAAGTCAAATCAAATCTTGCCATTTGGTCAGCAAAATGTTGAAATTTAGAAGTGATCTTGACTTGAGAAGGAATAATCGCATCCATCATCTCTCTCACCAGCTTTCTGATCTTTTCTTGATGACCAGTTAATGTTAATTCTAGAGCTTTACCAAATAGGTGAAAAGCTTTAAGTTGAGCCTTGTGAACCTCATTAACTACATCATAGACTTCCTCAAGAGTTAAGACTTTTGCATTACTTCCCAGTATGGTCAGGTAGTCTTCCCTGAATTTTTCCAAAATAGCTTCCATCTCAAGATTGTAGTCTTTGTTCAGCCAAGCATCACATTCGCCACCCTGTTCAACTTCATTAACAATTTTAGCTTGTTGTTCTTGGACCCCTGTTTGATATGTGAGCATTATGGCCTGATAATCCTGGTTGGACATATCTGAAGTTAGCAGCTGTTGAGAGATTTGAGCAAGTCCAGAAAGCTGATCAACTAGAAGATCATCTATAGTTGTTGGTTGAGATTTACCTACCTATAACTATTGGGAGATGAGGTGTGGTTGTTGTGGTTGAGAAGTAGAGGGTTGATCTGTTGGGTTGGAACCACCTGTGATTGAAGTCACAGTTTGACTCACAGATTGATATGTGGTTTTGACAGTTTGTTGTTCCACACTTTTAGTGGGAACCTCCACTTGAATTGGAGGGGAGTTAGCTAGGTTACTGTCATGTACTCTAGCCTCAAACCCTTGTGTTTCTTTCAAAACAATGTCACTTGAAAGTTCTGTACTTGCCTCCCCCATAGCAGGATCATTGGAAATTGAACTCTTAGCTTCAACTGTGAGAGCAATCTAAGCTAGGGTTGTGAGGGGAGTTGTTCCCACAAGAGGAACCTCCAATTGAATTGGAGATGATTTAGATAGCTCCCCCTCAGGAGTACTACCCTCAAACCTAACAACCGGTGAAGGTTGATTTGCACATGAAGGTGCATTCGTATCTATCATAGGGTCTTCAGTGAAAACTAATGAAACCCTTGTGTTTGTGTTGGTGTCATCAAGGTCTACCCCAGCATGTAGCCTCTCACCAACTAAATGTGGTTTCTGGGTGGTGAGCACAGTTTCTCGAACCATGTCACTTGAGGTTGGCAACACTTGAGAATCAGATTCAAGTGTTCGAGTATAGGATGAAATTTTTTTAGAAATTAGACTTTGAATCTCAGATTGGAGTGTTGGTAGCTCCCCCTGAGTACAAGAGGGAGCTTCAAGTGATGTGCTCTCCTTGTGTGTGCTGTTAAGTGGCATTTATATCCACTTAGAATGTCCTATAAAGGTTCGAATTGGTGTTTTGTACTCAAGTTATTTGTGTATTTGACGTGTTTTTGTAGTGTTTTGCATTTCAGGGCATAGTCGGAAGCGGGAAGGGTTTTATAATGTTTTTATGCTTGGAATGGTGTTAGGAAGGTGCCTTGGATGAATGCTCGATGATCTCCATCAAAAACCAGCAAAGAAAACAAAGTTCAGAAGTTTTTATAGAAGGTCAGCGCGCCCGCGCTGTGATAGTGCGTGCCTGCACCAGAATAGCAGGAGGACAGCGCGCCCGTGCTGGGAGATTACGCGACCGCTCCAGGATGAATTCTGAGAATCCTGATTCTTGTTTGATTCTGATTGTAGGAGGCCCAGGACGATTCTACATAATATATAAAGTCTAAATAAGACGTTTTTTATAAGAGAGACTAAGGAGAAGATGTCGAGAAGACCTAGGAGCATAATTACAACAAAAGAGAAGAAAAGCTTTTTTATACTTTTGATTCTTTAATTGAGTTATAATCTTGGATGTTAGTTTTCTTGTTTGTTGAACCTAATACTCTTGTTTAACGTACTTTAATTATTATTCAGTTTATAAAGACTTATTTATTATACCATGCTTTCATCAGAACCCGCGATGATGATGAGTTCGATTATGGGCTAATCGTTATCATGGGGTTTCAATGGATTTACTTATAAAATTCAATAGTTAATTTTTTTTGATACCTTAGTGTGTGGTGACTGAATGATATCCTAGTATTAGCTTATTCGTCTTACTAGCGTCGCGAACTTATAAAATAGCGTGTTAATCTCTATTGAAGTGAAAGTGAATATAGAGGCTTAGAACTTGCCATGCTAGCATAGGTTCATGTATTTGATATGCATGATTCGTAGGTAATTTTAACCATCTTACTTGCCATATATAATCATGATAGATAACTTGTGCATTAAACCGTTATGTTGTCAAATTATATAGATATATAGGGTCTCAATATAATTGGTGTATATTCAGCTTCAATCTCTTTTTTGGATGTCTGGTAGTAGGGTATTCGTACAACAAAAGTTAGCATTTACTAGTTTCGTGTTATCTGATTAGTTTCATCACCATTGCATGTTAAGGTTAAGAATAAAAAGGCTATGGAATGAAATATTTAATGAAGTTAGAATCCCATGTTCGTGTTATATAAGTAAATCAACCTTAATTCTCTTAGCTAATATTAGTTAGTATATTCTCATAGTTATAAACAATCTCAATTTGTTATCATCTTAGCATTGAATAATAACCATACCATTGTTGTATAAGCGCATAAATTGAAGTTAACCTAAAAGAGTCTCTGTGGGAATGAACTAGAAATAATTCTATATTTCTTGCGAATGCATATACTTGCGTATAATTTAGCGCATGTTTTCATCCTAACAAGTTTTTGGCGCCGTTGTAGGGGACTCGTGGTTTACTTTTAGTTTATGTGCTTGACATCAGTGGTCGTTAAAGTTCACTGACTCGGATATTTTACTTACGTGTTTGTTTGTTTCTTTTTCAGGTACTCTAGAGAGCGTGTATGCTAACGCATTCTCGATCTCGAAAGAGAACACTTGATAAAGCAGAGAAAGTAGTGGAAGAAGTTCTTGTTAGGGAGAAAGTTGAAGAAGAAGCTCTTATTGCAATGGGAGAACCAGAAGCAAATCCGTAAGCTTTGATGGATTACTCTCAACCAAAGATTAATAATATTCAGTCTAGCATTGTCAGACAAACCATCGCGGCTAACACTTTTGAAATCAAGGCTAGAATAATTCAGATGGTGCAGAACTCGGTTTAGTTTAGGGGTTCACCAACGGAAGATCCCAACATGCATATTAAGGATTTCATCGAGATCTGCGACACTTTCAAATTCAACAATGTGTCTGAAGATGATATAAAGTGAAGGCTTTTCCCATTCTCTCTGAGGGATAAAGCTAAGTGTTAGTTGCATTCTCTACCATCAGGCTCTATTACTAAATGGGAAGATCTTCCTCAAAATTTAAGTTCTATCCTGTGGCGAAGTCTACTGCGATCAGGAATGCTCTTACACAATTTGCGCCGCAATCATGAGAGTCTTTGTATGAAGCTTGGGATCGTTATAACGAGATGCTTAAAAAGTGTCCTCATCATGGGATGCCTGACTAGATGATTATCAACTGCTTTTATAATGGCTTGAGAGCATAGTCTAGACCCATGCTTGATTTTGCATCAGGTGGAGCCTTATGGGCCAAGAGCTACGATGAAGCTTATGAGTTGAGTAAACTGATCGCTGCTAATGAATACCAGAACCCTTCTCAGAGACTTAATCAAGGCAAAGTAGCAGGAATTTTAGAGGTGGATTCCACTACTGCGATAGCTGCTCAGCTTAAGGCTTTGATGATGAAGGTGGATTTTTTGGCTAATTATGGAGTTAATCAGATCACTAATGAATCATCTTAGTTTGTTAGCAACTTTCAAAGGTCGCAGCACCCAGTGCCAGCCATCTATCATCCCAACAACCACAATCATCCTAACTTTAGCTAGAGTAACACTCAGAATGCGGTTCAACAGCCTTATCAGTAGTATGTAGCAAATCAGTACAACCCTCTTGGTTTTCAACACCCACAATATGCTCCAAGGTAACAACTCCAACTTCAGTAGTTTCCCCATGGAGGTACAAGTCAATCTAATGAAAAATATGAATTGGAGGAATTGAGGCTCATGTGGAAGAGCCAAACGGTTTTTATTAAGACTTTGGAGAATAAAATTGGGCAGATTGCCAATGTCTTGCTGAATCGTCAACCTGGTACTCTCCCTAGTGATAGAGAAGTTCCAGGAAAGAAGGAAGCAAAAAAGCAGGTTAAGGAAATTACATTGAGGTCTGGAAGGGTTGTAAGCCAAGAAAAAGCTCAAGTTTCAGAATCTGAAGATGTGGCTGAAGAAGATGTGCAAAAAGAAGCAGAAGTGGAACCAAGGAAGAAAACTGTGGAACACACTCCTCCTAAGGGTAATACAGGGGAGAAACAGTTCTATCCTCCACCTCTTTTTCCTAAGAGGTTACAAAAGCAAAAGGTTGATAAGCAGTTTGCGAAGTTTCTGGAAGTGTTCAAGAAACTTCATATTAACATACCTTTCGCTGAAGCTCTTGAATAGATGCCTAGTTATTTGAAGTCTATAAAAGGTATTCTCTCTCAAAAAGTGATGCTCGATGACTTAAAGACCGTTGCTCTAACGGAGGAATGTAGTGTTGTGTTGCAATAGAAGTTGCATCCAAAGCTTAAAGATCCTAGAAACTTTACTATTCCCTGTACCATTAGAAACTTGTCATTCAACAAATGTTTATGTGATTTGGGTGCTAGCATCAATCTGATGCCTTTGTCTGTCTTCAAGAAGTTGGATTTACCTGATCCAAAGCCTACTAATATGTCCTTGCAGTTGGTCGATCATCTATTACATATGCACGAGGCATTGTGGAGGATGTCTTGGTCAAGGTGGAAAAACTCAGCTTTCCTGCTAATTTTGAAATTCTTGATTTCGAGGAGGATAAAAAGATTCCCATAATCTTGGGAAGACCATTCTTGGCTACGGGCCGAACCTTGATAGATATGCAGAAGGGTGAGCTCACTATGCGAGAGCTAGATCAAGATGTGACTTTCAATGTATTTAATGCCATGAAATTCCCTACTAATGACGAAGAGTGCTTAAAAGTGAATTTGGTCGATTTTATGGTTACTTCAGAACTTGATCAAATGCTAACGTCTAATGCCTTAGAGAAGGCCTTGTTGGGGAATTCAGATAATGAAGATGATGAAGGTGATGAGCAGTTGCAGTATTTGAATGATTCTCCTTGGAAGCAAAGGTTGGATATGCCTTTTTAATCTCTTAGAATGTCAGAACTGAAAAGGCTGAGGGGCGTCTCAAGCCATCTATCGAGGAAGCTCATACACTCGAGCTTAAACCATTACAT
The DNA here is from genome assembly GCF_009905375.1 of Apium graveolens. NCBI lineage: Eukaryota > Viridiplantae > Streptophyta > Magnoliopsida > Apiales > Apiaceae > Apium > Apium graveolens. The sequence goes on from NC_133656.1 coordinate 47,702,592, forward strand.
GAGCACTTAAGGTATACTTTTTAGGTGATGCCTGTACTTTTCCTGTTATTATTATATCTGACCTTTCAGGTAGTGATGCGGAAAAGCTTTTGAGAATTCTAAAAGATTTCAAATCGGCAATTGGATGGACTATAGCAGATATCAAGGGAATCAACTCTTCTTATTGCATGCATAAAATTTTGCTAGAAGAAGGAAGCAAGCTGACTGTTGAACAACAGAGGAGGCTAAATCCGATAATGAAAGAGGTTGTGAAGAAGGAAATTCTCAAGTGGCTAGATGTAGGGATCATCTATCCTATTTCTGACAGTTCTTGGGTGAGTCCAGTTCAATGTGTGCCGAGGAAATGAGGCAACACAATTGTTGCTAATGAGAAGAATGAGCTCATTCCTACTCGAACACTCATGGGGTGGAGAGTTGGCATGGATTACAAGAAGTTGAAAAAAGCCACGAGGAAGGATCACTTTCCTCTTCCTTTTATTGATCAGATGTTTGACATGTTGGCTGGGCATGAGTACTACTGTCTCCTGGATGGCTATTCAGGTCATAATCAGATTTGCATTGCTCCAGAAGATCAGGAAAAGACTACCTTCACTTGTTCGTTTGGTACTTTCGCCTTCAGAAGAGTTTCTTTTGGGTTGTGTGGTGCACCTGCCACATTTCAGAGATGCATGATGGCTATCTTCTCTGACATGATTGGTCAAAATATGGAGGTGTTTATGGATGATTTTTCCGTGTTCGGGGATTCTTTCGAAGAGTTCTTGAAAAATCTTGGCGCAGTTCTTAAAAGGTGTGTTGAGACCAATCTGTTTCTCAACTGGGAGAAATGTCACTTTATAGTGTAGCGGGGCATTCTTCTTGGGCACAAGGTCTCTAGTATGGGTCTTAAGGTGGAAAAAACGAAGGTGGGGATCATTGAGAACCTACCTCCACCAATTTTTGTTAAGGGAGTCCGTAGTGTTCTTGGTCATGCAGGCTTCTATAGGCCGTTCATCAAGGACTTCTCTAAAATCTCTAAACCATTGTGCAATCTGCTAGAGAAAGATGCTCCTTTTAAATTTAATGATGAGTGTCTAGCTGCTTTTGAGATCTTAAAGAAGAGCTTAATCATGGCACATGTCATAACTGCACCTGATTGGGATGAGCCTTTTAAAATGATGTGCGATGTAAGTGACTATGCAGTTGGAGCAGTGTTTGGACAAAGGAAGAACAAAATATTTCATGTGGTCTACTATGCTAGGAAGACCCTCAATGGTGCTCAACTGAACTATATTACTACTGAGAAAGAACATTTAGCCATTGTCTATGGTTTTGAGAAGTTTCGGTCTTATTTGCTTGGGACAAAGGTGAAAGTTTTCACTGATCACGTTGTTATTCGCTATCTTGTCTCGAAGAAGGACTCGAAACCTAGATTGATTTGATGGGTTCTTTTACTTTAGGAATTTGAGTTGGAGATCAAGGATGGGGAAAGGTAATGGGAATCAAGTCGCTGATCATCTCTCTCGGTTTGAATATCCTAGTATAGCTTCTCAGGATAAGTCAATTATTAATGAGTCTTTTCCCGATGAGCAGTTGTTTGGGGTGCAAGAGGAAGAACCGTGATTCACAGACATTGTGAACTACCTTGTGAGCAATATTATACCTCCAGACTTGTCTTCCGCTCAAAGGAAGAAGTTTCTTCATGAGGTGAAGTGGTAAATGTGGGATGAGCCGTTTCTGTTTAGGCAAGGAGCTGACCAAATCATCAGGAGATGTATTCCGTATAGCGAGACGGAGGGTATCTTGCAAGAATGTCATTCGACTGTTTATATGGAGGCCACTATGGTGGAGAGAAGACAACAGCTCATATCCTTCAAGCAGGATTCTTCTGGCCTACATTGTTTAAGGATGCGCATCGGTTCATTTTAAAGTGTTATCGCGGCCAGCGTGTGGGTAATATGTCTAAGAGGGATGAGATGTCTCTGAATGTGCTTCTCGAGGTTGAGGTCTTCGATGTTTGGGGAATTGACTTCATAGGGCCATTTGTCTCATCTTGCAATAATTAGTATATCTTGTTGGCGGTTGATTATGTGTCAAAATGGGTGGAAGTCAAGGCTTTGCCAACAAATTATGCAAAGGTAGTGGTTAATTTTCTTCACAAGCAGATATTCACAAGATTTGGGACTCCAAGAGTCATAATCAGTGACAAGGGATCACTTTTCTGTAATCGCAAGTTCACTGCTATGATGCAGCAATATAATATGAATCATCGCATTGCTACAGCCTACCATCCTCAGACTAATGGTCAAGCTGAGGTGTCTAACAGAGAGATCAAGCTTATTCTAGGGAAAGTTGTGTGTCCATCGAGGAAGGATTGGTCTTTGAAGCTAGATGAAGCTGTTTGGTCATATCGAATAGCATACAAGACTTCGCTAGGCATGTCTCCGTTTAAGTTAGTTTATGGTAAAGGATGCCATTTTCCTGTTGAGCTAAAGCATAAAGCGTATTGGGCTTTGAAGAAACTGAACCTCGATTTGGATGCAGCTGGTAAGAAAATGATGCTTCAATTGAGTAAACTCGATGAGTTTCAGCTTCAAGCGTATGAGAACAACAAAATATATAAGGAGAAAGTCAAGAGGTGGCACAATAGGGATCTAGTGCTCAAATTATTTGTGCCGGGGCAACAAGTTCTTTTGTTCAACTCTCGTCTCCGTCTTTTTCCTGAAAAGTTAAAGTCGAGATGGTCAGGGCCGTTTGTTATCAAAACTGTGTTTCCACATGAAGCGGTGGAGATTTTTGAAAATGATCCAGGCCAAGCGTTCAAGGTGAATGGATAAAAGTTGAAGCATTACTATGGGAATATGGCAAACCGGGAGGTGGTTAGTGCCATTTTATTGTCAACTTGATCTCGGGATTCTAAGTCAAGCTAGCGACGTTAACCAAGCGCTTCTCGGGAGGCAACAGAAGCTTGTTGTACATTAGTAGGAGTTAGAAGAAAGAAAACAATGAAAAAAATCAGAAAAGCAGAAAAAAATAGGGCAGTTTGGCAGAAGCACGGCCTCCCATGCTGCCAAGCGAGGTGGCCACGATAAAAGTCCAGAGAGTGCGCGCAGCCACGCTGGTATGTGGGGCAGCCGTGCTGGTTTAACAGTAGCACGACGCGCCCGCACTGCAAGGCAAAATCACCCAGATTTTGTTCTTCCACTACCCTAATTCTACTCTAAATCAATTTTTAAACCTACCCATAACCCCCACTAACCCACAACCCACAATCACAAACCACTTCTAATTATAAACCCTAATCTCTATATATATACACAAAATTATATACAACCATCCCCACCACATTCATAATTCTCAAACACATAAATCTCTCTTACACACATCTTTTCTCTCAAACTTATTCGAATTCAATGGCACCCAAGAGACAAAGAACCCAAGTTAGTAGCAGCACCATCGATTCTTTTAGTGTTGAGGGTGTGAGGCCTAGGTTTGCAACTCCAGAGGCTGAGGGGGAATATACGAGGCTATTATCGAAGCCCATAGCCAAGGAGTGAGGTTTCCTTCCATCGGGGAGAGATGGTAAGGTGCTTGAGATGATTATGGAGATGGGTTGGATTGCTTTTTGTGAGGCACCCGCCGCTGTGCCCATGAGTGTGGTTCGTGAGTTTTACGCGAACGTGAAGGCGGATAAGAATGGGTACTCGGTGGTTAGGGGATTGATGGTGGATTATACTGTGGATGCGATTCGGAGGGTGATTAACCAGCCTGAGAGACAACCAGGTCAGGAGGATTGGGTGACGAAGACTAGGGAAGATTTTGACTTGGACATGATTGTTGCTACTCTCAGCGTTCCCGACACTCACTAGAAGTTCAAGAAGGGGTCGAACGAGTATGCTCTTTTCCCAGCATCGTGCATGAACAGGTATGCCCGTGCATGGAACTCGTTTATTTGTGCTAACATTATGCCTTCATCACATGTGCATCATGTTATGGTGGACCGGGCAAAGCTGTTGTGGGGTATTTTGCAGGATGATTATGTGGACTTGGGGTCCATTATTTTTCAGGGGATTTTGAGGTTTCTGCGAGGGAGCACTACGGGTTCTATTCTGTATGCATCGATTGTAATGAAGCTGTGTGTCACGGTTGGAGTGCATTGGCCTGAATACGAGCTGTTGCAGATGCCTAGTTCCCCGATTGATAGTTCGATGACAGCAGTGATACAGGAATGGTATGGGGGAAAGGCTGATGAGAAGGGGCTCGGTTACTCTTATGATAACTTGCCGGGTGGACGGCCAGCTGATCAGACATATGCTGGTGGTTCTGCTCAGGCTAGTAGAGCAGCATGGAGACATCAGAGGGGAGAGGCCGGTTTTTCGCAGCAGCAGCAGCAGGATGTTGAAAGCAGTGCTGGTTTGAGTTCAGCATAGTATAGGAACTTGATGAGGAGGATGGATGCAATGCATGACATCCATAGTAGGTTTGCACAGGACCTTAACCGGGCGTTGGGTACAACATTCAGAGCCACATGAGTTGACATCCAGTGGCTAGTTTTTGGTGAGGAATCTGTGTACCCACCTCCTAAAACTCCTGACACTCCACCCGTTGAGGGTGATGATCCTGATTCCGAGTAGGTATGCCTGATTCCTTACTATTACCTTCACTGAGGACAGTGAATATTTTAAGTTTGGGGGTGGTAGTTAAGGAATATATGTTATGTGTGTGTCCATATAGTTGCATATTCATGATAGTTTAGTTCATATAGTTATATATTTGCCATGTAGTAGTTTTTTTATTATTATTTTGCATGATAGTATGTTGCATATAGATTGCATGTGCATTATTTCATGATCCCTTAAGTTTACTTTACCGATTGATTTGTGATATTGATGCTAGTGTAGTGATGTCGTATAGAGGGATATTAAGTCCTATCGAGTTGATTTACATGCTAGAAGCAATAAAAATTTCACTAAGTCTTATAGGTTGCTTGAGTGCTAGATCATGATCATGTTTTGTTTGTTTGTCGAGGTTTAATCACTTATTTATATATAGAATGTATGATATTCTCTTAGTGCCGTAATAACATGGATATTTAAAAAATTGGGGAAAACATTAGATTTCATTGCTAGTTGTTATGGCTAGGTGTCAAATGGATGGTAGCCGGCTCATATTTATATGAGTAGTCTAGGGTTGAATGAGATGAAGCGAAACACACTTTTTTAGAAATTGTTGAAAAAAAGAGAAAAAAAATAAAAAAAGGAAAGAAAAAGAAAAAAATATGTGTTATGCGTAATTGATCACGAGTTGGCTCTTTAATACTCGAGTTATTAAGTTCTTATGGGACTTTGTTCCTAGTGACCTAAGGCTTTTATAGTCTGGGATCCACTAAGCTAACGCTCGATACATGGGTATTATTGTATAAATCTTTTGTGGACCTCACTCATTGCACGATCAAATAAGCATGTTTGTGTTTGTTTATGTGTTATTAATAAAAGCATGAATCCCTGTATAACTCTGATATAAAAATTCAAGTGAGTCATTTTGAGTTTAGCGTTTACTCTATTTATAACCTTGTGATTACCTTGATGAGTAGTGAGTCATGATTATTGATCTAGTGGTGATAATATATCTGCTAAGCATTTGCACACATGCACATTTCTAGCTTGTGAGTTGAATGGTTGGATTTGATTGATCTATGTACGAATAACTGCATTTGTTGAGATGTTGCTCATTGATTGGTTTAGTTATTCCGAGGGGATCGTTGCATTCATGTTACTTGCATTCATGCATTTTTATTTTTCATTCTTTGAGTCTGTTTATTATTGAGGACAAGCAGCAATTCAAGTTTGAGGGTGAGTTAAGTGGCATTTATATCCACTTAGAATGTCCTATAAAGGCTCGAATTGGTATATTGTACTAAAGTTATTTGAGTATTTGATGTGGTTTTGTAGTATTTTGCATTTTAGGGCATAGTCGGAAGCAGGAAGGGTTTTACAATGTTTTTATACTTGGAATGGTGTTTGGAAGGTATCTTGGATGAATGCTCATTGATCGCCATCAAAAACCAGAAAGAAAACAAAGTTCAGAAGTTTTTCCAGAAGGTCAGCGCGCCCGTGATAGCGCGAGCCCGTACCAGAATAGCAGGAGGACAACGCGCCCGCGCTGGGAGAGCGCACGGCCATGCCGGTTCGAATTCTAAGAATCCTGATTCTTGTTTGATTTTGATTATTGGAGGCCCAAGACGATTTTACATCATATATAAAGCCTAAATAAGACGTTTTTCAGAGGAGAGACTAAGGAGAAGACGGCGAGAAGACCTAGGAGCACAATTACAATAAAGGAGAAGAAAAGCATGTTTATACTTGTGATTCTTTAATTGAGTTGTAATCTTGGATGCTAGTTTTCTTGTTTGTTGAACCTAATACTCTAGTTTAACGTACTTTGATTATTATTCAGTTTATAAAGACTTAGTTTATTATACCATGCTTTTATCGGAACCCATGGTGATGATGAGTTCGGTTATGGGCTAATAGTTATTGTGGGGTTCTAATGGATTTACTTATGAAATTCAATAGTTAATTTGTTTCGATACCTTAGTGTGTGGTGATTATATAATATCCTAGTATTAGTTGTGCTTATTTGTCTTATAAGCGTCGCAAACTTATAAATAGCGTCTTAATCTCTATTGAAGCGAAAGTGAATATAGGGGTTTAGAAATTTCCATGCTAGCATAGGTTCATGTATTTGATATGCATGATTCGTAGGTAATTTTAACCATCTTACTTTCCCTATGTAATTATGATAGATAACTTATGCATTAAACCGTTATATTGTCAAATTCAATAGACATATAGGGTCTCAATATAATTGGTGTATATTCAGCTTCTATCTCTTTTATGGATGTCTGGTAGTAGGGTATTCGTACAACGAAAGTTGGCGTTTACTAGTTTCGTGTTATCTAATTAGTGTCATCACCATTGCATGCTAAGGTTAAGAACAAAAAGTCTATTGAATGAAGTATTTAATGAAGTTAAAATCTCATGTTTGTGTTATATAAATAAATCAACCTTAATTCTCTTAGCTAATATTAGTTAGTATAATCTCGTAGTTATAAACAATCTCAACTTTGTTCCGACCGGCATTTTGTGTAATATTAATTTTGGACTTGGTATAATATTAGAGCCGAATGTAAATATACTTAATGGTTGTACGTTGTGTGAATAAAAATTTCTGCATTTTAAATTTGCTTTATGTAGTATATGATTTTTCAAAGCAAGAGTTTATTTATTTCCCTTATTTTTGTTACGATCGTCATTTTATGTAATATTATTTGTGGATTTGGTATAATATTAAAGTCAAATGAAAATATATTCTATGATTGTACGCTAGTGTGAGTGAAAATTTCTATATTATAAATTTGCTTTGTGTAGTATATGATTCTTCAAAGCAAGAGTTTATTTAATTTCTTTATTTTTGATTTATAAGGAATATTCTAAGCTTTGGAATTTTTTTTTTTTAAAAGGTATTTTGTTCACAAATTTTGAAAATGATTTTATAAAGTCTCTAAAAATCCAAGTTATTTTATGATATAAATTTTATAATTTTTGAACTTGTATTTTATTTTATAAAAATAAATCATTATAAATTTTAGTTGTCATATTTAGCAAATTACAAGAAAGCCCTTGCATGCAAACCCCCCTCTCATTCTTTTCAAGGACAAAGAGGACAATTCCAACCCCACTAACTCTTATTTCTCTAGCCAATTTCCTTCTTTACCCTTGCATGCAAAATGCACCAAGTATAAGTGGAGGGATAGACTTGTCAATTCTCCTTTCCACTCAAATTTTGTCAAATCAAATACCATGAAAATAAGCAAATGTCATGATCATTCTCATACTCCACCCACACCTCACTCTCTCCTCCCTCCCCTTCTCCCTCCTCTCGGCCCTCCTTCCCCCTCACTCTCGGCCTTTAGCCGAGAACCACCCCTCCCCATTTTTCTTCATTTCTCCACCAAGCTTCTACTCTTTATACAAGTAAATGTTATCTTTCATACCATGATCATTCTTATTTCAAAGAATTTTGAGTAGAAAGTTTAAGTTTAAGGGTTGCATGTAAAGGTTTTAGTGAAACTCAAAATACAATCTTGATTCTTATAGATTTAAGGTTGTTTTTGAGAGGACTACAAGGAATGGATAAGTGCCAAGTCTTGAGAAGGAAACTCTTGATGATTTAATGGCCATTTCCATCCATTTCATTCGGCCATGGCCATATGGGAGCCGAATGAATGGTCCTTGAAATCATTCTTGTTGTTTTGATCAATTTTTGCATGTTTATATGATAATGACTTGAATTTTGTGGTGAAAATTTGATAAAACTCCTTGCATGCTAAGTGATCATCTAGGTATACCTTATGCTAGGCTTGCATGTCAATTTTAAGATGGAATATATGTAGAAAATGTATTGTTTTGGTTTGAAAAACCCGAAGGCATGCATGCATGAGGATTTCTCTTATAATGTTGTAAGATTTTGATCATTTGGAAAGATTTTGTTAGTGAGCCTTAATTTCAGTAGGTATAATGTGTTAATATTGATTTATTCTTCTTGTTGCATGGTAATAATTCGTGATCATCTTTTATAAAAATGCATACCTTGTTGTTTCAAAAGCATGAAGATTTGTGATTTGTGAAGTGTAGATTCTCTTGTTTTGCCATAATTGTACCTTAGGTAAGGATGATCTCACCCAAGGTTATTTTGAGAATAAGGGAGTTAGTTCAGTAGATTTCCATGTTTATGTCTTGGTTTGAGTATTGGGTTGTTGGTAGTTCAGTTTGTCAAGTCAAAACCTTGGAGAAATGAGAGTTATAGTTTCTGCAAAAAATCAGTTTAGTACCCTGAGATTTAGTACCATATTTCCCATGTTTCGAGTTGATCTATAATCCCTTGATAAAAATATTTACTGTTAAAAGAGATTTTGTTACAATTCGGCATCAGCTTTTGAAATAAATAAAATGTGGGTTTTCAGTCCCAAAGGGGGATAAATGTTTTCTTGAATAGTGGATCTGGACTGAGACGCGAGTCCTTTCCACACTTATATTAGGCTTAAAAGTTGCCTAGGGATTCCCGTTAATGGTTTAGAACCCAGCGAGGTTCGGGATTACTTTGCGGCTGATCACCGGCTGTAATCCGTAGTATCATAAAATGATTTTGATTAAGACATGATTTTAAAATTGTTTTGATGCAAGCAAAATGATGCCATCTCACATAGTTTTATCTCTCGTTATCATTAGTTATGTCTTTTTATTGTCATTCTTAAAAGTATATCTCAATTTATGTTTTGTGTCATACTGTTAGCACTTGTTGAGCATTTGGCTCACTTCTTGCTTTACCCTGATATTACAGCTAGCAGTTATGGTTAGATTCAAGCAGACTGCCCGTAAGACCTGTGATGCTGATGCTTATGTTCGAGCTCATGTAGAATAAGTAATAATAGTTGTGTGAGGACTCGGTATTTGTAAACAGATGTAATAATTGGTAGTGATGGGCTATTCCAAACCCTAAACTGTAAGATCTTGGAGTTGGTTGTGTATTCTTCATTAAAATGATGTAATAGCTATATTTATTTTGATGTTTAAGTTGGGGGTGTGACAGGTTTTGGTATCAGAGCTACGGTTTAGAGTCCCTGGACAGCCCAAATAAGTTATAGGATTTGTGTGTAGGTTATAGATATTATGCGAGAGAGTAGGTTAAGTAAATTATTATTAATACTCCTCTTATTGGTTGTCAGCAAAGGGCGCATTCCTCGTCATCCTCTGGGTCGAACGACTCTATTGCCTTCTCCGTGTATGCTGAGTTGAGGCGCGAGTTCGACATGCTTCAGGGCAAGTACGACCGACTGATAGACTGACTGAAGAACGTGTATCCAGACAGCCGAAACTACGAAGGGAAGCCCAAGGAGCAGATGACTGCGAGACTTGAGACCTTGGTTCAGTACGTCAACACTAAGCTTGAGGAGATGCCAGCGCACCGGGACCGCACCAGCCAGTATGTCATTCAGATGGTGGCGGATGAGCTCCAGAGCATTGTGAAGACGCTTCGAGAGGAAAAGACTACCAAGCCCCGTTCAGATCGAGTGGAACCTTAGTTCTTTCCATTTACCTTTCATGTTGTTGTACTATCAGACTCTGTGGAATCCCCAGTCGTTTCCGTTGTTTTCTTTAAATAAGCATGTTATTCCTAAAAACAGACTATGTCCCAATCCTATATACTGTGACCTTTAAAATTTCAATAATTATGTGCTATTGTTCCATTTGCTCTCAACTGTTATTTTATATTTTTATCATCATATCTGCTTAATTTGGAAACTTGACCCCATATGTAAATGAAAATGCCATGCGATACCCTCGAATCATTTTATCATTCATATCTGTTTTGACACAACTCTTATTTCAGGATCATGCCTCCCAAAAAGAAGAACCCAACAACCACCTCCACCACAGACCCAAATATTCTTCGACTACTGGAAACCTTGCAACAGCAAACCAATGCTATAGCTCAACAACAACTAACTCTTCAACAACGAATTGAAAACCAAGATAACCGCGAGCCACACCAACCACCTGAACCACCAGTACCACCTAGACAAATTGTCACTTTCAAGGCTTTTCAGAATGTGAATCCACCTGCATTTCATGATACCACTGATCCAGTGATAGCTAACACATGGATCAAGGAGATGGAAAGGGCTTTTGAGTTGGTACAGTTAGGAGACGATCAGAAGACGCCGTATGCTACTTATTTCTTGAAGGGAGAAGTTATCTATTGGTGGGAATCAGTAAAGGCTATGGAAGTTACTCAGCAGGTTTCTTGGGAGAGATTTAAGAAGTTATTTCTGGACAAGTATTACCCTAAGTACATGCAGAATCAGATGGAGCTAAAATTTCTTGAGTTGAAGCAAGGGAACATGACTGTATTGGAGTATGAGAAGAAGTTCACTGAGTTGTCAAGGTTTGTGACAAAGTATACCAGCACTGAGGAGGAAAAAGCAAAGAAATTTCAGCAAGGATTGGAGCCTTGGATCAGAGGTAGGGTGGCTATGTTTGAGCTTGAAACTTATGCGGGAGTAGTACAGAAAGCTGCTCTGATTGAGAATAATGGGATGCAGTCAAGGAAAGAGAGGGTTACCAAAAAGAGGAAGGTTCCATTTTATGGAGAAAAGTCTGAAGTCGGAAGTTCACAAGATCGGAATATAAAGAGGATTGGTTTCCAGAAGGGCGGAAATTTTCAAAAGAAGGGAAATTTTGGCAAAAGGCAAGAATCAAAAGGGAACAACCAGGCAAGCCAAGGGCAAGTTGGAGAAAACAGGTTCCAGAGACCGGAATGCAAGCACTGTGGAAGAAGGCACCTCAGATTGTGCAATAAGCTGAGCAAGACCTGTTATAGGTGCAATCAGAAGGGACATTTGGCAAATGAGTGCAAGATGCCGAAGCCAGGAGTTACGTGCTACAAGTGTGGGACACTGGACACATAGCTAGGGAGTGCAAGGCAACCGGACCAGTCAAAGCTCTAATGAATGTGGCAAGTACTAGTGCGAGTCTGCCAGCCGAGGTTTTGGCATTACCTCCACCACCCGCACCAACCCCGCAAGCAACAGCAAGGACATTTCATCTAAAGATGAAGGATGCTGTTCAGAATTCTGAGGTGATAGCAGGTACACTTTTTCTCAATAATGTCAAAGCTAAAGTATTGATTGATTCGGGAGCAACAAGATCTTTCATATCAGAATCTTTTGTTGATAAGCTCCAATGTGATAAAATGGTTATGAGTGAGGTAGTAAATGTGGTAATTGCGAATCAAGAGAAGATTCCTGTGAATCAATTTTGTCCAAAGTGTGAGATTGATATTTCGGGGTATAAGTTCTCAGCCGACTTGATACTCTTCAAGTTGGGAGAGTTTGATATAATTTTAGGAATGGATTGGTTAGGAGAGAATAGCGCTAAGATAAATTGTAAGACCAAGAGAGTATATTTAAAGACGAAGAGTGGAGAGAAGGTAGTATTTAAGGGGCAGAGGCAAGAGCAACTATTTCTTACAGTTGTTCAGGCTAAGAAGTTACTTAGAAAAGGTTGTGAGTCGTTCCTGGCATATGTAGTGGATTCAGAGAGAGGCAGCCCCAACATGGAAGATATTCCTGTAGTTAATGAGTTCCCCGATGTGTTTCCTGACGAACTACCAGGCTTACCACCAGATCGACAAATTGAGTTCGAGATCAACCTTGCTCCAGGCACGGAACCAGTTTCAAAGGCCCCATATAGGATGGCACCAGAAGAAATGAAAGAGTTGGCGAGCCAACTACAAGAATTATTGGATAAGGGAGTGATACGGCCAAGTGCGTCGCCATGGGGAGCACATGTTCTGTTTGTAAAGAAGAAAGATGGGAGTATGCGACTATGCATAGATTATCGGGAGTTGAATAAGGTAACGATCAAGAACCGCTACCCGCTACCAAGGATAGATGACCTTTTTGATCAGTTGAAGGGAGCAAAATGCTTTTCGAAGATTGATTTGAGATCGGGATACCATTAATTAAAGATCAAAGAAGAAGATATTCCCAAGACCGCATTCAGGACCAGATATGGGCATTATGAATTCCTAGTAATGCCGTTTGGATTGACCAACGCTCCGGCCGCATTTATGGATCTGATGAATCGGGTATTTAAGAAGTATTTGGACAAATTTGTCGTGGTATTCATTGATGACATCCTTATTTATTCTAAGTCGGAAGAAGAACATAATCAGCACCTCTGGATAGCATTGGAGATACTCCGACAAGAGAAGTTGTATGCGAAGTTTACGAAATGTGAGTTTTGGTTAAAGGAAGTTCAATTTTTGGGGCATGTCATTGGAAATGAGGGAGTTAAAGTGGATCCGGCAAAGATTGAGGCAGTTATGAGTTGGGAGAGGCCAAAGACCCCTACGGAAGTGCGAAGTTTTCTAGGATTAGCCGGATACTATAGGAGATTCGTCAAGGATTTCTCGAAGATCGCCATGCCATTGACCAAGTTAACCAGAAAGAATCAAAAGTTCGAATGGAGTGCAGAATGTGAAGATAGCTTTCAAGAGTTAAAGCAGAAGTTGGTAACAGCCCCGGTGTTGGTACTTCCAGATGATCAAAGGAATTTTGTAATATTCAGCGACGCTTCACATAAGGGTTTGGGTTGTGTGTTGATGCAACACAGTAAAGTGATCGCATATGCGTCAAGACAGTTGAAACCGCATGAGTTAAAGTACCCGACGCATGACTTGGAACTAGCCGCCATAGTGTTCGCACTTAAGATTTGGAGACATTACCTCTACGGAGAGAAGTGTGAAATCTACACGGATCACAAGAGTTTAAAGTACATTTTTACTCAGAAAGTGCTCAATATGAGGCAGAGGAGATGGCTGGAATTGATCAAGGACTATGACTGTTCGATAAATTATCATCCTGGAAAGGCGAACGTAGTGGTCGATGCTCTGAGTAGGAAAGAGAGATTGAATATGATGATAACATCAAAAGAGTTATCTGAAGAAATCGAAAAATTGGAATTGGAACTTTGTGCTTATGGAAAAGTCGAGGAAGTTTGTCGTGCAATGACCTTTCAGCCAACACTAGTGGAAAAGATAAAGAAGTGTCAAGAGGAAGTAATGGAAAAAGAGAAGAATCAGTTATCTAGAGAGGAGATTAATACTCAAAGGGATGAGAAAGGGATACTAAGGTTTTCATCCAGAATATGGATTCCCCATGTACCTGAATTAAAGAATGAGATCCTCCATGAAGCCCACAATTTGAAATTTTCAATCCACCCGGGAAGCACCAAGATGTATCGAGACTTAAAGAAGAACTTTTGGTGGCCAAATATGAAGCGAGACGTGGCAGAATGGGTTGCGAAGTGCTATACTTGTCAGAAAGTAAAGGCAGAACATCAACGACCAAGCGGATTAATTCAGCCCCTGAAGATTTCAGAATGGAAATGGGAAAATATCGCTATGGACTTTATAGTAGGACAACCGCGAACAAAATCTGGACATGACGCAATATGGGTTATAATTAATCGTCTTACGAAGTCGGCGCATTTCCTTCCAATAAACGAGAAGTCGTCATTGGACAAGTTGGTTCATCTGTAAGTACGTGAAATCGTACTAAGGCATGGAGTACCCGTATCAATAATTTCAGACAGAGATCCCCGATTTAACTCGAGATTCTGGAAGCAATTTCAGGAATGTCTTGGCACAAAGTTGAATATGAGCACGGCGTACCACCCGCAGACTGATGGCCAGAGTGAAAGGACAATCCAAACAATTGAAGACATGTTACGCAGTTGTGCAATCGATTTTGCAGGAAGTTGGGATGACCATTTGCCGTTGATTGAATTCTCTTATAACAACAGCTATCATTCCAGTATCGATATGCCACCATACGAAGCTTTGTACGGGCGAAAATATAGATCACCAACAAGTTGGGATGAAGTAGGAGAAGGAAGAATTCTCGGCTCGGATTTGGTACAAAAGTTGCATGACTCGGTTAAGTTAATTCAGAAAAGGTTGCTTGCTGCTCAAGATAGACAGAGGAAGTATGCGGATCCAGCGCGTAAGGACGTTCAATTCCAAATTGGCGAAGCTGTGTTGCTGAAGGTGTCACCTAGAAAAGGGTTGATGAGATTTGGCAAGAAAGGGAAGTTAGCACCTAGATACATAGGTCCTTTTGAGATTTTGAGTCAAGTAGGAAAGGTGGCCTACGAGTTGGCCTTACCACCTCAGTATCAGCATGTGCATAAAGTGTTCCATGTGTCGTTGCTTAAGAAGTACAATCATGACGCTAGCCATGTGATAGAATATGAACCTGTAGAAATTCAGGCAGACCTGTCATTTGTGGAGCAACCGGTTAAAATACTCGACTGGCTAGTAAAGAGTCTTAGAAATAAGTCAGTAAAGTTAGTAAAAGTACTTTGGAGGAACCCTAAGGTCGAAGAGTCGACTTGGGAGTTAGAGTCTGATATGCGTTCCCGGCATCCTCATCTTTTCTCTTAGATTCTGTGGACAGAATCCCTTAAGGGGGAGAGGATGTTACGACCGACATTTTATGTAATATTATTTATGGATTTGGTATAATATTAAAGTCAAATGAAAATATATTCAATGATTGTACGCTAGTGTGAGTGAAAATTTCTGCATTATAAATTTGCTTTGTGTAGTATATGATTCTTCAAAGCAAGAGTTTATTTAATTTCTTTATTTTTGATTTATAAGGAATATTCTAAGCTTTGGAAAAATTTTCTTTTAAAAGGTATTTTGTTCACAAATTTTGAAAATGATTATATAAAGTCTCTAAAAATCCAAGTTATTTTATGATATAAATTTTATAATTTTTGAACTTGTATTTTATTTTATAAAAATAAATCATTATAAATTTTAGTTGTCATATTTACCAAATTACAAGAAAGCCCTTGGATGCAAACCCCCATTCTCATTCTTTTCAAGGACAAAGAGGACAATTCTAACCCCACTAACTCTTATTTCTCTAGCCAATTTCCTTCTTTACCCTTGCATGCAAAATGCACCAAGTATAAGTGGAGGGATAGACTTGTCAATTCTCCTTTTTACTCAAATTTTGTCAAATCAAATACCATAAAAACAAGCAAATGTCATGATCATTCTCATACTCCACCCACACCCCTTCTCCCTCCTCCCTCCCCTTCTCCCTCCTCTCGGCCCTCCTTCCCCCTCACTCTCGGCCTTTAGCCGAGAACCACCCCTCCCCATTTTTCTTTATTTCTCCACCAAGCTTCTACTCTTTATACAAGTAAATGTTATCTCCCATACCATGATCATTCTTATTTCAAAGAGTTTTGAGTAGAAAGTTTAAGTTTAAGGGTTGCATGTAAAGGTTTTAGTGAAACTCAAAATACAATCTTGATTCTTATGGATTTAAGGTTGTTTTTGAGAGGACTACAAGGAATGGATAAGTGCCAAGTCTTGAGAAGGAAACTCTTGATGATTTAATGGTCATTTCCATCCATTTCATTCGGCCATGACCATATGGGAGCCGAATGAATGGTCCTTGAAATCATTCTTGTTGTTTTGATCAATTTTTGCATGTTTATGTGATAATGACTTGAATTTTGTGGTGAAAATTTGATAAAACTCCTTGCATGCTAAATGATCATCTAGGTATACCTTATGCTAGGCTTGCATGTCAATTTTAAGATGGAATATATGTAGAAAATGTGTTGTTTTGGTTTGAAAAACCCAAAGGCATGCATGCATGAGGATTTCTCTTAGAATGTTGTAAGATTTTGATCATTTGGAAAGATTTTGTTAGTGAGCCTTAATTGCAGTAGGTATAATGTGTTAATATTGATTTATGCTTCTTGTTGCATGGTAATAATTCGTGATCATCTTTTATAAAAATGCATACCTTGTTGTTTCAAAAGCATGAAGATTTGTGATTTGTGAAGTGTAGATTCTCTTATTTTGCCATAATTGTACCTTAGGTAAGGATGATCTCACCCAAGGTTATTTTAAGAATAAGGGAGTTAGTTCAGTAGATTGCCATATTTAAGTCTTGGTTTGAGTATTGGGTTGTTGGTAGTTGAGTTTGTGTAGTCAAAACCTTGGAGAAATGAGAGTTATAGTTTCTGCAGAAAATCAGTTTAGTACCCTGAGATTTAGTACCATATTTCCCATGTTTCGAGTTGATCTATAATCCCTTGATAAAAATATTTACTGTTAAAAGAGATTTTGTTACAATTCGGCATCAACTTTTGAAATAAATAAAATGTGGGTTTTCAGTCCCAAAGGGGGATAAATGTTTTCTTGAATAGTGGATCTGGACTGAGACGCGAGTCCTTTCCACACTTATATTAGGCTTAAAAGTTGCCTAGGGATTCCCGTTAATGTTTTAGAACCCAGCGAGGTTCGGGATTACTTCGCGGCTGATCACCGGCTGTAATCCGTAGCGTCATAAAATGATTTTGATTAAGACATGATTTTAAAATTGTTTTAATGCAAGCAAAATGATGCCATCTCACATAGTTTTATCTCTCGTTATCATTAGTTATGTCTTTCCATTGTCATTCTTAAAAGTATATCTCAATTTATGTTTTGTGTCGTACTGTTAACACTTGTTGAGCATTTGGCTCACTTCTTGCTTTACCCTGATATTACAACTAGCAGCTATGGTTAGATTCAAGCAGACTGCCCGTAAGACCTGTGATGCTGATGCTTATGTTCGAGCTCAGGTAGAATAAGTAATAATAGTTGTGTGAGGACTCGGTATTTGTAAACAGATGTAATAGTTGGTAGTGATGGGCTGTTCCAAACCCTAAACTGTAAGATCTTAGAGTTGGTTGCGTATTCTTCATTAAAATGATGTAATAGCTATATTTATTTTGCTGTTTAAGTTGGGGGTGTGACAATTTTTAATTTATAAGGAATATTCTAAACCTTGGAAAATTTTCTTTTAAAAGTTATTTTTTTCACAAATTTCAAAAGTGATTTTATAAAATTTCTAAAAATCCAATTTATTTTATGGTATAAATTTCATAATTTTTGAACTTGTATTTTATTTTATTAAATTAAATCTTTACAAATTTTATTTGTTATAATTAGCAAATTACATAGAAGCCCTTGCATGCAAATCACCTTTCTATTCTCTCAAAGGGCAAAGAAGACCTTTCCAACTCCACTAACTCATTTGTTGATTACCAAATTACCACACTAACCTTGCATGCAAAATGGCCTAACTTTAGCTAGAGGTCATTTTTGTACATTCTCACTTCCACTCATTATTTTGTCAACCCAAAAGCATAAAACCAAAAACCAAGTGGGAGAAGTCATTTTTACTCACTCCACACTCCAACACACCTCATTTTTCTCTCCTCCCCTCCCTCCCTTGTTTCTCTCGGCCGAAGCCCCCATCCCCACTCCTTTCAATTTTTCATTTCATTCCTCATCTTCCCTAGTGTAAATCTTCTACCTACATTCATTTTATATACTTCCCAAGAGTTTTGTGACTTGAGAGATGAAGTTTCATGGTTGCATGTGTAGTTCTTGTGTGATCTACAAAGAGATACTCTTGATTCTTGTGAATTCAAGAGCTCTCTATGAGATACATTTTATATATGTGTTAAATAAGTGTTTTATGGAGAAACCATGCTTTAAAATCCTTTGCATGCTACTGAAATTTCATTATATATTCATTTTTAGCCATGCATGCTAGTTTTAAGATATTAAAATGATGATCAACCATGTTTTGCGTGCTACTCTTTTCGAAATCATGTTGCTATGTCTAAAAATCTATAAATTCGAAATATTTGTGCTTAAAATAGATTGTTTCCATGATAAATTTCTTATTAATAAGTAAGAGAAGATATATTTCATGAATATTAAGGATGAGTAATAGGTACAAGTCGAATTTGCAAGCATTTAAACTTTATGCTTTAGCCGAAATCTTGTTAAGTGTTTCCATGAGTTGCATTTAATATTTTTAGTTGCATGTTGTTGTTCTTGGGCATGGATGATATCCCCTCCTGTTGAGGCACTATTTTAGGATATTAATGCACTAGGTTTTCTTTGGTAAGGGTTGGATGCTTGGTTATTAAGTGGGAGTTCAGGTGGAAAGGGATTAGTTAGTGCTTGCATTTTTCCAGATTTGATGCACTAGTTTATGGGGAAGTTTTGAATGAGCATTTGTTGTGCACTTTGAAGCCCAAGCCACCAGAAGCTAGCACTAGGAGTATATAAAAAGGTTTTAGGTATTTGTTGGAGGTTTATAAGTCGTTTGGTTAGGTGCACGAGTGGAATCACAAAATCTGTCCAGCAGGGGACAGTTTTGTTGCAACTTAGAAATAGGAAGTTTTGACCATGTCATGGGTAGGCCCTCATTAGGCCCTGTTGGGCCTTAGTTAGAGGGAGTGTTAGAGGAGTTTTTTCAGCAATAGTTCATAAGATTTGAGTTAGAGCCATGTGTTACAAGTTAGTTCAAGTCAGGGCATTTTCTGCCCAGAAAAACAGGGGAATCATGGACTTTAAGCTTAGGCCCAAGGAGGCCCAAGCTAGGACATTGAGCCACATCGAGTTTGGAAGATGCCTTATGGTTAGAAGAGTCTAGTGTAGAAGTTTTGGGGGTAAACTTGTAGTGTAAGAGTGTCTAATGCACTCAAGAAACCATAGATGTCATTCTGAAATTTACCTGAGTGAGCACTTTCACTTATCACACAGTTTTAGAGCACTTATGAGTGAGACCTAGGTTGACCACTATGGTTGCAAGATAGTATAAAGCCAGTAGAGTAAAAGGCCCAAGTGAGGGTCAATAGGTTTTGGATAGTTTAGTAAAGGCACATCGAGTTAGGAGGCCAAAATTTGGAGACTTTGTTTAGTTTAGCGATCAAGTGACTTAGTTAGGGATCGAGATCATCCAAGCCTAGTGTTGCATTATGGTGTGTGTGATATTATTTGATATTAAAATATGATATGTGAGTATATGTGGCTATGTGTACTATTGTATTTATAAAGTGATTATAAATTGCGTACATATAGGCCTAAGTGCCATTTGTGTTTAATTTTGGGTTGTAAATAGGTTGAGTTAGTGAGAATATATTATAATGAGGTTATTATTATTTATTTAGGATCTCGAGACGAGGGTAAACTTGCCATAAAGGTCGAGTAAAGATTCCAGTTGCTCCTACCAGCCAGACCAGACCAGCCTTTCTCAAGGCAAGTGATTCAACCTGTTTTTCATTTACACTGTAAATATGTGATAATTAGTTCATATATATATGATGCGAGTATCCTGAGTTATCTTGATATACTCGAACCAAGTGATTCTTAAATCTATCTTTGTATTATATAGAAATGCAATGAACCCTCAAGAACATATTGCAAGTAGATCAAAAGTCGTATCACGCTAGTATATCAAAGTAATTGGAATGCCATGATAAAATAAAGATTTGATATAATACTTGATTGATCCTCTTGATTATCATGCTATTGATTCCTAAAATATTGACATCTCACCCTGATGCTTGAACCCCAATAGAAACTTTACTTTGATACCTAAAAGCCAGATGTTCTTTAAAGTTGTTCTTAATTGATTGATAACCCTTTTTCTTACCCTAAAGTTTGATAATCCGGATATACCTCTAGCTAAAGATCATTTTCTTCATACCTTAACACCCCTAGTATTCATGAAGCTTATCTTCTTGATGTTCTAGTAATTGTACCTTGTCGAAAACCATTGCTTTAAGCCTATTTTGGCATTACTCTTTCATATTATCCAATAGCCTTGCTAAATCTCCTTGTCAAAGTTCTTGTATATGGAAACCTTTCAATTACCCTAATATAGTAAAGTCTAGTGGATCATGGCCCTGAAATTTGGTGACATATTTCCAGTGTTTCAAAGTTGAGCTATAATCCCTTGATAAAAATGTTTACTACTTAAGAGATTTTATTATAAATCGACATCAGTTTATGAAATGATTAAAATGTGGATTTTCAGTCCCAAACGGGGATAAATGTTTTCTTTGAATAGTGGATCTGGAGTGAGACGCGAGTCCTTTCCACACTTATATTGTAGCCTTAAAAGTTGCCTAGGGATCCCATTAATGTTTTAGAACCCAGTGAAGTTCGAGATTACTTTGCGGTTGATCACCGGCTATAATCCGTAGCGTCATAAAATGTTTTTGATTAAGATATGATTTTGAAAATGTCTTGATTCAAGCAAATGATGCCATCGCCCAAAATTTCATCTCTTGTTATTATTAGTTATATCTTCGCAATGTCATTCTTTAATATCTCGATTTATGTTTTGTACCGTATTGTTTAGCACTTGTTGAGCATTTGGCTCACTCCTTGCTTTAACCCTGATATTACAGCTAGTAGCTATGGTTAGATTCAAGCAGACATCACGTAAGACCTGTGACGCCGATGCGTATGTCCGAGCTCAGGTAGAATAAGAGATAGTTTTGTGTGAGGACTCGATATTAAAATCAGTTGTAATAGATGGTAGTGTTGGGCTGTTCCAAACCCTAAACTGTAAGATCTTGGATTCGGTTATATTTACTTTCTTTTAAATATTGTAATAGTTATATATTTTGTTTGTTAAGTTGGGAGTGTGATAGGTTTTGGTATCAGAGCTACGGTTTAGAGTCCCTGGACAGCCCAAATAGGTTATAGGATATATGTATAGGTTATAGATAATATGCGAGAGAGTAGGTTAAGTAAATTTATTATTAATACTCCTCTTATTGGTTTTTCAGCAAAAGGTGCATTCCTCGTCATCCTCTGGGTCAGACGACACTATTGCTTTCTCCGTGTATGCTGAGTTGACGCGCGAGTTTGACATGCTTCAGGGCAAGTATGACCGAATGATAGACCGACTGAAGAACGTGTATCCGGACAGCCGAAACTATGAAGGGAAGCCTAAAGAGCAGATGACTGCGAGACTTGAGACTTTAGTTCAGTACGTCAACACTAAGCTTGAGGAAATGCCATCACACCGAGACCGTACCAGTCAGTATATCATCCAGATGGTGGCGGATGAGCTCCAGAGCATTGTGAAGATGCTTCAAGAGGAGAAGACTACCAAGCCCCGTTCCGATGGAATGGAGCCTTAGTTCTTCCATTATCTACCTTCCATGTTGTAGTATTGTCAGACTTCGTAGAAATTCCCAGTTGTTTCCATTAAATAAGCCTGTTATTCCTAGAATCGGACTTTATCCTGATCTTGATGTAATGAAACCTTTAGATTTCCAATATTATGCACTATCATTCCATTTGCTATCAACTATTATCTTACGTCTTTATATGCATCACCATATTTGTTAATTTGAAATTTGACCTCAAATGTAAATAAGAATGCCATGTGATACTCCCAAATTATTTCATTATTCATACCTGTTTTGATATAACTCTTATTTCAGAATCATGCCACCCAAAAATAAGAACCCAACAACCACATTGTTAGGTCCCAATTTATTTGTAGAAGGGGGGGTTGAATGCAAACAATACCGTTTCGTCGAATAAAATGCGGAATAAAATTGTGAAACAAAATTCAAGTTAAATAAAACTTTTATTAAACTTGAAAGGTGTTACAACTACGGTATCGATTACAAGGGATTAATCTCAAATCAATTATTACAAATTTAGAATAAATTCGACATGAACTTTTTCTATTTTTGTAATTAAAAGATCAAATGCTAAAAGCGATTTGAGATTAAGTTCTAGGGATTTTAATCCGCTAGATTGATATACAAGAACAAGATAAGTAATTCTAGTGGTTTGGATTTAACATTAACAAACTAGAATATTTGATCTTGAATAAGCAGATGAATGATGAAATATTTTCTTTTGTTTTCTGCTGTGTTTTCTTGTTCTGTATGTGCTGCTCTGTTTTTGCTGAGTAGTGAGTTGATATTGTCTTCTGCTTTCTTTTAATCAATCACAGCCGAAGTTGTTGAACTGGTGTGACAATCTATTTGAGCTTGAAAGACTTTCGGTGAGACAATCTATTAGAGCTAGGAAGACAATTAAAATGAACTAGCAAGACTTTCGGTATGACTATTGATTGTCATACCGATTGTCATAGTAGTACAATTGAAATTGTTTTTCTGAATACATAATTGATTTTAATCTAATTGAAAATTCTATCAATACAATCAACTGAATTAGCAAGACATTCGGTATGACTATCAATTGTCATACCGATTGTCATACTAGTACAATCAGTTGTCTTTTTAGAATTATCACAGATTTTAATCAATTAACATTCTGAAAATCCTCATTATTAATTCTAAATTAATTAATCAATTTAATTCAATTAATCAATAAATTAATCCTTGCAGATTTAATTTATTCTCTTAATTAAATTATATGACTTAATTAATTAATAGTGAATTAATACTATCCCTGAGCAGCATCCATTCTTCTGACAATCTTCTGAAAGTCTCTGAGACTTATGAATCAATTCCGTCACTTCAATGCTGACACTCGATGTACTGTCTGGTTCATGAGTGACTAACTTTCGTGACGTTTCTTCATGTCTTGACTTTGTTGTTCTGATTGAATCCTTGTAATAAATGATACCTTGACGAGATCTCTGTCACTTGATTAAATCCACGATCTTGATTTATATCACTGAGGCATGATCAAATTCTTGAACTTCTTCCAGTGAATCTTCAAGTCTGCAGATGAACAATGTTTCTTTATTCTTTGACAGATGTTACTTTGTGAGATCTCTCTGATGCTTGATCCACTATTTACTTATTACATTCTTATTTGAGTTGAGTTAACTACTCGAATAAACGAGTAGGCTATGACATATGCCTTTCAATCTCCCCCTATTTGCTTGTTAGACAATAACAACAAATACCTAGAGGATAACTCAACTAACAAATAAGAAAAAGATATAAACAGTAATGTAAAGTAAATAGCAGAAAAGTTCTGGATTATATTTAACATTTTCCAGATTCCAAATGAAATTTACAAGTGAATACAAGATAGATGTTCCTCTAGCCTGAACATATAACTACATTAGACTATCTTGATTCATAACGCTCTAATCATATTACATTGAGTTTTGAGCTAATTGACTTTAGTTGTCTTCTCTTCTGACTTCACCTTCTTCTAAATCTTGAAGCAATTCCTTGTCAAAGATACGATCTTTTTCTGAAGTGAAGCTTGCAGGTCTGACTGGTTGAACTCCAACTGTCTTCAACTTATTCTTGAGTTGATTGTACCTTTTAACATTCTTCTCACAATAAGCTTGAATCAAGTCAGCAGCTTGAGTCTTCAACATGGATGAATATCCAGCAGTTCTCAAATGATGTTCCATCCAGACCAGATGCTTAGCTGAGTAGTCTTTAAAAGATTGTACATCTAGCTGACAGATTTGAAGACAATCAGACTTAAAGAATCTCACCTGATGAGGATTGTTGACCACTTGAGGACTAGCCCTGCTGGCAAACTCTTTAAGCCTTTCCCGAAGAACTTCATTCAACTCTGAGCTTCTTTTCACTTTGTTTAAAAGAACCCAAATCTCTGACAACGAACGATTCTCAAATAGATGAAGTGACACCTTGAATGATCCTTCACTCTGACAATATACAAAAATGCTCATCTCATTTAGGGATCTATCAAAAGCAGCTGTGATCCTTGAGACTTCAGTCTTGATAGCATTCATGTACATGTTATTGTTAGGATTTGAGATTTCCAGCTTGTCAAGAAGATGTAAGAACTGCCTATCATTGTTAGTGCATAGCTGAGGCATATCGAGTACTCTCCTAGCTTCATCCCACTTTCCACCAATCTTCAGTCTGACATCTCTTCTCCTTTCTTGAGCTTTAATGTCATGAAGACGTTGCTTTTGAAGAGTTTCTGTTCTTTGTATGTCGTTTCTCCTATCAATGATCTGTGAGACCTTCTTGAGTTCAGCTTCTTTTCTTTGCATCTCTGACTGCTCTTTCTGAAATTCTTTCTCAAACCTAGGATCCACTGTATCTTCTTCTTCCCAATCTTCAAAATCACTTTCTTCTTCAGCTTCAAATAACCCATCTTTATCTTCCTGAATTGGTTCAGTGGGAATGTCAAAAATATCGAAGTCATCCTGTTCCCCACTGTAGTAGGCATCATCAGCCTTTCCTTTATCTCCAGCAGAAGTATCTTTTTCTTTCCCTTTGGAACTACTCCCTTTCTTCTCCCCCTTAGTTGAGGGATCCTCTACTGACTTTCCTTTGAAAGCTCCACCACTTCCAGAGCCTGATCCTCCACCAGACGGTCCTTCAAAATAAGCTCTTTGTTCTTCATTAGGGCAATGAGAATTCTTGATCATGTAATATAAGTGCTTCATGCCTTCATTTAGATGTTCCATGCCCGTCTCTATCTTTAGAAATCTTGAGTTGTCCAGTGAATGATTCATCTCAACGATGTCTTCAAGAGAAGTCATTCTTGTATGTAGGGAGCAGAAGTTGGATATGTCATCAGCTGATAAATTTGGAGTGTCCTGAATAGAATTGAGCTTTGGTATTACAGTAGTCTTTAAATCTGAGATGTCATTCCTTATGATTGCAAGCTGATTGTCGACAGAGGTGGAAGAAGAAGACCGTTCAACCACTTGTGCTTTGAATGCTTGAGCTTCAGCTTGACTTTTAGCAAGTTCTTCTTTCAGGGCAGCAATCTGAGCTAACAGGTTGACAGTATCAGTGTCTGTGTGTGCTCTCACCTGAAGTTCACTCGTATTTGGTTCACTCATCTCACGTGCATGTGTTTCTCTCAATATGATTGCTCGTGAGGAGTCTTCCAATTGCTGTTCTTGTGTACCTACATTAAAAATCACCCTAGCCTCTTCAAGAGAGGTCAGTGGTGGTGCAATGGGAATTCGCGAGTCCCGATCCTCAGTCAATGCTATCAAATCTTTTGGAATAGATGTCTGAATTGCTTCAGGGATAGATTGACCGAGTTGCCCTCCACTTTCTCCAGATAAATCTGCGAGTGGAGAATCCCATAAGGGAGCCAGAGTTGTTGGATCTGGGAGGGGAGAAAATGACTCTATTAAAGATGGCGGAGAGTCAGATTTTCCCTCTGAAGCATGTGACTGCTCTTCTGCCGTAACTATGGCAGGCACTGTAACCGACTCGACGTGCACTCCTCGCTGGGTGTCCTGAGTATTATCTAGGGAAGTGTATGGTTCCATTGTGAGTAATGGAATTGTGCTTGACTCAGTACAAGATGCCATGGCCCGATGGCGAATTTCAATAGATGCATCCTGTTGAGAGAATGCCTCTAGTAACTGTTCATTGGCCATTTCAAAGTCCATGTCCTGTTGGGAGGACAAGGATGGGCTTTCAGATGCCTCAGAATAGGTTTTTCTTTTCTTAGGAGGAGGCAGAGCTGAGGGTTCACTCATATTTGACATTGTACTACTTCCTAGTAATCTTCTGGGTAACATTTTAGACAGTGGGGGAGAGGGTGAGATAGAATGAGACTCTGTGTTTGGCTCTATGACCTGGGATTGAAGCTGTGGTTCTACAACTTCATGGTCAGCCCTATCAACCACTGAGGGTCTGTTAACAGAAGTAGGAAGAGAGTGAGAGTGAGAGTGAGGAGTTACTACCTGTAATGGAAGAGCCTGGGTGGCTTGAACCACTGGAGGTTGAGGTTGCTGTTCATGGCCGGGAAGATTAAAAATAGGTAAGAGAATATAATTGGCCATGAAAGCAGATACAAGTACTGGTACTTGCATAAATTTGAAGGTTGTGTCTTGGCGAGTGTAAATCTTTTTGCTAACTGGTGGGGGTTCGGTTACAGCAGAGTTAGCAAAAAGTGCTTTGTGTTCAGGGGTGAGTAGATGATCTGCTATAAGCATAAGAAAACGAGCATAGTAACATGATACCCTACGATTTGTAGAATGATCACGTAAAGCAGAAGTTAGACGTCTCAAGAGAATGGGAAAAAGTAGTTTGCCAAAATTGATTCTTTGATTGAAAACAACCGCAAGACCAATATACTGCAGGGTAGAAGTAATGTTATGAAAATTAGATTTTGTGCAGTTGGCAAACACTTTGGAAAGTGTATCGAAGAATATATCCCATTCAGACACCAAATTTGATTTAGAAAGTTTGGTTAAATTGATCACCCCCTGATAGTGAATAGCATTGAAAAAATTTGTGATATCATTTTCAGAGGGTAAATTACAGAAATTGTCTAGTGGAAAATTTAACGCACGATTGACGACTGTTTCATCAACTACATACTGTGTGTTTGCGATGGTGAATGAAAAAGATTTTGAATCATCGGCCACAGTAGAAGTTGTGCAAATCAGTCTAAGTAGATCGACGTTTAAAATCACATTTGATTTAATAGCAGAGCTAACAATCGAATGATCATTTAAAAATCTAATCCAAGGCTTAAATTTTTCAACATCACATTTTTCCGGATTGAAATAACCAACTTGATTATGCGCGACAATTTGGAAATAGAGAGCCATTTTTTATAAAATAATAATAAGACACAAGCTTTTCAGAATTTTAAGAATAATATTAAGAAAATTCGAATTAATTAAATTAATTTAATAATTCGAATTAAATTAATTATAATCGAAAAATTTAGACAGAAATGTATCTCGTTAAAATTCTTAAATCACTAACACAGTTTTGACACACCAAAAGACACAAATAAGAAATTAAAATTAAAATGGAATTTGAAGGGGCACTTGTTTATGTATATACTTATATGTATATATCACTAAAGTGATGATTAAGTGTGCTGAGTAAAAACTCGAGCAAGGAAATATGGTGACTGTTTTTTTTGTTTGTTCGAGGAGAGAGAAGAGAGAAAATGAGAGTGAAAACTGTTAGAATTTTTTTTTTGAAAATGAACTGCTAAGTTGAATTGGTGAAAAACAACATAGCAACAGCCTTTATATAACAGCTGGTATGACAATCCGGGATTGTCATACCGATTGTCATACCAGGCAAAAAGAAGAAAAATAAATAACAGAATGAGTATTAAAATTATAACTGGTATGACAATCTGATAGTCATACCGATTGTCATACCAGTACAAAATAAAACAATATAATTCTGATATTAATTTTATTACTGGCATGACAATCAATAGTCATACCGATTGTCTTGCCAGTTATAAAATTAATCTGATTTTAAAATAAGCAATCATTATTACTAAAATGACTTTCAGCAAGACAATTTCAATTGTCTTGCCGATTGTCTTTCTAGAATAAGATAAAATAAGCATTAACAGATTTATATTTTCATGTTTACTGAAATGATTTTCAGCAAGACAATTTTAATTGTCTTGCCGATTGTCTTTGCAGTAGAAAAACAAAATGAATATGTACAGACAACTATTAATGTACTGAAGCTATATTTCATAATAGTACAACTGAAATAAACACTTAAAATTTTCACAGAGACAAAGACAATATTTCAGAATTAATTATTTTTATTCTAAAAATAGATTTCTGTTGAATTTTAGCAAATAAAATTCATAGAAAAATATCTTTAGAGGAAATAAAATATTCTGAGATATTTTAAATTAACAAGTAGAGTAAATAACATAGATAAGATAATATATATTACATAGAAATAAGCAAGAAATATGATAAAATGATAAAATAAATTTGCAAATGAATTTTTCATTTATGAAAAATTCATTTGTAAATTCATTCAAGAACAGATTCCAGATATTAATTAAATTAATCACAAAAACTATTTAACATGCCCAATTTACCAACTAATCTGGTAAATGTGGATTCATCAAGTGGTTTAGTGAAAATATCTGCTATTTGTTCTTCTGTTGGAACAAAAAATAGTTCAACAGTACCATTCATGACGTGCTCTCTAATAAAATGATACCTGATGTCAATGTGCTTTGTCCTCGAGTGCTGCACAGGGTTGTTGGTGATGGCTATTGCACTTGTGTTGTCACATAAAATAGGAATCTTGTTCAATACAGAGCCATAGTCTCGTAGTTGGTTCCTAATCCACAAGATCTGAGCACAGCAGCTTCCAGCAGCAATATATTCAGCCTCGGCCGTTGAGTTGGAAACTGTTTGCTGTTTCTTGCTGTACCATGAGACTAGCCTGCTTCCTAAGAATTGACAACTTCCTGAGGTGCTTTTCCTATCAACAACACTTCCTGCATAATCTGAATCTGTATATCCGACAAGGTTAAAACCAGATTCTTTAGGGTACCAAATACCTAGATTTGGTGTTCCCTTAAGATATCTTAAGATTCGTTTAACAGCAACGAGATGAATATCTCTAGGATCCGCTTGGAACCTTGCACATAGGCATGTAGCATACATAATATCTGGTCTACTTGCAGTAAGATAGAGTAACGAGCCAATCATACCTCTGTAGCTTGTGACATCTACCTTAATGGAGTTTTCACATGGTCCAAGCTTGACAGCTGTAGTTGATGGAGTCCTTGCTGATGCAGAATCCTCCAGATTGTATTTTTTGAGGAGTTCCTTGAGATACTTGGATTGACAAATAAATGTTCCGTCTAACCTTTGATTTACTTGTAATCCAAGAAAGAACTTCAGCTCTCCCATCATGCTCATTTCAAACTTGCTGTGCATTAACTTAGCAAATCTCTTACAGAGATTATCATTAGTAGACCCAAATATTATATCATCCACATAGACTTGGACTAATATAGTATCATTCTTATGTTTTTTAGAAAAGAGAGTTTTGTCTATGACACCTCTAATAAAGCTATTTTCAATAAGAAATTCAGAGAGAGTGTCATACCATTTTCTTGGTGACTGTTTTAGCCCATAGATAGCCTTGAAAAGAAAGAAGACAAAATCCATATGATCTGGATCTTCAAAACCAGGAGGTTGCTCTACATATACCTCTTCATCCAGCTTTCCATTCAGAAAGGCGCTCTTGACATCCATTTGATAAACTTTAAAGTTTGAAAATGCTGCGAATGCCAGAAATATCCTGATGGCCTCAAGTCTAGCCACTGGAGCATAGGTTTCATCATAATCAATACCTTCAGCTTGAGAATACCCTTTAGCTACCAGTCTTGCTTTGTTTCTTGTAACCACACCATCTTCATCTAGTTTATTCCTGAATACCCACCTTGTACCAACAGCTTTCTTGTGTACAGGCCTAGGTACCAGTTTCCAGACTTGTTGACTTTCAAACTGATTGAGTTCATCTTGCATAGCAATCACCCAATCTGGATCAGTCAGTGCTTCTTCAATTTTCTTAGGTTCCATCTCAGAAAGAAATCCTGAGAACAGACACTCATTTTGAGTAGCACGTCTAGTTCTGACTCCAACATCTGGATCACCAATAATCAACTCAAAAGGGTGAGCTTTATTCCAGACAGTCTGTCTTGGAAGATTTGATCTTGATGATTCGCCTTGAAATTCATTGTGATGTTGTGTCCTACTAGATGATCCTTCAGCATCTCCCCCTGAGTTGTTGCCATGTTGACTTGAAGATTCTCCGTCAGTAGCAGTGGTATCTCCATTGTTTCCAGAGTTTCCATCACTATTACCTTGAGTATTATCAGGATTAACAGGTTCTTCAACAGCAACAACCTCAGGTTCTTGACCATGTTCTGACTCTGAATCTGACGTATCATCAAACTTCAGTTTCTCAGAAGGATCTTCAGTTTGGATACTAGGGAGTTTAGTGTCATCAAATGTAACATTGACACTTTCAGTTACTTTGTGTTGATCAATGATATACACTCTATATGATCTTCTTCCATATCCAACAAAAATACCCTCATATGCCTTTGCCTCGAACTTACCACGACGATCATCTCCATCCTTGAGCACGAAGCATCTGGCACCAAATACATGAAAGTATTTGATAGAAGGTTTCTGTTCATTCAAAATCTCATAAGGAGTTTTCATGAAGTCTTTGTTGATTAGAGTTCGATTCTGAGTATAACATGCAGTATTGACAGCTTCAGCCCAAAAGTACATTGGAAGACCTGATTCATTTAACATCGTTCTTGCAGCTTCAATCAATGTACGATTCTTCCTTTCTACCACTCCATTTTGCTGAGGGGTTCTAGGAGCTGAAAATTGTCTGGTAATCCCTTTGTCTGTACAGAATCCATTTAGAAGTGCATTCTTGAATTCTGTTCCATTATCTGACCTTATTGCTCTAACAGGGACGTTAGAATCTAACTCAATCATCTTGATATGATCAATCACAACTTGTGGTGTTTCATCCTTAGAGTGAAGAAATAAAACCCACGTATACTTGGAATAGTCATCAATTATCACAAGACAGTAACACTTCTTTGACATAGAAAGGATATTAACTGGACCAAATAAATCCATGTGCAATAATTGCAGAACACCAGTTATGGAAGATGTGTCAGTGCCTTTGTGACTTGCTTTCTTTGACTTTCCTTTCTGGCAAGCCTCACATAGTCCTTCTGGAGAGAATTCCAGCTGAGGCAGACCTCTTACCAATTCTCTTTTGACAAGAGAATTCATTGTCTTGAAATTTAGATGGGAAAGTCTCTTGTGCCATAGCCAACTCTCATTTGACGATGCTTTTGCATAGAAACAATTGACTTCAAGATTGCTTCCAGAGTTCATGTCAGCTACGAACAGATTTCCTTTCCGTATTCCCATTAAGGAGGGTTTTTCACTTTTCTTGTGCAGAATCTGACACTTCAGCTTGTCGAATAAAACATTGTAGCCGTTGTCACAGAACTGACTAATGCTAAGCAGATTGTGTTCAAGTCCTTGCACAAGATATACATTTTCAATGATAACATTTCCAGCTTGCAAACAGCCATATCCCTCCGTTAAACCTTTGCTGTTATCTCCAAAGGTAACCACTGGGCCAGCTTTCTCAACCACATTTGATAGCAGGGCTCTATCTCCGGTCATATGTCTTGACGATCCACTGTCAAGAATCCACACTACCGGTTGTACCTGTTTAATGCCCTGCAATACAAATGGATTAGAACTTCTTCGGAACCCAAGCTTGGCTGGGTCCGGCATACTTGTAAAATTGGCCTTTATCAGGCAAAACAACATTCTTAATTTCACTATTCTCAACATTCTCAATGACTGAACATTTGACCTTTAAAACAGCCTTATCAGATTTATGTTTAGGCTTAGGCACAAATGTCTCCTTTCTAGCTTTAGGAGGACTAGCAGTCTTAGACCTATCATGCTTTCTATTATTCACATGCTGACGAGGAGTAGTCTTATCATTAGAAGCATGCTTACCATTAAGATAAGCAAACAACAGATTAAAAGCACAAGACATACAATCAGGAACACCACATGCTTTATGAGAAGGATTAACAATAGGCAACTTATGCATGGTAGACATGGCATTTGTGCTATCCAACTCATGTGTGTCTGAGTTAGTCTCAGTTGCTTTCACAACCTTGACTGGAACTTTTGACACACTTGACTTGGAGACAGCTTTCCCATTAGCATTATCTTCAGCACGGATTTCTTCTTGAATAATAAAAGAGGTCTCATCAAATGGTTCAGCAATTGATTCCTTATAGAGGGGTTCATCAACACCCTTAAGCACATGTGGTACTTCCCTGCCTTTAGCACATACATGAGGAGGGGAGTTTATGCCTAATTTTCCAAAAGCAGCATTGTAATCATAACCTATTCCATGTGTTTGATTAACAGCTTGCTTATTGTAAAACTCTTTGGACTTCGAACAAGAATTAAAGTAAGCTTTAACCTTAGCCTCAAGACCGGTGATCTTGTCTTTGAGAATAGTTTCGAGTTGTCTATAACAGTCAACTCTATTCTCTAGAAAAGATACTTGGTCTTTAAGTTTATCTTGATTAATGTGCACAAGTCTTAATTCATTGACCTCTTTCTCAAGGTCTTTGATTTGTTGATTTAACAATTCATTATCACGACGAGCACAATCTAAGTTACCTCTTAGATGATAAACCATTTCAGCATCAGAAAGTTTTACCTCTTTTCTTGACGATGAGGTGCTTGCATCACTAGCCATGAGAGCAAGATTCCCAACTTCTTCATCTTCACTGTCAGTATCATCCCAGCTTCTTCCCTTTGCCAGGTACGCCCTTTCAGATTTACTCTTCTGATTAGAATCGTAAGAGTTCTTCCTTGCTTGTTTTGGCTTCCTGCATTCTGTGGCAAAGTGTCCCAACTCATTACAGTTGAAGCATCGAATGGTGCTTCGATCAACCATCCCTGTTTTATACCCACCACTGCTGGTGTTAGAGGATGAAGATCCACCTTTCTGGAATCTGTTGTAGTTGGACTTGTACTTGAACTTGGGATTCCTTTTAAATCTGACATTTGAGAATCTCTTGACAATCAGGGCCATTGACTCATCCTCCAATTGCTCCAGTTCTTCCAAGGAATAATAATCATCTCCTGATTGATTTGTAGTAGGTGAATCAAATTTTGCTACTATCACATTATCTTCAACCTTGGAAGACTGTACCATTCTATCTGACTGTTGAGATTGTTGTTGATATAGTGGTTGTTGTTGTTGTTGTTCATCAGCTACCAGAGCAGTAGACGTGCTGACCACTCTTCCTTTCCCGTAAACTTCCTTCTGCTGAATCTGCTCCAACTCATAAGTCTTTAACACACCATATAGCCTTTCCAAAGAAATCTCACTCAGATCTCTTGCTTCTCTTATGGCAGTGATTCTATGTTCGAGATGAGTTGGCAGTGTTAAAAGGAACTTTTTATTGACCTCCCTGATGGAATAGTATTTACCATTAATGTTCAGGTTGTTGATCAATGCATTGTACCTCTCAAACACGTCAGTGATTCCTTCTCCTGGATTAGATTTAAAGTATTCATACTCAGAGGTTAGGATTTCTAGTTTGTTCTCCCTAACTTCCTCTGTGCCTTCATTAATAATCTCAATAGTTTCCCAGATATGTTTAGAATCTTTACAATTCATCACATGTCTGTTCATTAGGGGATTAAGGGAATCTACTAAGATTAATTGAAGGCTAGCATCCAGGGAAGCTTCTTCTATTTCAGCAGGAGAGAAGTCCTCAGGATCCTTCACATAAGTTCTCGCTTTGGTGATCACCACATCATTCTCTATTACCTCTGGTTCAATAACCATAGGAATTTTTGGAC
The DNA here is from genome assembly GCF_009905375.1 of Apium graveolens. Taxonomy (NCBI): domain Eukaryota; kingdom Viridiplantae; phylum Streptophyta; class Magnoliopsida; order Apiales; family Apiaceae; genus Apium; species Apium graveolens. The sequence goes on from NC_133656.1 coordinate 47,736,214, forward strand.
CCTTCTTCAACACTTGCAAATATTTGGGATTAGCAACCTGTAAAAACAGTAGCATCTTCTTCTTCCACATCACATAATTTTCTTTATCGAAAAGTGGAATTTTAACGGTTCCAACTTTTTGTGTAGTCATTATGAATTTTTGAGTGAATAAAAATTCAAGAAGTGAAAGAAACACAAAAGTCTAGGATCTTGATTTGTACGTTAATCAGAAGGCTCTGATACCAATTGTTAGGTCCCAATTTGTTTGTAGAAGGGGGGGTTGAATGCAAACAATACCGTTTCGTCGAATAAAATGCGGAATAAAATTGTGAAACAAAATTCAAGTTAAATAAAACTTTTATTAAACTTGAAAGGTGTTACAACTACGGTATCGATTACAAGGGATTAATCTCAAATCAATTATTACAAATTTAGAATAAATTCGACATGAACTTTTTCTATTTTTGTAATTAAAAGATCAAATGCTAAAAGCGATTTGAGATTAAGTTCTAGGGATTTTAATCCGCTAGATTGATATACAAGAACAAGATAAGTAATTCTAGTGGTTTGGATTTAACATTAACAAACTAGAATATTTGATCTTGAATAAGCAGATGAATGATGAAATATTTTCTTTTGTTTTCTGCTGTGTTTTCTTGTTCTGTATGTGCTGCTCTGTTTTTGCTGAGTAGTGAGTTGATATTATCTTCTGCTTTCTTTTAATCAATCACAGCCGAAGTTGTTGAACTGGTGTGACAATCTATTTGAGCTTGAAAGACTTTCGGTGAGACAATCTATTAGAGCTAGGAAGACAATTAAAATGAACTAGCAAGACTTTCGGTATGACTATTGATTGTCATACCGATTGTCATAGTAGTACAATTGAAATTGTTTTTCTGAATACATAATTGATTTTAATCTAATTGAAAATTCTATCAATACAATCAACTGAATTAGCAAGACATTCGGTATGACTATCAATTGTCATACCGATTGTCATACTAGTACAATCAGTTGTCTTTTTAGAATTATCACAGATTTTAATCAATTAACATTCTGAAAATCCTCATTATTAATTCTAAATTAATTAATCAATTTAATTCAATTAATCAATAAATTAATCCTTGCAGATTTAATTTATTCTCTTAATTAAATTATATGACTTAATTAATTAATAGTGAATTAATACTATCCCTGAGCAGCATCCATTCTTCTGACAATCTTCTGAAAGTCTCTGAGACTTATGAATCAATTCCGTCACTTCAATGCTGACACTCGATGTACTGTCTGGTTCATGAGTGACTAACTTTCGTGACGTTTCTTCATGTCTTGACTTTGTTGTTCTGATTGAATCCTTGTAATAAATGATACCTTGACGAGATCTCTGTCACTTGATTAAATCCACGATCTTGATTTATATCACTGAGGCATGATAAAATTCTTGAACTTCTTCCAGTGAATCTTCAAGTCTGCAGATGAACAATGTTTCTTTATTCTTTGACAGATGTTACTTTGTGAGATCTCTCTGATGCTTGATCCACTATTTACTTATTACATTCTTATTTGAGTTGAGTTAAATACTCGAATAAACGAGTAGGCTATGACATATGCCTTTCACACATCCACCACAGATCCAAATATTCTTCGATTACTGGAAACCTTGCAACAGCAAACCAACGCTATAGCTCAACAACAACTAACTCTTCAACAACAATTTGAAAACCAAGATAACCGTGAACCACACCAACCACCTGATCCACCAGTACCACCTCGACAAGTTGCCACTTTCAAGGCTTTTCAGAATGTGAATCCACCTGCATTTTATGATACCACTGATCCAATAATAGCTAACACATGGATTAAGGAAATGGAAAGGGCTTTTGAGTTGGTACAGTTAGGAGACGATCAGAAGACACCATATGCTACTTACTTCTTGAAGGGCGAAGTCATCTATTGGTGGGAATCAGTAAAAGCTATGGAAGCAACTCAGTAAGTTTCTTGGGAAAGATTTAAGAAGTTATTTCTGGAAAAGTATTATCCTAAGTACATGCAGAATCAGATGGAGCTTAAATTTCTTGAATTGAAGCAAGGGAACATGACTGTACTGGAGTATGAGAAGAAATTCACAGAGTTGTCAAGGTTTGTGACAATATATACCAGCAGTGAGGAGGAAAAAGCGAAGAGATTTCAACAAGGATTAGAGCCTTGGATCAGAGATAGAGTGGCTATGTTTGAGCTTGATACCTATGCGGGAGTAGTACAGAAAGCTGCTCTGATTGAGAATAATGGGATGCAGTCAAGAAAGGAAAGGGATAACAAGAAGAGAAAGGTTCCATTTTATGGAGAAAAGTCTGAAGCCGGAAATTCACAAGATCGGAATATAAAGAGGTTTAGATTCCAAATGGCGGAAATTTTCAAAAGAAGGGGAATTTGGGCAAAAGACAAGAATCGAAAGGGAACAACCAGACAAGTCAAGGACAAGTTGGAGAAAACAGATTCCAGAGACCGGAATGCAAGCATTGTGGAAGAAGGCACCCCGGAGTGTGTAATAAGCTGAGCATGACATGCTATAGGTGCAACCAGAAAGGACATTTGGCAAATGAGTGTAAGATGCCGAAGCCAGGAGTTACATGTTACAAGTGTGCAAAGACTGGACACATAGCTAGGGAATGTAAGACAACCGGACTAGTCAAAGCTCTAATGAATGTGGCAAGTACCAGTGCAAGCATGCCAGCCGAGGTATTGGCATTACCTCCACCACCTACAACAACTCCGCAAGCAACAGCAAGGACATTCGATTTGAAAATGAAGGACGCTGTTCATAACTCTGAGGTGATAGCAGGTACACTTTTACTAAATAATGTCAAAGCTAAAGTATTGATTGATTCGGGAGCAACGGGATCTTTCAAATCAGAAACTTTGGTTGATAAACTTCAATGTGATAAAATGATTATGAGCGAGGTAGTAAATGTGGTAATTGCGAACCAAGAGAAGATTCCTGTGAATCAATTCTGTCCGAAGTATGAGATTGATATTTCGGGGCATAAGTTTTCAGCCGACTTGATACTCTTCAAGTTGGGAGAGTTCAATATAATTTTAGGTATGGATTGGTTTGGGAAGAATAACGCCTAGATTAATTGTAAGACCAAGAAAGTGTATTTAAAGACGAAGAGTGGAGAGAAGGTAGTATTTAAGGGACAGAGGCAAGAGCAACTGTTTCTTACAATCGTTCAGGCTAAGAAGCTACTTAGAAAAGGTTGTAAGTCGTTCCTAGCTTATGTAGTGGATTCAGAAAAGGGCAACCCCAGTATAGAAGATATTCCCGTAGTTAATGAGTTCCCAGATGTGTTTCCAGACGAACTACCGGGCTTACCACCAGATCGACAAATCGAGTTCGAGATCAACCCTGCTCCGGGCACAGAACCAGTTTCAAAGGCCCCATATATGATGGCACCAGCAGAAATGAAAGAGTTGGCAAGCCAGCTACAAGAATTGTTGGATAAGGGAGTGATACGGCCAAGTACGTCGCCATGGGGAGCACCTGTTCTGTTTGTAAAGAAGAAAGATGGAAGTATGCGGCTATGTATAGATTATCGGGAGTTGAATAAGGTGACGATTAAGAACCGCTACCCGCTACCAAGAATAGATGACCTATTTGACCAGCTGAAGGGAGCAAAGTGCTTTTCAAAGATTGACTTGAGATCAGGATACCATCAATTAAAGATCAAAGAAGAAGATATTCCCAAGACAACATTTAGGACCAGATACGGACATTATGAATTCTTAGTAATGCCTTTTGGATTGACTAATGCCCTGGCCGTATTTATGGATCTGATGAATCGGGTATTTAAAAAGTATTTGGACAAGTTCGTAGTGGTATTTATTGATGATATCCTTATTTATTCAAAGTCGGAAGAAGAACATAAGCAACATCTATGGATAGCGTTGGAGATACTCCGGCAAGAGAAGTTGTATGCCAAGTTTTCCAAATGTGAGTTTTGGTTAAAGGAAGTTCAATTTTTGGGACATGTCATTGGAGATGAAGGAGTTAAAGTAGATCCGGCAAAGATTGAGGCGATTATGAGTTGGGAGAGGCCAAAGACACCTACGGAAGTGTGAAGTTTTCTAGGATTGGCAGGGTATTATAGAAGGTTTGTCAAGGATTTTTCGAAAATCTCCACGCCATTGACTAAGTTAACCAGGAAGAATCAGAAGTTCGAATGGAGTGCAGAATGTGAGGATAGCTTTCAAGAGTTGAAACAGAGATTGGTACCAGCTCCGGTGTTAGTACTACCAGATGACCAAGGAAACTTTATGATTTTCAGCGACGCTTCACATAAACCGCATGAATTAAAGTACCCGACACATGATTTGGAACTAGCTACCATAGTGTTCGCACTTAAGATTTGGAGACATTACCTCTACGGGGAAAATGTGAAATCTATACGGATCACAAGAGTTTAAAGTACATTTTCACTCAGAAGGAGCTCAATATGAGGCAAAGGAGATGGTTGGAATTGATCAAGGACTACGATTGCTCGATAAATTATCATCCTGGAAAGGCGAATGTTGTAGCCGATGCTTTAAGTAGGAATGAGAGATTGAATATGATGGCAACACCAAAGGAACTGTCTGAAGAGATTAAGAAATTTGGATTAGAACTTTGTGATTGTGGAATAGTTGAAGAAGTTTGTCGTGCAATGACTTTTCAGCCAACACTAGTGGAAAGGATAAGGAAATGTCAGGAAGAAGTAATGGAGAAAGAGAAGAATCAGCTAACTGTAGAAGAGATTGGCACTCAAAGGGATGAGCAAGGTATACTAAGGTTTTCCTCAAGAATTTGGATTCCTCATGTACCTGAATTGACGAATGAGATCCTACAAGAAGCCCACAATTCAAGATTTTCGATCCACCCGGGGAGCACCAAGATGTATCGGGACTTAAAGCAGGACTTTTGGTGGCCAAATATGAAGCGAGACGTGGCAGAATGGGTTGCAAAGTTTTATACTTGTCAGAAAGTGAAGGCAGAACATCAACAACCTAGTGGATTAATTCAGCCCCTAAAGATTCCGGAATGGAAATGGGAAAATATTGCTATGGACTTTATAGTGGGATTAACGCGAACGAAATCCGGACATGACGCTATATGGGTTATAGTTGATCGCCTTACGAAGTCGGCGCATTTCCTTCCAATTAATGAGAAGTCTTCATTGGACAAATTGGTTGATTTGTACGTGCGTGAAATCGTACTAAGGCATGGAGTACCCGTATCGATAGTTTTAGACAGAGATCCCCGATTTAACTCGAGATTCTGCAAGCAATTTCAAGAAAGTCTTGGCACGAAGTTGAACAAGAGTACGGCGTACCACCCGCAGACCGATGGTTAGAGCGAAAGGACAATTCAAATAATCGAAGACATGTTGCGTAGTTGTGCAATCGATTTTGCAGGAAGTCGGGACGACCACTTGCCATTGATAGAATTCTCTTACAACAACAGCTATCACTCCAGTATTGGCATGCCACCATACGAAGCTTTGTACGGACGAAAATGTAGATCACCGACAAGTTGGGATAAAGTAGGGGAATGAAGGATTCTAGGCTCGGAATTGGTACAACAGTTGCATGAGACAGTCAAGTTAATTCAGAAAAGGTTGCTTGCTGCTCAAGATAGACAGAGGAAGTATGCGGATCCAGCGCGTAAGGATGTTAGATTCCAAGTAGGCGAAGCCGTTTTGTTAAAGGTGTCACCAAAAAAAGGGTTGTCTAGATTCGGCAAGAAAGGGAAGTTAGCACCTAGATATATATGTCCTTTTGAAATTTTGAGTCAAGTGGGGAAGGTAGCCTATGAGTTAGCCTTACCACCTCAGTATCAGCATGTGCATAATGTGTTCCATGTGTCGTTGCTTAAGAAGTACAATCCTGACGCTAGCCATGTGATAGAATATGAACCTGTAGAAATTCAGGCAGACCTGTCATTTGTGGAGCAACCTGTCAAATTACTCGACTGGCAAGTAAAGAGTCTTAGGAATAAGTCGGTAAAGTTAGTGAAAGTACTTTGGAGGAACCCCAAGGTCGAAGAATCAACTTGGGAGTTAGAGTCTGATATGCGTTCCCGGTATCCTCATCTGTTCTCTTAGATTCTGGGGACAGAATCCCTTAAGGGGGGAGGATATTACGACCGACATTTTGTGTAATATTAATTTTGGACTTGGTATAATATTAGAGCCGAATGTAAATATACTTAATGGTTGTACATTGTGTGAATGAAAATTTCTGCATTTTAAATTTGTTTTATGTAGTATATGATTTTTCAAATGAAGAGTTTATTTATTTCCCTTATTTTTGATTTATAAGGAATATTCTAAACCTTGGAAAATTTTCTTTTAAAAGTTATTTTGTTCACAAATTTCAAAAGTGATTTTATAAAATTTCTAAAAATCCAAGTTATTTTATGGTATAAATTTCATAATTTTTGAACTTGTATTTTATTTTATAAAAATAAATCTTTACAAATTTTATTTGTTATAATTAGTAAATTACATAGAAGCCCTTGCAGGCAAATCACCCTTCTATTCTCTCAAAGGGCAAAGAAGACCTTTCCAACCCCAGTAACTCATTTGTTGATTACCAAATTACCACACTAATCTTGCATGCAAAATGGCCTAACTTTAGCTAGAGGTCATTTTTGTACATTCTCACTTCCACTCATTATTTTGTCACCCAAAAGCATAAAACCAAAAACCAAGTGGGAGAAGTCATTTTCACTCACTCCACACTCCAACACACCTCATTTTTCTCTCCTCCCCTCCCTCCCTTGTTGCTCTCGGCCGAAGCCCCCATCCCCACTCCCTTCCATTTTTCATTTCATTCCTCATCTTCCCTAGTATAAATCTTCTACCTACATTTATTTTATATACTTCCCAAGAGTTTTGTGACTTGGGAGATGAAGTTTCATGGTTGCATGTGTAGTTCTTGTGTGATCTCCAAAGAGAAACTCTTGATTCTTGTGAATTCAAGAGCTCTCTATGAGATACATTTTATATATGTGTTAACTAAGTGTTTTATGGAGAAACCATGCTTTAAAATCCTTTGCATCCTACTGAAATTTCATTATATATTCATGTTTAGCCATGCATGCTAGTTTTAAGATATTAAAATGATAATCAACCATGTTTTGCATGCTACTCTTTTCGAAATCATGTTGCTATGTCTAAAAATCTATAAATTCGAAATATGTATGCTTAAAATAGATTGTTTCCATGATAAATTTCTTATTAATAAGTAAGAGAAGATATATTTCATGAATATTAAGGATGAGTAATAGGTACAAGTCGAATTTTCAAGCATTTAAACTTTATGCTTTAGCCGAAATCTTGTTAAGTGTTTCCATGAGTTGCATTTAATATTTTTAGTTGCATGTTGTTGTTCTTGGATATGGATGTTCTCCCCTCCCGTTGAGGCACTATTTTAGGACATTAATGCACTAGGTTTGCTTTGGTAAGGGTTGGATGCTTGGTTATTAAGTGGGAGTTAAGGTGGAAAGGGATTAGTTAGTGTTTGCATTTTTCCAGATTTGATGCACTAGTTTATGGGGAAGTTTTGAATGAGCATTTGTTGTGCACTTTGAAGCCCAAGCCACTAGAAGCTAGCACTAGGAGTATATAAAAGGTTTTAGGTGTTTTTTGGAGGTTTATAAGTCGTTTGGTTAGGTGCACGAGTGGAATCACAAAATCTGTCCAGCAGGGGACAGTTTTGTTGCAACTTAGAAACAGGAAGTTTTGACCATGTCATGGGTAGGCCCTCATTAGGCCCTGTTTGGCCTTAGTTAGAGGGAGTGTCAGAGGAGTTTTTACAGCCATAGTTCATAGGATTTGAGTTAGAACCATGTGTCACAAGTTAGTTCAAATCAGGGCGTTTTCTGCCCAGAAAAATAGGGGAACCATGGACTTTAAGCTTAGGCCCAAGGAGGCGCAAGCTAGGCCATTGAGCTACATCGAGTTTGGAAGATGCCTTATGGTCAGAAGAGTCTAGTGTAGAAGTTTTGGAGGTAAACTTGTAGTGTAAGAGTGTCTAATGCACTCAAGAAACCATATATGTCATTCTGAAATTTACCTTAGTGAGCACTTTCACTTATCACACAGTTTTAGAGCACTTATGTGTGAGACCTAGGTTGACCACTATGGTTGCAAGATAGTATAAAGCCAGTAGAGTAAAAGGCCCAAGTGAGGGTCAATATTTTTTGGATAGTTTAGTAAAGGCACATCGAGTTAGGAGGCCAAAATTTGTAGACTTTGTCTAGTTTAGCGATCAAGTGACTTAGTTGGGGATCGAGATCATCCAAGCCTAGTGTTGCATTATGGTGTGTGTGATATTATTTGATATTAAAATATGATATGTGAGTATATGTGGCTATGTGTGCTATTGTATTTATAAGGTGATTATAAATTGCGTACATAGAGGCCTAAGTGCCATTTGTGTTTAATTTCGGGTTATAAATAGGTTGAGTTGGTGAGAATATATTATAATGAGGTTATTATTATTTATGTAGGATCTTGAGATGAGGGTAAACTTTCCATAAAGGTCGAGTAAAGCTTCTAGCTGCTCCTACCAGCCAGACCAGACCAGCCTTTCTCAAGGCAAGTGATTCAACCTGTTTTTCATTTACACTGCAAATGTGTGATAATTAGTTCCTATATATATGATGCGAGTATCCTGAGTTATCTTGATATACTTGAACCAAGTGATTCTTAAATCTATCTTCGTATTATATAGAAATGCCATGAACCCTCAAGTACATATTGCAAGTAGATCAAAAGTCGTATCATGCTAGTATATCAAAGTAATTGGAATGTCATGATAAAATAAAGATTTGATATAATACTTGATTGATCCTCTTGATTATCATGCTATTGATTCCTAAAATATTGACATCTCACCCTGATGCATGAAACCCAATAGAAACTTTACCTTGATACCTAAAAGCCAGATATTCTTTAAAGTTGTTCTTAATTGATTGATAACCCATTTTCTTACCCTAAAGTTCGACAATCCTGATATACCTTGAGCTAAAGATCATTTTCTTCATACCTTAACACCCCTAGTATTCATGAAGCTTATCTTCTTGATGTTCATACCCTAATATAGTAAAGTCTAGTGGATCATGGCCCTGAAATTTGGTGACATATTTCCAGTGTTTCAAAGTTGATCTATAATCCCTTGATAAAAATGTTTACTACTTAAGGTATTTTATTATAAATCGGCATCAATTTTTGAAATGATTAAAATGTGGATTTTCAGTCCCAAAGGGGGATAAATGTTTTCTTTGAATAGTGGATCTGGACTGAGACGCGAGTCCTTTTCACACTTATATTGTAGGCTTAAAAGTTGCCTAGGGATCCCATTAATATTTTAGAACCCAGTGAGGTTCGGGATTACTTCGCGGCTGATCACTGGTTGTAATCCGTAGCGTCATAAAATGTTTTTGATTAATATATGATTTTGAAAATGTCTTCATTCAAGCAAATGATGCCATCACCCAAAATTTCATCTCTTGTTATTATTAGTTATATCTTCACAATGTCATTCTTTAATATCTCGATTTATGTTTTGTACCATATTGTTTAGCACTTGTTGAGCATTTGGTTCACTCCTTGCTTTAACCCTGATATTACAGCTAACATCTATGGTTAGATTTAAGCAGATAGCACGGAAGACCTGTGACGCCGATGCGTATGTCCGAGCTCAGGTAGAATAAGAGATAGTTTTGTGTGAGGGCTCGATATTAAAATCAGTTGTAATAGATGGTAGGGTTGGGCTCTTCCAAACCCTAAACTGTAAGATCTTGGATTTGGTTATATTTACTTTCTTTTAAATATTGTAATAGTTATATATTTTGTTTGTTAAGTTGGGGGTGTGACAAACTTGGTATCATCTTAGCATTGAATAATAACCATACCATTGTTGCATAAGCGCATTAATTGAAGTTAACTTAAAAGAGTCTATGTGGGAATGAACTAGAAATAATTTCATATTACTTGCGAACGCGTATACTTGCATGTAATTTAGCGCATTTTTTCATCCTAACATATGCCATCCTTATGTCTCCTTTCATACACTTGAATTTGTTCAAGTGTTTGTGCAAACTCTGTACAGGGTGCACTAGGGAGAGTGCTCTTTTCAATTGAGACACCCTATTGAGAGGATGCCCCTAGAACCCTGTTTTTGTCCCTATTTTACAACTACATCCTTTTGCGAGGATACAGAGGTAGCTTGAGTGGTCAGCTCAGTTTGTTTAGCCTTCTTTATGTTTTCGGCCAATGGTGACTCGGATTCTGTTTGTTCATCACCACTCTTATTTATTATTGACAAGGTTGTCTGCTTTCTCTTCTTTTTACTCACTCCACCATTTTGAGAGGATTAAGTGGTTTGTTTCCTAGCTTCTAATGGTATAAAAGGAAGGGTCTCAATATTGGCAGGTCCTTGTTGGTTTTCCTGTGTTTGTTCTTCCATGGGTTCAGGGACCATTGCCGTATTAGAAGTTGATGTTACTTGAGACCTCATATCAGGCATTGAGTATGGGTAAGTCTTGAATCTCTCCAACATAAAGGGAGTGATCCTAAGACTTATAGGTATTGTATTCTTTGTAGTAAGTGATCCAAATAGAATTTTGGATACTTGCTTATAATTTCCTATTAATGAACTGTTAATACAATTAAGTAAATAAATGTCCTTATCCTTATGATTTAAAGTGGACATAGTAAACCTAGGAAAGAATATTTCCTTACCTCTTGCAGCTAGTGGCATTGTGAGCCTGGTGCTCAGTTCTTCAAGAATTAGAAAGCCCACATTAAGGTGTCTGTTGTGGGCTATGGATTACACCAGCTTCTGCACAATACTTGACATGTTGTCATATCCTGTCTTTCTGCAGGTAAAGGCCCTAATGATTGAGTCAAATAAGAAAGACCACTCTCTCCTTAGATATTTCTAGTTGAGACAGGCTAGATTGATCTTCTTACTGTAGTTGACAAAATCCATAAACTCATAGAGCTCCTGTTGAGTAGGTACCTCCATCATATGCTCAGTTGGGATGCCCAAAGCTGCATTCACATCTTGCTCGTTGAACTATATTTATTGGCCTCCAATTGAGCAAGTCACCACTATGGATACAAAATTTTCATGCACAACTGTCCTCACTACAACAGTTGTCCAGAACTCATGCAAATCATCCAGGTACAGGATTGGGTTAGCTTTTAAAGCACCTGCAAGATAAGATTCAGACAAGAACATGACAAACCCATTGAAAGCATCAGGAGCTTGGTTAGCATCAGTGAAAGCAAGGTAGTTAGTTCCATTATTGGGGATTTCAGCTCTAACATTATTGAGTGTCATTGTTGTTGAGTAAGAAAAATGAGAGAGAAAGAGTTTGAAATGAGAGAGAAATCGGTTTGGATTTGAAAATTAGGTTACTTAGAGTTCTCGAAGGCGTAAAGAGGTGTATGTCGAGATGTCTGGGTATTTATAGTAAAAGGTAAATGACTCATCGAGAACTCAGAATAAACATTTGGAATTTTCTTGTCAAGAAGTCATTTTGAGAAAATAGATACATATTGATATGTCATATTTCTGAGTCTTCTCGAGAACTAGAAAATGAATTACAGAGATGTCAAATATATACCCAGTTTGTCCTAAATAGACTGAATTGTTTCCGATTTTTATTTAAATAAAACAAAATAAATCAGAATATTTTATCAAAAGTATATTACTAAAATAATTTATTGAAGTAAATTATCTTAGTTCGGAGTTGTCTATAAGTCTAAAATTATACTTGTAGAAAACTCTTTGAATTAACACTTATAGAGAACTCTACAATGACTTATCAATAAGTCATAATAAAGCTTATCGAGAAGTCCTTCGAGATGTCAAAAAATTGACTTATCGATAACTCACTCGAGAAGTCTTAAAATGACTTGTCGATAAGTCAATTAGACTTATCGAGAACTCGGTTCTTTATATACTTTTGATCAGATTGATTCCGCCTTGTGCTAATATTACATATTAAACATGTAAATCAATATTTAGGCAGTTTTCTTATAATTCAAAATTTTCAAGCTAAATTTTGAATTTTGAAAAATAAATATGCAGAGATTTCTGAAAAATTTATAATTCATATTCAAGTTAATTTCCAATTAAATCAAATTAATTTTGATTTACTGGAAAAAAAATAATTTGCTGCAAAACATTAGCCGAGTTCTTGCCTTAGGATAAAGAATTTAGCATTCCAATTTCATCTACAAGTCTTGTAACGTCCGAGAAATATTATGTAATTATTTTTATTAATAAATAATTATTATTTGATTATTATGTGAATTTTGGTGAATTATTTGATGATTGATATTAATATTTGGGTGTTGATATCTGATAGAATTAGAATATTTTAATTTCTAATTATCCAGAATTAAATATGGATAATTTTGGTATTTTTGTGGTAATTTTTAGATTATTACATGATTTTATAAGGATTTATAGAATTAATAATGATTATTTGTACGTAATTATAAAATTACTTTTTAGAATCAGAAATCGTCCCACTTCAACCGTTTTTGCGTTTTTACAACCCGAAACTTTTCTGAAAACTCCTTCCTAACCGAATCTGATAATTCTCAACACTTTTTGTGTTTTGACTTTCTCGATCCGGGGTACGGTTTGACCTGTACGAGTCCCGGTGTGAAATTTCTGATACGCTAATCATTTTTATAGACATATAAAACCCGTATTCTCGAAAGACGGGATACTGTTATTTTAGATTTTGTATAAAGTGCTTTATAAGAGGTCCTATTTTGATAATTATCCAAATCTAGTATTAAAATTGTATCGTTCTGTAATAACCCCAATTTTTGGGAAATTTTGAAACCCTTATGAATAGTGTTTTTGCTGAATGAGAAAACTTTTCATGCCACACTATATAGGGGTTCTGATATGGATATTCTGAGATTTTATTAGTACTTTATATGGGATATAAGTGTATGTAAAGATCGTCAGAATCCAAATCCGAACACTTTGATTTTTCCCGAAAATCCAATAGATACGGAAAGAATTGAGTATAAGGTAACAGGATAAAAGGATTTAAATTAAAGGATTATAATAGAGGATCATAAAAAGGAATATAATGTATTGAGAAAGGTTAAGGGAACCTAAGTAATAAGATCCCGGGTATGATCCCTCAAACGATAAACGAAAACGAAAGTTAAGCGAACAGTATAACAGATCAGCGGTCATTAGGCAAACAATTAGGAAGTTAATCAAAGGGATTAGAGAGGATGATGTCACCCAACCAATGAGAAGAGGACAAGGAGGGGAGGATGACATCATGAGGATGACACAAGCATGACATGGGAAGGAAGGAGATGTGGTGGCTTTTTAACCACACAAAATCAAGGGCAACTAGGTAATTTACTAAAACAAACACAAAAATCAAACCAAGCCAAGCAAATCATTTTTCATCAAAATCAAAAAGAAACCAAGGCATTGTTCTTCATGCTCTCGGCCAAAACAGAACCAGCATACTAAAAATGCTGTATCTCCTTCATTTCTCACTCAAATATTGTGTTCTATAGCTCATTGGAAAGGTATTGAGATGACCTACAACTCTTGTTCACAAGTCTCGTCCAAATAATCATGGTAAGACCCTCATTTTTACAGTTCTTTAAATCAGACTTTTAGAAACTTCAAAGCCTAACTTTGTGTTCTTGATTTCTTTGGAAAGATCAAGCTTGTAGGAGGCTCCCTAAGGCTTCCTAGCAACTTAACACCTCCCAAGGAAGGTATAAACTTCAAACCATAGCCTTTACTTTATTTGTTAGTAAGTTTAATGGTTGGTTTTGTGAAATGAGAAGCATGAATTGTAATTATTAGTAGTCTGGTTTGATTTGGAAGTGTTTTGGTAATTGAAGCTTGATTATAGTTCATAGGTCTTGATTGTGGTTGTTTGAGTTGAAAACCTTGGAGATTATGGACTGATGTGGTATGGTTTCAGTGAAGTTTTGTTGTATTGATGGTTATGAGTTGGTTGGTGGTTAATTGGAGTAGTTTAAAAATTGGTAATCGTGTAAACATAGCCGTCGTAATGTCCGATTTATTTTAGACTGCTTTTGTTCATAACATTTGGACCCGAGAACTCCCTGCTAGATTATGACCATTGCCATGTTTAGATAGTTCATGTTACGAGCTTCGTTTTGATATGTAGTTCGTTTGATTCCGATATACGGTTTAGGAGAAACGACCGTTTCAAGTAACGGCATTTCGCGAACGAATCATTTCCCCTCGCCTTACTTTGAAACATAGGTTAAAGACCAAAAAGGGTTAATTAATGTATGAAACAATTATGGTAAGAGTGTTAGGCAGTTGGTAAGACACTCGTGAAGGAATCGCTTTAAAACTCGTAATGGTTAATTTATTAAAAATGGTGGAGCCGAGGGTACTCGAGTGACTTAAGAGAATCAATAAGCGCAAAACAAGCGTTAGAGTCTAAGTTAGTTAAAGTATAGATTTACAAGTGACTTTGGTTTAATTCCAACTTACTTATTGTTTATAGGTTACCAGACTCGTCCCGAGCCTTTTATCACCCCAAGTCGCTCAGGCAAGTTTTCTACCCGTTATAACTGTTGTTGTGATGAATATATGTATTTGCATTATCTTGCGATAGATGCATGTTGGTTAATTAGCAAATGATGCAATATATTGAAGCATGCTGCTATGGTATATATATATGCATGCCTGTTTCGCATTCTTTCCATATATATCTGTTGATTCAGTTGATAATACCTATGCTAGAGGATAGCAGTAATTTGCATATACCCTTAGTACAGGGACCCAAAGGTGAAAATATTTTCTAAAACCGGGAGTCGAGGATCCCGAGTAGATTTTGTATATATGGATATAAATATATATATATATATATATACTTATATATATATATGGTCATAGTTTTGAAAACTATTAATCGAATAAGGTTTATTCGATAACTTTAACTTTATTTTATTAATGAATATTATTTTGAATATTCATTCGGGGACTTATGACTCCTTTTATTTATTTATTAATGAATATTATTTTGAATATTCATTCGGGGATTTATGACTCCTTTTATTTATTTATCTGAATATTATTTGAATATTCATTCGAGGGCTTATGACTCTTTTATATTATTTATTGAATATTATTTTGAATATTCATTCGGGGACTTATGACTCCTTTTATTTATTTATCTGAATATTATTTGAATATTCATTCGAGGGCTTATGACCCTTTTATGTATTTATCTGAATATTATTTGAATATTCATTCGAGGACTTATGACTCTTTTATATTATTTATTGAATATTATTTGAATATTCCTTCGAGGGCTTATGACTCAGTTTATATTATTTAATGAATATTATTTGAATATTCATTTGAGGATCTATGACTCCGATTATTTGCTGAGGTATATTCTTTATTTTATTAAAGAATAAGGTGTCAATAATCAAACTTATTTTTGATTATTCAAATAAAGATAGTACTTTCATATAAGTATATCTTTGGTTATTTAATACTCGTTTCAAGTATAAGTTTTAATACTTCTACTTCAATTATTTTTATAAAGATTATTCTTTATGGGAATATTATTTAAATAATAATATTCAGTCATTTTCTAAATATTCTGGGGACTGATTTACTTCATTAAATCAGCTTTACTCCAAACACTCTATAAAGTGTTTTCGAGTCTTCAAAATGATTTTTAAAAGTTAGAGCGGATCCCAAAACTCATTTTTATATTTAAGATCTTCCTTTTTAAGGGGATTTAAATACTCGCTCAAAACCTGAGGGATCCGGCTCTATGGTGTATTTTATATTCGCAACAAGGTTGCAGTTTTGGTAAATGAATTGATTACTTACCCAATGTTCGGGAAGTAAGTCCATCTATTGAGTCGGCATAAGCAACATGGGCTCAGTGGGCGTCCATGATAGTGTAAGTGGCTCAGTGGGAGTCCATCAAATGCATAAGTGGCTGAGTGGCAGTCCAGCATAAGGTCCTATTGCGACCAGGGTGATGACCAGTGGGGAATTCGTCCATCTACTAGTAGAAAAGGTTACTTATGGGTATCTTTGCCTGATCAGTAAGATATCTGGTTTATGCCAAATTCTTTTCCTTTCCAAATTTATTGGATATTGCAATTCTGTTCATACTTTACATGACAGAGGTTTTCAGGAAATGTATAAAGAAGATGTATATGTGGATATATATATATATATCAGAACTAAATGAAGTATATCATAACTTCATTTCCTTTAATAATATTTCAAAGATTTAATCTATTAAAATCTTGTCTGGTAGTCTCATCTATGTGATGAACTGTTGAAAGCTCATTATACTTTGAACAGTGGTAGTTCAAGTAGCTTTATAAATGATATAAGTATAGTGAAGTATTTGGTAACTTCATCCCTTGTTTTTACTTATATCTAGTAAGTAATTATCTTACTCATGATAAAAGATTCTAGTAAGTATCCATTTAGATACTTATATTATTGTTATCACTATATATTATCTTGCGAGCTGTAAGGCTCACTCTTGCTTTATTTCTTCATCACACAACAACAGTTAGGAAAGATGGCCAGACTCCAGCAGACCCAGCGCAAGCGCGTGGGAAGCGTCCCGCGTCTTCCCGATGATGTTGTGGCTGCTATAGCTGCAGAGGTAGATCTATTGGTAGATCAGGCATTCTATTTTTGAGAATCAAATTATGTATAATTATAACTTGTGGCAGATAATGGCAATTAACTATAAATTTATCAAGTAATCATTTTGGGTTGTAATAACTTTTAAATTGTGGATTCAAAGACTTGTACTTATTTAAATTTCATCTCTGAGACTATAACGGGTTGTGGTGTGTGTTAGTGTGGGGTCACAGCATAAGGTTATTATTATTAATTAAGTGAAGTGATATTGTGGAAAGAAAGACCATGACGACCCGGATCCCCAACCCCGGATCTGGGGGTGTTACAGAAGTGGTATCAGAGCTAAGCATTATAAACCTCAGAGATGATGTGACGTTAAGATAATAAGTTCACAAAGATAATAAGAACTCTTGCCAAGTTCATAGTCGGGCTACCTAACGTAGTACTGACAGTTAAAACCCTTGTGGGAACCCTTATAAATATCGTGATAGGAGCGTAGTTCGTTATCGTATATGGTAGCGGGACTCCGAACCCTGAGGTTGAGGAGCAACAGTGCGATGATGTTTTATTACTAATTGGAGATCGGATTGTGGATCCGATAGAGTGTCCTAATGCAGGACCGGATGATGTTGATATTGAGGATGTAGCGGTTGAGGATGTTGTCCTAGAAGGGATAGTTGTTGAGGAGGATCCCATGGAGGATCCTGACAAGATTGGATAAAGGACCACTGATGAATTGAAGACCATGGTTAGGTCGACTACCAGAGGTAGGATTGGCCGGTCACTACCGGAGGTTCGTTCAAGTTTGTAAAGATAGTAACCCCTTTAACGCGGCTTACTCGTAAGACTGAGAAGTTCGAATGGACAGAGAAATGTTAGAACAGCTTTCAAGAACTGAAGCAGAGGTTGGTGATGGCCCCTATGCTGGCATTGCCGGATAGAAAAGGAGATTTTGTGAAGTGTAGTGACGCTTCGCACAAGGGCTTAGGGTGCGTGCTTATGCAGCACGGTAAGGTAATCGCGTACATGTCAAGACAATTAAGGTAATATGAAATTCGATATCCCCACCCATGAGCTTAGGCTCATGGCAATAGTTTTACCCTAAAGATTGGAGGCACTACTTGTATGGAGAGAAGTGCGAGAATTACCTAAGCCGTAAGTGCTCTAGTACATTTTCACGTAGAAAGAGCTCAACATATGCCAGAGGAGGCAGTTAGAGCTAATCAAGAATAATGATTGGGAGATTCTTTATCATTCGGGGAGAGCCAATGTGGTGGCTGATGCCCTTAGTAAAAAGGAGAGACTCAAGATGATAATGTCTTTGGGAGAGTTTATAAGAGATTTTGGAAATAGTAGTGAAGGTAACCGGAGCCGGTACCGAAAAGCTGTTTGAGATTGCAATAGAGACCGAATTATTGGAAAAGAGCATACGGTGCCAGAGAAAGATGATAAGGGAATAATGAGGTATTCCTATAGAATTTGGGTTCCGAAAGTTCAAGAGCGTAAGGATGAGAACTTAGATGAGAGCCATAGTTTGAGGAATAAGATTTAGAGCAAACCCTGAACGTGATAGTCAGGGAGGTCGCCATCAAGATAGAAGGAACCCATGACATAATGGAGTGGAAAATGAGGATTTTAAATTAAAAGATGACCCCAATTATGGGGAGTAGGATGAAACATTTCATACTAAGGAAACAGAAAGTCGAGTAAGGAAAGGAGACCCGAGACGGTACTCCTATACGGCAATTCATGGACCTGTCTAGACAGAACTTAGACTATTATCCCCAACCACCACCTTGAGGAAACAATGCGATAGGAAATTCTTTCAGGACCTTTAAGTCTCTAAGCTCTCAGAGTTCCAAGGAACAGGTTGACCTAGTCGAGGCAAGAGCCTGGCTAAAGGAAATAGAGGAATCATTTGAGATTCTGAATGATTGACGAACCACAAAAGACTGTTTTTGTCACTTACCCTCCTAAGAGAGAGACCACCCGCTGGTGAAAGACCAAGAAAGGCACGGAGCCAGAGGTTAGAATAAACTGATTTAAGTTCAGTCAATTGTTTTCGGGAAAGTAATTCCCAAAGATAAGGAGATAGTGTAAAAGCTTTGGAGCTAGAACAAAAGTGGATGAGTATGATGAATTATGAATCTAAGTTGTAAAAGTTATCAAGATTCGTTCTGAGGACATGAATCCAGAATGACGGGATGTTTGGAATCAATACTTATGTTGTGTTAGTTCATGAAATAATGATAAGAGAAAGGAAAATAAAAAGAAACTGAAGTGGAAAGGAATATAAAGGCAATAGAGTTTGAGGTATGATAAGGGAGTTGGGTATGAGGAAATCCTAAAGACTCGTAGCAATAGACATAGAAAAGTATGTAATCGTCAGGATGAGGGTGATTCACCATGAGTTAAAGTTGATTGTTGAAGGCATACGAGTTATGTACATTTTATCCCCTTTAAGTTGGGAGGATTCAAGGAAACCTTTAGATAGTTCGAAGGATAAATAATAAGACACGGATAGACTAAGGAGACAAGAAAGTAAGAAAGTAGGAAAATTGGATGAAGGAAGTGACCTTCAATAATGTGAAATGTAAGACCGGTGGCTCGATACTCAGAAAGGGAGACGCCAGGTATGAGAGGTATCCCAACATTGAGGTGACTGTTGAGATAAACAACAAAAGTAAATAAGGAATTATTAAGAAGTTCACGTTGAACATGACCAATATCTTCCAGAACATCCATGTTATCATTACCAAATCAGGAAAGAAAAGCGGATGACCATTGTTATCTTTTGGAGGCCATATGGATTGACCTCAATTTGAATAAGGATGTTATTATGAAGTTAGGTATAGACTATCGAGGTGGGAATGATGAAGAAGATAATCTATCAAGGATATATGACTTGGTTTATCCATGGATGGATGCATGTACCTTTTCAAAGGTGGAATTAAGGATAGAACATCGGTAACTTAAAATGAATCCTAGGGGAATGCATAAAGGTTGGCATTTCACCCTTAATAGGGATAGTATGAAATTTGACAGTATGAATTGGAAAGGATTAAGGTAATAACAACCTTTAAAGAATCAGTGGAGAATTTTTTTTTCAAAAGTATATAGATAATGATTCTAGTATTAGTATATGGTATTTTGATATGCCCTGTATCTAGGGAATACAGGAGGAACGATTCAAGGATAACCTTAGAGGTTTTACAAGGAGAAAGGTAATATTCAAAATTCTCAAGAATAGAAATGTGGATAAAGGAAATATGACGTAATTATAGTGTTGCCAAGTGGGGCACGTGTTAAACCACGAGAAAGTATGGATCGAACCAGTAATGGTCGAAATTATTCAGGGCAATTAGGACTTAAGATAAAAGATGTTCTAATTATGATTGAGAGTCAGTCATGACAGTGATTAACCTCTAAAGACTGAGGCAATAACTTATGGAAAAATGGTGATTTTTTTTTTTTACTTATCAGATTTTAAGGAAAACATCTTCACTCAAGCAGTGATCGGAAATAGGGTAGAAAATTTGTGAAAGTGGTTAAAATGAAATTGACTGTAAGGAAATTTTACTATCAGGAAAGGCCAAAGAGGTGGCCGACACTTTAAAGGTAAGGGGATAATTATAGGCGCTTGTGCCAAAATAATACAGTGAGGATGGTTAAAACTGTGAAGGTTGTGTTATGGTTTGGAAGATTGACATTCCTTCTGATGACTGTGCAATACCCAACCGTAATAGTAGTTGGTAAAGGTTTAATTCGTGTAATCGCCATGAGCAGGCTATCTATCTTAGGAGGTCCTATCTTGAGATAAGCCAGGACCATGTTTCAAAAAGGACTAGACGAACCTTTGAGTTAAGTCTTCTATTTAAGGCATATGATTAAGAATGATATTAACCTGCTATCGTTGCTTTGATTGAAACTCTTCTGCAATTTTATCTACTTCATGTCATGAAAGTAC
The DNA here is from genome assembly GCF_009905375.1 of Apium graveolens. NCBI lineage: Eukaryota > Viridiplantae > Streptophyta > Magnoliopsida > Apiales > Apiaceae > Apium > Apium graveolens. The sequence goes on from NC_133656.1 coordinate 47,756,873, forward strand.
GTCAGAGTTTGGAGTGTTCTTCATGAATTGTGATTGGTGGTTATGTTAACTCCTTAGGAGAATTAGATACGAGATGTATGGACTCCGTATGGTTAGCTATTAAGACTTCATGGAAAATGAATGACTACAGTAGGTCAGTGGTGGACCATAGTAAGGCAGCAATAATTCTGCGAGTAATGAGCTGATTACAACCGTGAGAGTTGTATTGGAATGGGTGTTGAGATTGAGTACCACTAATCGGGTCGTGGTAGTGTATAAGTTATCATTGATAGACTAATTAAGTAGAGTATCTATCTAGTGAATTATTATTCTTTCTTATCAATAGAGAGTCGTATTATTATACGAGGAAGGTTGCGGTGCAAGCATAGAATTCTAGTAACGATGATGTATAGAATGAGATCCCAGATTCGATTTTCGATGTCGAGGGAGTTTCAAAGGTGATTGTGTATAAGCTCGAGGAAGAGCATGGGTCCATAGAATGATGGACGGAATAGCAAAAATATTTAGGCATATGAAATAGGATGCTATAATACTTGATGTTGATATAAATACATATATGTTTTGTTCTCCTATGACAAACCTCTATAGTTCAGAGGTAGGTTCCAAGCCAGATATTTTATGGCAGTATATTTTTTTTTATATATACAATTCTCTTCAGTTCGTTCTTTTCACTTCTTTTCATTTCATGTAAGTTGAGAAGAACAACCCTTCCAGAAGGGGAGGTATTGCCGAATGACTGTCTATCTGTGTGATAGAAGCCTAGTAGGATACCAACTATTGTTTAATTGCTTGTCAAGTACTAAAGGTTGGCCACCTTCTGTACTAACTATGCGAGATAACAAGTGTTCATGATCATAGTGATCTCTCAACAAATTCCTTTACTTCTATATGATTGATCAAACTTTGGGAAATAGAAACAGCTGAAAAAGGAGTAATAAAGTTGTGGTAGTATTCGGAATGGAAACATATTCGTGATACTAAGGTTGACGTGGTTATTAAAAGGTTATAGAACGCTAACGAGCAAAAGTATAACTAGTATAATATTAGGAACGGAAGATAGTAGCGACTACGAACTGGGAAAAAGGATGGGTAGTGAGAAGCAAAAGCTCTAATGCTAAAAGCTATAATGAGAGTCTGTGCAATAGACTTGAAAGAAATTGGAATGATCACTTAACACGGGTTGAGTTTTCTTACGACAATAGATCATATGTCAGTATTGAGGTATCGCCTTATGAGATCCTTGAGGGAAGACAATGTCGGTCTCCCTTATGTTAGGATGAAGTTGTAGAGCGCAAGATGCTCAGACCCGCAGTAGTCCAAAGGACCAAGGATATGATAGATCTAATCAGAGGACGGCTGGTAGTAGCCCAAGATGGACATGATAAGTATGTTGATTTGACACGAAAGGAAAAAGAGTATGAAATAGGGGACCTAGTGTTGTTATAGGTATTTCCTTGGAAAGGAAGGATGAGGTTCGGAAAGAAATGAAAGCTAAGTCCACGAATTGTTGGACCCTTGGATATATTAAGATGTATTGGGAGGATAGCATAGGAGCTAGCCCTAACCCCGAACATGTAGCAGGTCGTAACGTGTCTCACGTATCAGTGTTAAGGAAGTGTAATTCAGATGCCAGATAAATAGGGGCATATGAGCGCATAGATATGCAACCCGACGTAACCTATATGGAGCAACCAGGAAGGGTTGTAGAGTGAAAAGGGAACAAGTGTTTAGGAGAAGGGTTATCAAACTATTCAGAGTTTGATGGAAGAACCACAATGTGGGAAAATTTATTTGAGAGTTAGAAAGTGTAATGCTAAGAAAGTATCCCAATTCATTTTCTATCTGATTCCGGGACGGAATCCTTTTAAGGAGGGGAGACTGTAATAACCCCAATTTTTGGGAAATTGTGAAACCCTTATGAATAGTGTTTTTGCTGAATGAGAAAACTTTTCATGCCACACTATATAGGGGTTCTGATATGGATATTCTGAGATTTTATTAGTACTTTATATGGGATATAAGTGTATGTAAAGATCGTCAGAATCCAAATCCGAACACTTTGATTTTTCCCGAAAATCCAATAGATACGGAAAGAATTGAGTATAAGGTAACAGGATAAAAGGATTTAAATTAAAGGATTATAATAGAGGATCATAAAAAGGAATATAATGTATTGAGAAAGGTTAAGGGAACCTAAGTAATAAGATCCCGGGTATGATCCCTCAAACGATAAATGAAAACGAAAGTTAAGCGAACAGTATAACAGATCAGCGGTCATTAGGCAAACAATTAGGAAGTTAATCAAAGGGATTAGAGAGGATGATGTCACCCAACCAATGAGAAGAGGACAAGGAGGGGAGGATGACATCATGAGGATGACACAAGCATGACATGGGAAGGAAGGAGATGTGGTGGCTTTTTAACCACACAAAATCAAGGGCAACTAGGTAATTTACTAAAACAAACACAAAAATCAAACCAAGCCAAGCAAATCATTTTTCATCAAAATCAAAAAGAAACCAAGGCATTGTTCTTCATGCTCTCGGCCAAAACAGAACCAGCACACTAAAACTGCTGTATCTCCTTCATTTCTCATTCAAATATTGTGTTCTATAGCTCATTGGAAAGGTATTGAGATGACCTACAACTCTTGTTCACAAGTCTCGTCCAAATAATCATGGTAAGACCCTCATTTTTACAGTTCTTTAAATCGGACTTTTAGAAACTTCAAAGCCTAACTTTGTGTTCTTGATTTCTTTGGAAAGATCAAGCTTGTAGGAGGCTCCCTAAGGCTTCCTAGCAACTTAACACCTCCCAAGGAAGGTATAAACTTCAAACCCTAGCCTTTACTTTATTTGTTAGTAAGTTTAATGGTTGGTTTTGTGAAATGAGAAGCATGGATTGTAATTATTAGTAGTTTGGTTTGATTTGGAAGTGTTTTGGTAATTGAAGCTTGATTATAGTTCATAGGTCTTGATTGTGGTTGTTTGAGTTGAAAACCTTGGAGATTATGGACTGATGTGGTATGGTTTCGGTGAAGTTTTGTTGTATTGATGGTTATGAGTTGGTTGGTGGTTAATTGGAATAGTTTAAAAATTGGTAATCGTGTAAACATAGCCGTCGTAATGTCCGATTTACTTTAGACTGCTTTTGTTCATAACATTTGGACCCGAGAACTCCCTGCTATATTATGACCATTGCCATGTTTAGATAGTTCATGTTACGAGCTTCGTTTTGATATGTAGTTCGTTTGATTCCGTTATACGGTTTAGGAGAAATGACCGTTTCAAGTAACGGCATTTCGCGAACGAATCATTTCCCCTCGCCTTACTTTGAAACATAGGTTAAAGACCAAAAAGGGTTAATTAATGTATGAAACAATTATGGTAAGAGTGTTAGGCAGTTGGTAAGACACTCGTGAAGGAATCGCTTTAAAACTCGTAATGGTTAATTTATTAAAAATGGTGGAGCCGAGGGTACTCGAGTGACTTAAGAGAATCAATAAGCGCAAAACAAGCGTTAGAGTCTAAGTTAGTTAAAGTATAGATTTACAAGTGACTTTGGTTTAATTCTAACTTACTTATTGTTTATAGGTTACCAGACTCGTCCCGAGCCTTTTATCACCCCAAGTCGCTCAGGCAAGTTTTCTACCCGTTATAACTGTTGTTGTGATGAATATATGTATTTGCATTATCTTGCGATAGATGCATGTTGGTTAATTAGAAAATGATGCAATATATTGAAGCATGCTGCTATGGTATATATATATGCATGCCTGTTTCGCATTCTTTCCATATATATCTGTTGATTCAGTTGATAATACCTATGCTAGAGGATAGCAGTAATTTGCATATACCCTTAGTACAGGGACCCAAAGGTGAAAATATTTTCTAAAACCGGGAGTCGAGGATCCCGAGTAGATTTTGTATATATGGATATAAATATATATATATATATATGGTCATAGTTTTCAAAACTATTAATCGAATAAGGTTTATTCGATAACTTTAACTTTATTTTATTAATGAATATTATTTTGAATATTCATTCGGGGACTTATGACTCCTTTTATTTATTTATTAATGAATATTATTTTGAATATTCATTCGGGGATTTATGACTCCTTTTATTTATTTATCTGAATATTATTTGAATATTCATTCGAGGGCTTATGACTCTTTTATATTATTTATTGAATATTATTTTGAATATTCATTCGGGGACTTATGACTCCTTTTATTTATTTATCTGAATATTATTTGAATATTCATTCGAGGGCTTATGACCCTTTTATGTATTTATCTGAATATTATTTGAATATTCATTCGAGGGCTTATGACTCTTTTATATTATTTATTGAATATTATTTGAATATTCCTTCGAGGGCTTATGACTCAGTTTATATTATTTAATGAATATTATTTGAATATTCATTTGAGGATCTATGACTCCGATTATTTGCTGAGGTATATTCTTTATTTTATTAAAGAATAAGGTGTCAATAATCAAACTTATTTTCGATTATTCAAATAAAGATAGTACTTTCATATAAGTATATCTTTGGTTATTTAATACTCGTTTCAAGTATAAGTTTTAATACTTCTACTTCAATTATTTTTGTAAAGATTATTCTTTATGGGAATATTATTTAAATAATAATATTCAGTCATTTTCTAAATATTCTGGGGACTGATTTACTTCATTAAATCAGCTTTACTCCAAACACTCTATAAAGTGTTTTCGAGTCTTCAAAATGATTTTTAAAAGTTAGAGCGGATCCCAAAACTCATTTTTATATTTAAGATCTTCCTTTTCAAGGGGATTTAAATACTCGCTCAAAACCTGAGGGATCCGGCTCTATGGTGTATTTTATATTCGCAACAAGGTTGCAGTTTTGGTAAATGAATTGATTACTTACCCAATGTTCGGGAAGTAAGTCCATCTATTGAGTCGGCATAAGCAACATGGGCGCAGTGGGCGTCCATGATAGTGTAAGTGGCTCAGTGGGAGTCCATCAAATGCATAAGTGGCTGAGTGGCAGTCCAGCATAAGGTCCTATTGCGACCAGGGTGATGACCAGTGGGGAATTCGTCCATCTACTAGTAGAAAAGGTTACTTATGGGTATCTTTGCCTGATCAGCAAGATATCTGGTTTATGCCAAATTCTTTTCCTTTCCAAATTTATTGGATATTGCAATTCTGTTCATACTTTACATGACAGAGGTTTTCAGGAAATGTATAAAGAAGATGTATATGTGGATATATATATATATATATATATATATATATATATATATATATATATCAGAACTAAATGAAGTATATCATAACTTCATTTCCTTTAATAATATTTCAAAGATTTAATCTATTAAAATCTTGTCTGCTAGTCTCATCTATGTGATGAACTGTTGAAAGCTCATTATACTTTGAACAGTGGTAGGTCAAGTAGCTTTATAAATGATATAAGTATAGTGAAGTATTTGGTAACTTCATCCCTTATTTTTACTTATATCTAGTAAGTAATTATCTTACTCATGATAAAAGATTCTAGTAAGTATCCATTTAGATACTTATATTATTGTTATCACTATATATTATCTTGCGAGCTGTAAGGCTCACTCTTGCTTTATTTCTTCATCACACAACAACAGTTAGGAAAGATGGCCAGACTCCAGCAGACCCAGCGCAAGCGCGTGGGAAGCGTCCCGCGTCTTCCCGATGATGTTGTGGCTGCTATAGCTGCAGAGGTAGATCTATTGGTAGATCAGGCATTCTATTTTTGAGAATCAAATTATGTATAATTATAACTTGTGGCAGATAATGGCAATTAACTATAAATTTATCAAGTAATCATTTTGGGTTGTAATAACTTTTAAATTGTGGATTCAAAGACTTGTACTTATTTAAATTTCATCTCTGAGACTATAACGGGTTGTGGTGTGTGTTAGTGTGGGGTCACAGCATAAGGTTATTATTATTAATTAAGTGAAGTGATATTATGGAAAGAAAGACCGTGACGACCCGGATCCCCGACCCCGGATCTGGGGGTGTTACACATTCTATAGTTACTTAGCGGCTAAGTAACCTATTTTTGGATCCGATATGTAAATGTAATTATCAAATTATTAAACAAATAAAATATGTGATGAGTATGTTAGTTGTGTGTTACTTTATTATAAATTTTGGGTAATTGTTGGATACAAACCTTATTTGTATAATTGATTATTGAGCTGTATGACATTTTGTTGTTTTAAAATGATTTTATTGAATATTATTTTTATAAATGCTAAAATTATTTCAAAAATTATTTTTGTTACTTTATAATTTTATTTATTATTTTTAGGAGTTTAGAAAATTTAGAAATCAATATTTTATCAATTACTCTTCTTTAAATGATTTATCATGTAATAAGTAAGGGTTATTTAACTTTTAAATAATTTTATAAAGCTACTAGATCATGTTAAAATTTTGAAACTTATTTTATTATCTCTACAATAACTCTAAGGACTTGGTAAAAGTATTAGTTGGATTTATTGGGATGTCTAAGTATTTTAAAATGATTTTAACAAGAATTATTTCTATTTTGTGTGCTTTCTTGTAAAAATTCGTAGAAAATAAACCTATATACTCGGAAATTATTTTAAAAATATCGGGAGATGGATATTTTTATGAACTTTATTTTAAAAATTATTTTTTTGTAGTTAAATTTTATGTTTCCTAATTATTATACCATTTACCAACGTAACTGCAGTATTATTAAAACTCGAGAAAGAAAATTTAGAGGAGGCAAAGGACGATAAAGCCCTGCCTCCATTCCTTCTCATAACCCAGCAAACCGATCCATTTTATTTGCCCCTTTTTGTTCATCTTTCTCGATCTCTCTCCCCTGTTCTCTCTCCTGTACATAAATCTCTCTCCGCTCGATTCTCCTCTCTTTTCTTTCTTTTAATTTTTCGATTTCTTCCTCTTCTTCTTACCACCGCTAATGGTTGGCTCCTCCGGCTTGCTGCTCAGTGATAACTAGAATTGGTATCCTGTTCTTCCTTCTAATTATTCCATGCTTGTATATATATACGTGAGTATTATGTATGTGATGTGGTGTGTATTCGATGTCCTTTTTTTCGCCTTGACTTCTTGTGCCCTGTTTTACTCCGGTTGCCGCCGCGTTTTTCCGGCGTGGCAGCCTGCTGTGTGGTGCGCGTAATCCGCGTGCTTCAGCGCGTGTGTCTGCGTTGTGCTTGTATAGGCTGTTGTTATTTTCTAGGTTTAACTGTTGTGGAATTTTCTTTATTTTACTAATTTATTTTATTAATTTTCTGCAGAAATTTATTGAATACGATTCGTGAAATAAAAAAAATTTCGTGCGGGAAAAATTAGTAATTTTAAATCGGTGGAATTCATATGGAAACCCGAATTTAACGGTACCGACGAATTTTACCGTCGTCGACGATGAGCTTCGGCGAGTCGACGGTGGACTGTGATGATATAATATGAGTCCTACGAATAAAAACATAAAAATATGAATAATAATAATTAATAATTGAATTTGTGTCAGTGATTGGAATTATGGAATTGGGATTGTTGATTGTGAAATTGGAGTAATTGTTGAATTGTTGACGTCGAATTGTTTAGGTAGGCCGATAAACAAAGGAGACGCTGCTCGATTTTCGGGAAATTAATTCCGAAAATACGGGAATGTAATCTATAATTATCGGAAACATTGAATAACCATATATAATTATATTATATGAACTTAATTGCGGCTGAGACAAGATAATTTATAAATAATCGATTACCCTGTATTTTTTGAAAATAAATACCGAACTGAGTTTTAAAGGTGCAAGCCATACTTGCTATGCGTATTTCAATAATACCTATAAATACGAGACGAGATATGAAACCATATGGGTATAACTGATAGAGATTTGATGTTAAGCTTAAGCGATTATCTGAATTAGGGTATTTCAACCCTGTAGGTCCTAGATGGAAAACCCGAGTATCGACATCGGACTAGGAATGATCTAGTGATTAGACGTCGAGATCAACGAAGTTCAAATCGAAGGGCCTAAGTGTTGGGATCGTGTCCAAAATGGGATAGTAGTTTGATGATAAAGCCTAACATTCAAGTCGAACCAAAGTCAACTAGTAATAAGGATCAATGCTTATTGAGGCAAGTATTCGAACTTTCTTTTAAAATACTGCAAATATTTCTTCGTTCATATTCTAAGTTCAGAATAGTTAACTATTTTATATTTCGCTGCTGCAATTACTCTTGTTATGCCAGTTCTTTTCATTATTGTTCATATATTATCGATTGCTCTCTTGAGCAAATACCCATTTTTTCAGGTTATTTGCGAACCCGGAATAAGGATGTTTTGAAATCAAAATGATTTGACATTAAAATACTCCATGGACTGGATGATGATGATGATGTGTAGGATTAAGTTTTCTTAATCCGAAGGACTGGAATGTTTCCGTATCCTTGAGATGGGTCGTAGAGCCTGGGTACCAGACTGGATCTATATAGGGAGATATAGATTTGCACTATATCATGGCTGATCAGCAGGATATAGGTGTGAATAGTGTCCAGTCTAATTTATTATTGATCACCATTAATGGCATTCTCTCTTGAAAAGTTTTATGATTCCAAAACCGGACAAAACCTTGATTCAGGAGATGAATCTGAGAATCGCTTGTCACTTTTGGATTTATAATTAAAGGCCGGTAACAACCAATGTTTATTCGCTTAACTCCCACAAATAAATAAAATTGTTTAAAATTGTCTAAAGATTTTGTCCGAAAATTTCCCTTTGATACTAATGCTTTAAACTCAAATTATATACTTGCTGGGCATTTTTAGCTCACTCTTGCTTTGTAAATTCTTATTTCTTTTAGAAACAGATTAGAATAAAAGTGAATAGCTTTCGTTAGACAGCAAGAAGTTAGAGAGATCTCCGCTGCGAGAGGACGAAGATGTTAGAAGAATAAAACAAGGGCATTAACATAAAGGTATTTACACTCGTATTGTAGTGGTTTTGAATTGTAGAAGGTTAGATTCTTGTTTCATACCATAACCTGTAAACGATCCAGAATTAAGGGGTTATTTATTCATTATTTTATTTTATGTAAAGGTTGGGTAGTGACACCAAATCTTGACCCCAGATTTGGGTTGTTACAAGTTTAGTGAAAGTTGTTTCGTCCAAAGGTTTAATAAAAATATTAGCTAATTATTTTTCTGTTGGAAATAAAATGAGCTCAATGGTACCATTACCAGCATGTTTTCTAATAAAATGGTACCTTATATCAATGTGCTTCGTTCTAGGCCATAATCCATTAGCTGATTTATAATCCAAAGCACTTGAGCATAACAACTTCCTGCAACTATATTTTCAGCCTCAACTGTGGAAGTTGACACAGATTGTGTTTCTTGCTATATCATGATATAATTCTTTGTTCAAGAAACTGATAGCTTCCACTAGTGCTCTTTTTGTCAACCCTGCATCCAGCAAAATTTGCATCTATGTATCCAACAGCTTCAAAACTTGTTCCCTTAGGATACCATACTCCCAAGTTTGGAGTCCCCTTCAAAAATTTGAAAATTCTCTTCACAACCATGCAATGTGATTCTTTTGGATTTTCTTGAAATCTTGCACATAAAGATGTTACAAACATGATATTTGGTCTACTTGCAATAAAGTAAAACAAAGATCCAATCATTCCTCTATAGCTTGAAATATCTACACTTTTTCCCTTTTTATCTTCATCCAACTTTGTAGCTATAGACATAGGTGTAGATGCAGGTGAACAATCAACCATACCAAACTTTTTCAATAAATCCTTGACATACTTAGTTTGGCTGATGAAGATTCCATCACTTCTTTGGCTGACTTAAAGTCCAAGAAAGTTACTTAATTCCCCCATCATACTCATTTCATATTCACTCTGCATAAGCTTAGAGAATCTTTGACAAATATTTTCATTTGTAGAACCAAAGATAATATCATCCACATAGATCTGAACTAGGATCATATCATCACCATGCTTCTTGTAGAAGAGAGTCTTGTCAATAGTAACTCTAGTGAATCCATGTTTAATCAAAAAAATTGACGGTGTGTCATACCAAGCTCTGGGTGCTTTCTTTAGTCCATAGAGAGCCTTGAGTAACTTGTATACAAAATTTGGAAATTCTAGATCTTCAAAGTCAGGTGGCTGTTGTACTTAAAGTTCTTCTTCCAACTCACCATTAAGGAATGCACTCTTCACATCCATTTGATACACCTTGAAATTGGAGTGTGCAACAAATGCAAGAAAGATCCTTATTACTTCAAGTCTTATAACTGGAGCAAAAGTCTCATCATAAACAATTCCTTCCTCCTGTGAGTAGCCTTTTGCAACCAACCTTGCTTTATTTCTGGTGACAATTCAATTTTCATCCATTTTATTTATGAACACCCACTTTGTTCAAATTACACTTTTATTCTTTGGTGCAGGAACCAATTTCCAAACTTTGTTTCTTTCAAACTGATTTAGCTCTTCTTGCATAGCAGATATCCAATCAGGATCAAGAAGGGCTTCGTTAGTCTTCTTAGGCTCAACTTGAGACATAAAATATGCATGAAGACATTCATTTGCAGTTGCACTTCTAGTTCTTACTCCAGCATTGGGATGACCAATAATTGCATCTACATTGTGACTCCTATCCCATTTCCTTGTGTGAGTTTGCTGACTTGTATTTTATGCTTCTTCTTCATCATTGGCATGACTTCCAGATTTTTCTCCTTTTTCTCCCCATGAGTTTGTGATATCAAATTCATGTGTTTGAGATGAACTTCCATTCTCATGATTCACTTGTTCAGTTAACTCTCCATCTATTCTGTGATTTGTGTTGACTTCAGCATCATCCTCAGGATCACTATCAATTTTGATATTTTCAAATTGTAGGGTCTCAGCTTCATTTTCACTAAGGCATTCCAAGCCTTGACATTTGTCATCATCAAAAGTAACATTTGTGCTTTCCATAATTTTCTTTTGTTCAATCACATAGACTTTGTAGGTAGTTCTCTCCAATGAATATCAAGAAAAATTGCCTCAAAAACTTTAGAGTCAAATTTTCCCACATATTCATAGACTTTGTAGGTAGTTCTACCCATTATATCTTGAGTATTCAATCACCATCACAAGTGCATATTTCTTTCCTGAAATTGACAGGACAGTAACTGGACCAAATAAATCCATGTGAATAAGTTGCACAAATGTGCACTAATGAAATTCACAGTTTTACTCTTGTGACTTGATCTCTTCATGTTTCCCTTTTCACAAGCATCACAAACTTCATTCTCAGCAAACTCCAGACTAGACATGTCTCTTACTAACTCCTTTTTGACTAAAGTGTTGATTGCCTTGAAATTTATGTGAGACGGCTTTCTATGCCATAGTTTGCTTTTCTCTACAGATGCCTTGGTATAGAAGCACCAAATCCTTCCTTATTTGCTGAGTATAAATCTGCAACAAATAAGCTTCCCTTCCTTGCTCCTTTCAGAGCAACTTCACCAATCTTTTTGCTGATAAAAATGCATTCTTCTCTGTCAAATGAAACTTTGAATCCTTTGTCTGCAAATTGACTGACACTAAGAAGATTCACTTCAAGACCAGCGACCTGTGTTACATCTTCAATGATAATATTTCCAGAAATCAATTTTCGATATACCATTATGAAACCTTTGTTGTTGTCTCCAAAAGTCACTAATGGACCCGCCTTCTCCTCAAACTGTGATAGCAGGGCCATATCACCTGTCATATATCTTGAACATCCACCGTCTATGATCTATATGACTTTCTTCCTTTTTACCTGCACACAATGAGGATTAAGTGTGTTTAGCAACCCAAGAAGTGTTGGGTACTTTCTTCTTGATTACAGAATGAGCAGAATTAGAATGAGTTATTTCAGAAAGAATAGTGTTCATGGACTATTATGCATTCTCCCTTTTTAATGCAGACCCAATATGTACTTCTTTGAGGTCTACTCTGAGCTTATCGTAATTTTTCATCAGTTTCAAGTTGTAAGGGATGCAATCAAACTTGTCACAGAATGAGTAAGGATCATTTGCATTTGCTTCATTGTACTTGCAGGCTCCATCTACTAGCTTGCTAACAACCTTTTTACAAAGGTGAGTTAGATGATTTACTGAGCCACTTTTTTACATTGTTTCCTTGGAGCATCTGCAACAAAAACAAAGTTGTTGCTTCCAATCTTCCCATTTCTATTCTTTTTTTTCTTCCTTGCATCTTCGGTTTTCACTTCCTTGACAAGTGTCTTGGAGTCTTGGTTGACCATGGGCTTCTTCTCAACTTTGGAATTTGGAGTTGTTTCTGCATTTTTCTTTTCATTGTCTTCATCAGCAATTTATTGCTTTATGATCAACTCTTCTTTACTGAAGTCTACTTCACATGCTTTGAACATAGGTGAACCAACCTTTCTCAGCATAGCTGAGACATCTTCATTTTCAGTTGCTTTTCCTTTACCACCTACATCTTTCTTATTGTTGTTCAAAGCATCATAATCATGACCAATAGCTATGTTAGCACATGGCTTGTTTTTATCATAGTACTGACCAACCAACTCAGATGCATTTCTGAAAGACTTCAACTTTACTTCATTTTTTCCAGCTTCTCCCTCAATATAGCTTCAATTTCAGCAACACACTTCAGCTTGTTTTTTAGATACTCATTTTCTTGCTTGACTGACTCAATCTCCACAAGCAACAGATCCAGCTTTTGCTTCTCACCCTCGAGCTTCCCATTAGCTTTTGATAGCCTACCGACTTCCTCAGTAGCTGCTACCATGCTTGTGTGTATATTAAACATTTCTACACTCATCGTTTCCACAGTCTCCTTATATTGAGTAGCATTTAAATAAATGGTGGTTAGAGTTGGTACCTCTGATTTTAAAGTGGATGCTTCTCCATGCTCAAAAGCCATAAGTGCATAGTTTCCAACTTCTTCATCCTCATCATCAACTTTAGTATAATCCCAACTCTTTCCTTCTACAATATAGGCTTTTCCAGACTGTTTTTTTAAGAGAGCTTCATACTTTGGTCTTTTTCAGTTTCAAGTAAGCTTTATCCTTCTTCACCTTTTTGGTCTTTCTGCATACAGTAGCAAAGTGACCCAACTCATGTGACACCGTCCAAATCTGGGGTCTAGATTTGGGAGTCACTGACCGATAAACCATGATATAATAGACACAACAGAATAAAATAATAAATATGACCCCTTGCATACAACTAGATCGATCACAGGTTATAGTATGAAACAGACACTAATACAAACCAAATGTTATTACAACCCATAAGTCTATTTAGTCTTACAAACTATTCAAATTTTATTACAAACCTCTAGACTAGTCAGGCATCCCAAACAGTCTTCTTGGAAAACATACCAAACTATTTACACATACACAACTCCTGATGAAACCTGGAACTCAACCCTGCTCTGACTTAGCTAAAAGATTAGAATAATAAATAAGTATGAGCGAAAGAAATGCTCAGCAAGTAGTTTAAAATGTATGCTCGAAATGATAAACCGCAGTTTGATAATAACTGAATAACAAGAGATAGACAATAATATTTTATCAACAATAAAATCTAAACAAGCTATAAACAATAAACAATAATTTTTAGATTGGAATCTTTCACTGACGTACATACTATCACATGCTGATCAGCTTGTGTGATAGCACTGGATCATGATTCGTAGAACCATGTCCCAAAACACGAGTATTCAAATAAAAGGCAATATATCTTCCTATGGCACAAGTTGTATCATAATATTTTATATAATACATAGCCCTCCGCTGGACCGTCCGCCCCGATCACTTACGCATTCATCCAATCCATAAAACATTTTTAATCAAAGGAGCTAAATTAAATGACATCCTTAATAATATAACTCCCCATTTCACATGGTCCGGAGTCATCTCAACAACTGATGGCGAAATAACCAGAACAATTAGTTATTCGCTAATATCATCTCAAAGTTCCACTGTATAGAGTAATTTTACAGCGAAATATAAACGTTTAACTATTCTGAACTTAGAATATTATAGAAAATTTCATAATCGAGTTAAGAATAAATATCACTTGAACGCTAAGTGAAGGTAGGGATACTTGCAATTATACTACAAGAAAGTTCAGGAATACTTTCCTGGTATAAGAATAAACAAAGTAATTCACTATTCTGAATTTAGAATAGGAGAGAAAACTTGTCTGGTATGCTCAATAACTTCTCACTATAACCCTGGCTTATAACTGCTGGCTACTGACTCCGTCTAACACTTGACTGCACTCCTTGCTACTCAATTCTATAAACAAAAGGACTATGTCAATTTACAGAACCAAACTCAATCGATGTAACTATACGTCTCGACATCTACCCGATCGTTTATAACTAATCATGGCATTTTAAAACTGTAAACAGGCAGTATACATATCATGTAACACGTAATCATGTTATTCACATAACACATAATCATATACTTTAGGTAACACATAAGTCATATTGTCAAAACCTAGGTCTCAGTATGTTTAGAATTGAAATCAGGTTAATAACAGTATTTTTCGATCAGATACCGACTCAGAATGATTCACAATTTAAACGATACAAAAGAAATTAGGTTTCAAAAACATTTTTATTGGAAGCGGAATGTTTTTCTGACTCTATACACGTTCGTTTCGTATTAAACGGACGAACGATTTATTTATTACGAATAAAATAAGAATAAAATAGGAATACATCAATTAATAATAATAGTAATTGATTTTTAAATACCTAAATATAAATTTTAAAAGCTCAAAAATAATTTTTAGGAATGATTTGAATTAATTATAAATAATTTACATTTTATTTAACTATTTATAAATAAAATTAAATGATTTAATCAATTAATTAAATTTATAAATAATTAACTAAAATAAATTAAAAAGAATTAAATCAAATTGGATTTTTGAAAATAACAAAAAAAAAATTTGGATTTTAAAATAATTAAGTAAATAATTTTCAGAATTTAAAATAATAACTAATTGATTTTTAAAATTAAAAGAAAAGATTTTTAGACAATAGAAATGAATTTTGAATTAAATAAAATAAAATGAACATAAACAGATTTAGGAATTGGGGAAAGGCCTGAGGAAGATCTAAAGGTGGCCGGTGTAGGCTGGACAACCAAGAACAGGTCGCCGGATTCTGGAAATCCTAGAATCTGGTAACCGGTTCCGGTCACCGGAAACTACTCCGGTCAGCCGCAAATGTCGAGCAAACGAGCTCGATTTCCCTTGGTTATTCTGTCAACATCACTATAAATCATCTACCTAGTTTGTACCACACATCTACAATAACAATCGATGCGAACTCCATCGATTCCGGGCGAATTCAAAGAAACCGGTGAACAAAATTTGGCCAAACATAACTCAGCGAATTTTTAACCCAAAATTGAGTTTTAATTATCAAAACGAAGCTCAGGATCAGTACAATCATTGCCAATAATCGTAATCAACAATCCTTTAACCATAACTCTGAAAAATTGAATCAAAAATTCCACAAAAAACAAGAATTCGACCTAAAACTCAAGATAAAGCTTTCTCTAACATAAAATTCAATCAACTATCATCAGGGATCAAAAATGATTTCAAAATCAAGAACATAAAAATTGATTTTAATCATTAGCTAACCCTAACTTGTGATTTTGGTATCAAATTAACGGGCTCGTTGAGAGGATTGTTTTGGTTACTAGAACATTAGCTTTGGCTTCCTGAATCCCCCAGAATCATCAATCAAAATTATGCTCAAGAATTTCACCCCCAAAATGTTCTTGATTTTTTTTAATAAAAATAAAAATGGAATAAAATAATTAAAAAGGCTATTTATACTTTTTGAAAAATAAATACCCTAAAATCAATTTAGGGTGTTTTTATCTTCTAATTAAAATAATCGGGCCCAAAAATAATAATTATAGGAAATAATTTTAAAAGAAATAAATTATAAAATTTATATCAAAATTCCCCAAAAATTGCGAATGATTCAAAAATGCAAAAATAATGGGTATTTGAAATGTGTATAATTCTATAAAAATAAAAACATGAATTTTGTGGGCTTTGACCTCCTGGTGGGAACCGGTCCGTTGATTTTTGAAAAATTAAAACGATTCCTAAATTAACAGTGTGACGAACCCACTAATACTAACTAGGAATAATAGTAACAGAGATAAACAAAGCAGTAAAGGACTACAACTAGTTAATTAATATTACAGAACCATAAATCCAAGTCCCCGAATCTATAGGTAAGAGTTTGAACAACATTTAAACAACTAATAATACAAAAGTCTAATATCCAAAGTCAAATACATCTACCAATTTTAAATTCCCAAAAGTTCTCTAAATATTAGGGAACAACCAGTTCCCTACCTGCTCCAACATCTGACGGTAGGCATACCCTGAACCACCGCAATTCTTACACGCGGTCTGCTTGAAACGAGGCATCTTCAGGCTTAACTGAAGGGATAACATCAATAACAATATTAATGAGCAAAACGCTCAGCAAGTGAATAATAGGGTACAACAGTTCATCATATGCTCAATAAAACAGTAACATAAGGTAAATCAATAATATAAATTTTTCAAGTAAAGTTCAAGATTTTAACAAGTGAATGGAATTGAAATCACACAGCGCTATGAGCAATGAGGGGTGATCAGCCCACATCAAAGGTCTGAACCACTTAACCAGTGATTCACAACCATTGAGGATCCTCGACACACATTGGCCATATAAAACCATCAGGCTCCCTGCTACTGAGGTTTTAAAACTTTAACAGTGACTGGCGCCTCAGTCTTATCATATCATTCAATTCCTTTTTAATAACTCATTTCAATTTTAAAGGGGTCCTTGATCAAGGATAATATAAAAAGGAGTTGGTAATGACAAAGCTCAAATGAGAGGATGATAATAGTGTTTGGGTTTCCAAAGGAAATGAATCTAATGTACGAGGGTTTTAGGTTCCACTGGATATATTAAGGAACCATTTGTAGGGGGTATTTGCAGAGATACGAGGTAATATGTGAGGAAAAAGGGGTCAATTCATGTATGAAAGTTCAAGATCCAATTATTGAGTGATGTCAGGGACTAATCAATGTTATTAAATCATAGTCATACATTCACAGGATATTCAATCACAAGAAACAGAATTATAAAGATAAGTTGAGAGTTCACTTGCCTGAACTACGCTTACTGAGTACTTGAATGGAATCGTATATGGGCTCCTTTCCTGGCCTCCTACTTGAACCTATAATAAATAGTATCCTCATCACAACTCCTGCTAACTACCCTTTCGCGTATACTATATATACACATACATACACACACACACACATATATATATATAAATATACTTAGCACACTGAATTTCAAGTAATATATGCTTCACATAACACATAGCAAGAAAAGGCATGGCAATAGTACACTTAGATCCTAATCACTCAAGCAATTATCCTTTTTAACAAATAATTAACAAGACTATTACTCTTAATCCTCCTTTACAGACCTCAACACAATCTAAATTCAGTAAGGCACACTTGTGCCTCACCTCACAAGGCTCACAAAACTAATGCATACTCTAAACTCTTCCCGGATGCATGTCGGCACCACTTGTGTGCCTCGACACAAATATACTTTTCTACCTTGGGCTTTTACTTAATTATGGTTTCTACAGACTCTTATGACATAATTCAACTCCCAAACTTGACTTGACATCAAGGACTCACTCATAAAGCACTTAAACACTGCATTCCTCATTGGCTTCCTAATGCCACTCTTATGGTGACTCTCAGGTATTTTGGTGGAAATGGGGTATCTCCGCGATGGGATTTCACTCCAAACCAACTCTCTGAGGTTCCTAAGACTCTAAACTAACCCTTAAAGTTGGAATAACTCAAAAACCTTACTAGGGCCTCCCTAGGCCTCAAGTGGAAGTTGACATGAATTCGCCTTCCCTGATTTCCAAACTGCCTTACTTTTACCAACCTAAAACTCACTTAAATTATTAAATTACTGATTTTAATGACTTGTTAAGCTTCCTAGGACTTCTTTATACTATTTTAAACCAAGTCCCAATGAATGATTATCCTTT
The DNA here is from genome assembly GCF_009905375.1 of Apium graveolens. NCBI lineage: Eukaryota > Viridiplantae > Streptophyta > Magnoliopsida > Apiales > Apiaceae > Apium > Apium graveolens. Next base: position 47,775,048 of record NC_133656.1, read on the forward strand.
AACATGGTTATAATGGGTCAAATATGAACTTATACCAAATCTGCCCTATTTTGAGTTCCTCTCAGTTTTATGCTTGTGCATCTAACTAAAATCTAAAGCTTCTGGACTAAAGTACATACCAAGTCCTAACTCTACTGAACTTGGGCTTAAAAAGGCCTCACAAATGCATACCTAAAATGACCTAAACTTCTAGTGCTAAAATCTATCCAAATAGGACTAATGCATCCCTTCCACCCTAACTCCCTTCTTAACCATCAAAACCAATGAACAAACCAACAACAGACCCTAATATCATGCTAACACCTACTGATCTATAGTGCACAAGGTTGATTTACAATTTTATTTAGCATGCAATCAATTATAAGGACAAGCAAAGTAACACCTTACAAGACAAGCCATCACTTAGTCATTTTAAAGCAAAAATTCGAATTACACATGCATGAAAACATCATGACACCTACTGATTTTAATCCCTTTTAATCAAGACATAATTAAACTATCATTTTAACACATAATTTATGGCATGCACCTCACAAAAATTAAGTATCAAGGCTCAAAACAAACAAGTAGTATGGCTTCCTAGTCTAAAATCACTTGTAAATCAACATTTAAGAGTAAATTTCAACATGCAAGGGCTATAACTAACATGCAAGTCTTAAAACTTAATATATTTGAATAAATACATAGTATTCAAGAGTTTAAACATTATAATTCATCATTTTTAGAAGCAAAAACATTTTATAAGTAACATGCAAAGTCATTTTCATAGAAATTTCTAAAGAACAATCCTTATATATTCGGCTCTTTTAATAAATCATTTCCAAATGCTATGAACAAGATTATGACTTAGAAAGTTGAAGTAAAAATACTTCTCCAAGATCATATCAAGTCCATATCTTTAAGCCCTTATGATTTTAGTCCTTAAATCCATGAGAATTAAAGGCCTAAATCTTGGCTATAAGAACACATCAACACATAATAAAATATACCTTTTATGAGCCAAAATTTTCAAGTATAAATGTGGGAATATGAGTGAATTGGCTCCTTGATCAAAGTGTTTGAGAAAATATAAAAAATGAAAGAAGAGGGGAGGGGGTGGCTTCGACTGGGAGGGAGAGAAAGGGGAGGGGAGGGAGTGAAGTGGGTGTGCAAAAATGAGAGAGTAGCTTAAGTTTTTGGTTTTTGATTTGTTAAAGTGGTAGTGGAATTGAGAAATGACCTCTATTCCCTTTCTACAAGCTTAAGCCATTTTGCATGCAAGGGTAGATGAGTACTTTGCTTGGTCAAAGTGAGTGAGTGAGGTTGGAAATGACGGTCCTATCATTGGTCTCTATTATAAGGGATTTTGCATGCAAGGGTACATTAGTAATCTAATAATCATTTTTCTAGAATTAAAAGTATGCTTAAAAATAATAAATTTTAATAAATAAAGTACACTTCCAGAAATCACAAAAATTATATCATAAATTACTTTAAGATTTTAGAAATTTTATAAGAGTATTTTCAAGAAATTTGAATAAAAATAATTTTTAAAAGAATTTTCTTTATAATAATACATCTATAACAAGCCACATAAATACACAATTTAATTAGATTTTAATGCAAATAAAGTTGTAAAAAAATATAATCTAGCATTATACCAATTTATCTAATCGTATAAGCACAGAATTTCTATATCCAAATATTTGTACGGAGATTCGAATCGTCACGAATGAAAATATATTCGTATTTAATTTATTCATATAATTGCTAGAAAGCAACATTCAGAAACTTATGTACTCACAATACTGCACAGTAATGCCACATCACAGATTTTATAATATCATAATATTTATAGACGTTACAACCTTCCCCCTTTAAGGATTCTGTCCCCAGAATCTAAGCAAACAGATGAGGATACTTATCTATCATATCACTTTCTAATTCCCATGTTGATTCTTCAACTTTGGGATTCCTCCATAAAACTTTAACTAAAGGAACTATCTTTTTTCTTAACACTTTATCCTTTCTATCTAGGATGTTAATAGGTTGCTCGACATAAGATAAATCTGGCTCAATCTCCACTGGTTCATTCTCTATAATACATTTGATGTCGGGGTTGAACTTCTTAAACAATGATACGTGAAAAATGTTGTGAATGTGTTGCATTTGAGGCGGTAAGGCCAACTCATACGCCACTCTTCCAACTTTACCCAAAATCTCAAAAGGTCCGACAAATCTTGGACTCAACTTTCCTTTCTTTCCAAATCTAGTTACCCCTTTCCAGGGCGATACTTTCAATATAACGGTTTATCCTATTTCATACTCTACATTCCTTCTGCTCGGATCAGCATACTTTCGTTGTCTATCCTGAGCTGCGATCAATCGATTTCGAATCAAATTCACCGCTTCTTTCGTTTGCTGAATCAGTTCGGGGCCAATTACCTTTCGCTCTCCAACTTCATCCCAACATATGGGTGATCTACACTTCCTTCCATAAAGAACTTCGTACGGGGGCATTCCAATACTGGCATAAAAGTTATTGTTATACAAAAACTCTATTAAAGGTAGGTGATCGTCCCAATTTCCTTTAAAGTCTAATGCACAAAATCTCAACATGTCTTATATGCTATGGATCGTGCGCTCACTCTGTCCATCCTTCTGTGGGTGATAGACAGTGCTCATCCTGAGTCGAGTTCCAAATGTTCTTGGAATTGCTTCCAAAATCTAGAGTTGAAACGGGGGTCTCTATCTGACACAATAGATACTGAAACTCCATGGCGAGTAACAATTTCCTTAAGATACATATGAATCAACTTGTCCTTTGAGAATCTCTCGTTAATCGGTAGAAAATGTGTTGACTTAGTCAATCGATCGATTATTACCCAAATAGCATCATGGTTAGATCTGGTCCTAGGTAATCCAACTATAAAATCCATTGCAATGTGCTCCCACTTCCATTCAGGTATTTCTAAGGGCTGAATTAGTCCACTCGGTTTTTGATGTTCGGCTTTTATCCTTTGACAAGTGTAGCATCCACTAATCCATTGAGCAATCTTCTTCTTCATATCCGGCCACCAAAAGTTCTATTTCAAATCTTCGTACATTTTTGTGCTTCCCGGGTGAATAGAAAATTCTGAGTCGTGAGCATCCTTCAAAATCTCATTCTTCAATTCTTCCACATTTGGTATCTAGATTCTTGATGAGAATCTTAGAATTCCTTGGTTGTCTTTTTGAGTGCAAATCTCTTCTTCGGTCAACTCATTCATCTTTTGATTCGTCACTTCTTCTTGACACTTCTTGATCTTTCCTAATAATTCTGGTCGAAAAGTCAACATACAAATCATCTCTGTAGGTGCACTTGGAGCTCGAATCTCAATTTCCATCTACTCAAATTCCTTTGATAACTCTTGGGCCATGGTCAACATATTCAGTCTCTCCTTGCGACTCAAAGCATCCGCTACTACGTTCTCTTTTCCGGGAAGATAATTGATTGTGCAATCATATTCCTTAATCAACTCCAACCATCTTCGTTGCCTCATGTTTAATTCCTTCTGAGTGAAAATGTACTTCAGGCTCTTGTTATCCGTATATATCTCACATTTCTCTCCATATAGATAATGTCTCCACACCTTCAAGGCAAATACAATTGCATCCAGTTCCAAGTCGTGAGTTGGGTAACTTTGTTCGTGAGGCTTAAGTTGTCTTGACGCGTAGGATATCACATTCCCGTGTTACATTAAAACACAGCCCAATCCTTTGTGTGATGCATCACTGAATATCACAAAATCTCCTTTATCATCTGGCAGAGCTAAACTTGGAGCAGTAACCAACTTTTTCTTTAATTCTTGAAAACTTCTTTCACATTTCTCCGTCCATTCAAACTTCTCATTCTTTCGGGTCAATTTTGTCAATAGTACCGCAATCTTAGAAAAATCCTTCACAAATCTTCGATAGTATCCAGCCAATCCCATGAAACTTCTAACTTTAGTTGGGGTCTTCGGCCTCTCACAGTTCATTACAGCTTCTATCTTTGCTAGATCAGCTCGAATCCCCTCCCTACTGACAATGTGTCCTAGAAACTGAACTTCTCGCAACCAAAATTCACAATTCGAAAATTTTGCATATAACTTCTCCTTTCTTAAAGTCTCCAAAGCTATTCTCAGATGTTCAGCATGTTCTTCCTCGGTCTTTGAGTATATTAAAATGTCGTCGATAAACACAATGACAAACTTATCCAAGTACTTCTTGAATACTCGATTCATCAAATCCATAAAGGCGGCTGGCGCATTTGTCAATCCGAATGCCATAACTAAAAACTCGTAATGTCCGTATCTGGTTCTAAAAGCAGTCTTTGGTATGTCTTCCGGCTTAATCTTCAGCTAATGATATCCCGATCGCAAGTCAATCTTTGAGAAATAAGTCGCTCCTTTAAGTTGGTCAAACAAGTCATCAATACGAGGTAACGGGTACCTATTCTTAATGGTCAATTTGTTCAACTCTCTATAGTCAATGCACAATCTCATACTTCCGTCCTTCTTTTTCACAAACAAAACTGGAGCACCCCATGGAGATACACTCGGCCTTATAACTCCTTTATCCAATAGTTCTTGTAATTGCTTGGCCAATTCCTTCATTTCTGCTGGTGCCATATGATAAGGTGCCTTTGATACCGGTTCCACGCCGGGCGCTAAGTCGATAGAAAATTCGATTTGACGGTCAGGCGGCAATCCAGGAAGTTCGTTAGGAAATACATCGGGAAATTTGCTAACTATCAGAATACTTCCTATATTCGGCATCTCCTTAGATCTATCAATTACGTGAGCCAAATACCCTTCACACCCTTGTCTTAACAGTCTTTTAGCTTGAATCATTGTCAAAAATGTCTTAACTTGCTTTTGTCCTTTAAACTCTACTCTCTTTCCTTGAGGGGAATTAATAATCACTTTCTTCTTCTTACAATCTATCTGAGCACCATCTCTGCTAACCAATCCATTCATAATATAACGTCAAATTCTCCTAATTGGAAAGGTATGAGGGAAGAAGGGAAACTATAGTCTAAAATCTCTACTTTACACCGAGGGAAAACATCTTTAACAGATAATCGTTCATGATTAGCCAAAATGACAGATAAGGGTTCAACTAACGGTTTAATTTCACAGTTCAACTTGCCAATAAAAGATTCAAATATGAAAGATCTAGGAGCTCCGGAATCAAATAGTACTTTAGCATTGATGTTCTTGACAGAAAGCGTACCTGCCACAACTTCAGAACTCTGAACAACATCCTTGATGTTCATGTTGAATGTCTGGGCCTGAGCAAGATAGGAGGGAGGAAACACTGGAGTTGCAGATTCAAAAGGTTGATTTGAAGGAAGTTGAAGAATTGGAACAGAAGATGTCATTGCTTGATTGAAAGGAGCGGCCATCAATTGCATCAACTTGTTATTTCCGGGGGTCTTGCAATCCCTCGACTTGTGACCAGTCTTTCCATATTTAAAGTGTTAGATATATTTGATAATGTCATGGCTAATATGTTTTATGTTTAGATTTCAGATCTTATTTGAACAGGACAAATCAGTACTTATACTGGACGTCAGGACTTAAGGGATATCAGTACTTATGTTATCAGGAGATAAGCATCAGGAGATAGATATCAGAACTTAAGTGCTGAAGGACGATCAGATAAGGACAGCAGCTGATTAAAGTTAAGAAGATCAAGATAAACATAAGAAGAGATATGCATGAAGAAGGAATTCCATAAAGAATGGAATACTTGGAAGAAAAGATATCTGATTGATATATATTAGGAAGCAGAATTATATTCCATATCAATTAGCGATTATCTTGTAACTGTGTAATATATAAACACAGACATAGGGTTTACACTATAAGTGTTATCATTATCAAGAATATTATTTACTGTAACCCTAGCAGCTCTCGTGATATTTTGTTCATCACTGAGAGATAACAGTTCCAGATTGTAACAGAGTTTATTGTTTCAATAAAGTTTGTTTTCTGTTACTTAAGTTCTTGAAGTTCGATTTGATTGTAATAAACACTGTATTCACCCCCTCTACAGTGATAGTGTGACCTAACAAGTGGTATCAGAGCCTTCTGTTAACATACATACAGTTAAAGATCCTAACACAATCATGTCTGACACAGAAACTCCAACTAAGCCTACCAAAACTGAGGAATCATCAAAGACATCAATTCAGAGTCGATATGAGACAATCAGAGTTCCCATATTGAGACCATCTGAATATCCCATATGGAAGGTAAGGATGACCATGTTTCTGGAAGCAACAGATCCAGAATATCTTGATAGAATCAAGGAAGGGCCTCACAAACCTACCAAGCTCGCTGTTGTAGTTGCAGGTGAAGCAGCAAAGACTGTACCAAAGGAAAAGAGTGATTACACTGCTGAAGATATAGCATCTATTGCTAAGGATGCCAAGGTACGACACTTACTGCATAGTGCCATTGATAATGTAATGTCAAACAGGGTAATCAACTGCAAGACTGCCAAGGAGATATGGGATGCACTGGAGACAAGGTGTCAAGGAACTGAAACAGTTAAGAAGAACAGGAAGACAATACTCACTCAAGAGTATGAACATTTTGACTCAAAATCTAATGAGTCATTGAATGATTTATATGATAGATTTGTCAAACTTTTGAATGATTTGTCATTGGTTGATAAAGAGTATGATCTTGAAGATACCAACCTAAAATTCCTGTTAGCTCTTCCTGAATGCTGGGATTTGAAGGCAACAACAATAAGAGACAACTACAATCTTGATGAAACAACTCTTGATGAAATCTATGGAATGCTCAAGACTCATGAACTTGAGATGGAACAAAGAAGCAAGAGGAAAGGAGGAAAGTCAAGGACAGTTGCTCTCAAGGCTGAAGAGGAATCCCCCAAAGCACCTTCCTCAAAGAAAGACAAGGGTAAAGCTCTTTTCATAAAGTCTGATATTGAGTCATCAAGTTCTGAGAGTGATGATGACTCAGATTCTGAAAGCTTGCCTGAAACTGATGCTGATGAGGAGATGATGAAGCTGTGTGCTCTTATGGTGAAAGGAATCACAAAGATTGCATACAGGAAGTTCAGGAAGGGAAAGAAGTTTTCCAGGAAAGGCATAAGTTCTGATAAGAAGAATTTCAGAAGATCTGAAGGAAGAGGAGGAAAGTCTGACAGAGGAGATTACGCCAATGTTAAATGTTATAATTGTGGTGAGAAAGGCCATATATCTCCTGATTGCAAGAAGACTAAGGGCGACAAAGGCAAAGCTCTTGTCACAAAGCAGAAAAGCTGGACAGACACCTCAGACTCTGAAAGTGAGGAGAACTATGCATTGATGGCAAATGCTGATAAATCAAATTCTGAGAGCAGTTCTGAAGCTGCTGAAACAAAGGTACCTCAGACTACTTATGCTTTTCATACTGAGGATATTAATGAGTTGAGAAGATATCTTAAAACCATGTTTGTTAGTTATAGAGATCAAACTTTAACATGTGAAAGATTAACTTCTGAAAATCTTGCTTTTAGGAAAAGAAATGATTTCTTAGAAAAAGAGTTAGTCATGTTCCAACAAACTCAGAAGGATAGAGATGATGCTTTTTATGTTAGGGATGAAGTGCTAAAAATGAATGAATCTCTAAAAACTGAGTTAGAAAAGGAGAGAGAGATTATTAGGACTTGGACTAACTCTGGCAAAACAACTCAAAATTTGCTAAGCAGTGGAAACTGGAAAGAGGGCTTAGGTTATGGAGAAAATAAAAATGAAAAAGGAACTGTAGAAATTAAGCCTGTTGATAAGCAAAAGCCGAAGTTAAAACCTGTTAAGTTTGTAACTGAAAAATCTGAAAATGAGAAATCAGAAGTTAAAAAGGAATTAGCTTCTGACAAACTAAAACAGGAAAAGACAGCTGAAGTTAACATAGGCTTAATGACAAAGAAGCATCTTAAGCATAAGCTGAAAGATGTTAAGAATGCAAACAAGGTAAAATCACCTAGGAAAAACAGGAATGGAAAGGAAGGTGTGAATAAAAGCAATAACTATAAATCTGTTCCTGATGCTCCTAGGAAAGCATGTCATAACTGTGGAAGTTCTAACCATCTGGCTTCTTTTTGCAGGAAGAATAAGAATATTAACTCCTTATCTTCAAAATCAGGAGTTAAGAGTCAGTCTGTTAGATACAAACCACAAAATCCTTGTTTTCATTGTGGTAGTTTATGGCATTCCATTTATACTTGTAAGGAATATCATAGTTTGTACTATGATTATTATCAAATAAAACCTTCTTTAAAGAAAGTTTCTTTTGTTCCTTCTAGTGTAAGTTCTGATTCAAAGTCTGGTAGTATAAGTTCTGATAAGAAAACTGTTAACATAAAATCTGATGCTAAATCCGCTGCAAATGTTAACAAACTTAAAAAGGCCAAAGGATCCAAGCAAGTCTGGGTCCTTAAAACTAATAATTAGTGGTCTTTTTGATTGCAGGGCAACAGGAAAAATATTTTAGTTCTGGACAGTGGATGTTCAGGACATATGACTGGAAATAAGGCCCTGCTATCAGACTTTGTGGAGAAAGCTGGCCCAAGTGTTTCTTATGGAGATGGCAACATTGGAAAAACTTTGGGATATGGCAATATCAATCTTGGGAATGTCATCATTAAAGATGTAGCTCTGGTCTCAGGACTTAAACACAACTTACTGAGTATAAGTCAAATCTGTGACAGAGGTTATCATGTTGATTTCTTTGCAGAACATTGTGAAATAGTTAGTAAATCTAAAGGAAAAGTTGTTTTGAAGGGATTCAGGCGTGGTAACATTTATGAAGCTACGCTTTCAACAAGTTCTGATGGTTCTGCAATCTGTTTAGTGAGTAGAGCCTCAATTGAAGAAAGCTGGAATTGGCACAAGAAACTCTCTCATTTAAACTTCAACAAGATAAATGAACTGATCAAGAAAGATCTTGTGAGAGGACTGCCAAAATCAGTGTTTGCTCCTGATGGTCTTTGTGACTCATGTCAGAAGGCCAAACAAAGAAAATCTTCATTCAAAAGCAAGACTGAATCATCAATTCTTGAGCCTTATTATCTACTTCATGTTGATTTATTTGGTCCAGTGAATGTCATGTCTATTGCAAAGAAGAAATATGCGTTGGTCATAGTAGATGAGTTCACCAGATACACATGGGTGTATTTATTGCACACAAAAAGTGAAATTGTATCTATTCTGATTGATCATGTCAAACATCTGGATAAATTGATCAAAGATTCTGTGAAAATTTTCAGAAGTGATAATGGCACTGAATTCAAGAATCTGATAATGGAAGAGTTCTGCAAAAATCATGGAATAAAGCAGGAATTTTCTGCTCCTGGAACTCCACAGCAAAATGGAGTTGTTGAAAGGAAGAATAGAACTCTCATTGAAGTTGCACGAACAATGCTTGAAGAAGCAAAGCTTCCAACCTATTTCTGGGCTGAAGCTGTGTAGACTGCTTGTTTTACTCAAAATGCAACACTCATTAACAAGCATGGAAAAACACCATATGAGATGGTGAAGAACAAGAAGCCAAATCTGAAATACTTTCATGTATTTGGATGTAAGTGTTTTTTTCTCAAGACTCATCCTGAACAGCTATCCAAGTTTGATCTAAAAGCTGATGAGGGAATCTTTGTTGGATATCCACTTTCCACAAAAGCCTTCAGAGTCTATAATTTGAGAACAAAAGTGGTCATGGAATCTATCAATGTCTCTTTTGATGACAAGAAGATCACTGGACTTGAAGATTGCATTGATCATGATCAGCTGAGATTTGAAAATGAAGATTCATATTCTGATACCTTAAATCCTGACAGTCTAAGTTCTAATACTGTAAACTCTGATGGATTAAACTCTGATGTTATTGAAACTGTGGTGACTACGTCAAAGGAAGATGCACCAATGCAGGGGGAGCATACTCAAGATATTTTCACATCTCAAGAAGCATCAGAACACACATCTGGCTCTTCAAGTTCTGATTCGTCAAGTTCTGATAAGCCAAGTACTGATAGTGCTGAAAATCTAAATGCTGAAGAATCCAACTCAGAGAGCATAGTTTCAGGGGGAGCATCAGAAAATGAAAACGAAGACAGCATGAATCATGGGGGAGCATCCAGTTCTAGAGAAAACCTTCCATCAGCAAGGAAGTGGACAAAATCACATACACCTGATTTGATAATTGGAAATCCTGATGCAGGTGTCAGAACAAGAACAGGTACTTCTAATGAATGTCTTTACAACTCTTTTCTCTCTCAGTCTGAGCCAAAGAAAGTGGAAGAAGCTCTTCAAGATGCTGATTGGGTGCAAGCAATGCAGGAAGAGTTGAATGAATTTGAAAGAAACAAAGTCTGGACCTTAGTGCCAAGACCTAAGAATAGATCTGTTGTTGGTACAAAATGGGTATTCAGAAATAAAACTGATAGTGATGGCATAATTACAAGGAACAAGGCAAGGCTGGTTGCAAAAGGATATTCTCAACAGGAAGGAATTGACTATGATGAAACATTTGCACCAGTTGCTAGGTTAGAAGCCATAAGGATATTCATGGCTTATGCTGCTCACAAAAAGTTTACTGTCTTTCAAATGGATGTGAAAAGTGCTTTTCTCAATGGAGAATTGGAGGAGGAAGTATATGTTGAACAACCTCCAGGCTTTGTAGATTCCAAACATTCAGATTATGTCTACAGGCTTGATAAAGCACTTTATGGACTTAAGCAAGCTCCTAGAGCATGGTATGAGACTTTAGCTCAGTTTCTTCTGGAAAGTGGATTTAACAGAGGAACTATTGACAAAACAGTGTTCTATCTCAACCATGGCAAGGACTTACTTTTGGTCCAGATTTATGTTGATGATATCATTTTTGGGTCTCCAAATGACAAACTTTGCAAAAAGTTTGCCAAACTAATGCAGTCAAGATATCAGATGAGTATGATGGGAGAACTTAGTTATTTTCTGGGCCTTCAAGTCAAGCAGAGTGAAGAAGGCACTTTTATTTGTCAATCTAAGTACACCAGAAACTTGCTGAAGAAATTTGGAATGCAAGACTGTTCAAGTGCATCCACTCCCATGGCCACTGCAACAAAACTGGATAAGGATACTGGTAATTCAGTAGATATTACTGATTACAGAGGTATGATTGGCTCACTTCTCTATCTAACTGCTAGTAGACCAGATATCATGTTCGCTACCTGTCTTTGTGCAAGATTTCAAGCAGATCCAAGAGAACCTCACTTAACAGCTGTAAAAAGAATCTTTAAGTATCTTAAAGGAACAGCTGATCTAGGATTATGGTATCCTAGAGAATCAGATTTTAAATTAATAGGTTACTCAGATGCAGATTTTGCAGGTTGCAAAATTGACAGGAAAAGCACAAGTGGAAGCTGCCAATTTCTTGGAGGCAGATTGGTTTCTTGGTATAGCAAGAAACAAAAGTCAATTTCCACATCAACTGCAGAAGCAGAGTATATAGCTGCAGGAAGCTGCTGTGCACAGATTCTTTGGATGAAGAATCAGTTACTGGATTATGGGTTAACATATTTCAAAATCCCTATTTACTGTGATAATCAAAGTGCTATTGCTATGACAGGTAATCCAGTTCAACATTCTATGACAAAGCACATCAGCATCAGGTACCATTTCATCAGGGAACATGTGGATGAAGGTAAAGTGGAATTGCATTTTGTTCCCACAGATCAACAAGTAGCAGATATCTTCACAAAACCACTGTGTGAAGCTACCTTTACAAGATTGGTAAATGAACTTGGAATGATTTCAGGTTCTTTCTCTAAATCTGCTTAAACTTGTTCTATGTTATCAGACTTTATGATCAGTATTTACAGAATTAATCTCTTTGTGTATTCCGTGCTTACTTGATAAATGTTTTTAAGTACTGACTGTTGTCTGATATATATCTCTTAACTCTAATAAGTGATATATCTGTTTAAGTAATCATTCAATCCTATGAGGATAATTGTGCTAGATACTGACCTACTAGTCTTCAATAAACAAATGATCCCATGAAAGAAGTAATTATTTCTGTGGAAATCTTATGACACAAGCAAATTCTGATACTTGAGCTTAGTTTAGTTTACTTTATTCATCTTATTACTAAGTCCCAAATTAGAACAATGCTACTCATCTGTTTAAGTTCTGATTCTAGTAAAACTGGTGAATGTACTAAGTGCTGATAAACCTCACTTATCAAAAGAAAAAGAAAAAGAATCAAAGAATAATATCAGGTACTCCTTTGAGATCTAGAGTAAAAATGTGAATGGGACGACCCAAGTGCATAGCTGGTATTAAGTAAATATGCATTAGAAAAGCAAAATATTTTCTTGGTGACTTTTCACACTCTATGATTACTGGAGAAATACTCTGATAATAGCATAAATTCTGATAAGCAGTCGTAACTCACTTACACTGAGAAGCCACTGTAAAATAGAATTTAAAAAGATGCATAAAATTAGCACAAAAACAGTTGAGGTGGACTCATGCATGAACTCATTTATCAGTAGGTTTCAGGATAATGACAGCTCTTTAGCAAAATTTTAATTATGACTTATTTTTAAGATGTACTGAAGTAAATCAGACTTTACTCTTTATTAGTTATTTAGCTTAATGCACACACAAATCACTCCATATGAATGATGAAATTTTTGTGGTGGTCTATGTTCTTTTAGACAAACAGTCACTGTGTCACCTTGCACAAATTCTGAGGACAGGTTCTAGTTATATGTTCTGATGATTAAGTTCTGAAGACTATAACTCAGAACTTGTATGAAAACTTACTAAGATAGATATTCCTTGTTCGAATTAAGAAATTATGTTCTGATGACTGTTAAGTTCTGGTATAGGTCTAAGTTCTGATTTTTCACTCTAACCCTTTACTTGAATTATCTGTGAGTAAAATTTGGTAACAGTCTCAGATTAATTTAGAATATGTTGAAGTGGAAGATTAATAGTCTATGGTTAGGACTAATGGCACTCGTCCTTGAACAGTTCACTCTTGTTACATGTGCACATTCTTTTTCAAATGACTGTTATTCTTTTTCAAGTCTAGGGAGATGAGGTAGACTTAACTCTATCCGTCAGCATTAAATAACTTTGCGTCTCCTGGCATTCTCTTGCCTATATAAACAGCCACTTCACATTAGCCTTTCCATCAATTTTTCTCACAATCTTAACTTTATATTCTTTTTCAAAAACATCATGGTCCGATTCAACATGTTTTTGAATTACCAAAATTTTCATATGGAGCTAAGCTGCGCCGACTGGCAGCAGGAGTGGCATGTAACTGCCATTCCTGAAGAGATATGGGGCTCTGTCCCACAGGCGGTGCTGAACCGACTTCTGTTCTTCGAGATGGACTACCAGCTTCATCTTGATCGATTGGAGGAGGAAAGGCGGGAAGCTATCCGTCAGCAAGAGCGAATCATTCGACTCGCTATCTTGTTTGTCGAAGATAGGAAGAGGAAGATGACTTAATCTCGTCTTCTTCCTGTTCTTCTTCATCCTCAGTTTTGTCAGGCTTCTTAGCTAGGACTAAGGCTGTTGATGTTAGATTTAGAAGCTTAGGACAAGATTGTAAAAGTTCTGATGTAATTTCAATTTCATCAATGTATTATTTTGATATATTAATGGAATTTGTTTTTGTCTTATGATCTTGTCTCTGAGAAATTTTGATACGCATTGATAAATCCTGATAAATATTCTGATGATCGTATAAATTGTGTCTGACTTTAAGTTCTGATAATGTTTTATCAGTACTTACTTAACTGATTGATTTTACTCATTCTCACACACAGTTTTTTTTTTCAGAATATTGATATTGCAGAGTAAAATATTTGGATTAGTGGGAACAGTTTCAATTTTAAATTAAAACTGATTCACCTTGATTAATGGAATCTAGGTAAGTGGAACGGTTTTTCCTTGAAAAACTGCAAGTGGGTGGTAATTATTCCTTATTTACCGTGCCCATTACTTTTTGCCTTCTCTATGTATAACAGGTGTCAAGGTATTTACCACTACTTTTAAATGCATGTCTGCCATGTGTCCTCAATGGTTACTTTTTGTGTATAAGTAAAAGAGAGCAAAGATTGTCAAATCTTTTATTTACCTTTATATTTTATCTCTCTCTTTACTTTTTAACTCTCTCATCTACTGACGATTCTCTTTTAAGAGGCATTTTCTCAAACACATTACAGGTTACCGATTTCTTTCCAAACATAATGGCACCCAAGGACATTCTCTTTGATGGAGCAAAGTTTGTTCCTAATAACTTCTCTACGATACTAAACACTACAGAGGCACCCTCTGAACTTCATTTCATTCAGGACTTACTCACTAGTTCTGATATTGGGTTTGCTCTAATTGAGCCTACATCCATTTCTGGAGTTCAAGTACTGGAGTTTTGGAGGAGTGGAGTATATGACAATGGTGGTGCTCAAGGGTCCCCAAGTATAATATTTTCATCAGGGGAAGATCAGTATGTTGTGACTTTGCCTACAGTTAGACAGGCATTACAGCTACCTGAGGACTGTGTTTATTCTACTGTTGATGACTCAGTTCTTCAAAACATGATGGTTAGTCTGGGATATGAAGGAACATTGACCAAGCTTGGACAGTTGAAGAGATATTTCATAAGGAGGGAATGGAGTTTCTTCTTTGATTGCATTACAAAAGCTTTCGCCAACAAATGTTCAAATTTTGATGCAATTCCCATATTCAGCCAACAAATCGGGTATGCACTTTTAAATCACACTGATTTTGATTATGCACGAGCAGTCTTAGGTTTTATTGGGGATAGGATGACAGAAGATCGCAATACTGTATATTTTGCAAGATTTTGTCACCTTATTTATAGTTTTTGTTGTAATCAGCCCCAAAATTTTGGTGATCTAATTCCATCTTTCAGAATAGCTAAGAGAGCTTTTACTGATTTATTATCTTCTGATAATAAAAAGGCTGTGTTACGACCCCTCTTAATACCTTTATCTGTCAAACAAGCCTTAATCACCTATGATCCTGTTAAGTACACTGCACTTTATCCTGATGTTCAAACATCAGAACCTGGTTCATCAGCACCTACCACCTCTACTCAGCCACCTCAAACCTCTCAACCATCTCTCAGAACATATCTCAAGTCATATGTGAAGCCTACATCTTCTAAGCCAAAGAGAACAAAGACTGTTTCTCAAACACCTCAGAAGAAGATAAGGATTACTTTGAGAGATGAATCAGATTCTGAAGAACAGATTCTTTCTTCAGAACCTGTGGAAAATGAAGCTGAGAAAGCAACTTCTTAGAAGGATTCTGATATTGGGGGTTCTAAGCTTCTCAAAAGGCTTAGACGAATGACTGTTCCTGAAACTCCAAAAGAATCCAAATCAAACAAGAAATACAAGAAACAGAGGGCACAAAGGCCAGTTTCAGATGATGAGGAGGAAGCAGCTAAGGAAGGGGATCAGGAATCTCTGATCTCACAAGAAAAAGAATGTGCTCCAGTTACTTCTTCTCCATCCACTCCATCTCAGGAAACAGTATCTGACAAGGCTAATTCCCCATCTGTGTCTCTTGGTAATCAAGGCACAAGTGCTGATAATGCTGATCAACACTTAGTTGTGCCTGGAGTAATTCTCTTAGAAGCTCCAACAGCAACAAATCTTTTGCCAACACCTGTTCCTGATGCTATTCAAACTCCGGAATTATCTAAGTCACCTTCTCTGCATCTAGACACTGATGATCAGACTTTAGGTGAGCATCAGGATATGGCTGTTGATCAGAACTTAGCGTTAGCTCAGCAACTAGAGGATGCTGAAGCCTCCATTGCTACTCACACTTCTATTATATCAGATGATACTGATTCTATAAGTTCTGATGCTGCACATGCTGGAGATACTGGTGATGCTGCTCCAACTGCAGATACTGATGCAGCAGGTCCTTCAGGACATATTCCTCTTTCTAAGTCTGAACTAGTAAAGAAATTTGTTACAGAGGAACCACCAGTGCCTTGGAGTGAAACTCCTGCAGGTCAGGAGTGGACTAAGGAATGGAACTCAGTCTCATGTATTCCATCTGCGTTACATCTTACTGAGCACTTGACTAAAGCTGATGAAATGTTAAATTCTGATGATTTCAAAACTCAGCTTCGTGTCACTGCATTGAGTACTAAACATCTACAAGGTCTTCATTCAACTACTCATGCAGAAATACACAAGATTCAGGAGAACTTAATCAAGCAGGAACAAGTTTGGAAACTTGATAAGAAAAAGTTCTTTCAACCATCTATGGACAGGATTGCTTATATTGAGAAGACTCAAGATCGTCAACAAGCACAGATTGATGAAATTCTGCAAAATCAAGCTTCTCAGCAATCACAACTGACTGAAATCCAATCTTCAGTGGAATTGCTTATCTCTCTTCTACTTCCTGCTGATGCCAAAAAGGGGGAGAAAGTGATTAAGTCCAAATGCAAGGATGACAAGACACTGCAAGGAAAGGATGATGAAAAAGATGACCAAGGAAACTCTGGAATGGGTGGAGGTCATAGTCAAGGTAAAAGATTCTCATCAAGAAATGCTGAAATTGCAAGTCACAGGATAAGTTCTGATACTGGGAAGAGAATAAGTTCTGATACTGGTAAAAGAATAAATTCTGATGAACTTCTAGATCTTGATGAAGAAATGTCAAGACAGTTATTTCTTCAAGAAAATCCAGGAATGGACTTGGAAAGTTTAAAGGAAGAAGAAGCTAGACTTAAATCAAAGAAAGCCACATCTAAATCTGAAGCTTCTGGTAAAAAGTCACTTCCAAAACTTAAAGGCATTGTGATTAAAGAAAAGGCACAAACTGAAGCAACATTTGCTAAATCACAACCAAAGATAGATCCAAGATCCAAGGGTAAAGAAAAGGTTGGTGAACCTGTTAAAGTTTATGTACCTCCTGTTGATGAAGAAATTACTGATGACAAAGATAATCTTGCTCTGACTTCAAGAAAAGTTTTTAAAACAACCTCTGACATGGCTCAAGTTGTTCAGAGTCAAGAAATTAAAAGTTCTGATATTCAAAAGAAGCAAGTAACCTCTGACACAGCTCAAGTTAACTTGATATCAGAAGGAAGATCAAAAACACTCCTACCAGGATTCACTAAAGCAAAACAAACTCAACCTTTGAAGACTACTGCAAGTCGTTTTGAAGCTAGAGTAGTTACTGGAAAGGAAGCAAGAGATAAAACTGGATTGGGAAGTGCTGATGAAAGAAGAGTACACAACACTACCAATGATCCAACTTCCTTGAGTGAACCAGGTATTGGAGCAACTCCTGAAAGATTGAATCAACTGGAATCTGTACAAATGGTTTACCATACCTACTTGAAGGAACACATCTTGTTGTATTTCATGACAGATGGTAGGGTATATCATATAAGACAAAATGCCATTCCATTGAAGTATTTTGAAGAATTGGAGCATGTATTATTCTTACTTCAAGTGGATGACAGATTGACAGGAACTGCTGCAAACTATTTGAAAGAACAGATTCAGAGACAGAAAAGACTTTATTCTGTTAAGTCTGACAGCATATATGTTCCAAAGTACAGAAATCACAATGGTGATATTGTTGATATGAAGCCTAATACTGCACAGATCAGAACATATCTTGGTATTAAGGGCCTTGAATTCAATCTAGAGTCTGACAAAGCTTATGTCATAAGACTAGATCAGGAGTTGAGAAAAGCAAAGATTAATGATCTCAGAGCTGCAATATTTCAAACTGGTGAAGATACTGCAGAGCTTAAAGATGTCAAACGGAGAATGATTGATGAACTCAGATATGCTGAGAAATGTGTGTTGAAGAATTATCTCAGAACAACTCCTGACATCAGAGAGATCAGAAAATGATGAAGCCAAGTCGAAGATCTACAACTGCTTAAATTCTGATGTGTATACAGACTAAAGTTGTTATCAGAAGTTGAATTGGTAAAAGCTTTAAGGACTGTAAGTTGTAGTTATCTTGTCTAATTCTCATGCATTTGTACTTAATGTTTTTGACATCATCAAATATCTGTTAAACTTGTATATTTTGCTAATTTACAAGTTGGGGGAGATTGTTAGATATATTTGATAATGTCATGGCTAATATGTTTTATGTTTAGATTTCAGATCTTATTTGAACAGGACAAATCAGTACTTATACTGGACGTCAGGACTTAAGGGATATCAGTACTTATGTTATCAGGAGATAAGCATCAGGAGATAGATATCAGAACTTAAGTGCTGAAGGACGATCAGATAAGGACATCAGCTGATTAAAGTTAAGAAGATCAAGATAAACATAAGAAGAGATATGCATGAAGAAGGAATTCCATAAAGAATGGAATACTTGGAAGAAAAGATATCTGATTGATATATATTAGGAAGCAGAATTATATTCCATATCAATTAGCGATTATCTTGTAACTGTGTAATATATAAACACAGATATAGGGTTTACACTATAAGTGTTATCATTATCGAGAATATTATTTACTGTAACCCTAGCAGCTCTCGTGATATTTTGTTCATCACTGAGAGATAACAGTTCCAGATTGTAACAGAGTTTATTGTTTCAATAAAGTTTGTTTTCTGTTACTTAAGTTCTTGAAGTTCGATTTGATTATAATAAACACTGTATTCACCCCCTCTACAGTGATAGTGTGACCTAACATAAAGCATGTAACAGAAGACTTCGGGTTCCGTCACTCATTCGTGTAATGACCTTTCGTATTGCACTTATAACAGATGATGTTAGCCTTATTACAGTTGCCCATGTGTCTCTTGTTACAGAATTTACACTCCAGATTTGTTGCTTGCTGGAATCTCTGCCCTTGAATCCTATTCCTCTGACTCTTACTATCACCTTTCTTAAAGCTTCGGGATCCTCCTTGGTTCTGGAATCCAAACTTCTTGAAATTCTTTCCACTTTGGCTTCCTTGAGCCGATCCTTCTCCACTACTTCCAAACTTTCTTTTCTTACTCTCTTTCTCCTTCGAATTTTGGTCACTTTCTCCTTCAATAACAATTGCCCTTTGGACCACTTCAGCATATGTGGCCAAAATAAAAGCAGCCACTCTGCTTCGTAGCCAAGGCTTCAATCCTTGTTAAAATCTTTTCGCTCCCTTCTCATCCGTCTCCACGTAATCTCCAATAAACCTAGCCAATTCGGTGAATTTCTTCTCGTACTCTCCCACAGTCATTCCTTCTTGCTTCAATTTAAAGAACTTCAATTCCATTTGAGTCTGCATATACCTCGGGAAATACTTGTCTAGGAAAATCTTCTTGAATCTATCCCAAGAAATAACTTCTTCTTCTTCTAGAGCATGGGCTGACTCCCACCAATAGTTCGCTTCTCCTTTCAGAAAATAAGATGCATAATCGGCCTTTATTTCTTCCCTAACAACAGCTAGCGTGAAAGATTTCTCCATCTCTTTAAGCCAATATTGAACTTCTACAGGGTCTTGAGTTCCACAAAACTCTGGTGGTTTCACAGCTTGGAACGATTTGAAAGTTGTAGGGGTTGGTGGTGGTAGAGGTGGTTGTTTAAGTTGTTGCTGAAGAAGTTGTTGTTGTTGAGCAAGGGTAACAGATTGTTGGTGAAGTATTTGCATAAGTTGAGCCAAGTTGGGTGGTGGATCTTTATGATCCATGGTATTGGTGTTGCGGGCTCTACGAGGAGGCATGATTCTGAATGTAGACAAAAAAGGTTTATTCATAGTTCAATATTTGCATAGACAAGTTATAGCAAGGGCAAATATTAAGCACTGAGATTTTATTCAAGAGATATCTTAGGAAAGGATTAGACATGATCAAGTTTTTAAAGAGATCAACAGAATTTAATCAACAATTTTTATCTAAGCAAGTATATAACATGGTAATGAGATGGCAATATCATAGAGATAATCAAAGTGCGAATTTAAAAGTAGTTCTAATGAAAGGTGCAAAATAGAGTACAAACAGGAAATAAAGTGCAAATAAAGTCTTCTCGAAATAATCCGGGTACAAGGTACAAATGGAAATCAAAGTACTAATCAATAAAAATGCTAGAGATAGGTAGACTATATGATAGTCTAAGGGGATGGTGATGGGGGAAGAGGGGCACAGAGACGGCTAATCACTCGGCGGAGATCGTCACCAATGGCGGTAAGAGCAATTTGACTCTCTCTCTTACTGTGTGGAATCATCAATGCCAATCGGTCCTCAGCCATCTGGACGATCTCCTCAAGTCTGGCTATCAGTCGGGGTCGATTGGGCTCGTCATCAGAGTTCTCGTGGTACAACTGATCCACCCTACGCCGAAAATTCACGTTCTCGCCTTCCAGTCGATCAACCATAATTATCATCTGCTCGTACAGGGAGAATGGCACAGTAGAAGGGAATTCGGGAGTCGATGAGGATGATGCCTGACGATCAGTTATATATATACGCGGTTATAAATAAAAGGGTCGGAAAACCTATAGATTCTAACGCCCCAAAAACCCAAATGATCTAAGTTCATCCTATTCCCTAAATTCCTATCTTATATTCATTTATCCTATGTTGTTCAGTGACTCAAACCTGTGGCTCTGATACCAAAACTGTGACGAACCCACTAATACTAACTAGCAATAATAGTAATAGAGATAAATAAAGCAGTAAAGGATTACAACTAGTTAATTAATATTACAGAACCATAAATCCAAGTCCCCGAATCCACAGGTAAGAGTTTGAACAACATCTAAACAACTAATAATAGAAAAGTCTAATATCTAAAGTCATATACATCTACCAATTTTAAATTCCCAAAAGTTCTCTAAACATTAGGGAACAACCAGTTCTCTACCTGCTCCAACATCTGACGGTAGGCATACCCTGAACCACCACAATTCTTACAAGCTGTCTGCTTGAAATTAGGCATCTTCGGGCTTAACTGAAGGGATAACATCAATAACAATATTAATGAACAAAACGCTCAACAAGTGAATAATAGGGTATAACAGTTCATCATATGCTCAATAAAACAGTAACAGAAGGTAAATCAACAATATAATTTTTTCAAGTAACGTTCAAGATTTTAACAAGTGAATGGAATTGAAATCATACAGCGCTATGAACAATGAGGGGTGATCAGCCCACATCAAAGCTCCGAACCACATAACCAGTGATTCACAACCATTGAGGATCCTCGACACACATTGGTCATATAAAACCATCAGGCTCCCTGCTACTGAGGTTTTAAAACTTTAACAGTGATTGGCGCCTCAATCTTATCATATAATTCAATTCCTTTTTAGTAACTCATTTCAATTTAAAAGGGGTTCTTGATCAAGGATAATATAACAAGGGGTTGGTAATGACAAAGCTCAAATGAGAGGATGATAATAGTGTTTGGGTTTCCAGAGGAAATGAATCTAATGTATGAGGGTTTTAGGTTCCACTGGATATATTAAGGAACTATTTGTAGGGGTATTCAAAGAGATATGAGGTAATATGTGAGAAAAAAGGGGTCAATTCAAGTATGAAAGTTCAAGATCCAATCATTGAGTGATGTCAGGGACTAATCGATGTTATTAAATCATAGTCATACATTCACAAGGTGTTCAATCACAAGAAACGGAATTATAAAGATAAGTTGAGAGTTCACATGCCTGAACTAAGCTTACTGAGTACTTGAATGGAATCGTCTATGGGCTCCTTTCCTGGCCTCCTACTTGAACCTATAATAAATAGTATCCTCATCACAACTCCTACTAACTACCCTTTCCTGTATACTATATATACACATACATGAACACACACATATATATAAATATACTTAGCACACTAAATTTCAAGTAATATATGCTTCACATAACACATAGCAAGAAAAGGCATGGCAATAGTACACTTAGATCCTAATCACTCAAGCAATTATCCTTTTTAACAAATAATTAACAAGAATATTACTCTTAATCCTCCTTTACAAACCTTAACACAATCTAAATTCAGTAAGGCACACTTGTGCCTCACCTCACAAGACTCACAAAACTAATGCATACTCTAAACTCTTCTCGGATGCATGCCTCGGCACCACTTGTGTGCGTCGACACAAATATACTTTTCTACCTTGGGCCTTTACTTAATTATGGTTTCAACAGACTCTTATGACATAATGCAACTCCCAAACTCGACTTGACATCAAGGCCTCACTCATAAAGCACTTAAACACAATGCATTCCTTATAGGCTTCCTAATGCAATTCTTATGGTGACTCTTGGGTGTTTTGGTGGAAATGGGGTATCTCCACCTTGGGCCTTCATTCCAAACCAACTCTCTGAGGTTCCTAAGACTCTAAAATAACCGTTAAAGTTGTAATGACTCAAAAAACTTACTTGGGCCTTCCTAGGCCTCAAGAGGAAGTTGACATAAATCCGCCTTCCCTGATTTCCAAACTGCCTTACTTTTACC
Organism: Apium graveolens; assembly: GCF_009905375.1. Lineage (NCBI taxonomy): Eukaryota > Viridiplantae > Streptophyta > Magnoliopsida > Apiales > Apiaceae > Apium > Apium graveolens. The sequence goes on from NC_133656.1 coordinate 47,797,539, forward strand.
AACTTAAAACTCACTTAAATTGTTCAATTACTGATTTTAATGACTTTTTAAGCTTCCTAGGACTTCTTTATACTATTATAAACCAAGTCACAATGTATGAATATCCTAAAACATGGTTATAATGGGTCAAATATGGACTTATACCAAATATGCCCTGTTTTGAGTTCCTCTCGGTTTTGTGCTTGTACACCTAACTAAATGCATGACTTTACCCAATCTAAAGCTTCTGGACTCAGGTACATACCAAGTCCTAACTCCAATGAACTTGGGCCTAACAAGGCCTCACAAATTCATACCTAAAATGACCTAAAATTCTAGTGCTAAAATCTGTCCAAATAGGACTAATGCATCCCTTCCACCTTAACTCCCTTCTTAACCATCAAAACCGATGAACAAACCAACAACCAACCCTAATATCATGCTAACACCTACTGAACTATAGTGCACAAGGTTGATTTACAATTTTATTTAGCATGCAATCAATTATAAGGACAAGCAAAGTAACACCTCACAAGACAAGCCATCACTTAGTCATTTTAAATCAAAAATTTGAATTACACATGCATGAAAACATCATGACACCTACTGATTTTAATATCTTTTAATTAAGACATAATTAAACTATCATTTTAACATATAATTCGTGGCATGCACCTCATAAAAATCAAGTATCAAGGCTCAAAACAAACAAGTATGGTTTCCTAGTCTATGCAAGGGTAAATTTCAACATGCAAGGGCTATAACTAACATGCAAGTCTTAAAACTTAATATACTTGAAGAAATACATAGCATTCAAGAGTTTAAACATTATATTTCATAATTTTTAAAAGCAAAAATGTTTTATAAGTAACTTGCAAATTCATTTTCATAGAAATTTCTAAAGAACAATCCATATACATTCGGCTCTTTTAATAAATCATTGCCAAATGCTATGAACAAGATTATGACTTAGAAAGTTGAAGTAAAAATACTTCTCCACGATCATATCAAGTCTATATCTTTAAGCCCTTATGATTTTAGTCCTTAAATCCATGAGAATTCAAGGCCTAAATCTTGGCTACAAGAACACATCAACACATAATAAAACATACCTTTTATGAGCCAAAATTTTCAAGTATAAATGTGGGAATATGAGTGAATTAGCTCCTTGATCAAAGTTTTTGAGAAAATAAAAAAAATGAAAAAAGAGGGGGAGGGGGTTGCTTCGGCCGAGAGGGAGAGAAAGGGGGGGGATGGAGTGAAGTGGGTGTGCAAAAATGAGAGAGTAGCTTGTGTTTTTGGTTTTTTGATTTGTTAAAGTGGTAGTGGAATTGAGAAATGACCTCTCTGCCTTTCCTACAAGCTTAAGTCATTTTGCATGCAAGGGTAGATGAGTACTTTGCTTGGTCAAAGTGAGTGAGTTGGGTTGGAAATGACGGTCATATCCTTGGTCTCTATTATAAGGGATTTTACATGCAAGGGTACATTAGTAATCTAATAATCATTTTTCTAGAATTAAAAGTATACTTAAAAAGAATAAATTTTAATAAATAAAGTACACTTCCATAAATCACAAAAATTATATCATAAATTACTTTAAGATTTTAGAAATTTTATAAGAGTATTTTCAAGAAATTTGAATAAAAAGAATTTTTAAAAGAATTTTCTTTATAATAATACTTCTATAACAAGCCACATGAATATACAATTTAATTAGATTTTAATGCAAATAAAGTTGTAAAAAAAATATAATCTAGCATTATACCAATTTATCTAATCTTATAAGCACATAATTTCCATATCCAAATATTTCTACAAAGATTCAAATCGTCAGGGAAGAAAATATATTCGTATTTACTTAATTCACATAATCGCTAGAAAGCAACATTCAGAAACTTATGTACTCACAATACTGCACAGTAATGCCACATCACAGATTTTATAATATCATAATATTTACAGATGTTACAAACAGAAAACCCCGAAAATACATAAAATGTATTCAAACGCAGATAAAACGAGATAAAACGAGTACCTTGATATAGACGCAAATAAACACGCGTCCATATTGCAGATCGATTCATATAAATATAGTTTAAACATATAATAATTGCTCGAAAACTTTTCTGGTCCTTGCGGGGCCCCGGATAACAACTATATATAACACGTTATATCACGACAATAATCATTTTAAACTCTTACAAACACATTATTTTTATTTATTTAACAGAAAATATTCACATAATTTTCCCGGATATTATAACTCATCACAGTTGAAACACCTTATCTTTGATCTGTCCACAAATCCAGTTTTGTAACCACCTTTGCTAGATGAATTATACTGAGCTTTTGGTTTCCAATTATTACTATTGGAAGATTGTCCCATTTCATCTAGCTCATCCTAGGTGTAGTATTCGTCTTCCTCCAGCTCCAACATAACTTGCTTCTGAGGTCCTTTGTTCTTTTGTTTTTACGGCTTAAATAACTAGAACTTTATTATCTTGCTCATCTTCACTTTCTTCCTTGTCATGTACAATCAAAACATTGGAACCATCAACAACATGTCCATGATGTGATTTCAATGAATTTCTCTGTAGCATCTTAAGTTTATAATTTTTCAAGATTCCATATAGAACATCCAAAGTCATTCTGCTTAGATCTCTTCCTTCTCTAATGGCTGATATTTTCTGTTCAAGATGATCAGGAAGAGCTAGCAGGAACTTTAGGTTAACCCCCTCAGCTTCATAATATTTATCATGTAGCCGCAAGTCATTTATCAATTTATTGAATGTTTCAAAAACTTCAGTAATTCCTTCCTTTGGTTTAGCCATAAAGCCCTCATACTGATATACCAATATCCTTCTTTGTTTTGACCTAACTTCCTATATTCCCTGACATAGAATTTCTATCTTCTCCCAGATCTGTTTGGTTGTGTCACAGTTGATAATGTTATTGTACATCACATTGTCAAGTTACTTTATTCAAATCAGTTGCAAGCCACTATCCAAAGAAACTTTTTCTTTTTAGGTTCAGTATATTATGAAGGATCTTTAGGAGCATAATGTGTTGGAATGACCATGTCTCCATATGTAGATTCCTCAACTCTTTACATGGGAGGTGAAAGGGCCATTCTTGAGAGTCTCAACATATAATGGGTTGGCCATCCTTATAAACAACATCATTTTCTTTTTTCCATAACGTGTAGTTAGATCTGTAAAAAGTAGGGATCTTGATATTGCTAAGCTTTTGTGTTCATTCTTCCAAGGTCTTTAATTTGTTTGCTTTCAGATTTTTCTCTGATACCACTTGGTAGGTAATGAATACAACACATAGGGGTGAATGTGTTTTTGAATATTTTAAGCTTTTTGAACTGTTATGGATATGGTGAACAAATAAATCTAATTTGTAAAAATAAAGTGTTTTAACAGAAATGATAAAATATGCACATAAACACACTATCTGCAAAACTCAATTATTTTTATATTAAAATCAAGTATGCCTTCCTACAAATTTCTGGGTTCTTTGTTGATAAAGAACTCAGCTTCTTCCTTGAGAGAGTTACAAGAAATTCTAGATCTGTTTGTTACAACCTAAAACAAAGCATTCGGTGTTTACTTTATAAAACATTAAACACAGGTTTTACACAACGTGCAATAGCATGTACTAAACCCTACTTTAAGTTATCTAAAGCTTTCCATTTCTGGCTTAGTATATCTTTGCAAATCGTGCATGTCTGTGACTTTCCTTTGTCAGTTAATCTTGGCCTTTGATCTTGTACTCTTCAAGCTACTTTTGTAGACTTTTCAAATCAGTGATTGATTTGTTTGTTGATTGATAATCTTGAATCTTTAACTGGTCTACATTATGTACTTGAGGTTAATATTGAGATCTCCAGTTTATTATATAGAGAACTCGACATCTCGATAAGTATAATGTCTTATCAGATCTCTTATTTCTCTATAGTTGTTTGACTTATCGAAGTCTCTAAGTTCTCTATAAGAGAATTTGGATTGTCGAGATCTTTGAATTTTTGCATGTAGAAAAGACTTATCGATATCTCTGAAATCTCTACAGGTATATTGACTTATCGATATCTCTAAGATCTCTAATGAGAGTTTGTCTTGTCCATATCTCCAATATTCACATCTTCAATTTGACTTGTCGATATTTCTAAATTCTCTAGTGCATAAATGACTTGTCGATATCTCCAATTTTCACATCTTCAATTTGATTTGTCGATATCTCTAAGACTTCTCTATAAGCTAATTTTGACTTGTCGATAAGTCATTCTGGAGTTCTCGAATGACTTCCCTATATGACTTGATCTATGACTTGTAGATTTCTTGACTTAAAATATTTTTCTCAAAACAGATTTATTCAACTCCAAGCTTCTTCACACTGTCTGAGGCATGATCTTCATGATCTTCTTCCGGAGTTTATTCATAGGCTTGAGATTGTTTATAGAAAAATACTCTAGTCTAATCTATTGACACTTTTACAGACTCGAGTAATACAATATAAATTATAAACTTAGATTATCATATAACTTACTTAGGGCTGTCAATTTGACTTAGTGTTGTTATAGTACAGGCATGTCTTGCACAATAATATCTTTTTCTCTCAACCCTTAAACACATCAATCAAATGGATTTAAGAGTCTAATATACCATCTTCAGGGCTCGCATTGACAGAACTTTGTATCATGTAATTGAGATTCTATCAGACCTTTATTGTTCTCTGCCTCATGAACTTCAAATTGAAGTTCTGTTTCTTAATATAAAAATCACCATTTATGAAGACGAAGAAAAGGAAAGAGAAAGAGAGAGAATCTCTCAGCAGGAGGGGATCATTCGACTTGCTATTCTCGTGGAAGCAAGTCGAGGAGAGGCAAACAAGAAGAAGACACCCTAGATTAGGATTTATATTTTCTTTTGTTGTTTCTCATGTAATTTAAATATTTATCTATCTTCACTTGCTTATTTTTCTCAGTGTTCAATTATTTTGTTTATTTAATCAATCAAATTAGGTTAATTTGTAGGGGGGTTGAATACAAATTAAAATTTTCAAGATTATCCATATTTGGGAGATTAAATATGAACACCGATATTTAAATTTTTCAGGTGGTTTATTTTTTTACTTGCCACCTGAGGTTTATTTGAAGAAATAATATGTTACAATTACATAAGTAATCTTACAGCTGCGGTTTACAGTATTTCACTCAAAGGATGATCTCTTTCTTTTGCTCTCTGAAAATGTAAAACCTATATCTTAAGTGAAATATCCGCTACTTCTTGGTTTATAAATCACCAAGTTACAATGCTTTGTAGACAATACATAACACAGTCTTCGAGGTCTAATAAAATTACTTCTTCATTCTCTTTCCCGTGAGGCTTGACAAATGAGGCTAGATTGTATCTTGATATACTGCTTTGAATATCCCTCCAATTCGTTATGCATGGAAATAAAATATTTGTAACGCCCCCAAATCTGGGGTCAAGGGATTTGGTCGTCACTATGAAACATCAATAAAAAATAATCTGTTAAATCAATAAATAAATGCCAGCGGAAGATATTGATCATCTGTGATCCCAAACTAATCCAAGATCTTTTAAGATTACAGTTCTAGAAAAAAGAAATCCAAATTCCACACATAAATTTTTTACTTTCTTTTCCTTTTAAAACTCTTTTCAACAAATTCCAGTTCAATACTAACCCGCTAGTATAACTTCGAAAAGAAGTATACTAGGCCCACTATAAAATAAAACAATTATAATATAATATAATATAAACAACTTTACACAATAGAACTTACACTAGTCCGCAAACCCTGGACCAACCACCTTCCAAGAGCTTCTTCTTTGCTTCCTCGAATTACGCGGCTAAACAGCGCAAGCTAATCCTCACTGGAGGTTAAATTTTAAAAAAAGGAAAGTATGAGGGAAAGAAATGCTCCGCAAGATCATTATAACATATATAGGGTCTTTTGATATAAAACTGACATCTGCATTAGAGCAAAACATTTAAAATCATAATTGCTGAAATAGAAAATTTAGTTAAGGAATCCCGGAATTGATTCCTCCTCAGTATTCAAAACTCTTTTTGATATTTTTGAGCAAAATGCTTCAGCAATACTTTGAACTTGACGAGAATAAAACTCGTAAAACAGTGTTTACAGAAATATCGTAAACATCAATAACAAGAAGCAATGATTATGGATTGAATCATAAACTTTATTCGAAACCGAACTCTTGATATTAATACTCATTTTGTTGTCATATCAAATTAGATATCAATATGAACTTTGATGCTCACAACATCCCATACTGAAGTCAACATCAATCATCTATACTAATACCACCTTTGATATTTAATAACAAAGTAAGTATCCCCAAAATCAGAAACTGAATCAAATTTGCATTTCATCGTTAATCCAAAACAGAAACAATTGATAAATTATTTATTCCATGAATATCAAAAATGATATGATAATTTAGATTGGGATCATTCTCCGACGGACGTACTATCACATGCTGATCAGCCCGTGTGATAGCACTGAGTCATGATTCGTAGAAACATGACCCCAAAACATGAGTACTCAAACAAAAGGAAATATACTTGCCTGTGGAAAAAATTGTGTCATAATATTCCATATGACACTTAGAAATAGCCCTCCGCTGGACCATCCATCCCGGTCACTTACGCATTTATGATCCAATCTTAAAACATTTTAGTGAAAAGGGGTCATAATAATCGACACCCGAAATAATTGTATTCCCCCATTTACTTGGGCAAGAATACTCGCAAAACCAACTCATTTTTCTCAAAACCCAAAACATTTATAAATCCATTCATTTGTTAAGTAAAATCACTTAGCTATTCTGAACATAGAATAAAAGAGAGTACTTGCATAATAAGCATTTAATTCAGCGATATGTAAATATTTATTTATTCCGAACAGAGAATAGAGAAAGCAATATTTGCATAAGAAGATTTAAAATAAATATCACTTGAACAATAAGTGATGATAGGGATACTTGCCTTTGGGTTTTTATCAGTCCGTCACACTCGCAAAGACGCCTCTATTCTGACATTCTGCCTCAAAACATCACCGTCCTTCTTTTCAACACTTTACTGATATGTTGTTCCTGCGATTGCTAGAAGCCAGACATCCAATACCATTCCATCTCATTCTTTATCCAATGTCATGTCCTGATCAACTCAAATGATCTGCATCTATAATTAAAATATATATCTTTATTCATTTAATCGATAATTACTCGATGAACTTCGCGTCAAAATCCTATCGTCTACCCATACGATAGCCCGCACATAAAGAAAATAGATAAACACAAGACTCTTGACCCATGAACGCACGTAATTCACATAGGACATACGCACATAACTCATGTATCACATAATTCATATCACATATGACTCGGTTCGTCCAAACATTCGACTCGGTGTGTTCAAAACTCAAATCGGGTCAAAAATATGATTTATCGATCAAAAATCGATTCAGAACGATTTGTAAAATAAGTGCCCTTTCGAAACAAAAGAGTTTACGCCTCGAAAGTATTTTTAATGAAAGCGGAATATTTTTCTGAGTCTACACACGTTCGTTTCGTATTAAACGGACGAACGGTTTATTTTCTACGAATAAAATACGAATAATTAGGAATAAATCAATTAATAATAATATTAATTGATTTTTAAATACCAAAATATAATTTTTAAAAGCTTAAAATATTTTTAGGAATTATTTGAATTAATTATAAATAATTGTACTTTATTTAACTATTATATATAAAATTAATTGATTAAATAATTTAATCAATTAATTAAATCCATAAATAATTAACTAAAATAAACTATAAATAATTAAATCAAACTGAATTTTTGGAAAATAATAATAGAAAAATGATTTTTGGAATTTAACATAATTAAGTAAATAATTTTTAAAGTTGAAAATAATAACTAATTGGTTTTTGAAATTAAAAGAAATAATTTTTAAGAAAATAAAAATGAATTTTGAATTTGTTTTTAAAAATAAAAGGCAGAAACACAAAACTGGGATTAGCAGCCCCGGAAAAAGGATCAAAGGGCAGAATATATGGGGAAGACGACCGGATTTCCACCGGACCTCGGCCGGAATATGGGTTTCATCCCATAAACCGGCGAGGTTCGTCGGATTCTGGTTCGTCACCGGCGAACCAAAACCGAGCCTCCCCCCCTCAAATCGAACATGGCATTTATGCCGAATCAATCCACAAGAACTCCAGAGGTCCGATTACGCACTTAACATCAACAAACTCCCGATAGAAACCGAAATCCGGCCAAAACGGCCATTAAAGCCGGCGATAAACCGAGCTTTTCCGGCTAAGTACGATTTCGTTCATTCCTATATCAAACTCGATGATTTATAGCTCAAATCAAACCCATGAACATGTACAATCTATCCATAACATCAAACACAATCACCAATTCAAGAATACTTCAAAACTCGATTTGAAGATTATATAAAAACCAAAACTCGGATTAATAATTCCGGGGATCCAACAATCGAAATAAACATGTAAATCGATTCTAGAGATCAAAATAAAGCTATATATAACATCAAAACCAATCAAAATCTACACAAAATCCAAAAACAAATTCCAAGTTCATAAACAAGAACACAAAATCGATTTTTCAGAATACTTCACCTCAGATGCTAAAACTGGTACCAATAGAACGGGCTTGAAACAAGCTTTAATTTGGTTAAAAGAGCATCAAGAATGGATCTCTGTGGTTCCCAAAATCATTGATTCTTTGTTCTTGAATGAATTTCACCCCCCAAGTTCATGATTTTCTATTTTTTTTAATCAAATAAATGAAATAATCAAAATAATTACCCTATTAATATTTTTGGAAAAAGAATACCCCTAAAATCAATGAAGGGTGTTTTATTCCCAAAATTACAATAATTAAGCCCCAAAATAATAATTACGGGGAACAATTTTAAAAATGATAAAATATAAAGTTCGTATCAAAATTCCCCCAAAATTGCGAATAATTCAAAAATACAGAAATACTAAGTATTTGAAATACGTATAATTTTATAAAAATAAAAACACAAATTTTGTGGGGTTTGACGTCCCGGTGGGGTCCCGGTCCGTTTATTTTCGAAAAATAAAAACGATACTTAAATTAACCGAGAAAACCCGAACACGTATAAAATACATTCAACACACATAAAACGAGATAAAACGAATAACGCAAATAAACACACGCCTAAATTACGAATCAATTCATATAAATGCAGTTTGAACACGTAACAAGTATCCTATTGAATCATATCAGATCCCAAAATAGATTACTTAGCCACTAAGTAACTATAAAATGATATAATTTAATATCAGATTTGGATAATTATCAAAATCGAGCTTCTTATAAAACACTTTCTACGAATATAATGTAATAATATCCCGTTTTTCGATAATACGGGTTTTGTTGATTTATCAAAATGATTATCGTATCGAAAATATTACGTCGGGACGCGCACGGGTCAAACCGTAATCCGGATCGAAAAAGTTAAAACACAGAAAATGTTCAGAATATCCAGATTAGGATAGGAAGCAGTTTTCGGAGGAGTTTCGGGTTGTAAAATCGCAAAAACGGTTGAAGTTGAACGATTCCTGGCTTTATAAAATAGTTTTATAATTACTCAGAAAATAATTATTAAATCCATAAATTATTATAAAATCATATAACAGTCCAAAAATTACCAGAAAAATATCACAATTATCTATATTTTATTCAAGACATATAAAAATTGGAATACTCACCGAATATCACATATAAACATCCAAAATAGCAACTCTAATTACCAGATAATTCCCTAAAATTCACCTAAAAACCATATAAACCATTCCAAATATTAATAGTAATAATATCTGAAAATATGGGATATTACAATATTTCTTCTTGTTCAGAATCCAAGATCATATGCAAACTCTGTCTTGGCTTACATTTTCTTAACTGAGATTCATATCAGTCTATGTGCTTTGTCAGACTCGAGACTTGACCACTGTCTAGTTGCTATCACCATCTTTGTCATTACTCTTAGTCATTGGCAGTCACTTGAATAGCCGTTGATGAACTGATATTGCTAGTCATTGATGATGTATCTTCATTTAGCAGTTCGAAGCTCACTTTTACTTAATCATAATTACATATATCGAGTATTTACAATTAGCCACCCTATTCTAGATTATTAATTAAATCAATATGACTTCTGAATGAATAAGATCATTACTATTTAACATAAATAATTTCATAAAAAAATGTTGCAAAATCCTCATAAGATGATGTGCAACTCCTTCAATGGCTAGCCGATGAAAGCTACAGTTCTGTTAACATAATTATGAAATATGATTTGTTTATCATCATGATTTAGGATTGATTCTTAAAAATCACCCACAATTTATGAATGATACAATAACAGCCATAAATTAAAGCCTTAATGATAATAAAACACATTTTAATTTATAGACTTTTAAAGTGCATAATCGTGTCATGTTAAGCTACTGATATATTGTACAAGGAAATAGTTTTGAGGAAAAGATGTTACTATGAAAGTAGCTCCTTTAGATTGGGAATATGTGAGGGTGATTTCTTTCAAATTTCTTTGTTATTTGTTATTCTAATTTGTTCATTTAGGAAAGATCCCTTCATCTTTCATCTTGACAATTAGCTTCTTTAAGAGAAATATCAGATTTTTATTATTTCTCTAAAGTGATAGAATCCTGGAAGTGGGATTAAGATTTCCAGCTCTTGTTAGGCCTAATCATGTCTTTTTGTTAAAAATGAGTATATAGTGTTGAATCCTTTCTTGTGATTAAATACTGGCTTATCAGATAGTTTTGAGGTGGAATGCAACATTCTAACTCTATAGATCTTATTTGGATGAAGTTTGTTCAGGAGAATGCTCATCACTGTTAGTTGGACATATGATTGAGTCATCGTCCTCAGTCTTTTTCACTGGATTAGGATATTTATATCAGTGAAGACTAATTTCTGGAACTCTTCCATTATTGATGACCCTCAATTCCTTTTTAGAAAAGGAAATGTCACACACTTTTTTTAGGATTGATAGGTTCTTTGTTAGACAGAATTTGATCCTCATTAAATTCAGTAGTTACTTTGATTGATTTATTCAAAATTGAATAAAGTACCAGTAACATTTGAATATTGCCTTTGTTCCTTGAAACTATCCTTGTCCTATTTTTCTTAGACTTCTTGACTGCTTCTCAGCTTTCAGTTGTAATTCTAGCTCTGTGGCTAGCTTCCTTTTATTAGTTAATGACTGGATTCTCAACAACTCAATATGTGTACAAGTCTTCAACTTTAGAAAATTCATAGCTTCCAAGAAATGTAAAGACCTGAATCTTTACTCCCCATTTATTGATGTAATGTTATATTTCTAGTGATTTCACATTTTGTTGATGAATTGTTCCCCTTTAAATTGATGAACTGCAACTTCTTGCTCCCTCTCTGTTAGAGCTACAGACTTCACTTTTAGAGTTACGGAATTTAGCTTCTTTCCCCCTTCAGTTGGAGCTATAGACTTCTCCCCCCTTTTTTTTAGCATCAAGAGTTTGAATTTACATCAAGGGTTCTGCGTTCACTTGAGGATCTGAGAAGATTCCCTTCTTCAACAGAGTTCAGATTGTGTGCAACTAGAGTGTGACATATTGGCATGGGTTTGCAGCATCCTCTATGATGTCATCACTAAGAATATGCATATTTCTTCTAGCTATACCTGTATTTCTCTCTTGTTCTCAATTTTCTTGAATCAGGGGTCCCCCTGGCTCACACACCTCACACCTTCACCATCACCTTCTATGGTGGAACTCTCTAACTTACTTGCAGGGCTGAAAGAATTACTTTGCCTTTCATTCACACTTCTCTCCTTTTGCAAGTTAGCAAAACAACCTCTCATTCACGCTTCTCTCATTTATCCTGTTGTAAAATCATCCTCTCACTCTCAATGTGTTTATTCCATTCCCTCAATCATAATAGTGTTACAATGCATGTTTATCATCTGTAGAAGTATTGCAGACTGTGTCCCTATCATCTGCTATAAGATATCAATTGATGTAACAATATTGATTATCAATGGTTGTACCGCAAGATTAGCCATTGTTCGGTGTAAAACATACACAAAAATACACGCAAGTGTACGCGATCACAAGTAGTATAAGATTAAGTCAAGTTCGTTCCCACATAAAATGGTTTGGGTTAAGTTCAAATTAGGCATTTATGCAACAATGTATGATTATCGTTCACAGCTAAGACAAGTAACAAATTTTAAGTTGATTAACTACTTAAGAGATTATACCAGCATACATTAACTAAGAGATTAAGTGAATTACTTATATGAGAATAAAACATGGGATTCTAACTTCATTAAATACTTCATTCAAAGTTTATGTCTTTATCAACAGTATGCGATGGTGATGATAACTAATCAGATAACATGAAATTAGTAGACGCTTTCTTTCGATATACGTATACCCTACTACTAAACATCCACCATCAAGATAGAAGTTGAGTAGACACCAATTATGCTTTGACCCTATATGTCTACAAGATTTGAAAACATAATGGTTTAAGAATAAGTTATCTATTATGATTACATAGGGTGTGTAAGATGGTTAAAATTACTCCATGAATTATGCATGTCAATTCATACATAAACCTATGCTAGCATGGCAAGTTCTAAACCTCCATATTTATTGTCGCTTCAATAGAGATTAATAACCAATTTAGATGTTAGCTACGCAGCAAAGATGAAGAAGCACAACCAAAGTAGGAAATCATAAATAACCACACACTAAAGATTTAAACCAGTCAACTATTGAAATCCATAAATAAATCCGCTAGAACCCCATGACAACAATTAGTTCATGATCGAACACATCGTCACCATGGGTTCCAATGAAAACATGATACTAACTAAGTTCAGAATACTATGCAAGAATATAACAGTACTAGGGTTTAGAATAAATTAAAAACAAGCATCCAAAAGTATCGCCTAAATCGAAGAATACAAAAGTATGAACAAATTTTTCTTCTCCTTAGCCATCTTGTGTGCTCTAGGTCTTCTTAATGTTCTCCATGGCTTCCTTTTCACTAAAAATGTCTTCTTATCTTTATATATAAGCCCATGGATCACTCGGACTCTCCAAATAACCAAATCAGAGTGGAAACAGGATTCTGCAGCTTTCAACTGGCGCGACCTCCCAGAACTGGGGCGCAGACGCGCTATCTCTTTGCTAACATGAGCACGGGCATGCTTGGTTGGGCACGGGCGCGCCTGCCTCTGGAAAAATTCCTGCCTTTTGTTGATTCTTGCTCTGATCTTCGTGCAATCTTTCACAACTCCATTCCCTGATCTCTTATCATCATAAAATCATTTGACAGCTCAATTTCACCTCCGATTAGTGCCCTGAAACAACTAAACACAAAACACATTATAAATAACAAATACTTGAGTCCAAAACACCAACTTAAACCGATATGAAGCGTTCCAAGTGGATATAAATTTCACTTATCACACCCCCAAACTTAATCGATGCCTGTCCTCAAGCATAAACAAACTCAACACTTAAAATACAATTAATGCATTAATGCAACTAATATGATATGCAACGATCCCCTCGGAATAACCATAATCAATCAATAAGCAATGTCTCTAAGAATGTAATTACTCGAAACAGAGTTCAACTAAATCCCATAAACCAAGTTACAAACCAGAAACGTGCGTGTGTGCGATGCTTAACAGATATAATCTCCATACTAGATCAATAATCATATCCTATTTTTCACCAAAACAATCACAAATTTATAAATAGAATAGATGTTAAAGACATAATGACTCACAACACCTCATTTTTACTAGAGTTATACTAGGATTCATGCTATTATAATGAACACATAAACACAAATATGCTTATTTGACCGTGAAATGAATGAGGTCCCAAAAGACTTATACAATAATACCCATGTAGCGAGCTTTAGGTTAGCGATTCCCAGACTATACAAGCATTAGTTCACTAGGCACAAAGTCCCCTAGAACTTAATAAATCGAGTATTAAAGAGCTCATTCTTGGTCAATTCTGCATACACTAACACAAATATTTGTTTTCTTTTCTCTTTTCTCTTTTTCTTTTTTTTCAATGATTCTGAATGAGTGTGTTTCGCTCCATCTCATTCAACCCTAGACTACTCATAAAAATATGAGCTGGCTACTAGCCATTTGACGTCTAGCTTTATTCACAACAAGTAATGAAATCCATGATCCCCCCCCCCAGTTTAAAAATCAGCGTTCCTAAGTCATTACGGGAATAACAAAAATTCTAAATATAACCAAGTGATTAAATTCCAACAAACAAACAAGCATGATCATGATCTAGTTCAAAAGCAACCTATAAGACTTGTGAAAAAACTTTGTTTCTGTGCATGCAAATCAATTCATTAGGACTTAATCATCCCTCTATTCGACATCACTATACTCTAATTAACATCAACCAATCAATCAAAAACAGCTCAACCTACGGGATCATGTTATATGCATGCGAATGCAACAAAATGGACTCATATACAACACCAACAAATATGTAAAACAAAAATGTAAACAACTATATGAACAATCAAGCAAAAAAATATGAATGAAGTACACTAAACATGCAATATGAATCTATATGGACACAACACAAAAACTAATCCTTACATTATCACCCCCAAACTTAAAATTTTCTGTAACAGTCCAAATCCGGGGTCAAGATTTGGTGTCACTAAACAATCTTTACATAATTTAAAATAATATACAAATGAACCCTTAAATATGGATCGTTTACAGGTTATGGTATTAAACAAGAATCAAACCTTCTACAATCCACAAAAACTAAACTACAAGTTTAAATACCTTTGTACTAATCCCCTTGTCTAATTTTTCTAACATCTTCATCCTCTCGCAGCGGAGATCTTTCTAACTTTTGTTGTCTACTCAAGGCTATTCACTTTTGTCCTCATTTATTTTTGAAAGAAATAAGAATTTATAAAGTAAGAGTGAGCCAAAAATGCCCAGCAAGTATATAATTGAGTTCCAAGCATCAATATCAAAGAAAAATTTCCGGACCAAATCTTAAAATAATTTTAGACAATTCTATTCATTTGAGGGAGTTGAGCGAATAAACATTGGCTGTTACCAGCCCTTAATTATAAATCAAAAGTGACAAGCAATTCCAAGAATCATATCCAGAATCAGGGTTTTGTCTGGTTTTAGAATCATAAAACCTTCCGAGAGAGAATGTCGTTAATGGCAATCAATAATAAATTAGACTGGACACTAGTTCGCACCTATATCCTGCTGATCAGCAAGGATACAGTGTGGATCTATATCTCACTATATAGATCCATTCGGGTACCCAGACAGTATCGCGCAAGGGTCCGGTCCATCCCCGATCCATAGGATCTAGCTCACCACTAGCCCTCACATTAACCATCCAGCCCGTAGAGTATTTTTATGTCAAATCATTTTGATTTCAAAACATCCTAGTTCAGGGTTCACAAATAACCCGGAAGAATAGGTATTTGCTCAAGAGATCAATCGATAATATAGGAACAATAATGAAAGGAACTTGTATAATTAAGAGTAATTGCAGCGAAATATAAAATATTTAACTATTCTGAACTTAGAATAGGAATAAAGTAATTGTAGTATGTAATATATAATAGATGATGTCAAAGATTACTAGAGCTAACAATGTCATTAGCATATCTGATCATAGTATGGAGCAAATCAAAAGGACATATGATCTGAGTAGAAGATTAATGAACAGTTATCTTCAGTAATCAATTAAGCTTGGGGTCAATCCTAAGTAAGTTTTATTGTTATCTAAATTTGTATTTTGTACTTGTAACACTTAAAGTCTGTAAAAATGCAAAGGAGCAGACTGGAGTCTTTTTCCTAGAACAGTATCAAGCCTAAGGATTCTATCTAGAAGAAGATCAAGAAGATCATGCCTCAGAAGAATTTTGAAGAAGCTTGGAGTTGAATAAATCTGTTTGGAGAAAAATGTTCTAAGTCAAGATCTCTACAAGTCACATATTTAATGTTATAGAGAAGTCATTCGAGAACTCCAGAATGGCTTATCGAGAAGTCATTCAAACTCTAGAGAGTACCGAAGGATGAGCAGTGTCTACTCGATGGATGAGCAATGTCTACTCGATGGATGTGCAGTGTCTACTCGATGGATGAGCAATGTCTACTCGACGGATGATCAATGTCTACTCGATGGATAAGCAACCACTACTGGACGGATAAGCAATATCCACCGGGAGTAGAGAAGTCAGGGAAGCTATTCGAGAACTCAAGAAGATATCGACAAGAAAATTGAAGAACTATAGGTTAGAGATATCGACAAGTCATTCCTTTACTAGAGAACTCAGAGTTATCGACAAGTCTACATTTATTCGAGAACTCAGAGATATCTACAAGTTAAACTGAAGATATGAAGACAAGAGATCTCAACAAGCTGAAGACCTCTACAAGCCAAGCTTATTACGAAGTGCTAGAGATCTCGATAAGTCTATGTACTTATCGAGATCTCGAAGTACAATCTCAAAGTACAAAATTGCAGATCAGTTCAATATCCAAGATAAACAATCAACAAACAATCCAACAGCTGGATTGACAAGTCTACAAAAAGCAGCTTGAAGAGTGTGCAAGATCAATGGAAAAGATCAATGGTAAACACGGGATGCCAAAGATATGATAATCCAGAAATGGAAGATTTGCTTATTATCATTGTGTAAACCATCAGTTAACTGAAATATAAAGTTAACATTGGTCCTCTAGTTAGTAGTAACAATTTAGATTAAAATTCTTGTAACATTCTCGAGAAGAAGCTGAGCTGTTTAACTTCAAAGTGCTTAGAAATTTTGTAGCAAAACATCTTAATATTTAATACAAAAAATAAGTGAGTTTTGAAGATTTGTGTTCTTTATTTTCTGTAAGCTCATATTCTGCATGAACACTTTTCTATACAAGATTTAATTTACTTTGTTCAACCATTAACTTTCAAGAAAAGCCTAAAATTAGAAAAACACATTCACCCCCCCCCCCCCGTGTGTGATTCATTACCTAACAAGTGGTATCAGAGCCAAATCTGAAAGTAAACAGATTCAAGATCTTGGAAGAATGAATACACAGAAAATTAGTAGCATCAAAATTCCTACCTTTGACAAAGATAACTACACTCTTTGGAAAAAGAAAATGATGTTGTTTATCAGGATGGCCAATCCATTCTATATTCAGATCCTCAAGAATGGACCCTTCATTCCTATGGTAAGAGTTGAGGAATCTACAGATGGAGACATGGTCATACCAGCTCATTATGCTACCAAAGATCCAGCTGAGTATTCTGACCCTGAAAAGGCGAAAGTCTCCCTGGATAGCAGCTTGTAATTAATATTGATTGAGTCACTTGACAATGTGATGTACAACAATATTGTTAACTGTGACACTGCCAAGAAAATATGGGAGGATATTGAAATAATCTTTGAAGGAACTGAGGAGGTTAGATCTAATCAAAGAAGGATATTGATTTCACAGTATGAGGGTTTCATGGCTAAGCCTAAGGAAAGCATTACTGATATGTTTGAAAGGTTCAATAAGCTGATAAATGACTTGCAGCTTTATGACAAATACTATGAAGATGAAGAGGTGAATCTGAAGTTCTTGCTTACTCTTCCTGACCATTTGGAATAGAAAATATCAGCAATTAGGGAAGGGAGAGACTTGAGCAAAATAACTCTGGAAGTTCTATATGGAATTCTCAAAACCTATGAACTAGAGATGATTCAAAGGAAATCATTGAGATCTGGGCAACGACATGTTGTAGATGGTTCAAGTGCTTTAATAGTAAATGAAGGTCAAATATCTAATGATGAACCAAGATCTCATATTCCAGTTGCCTCAACAAGTGAGCAGAGAACAATTGATTCACATGAGCAAGTCATACCAGAATTGGAAAAGGATGAGTTCTATACTCTTGAAGAACTGGATGAGCTACATCAGTCAATGGCCTATCTGGCTAGAAAATTCTCTAACATTAGAGTAAGGAAGCCAAGATACTTCAAAAGTAAAGGACAGTCCTTTAACAAAGACAGCAGCTGGAGAGAGAAAGGGAAGTACAATTCTGATAGCGAGAGTGGTCATAAAACTGAATTTGTTGACATATCTAATATAAGGTGCTTCAGCTGTGATGAACTAGGACACTTTGCTACAGAATACAGGAAATCCAAGAAAGATAAGGCTTATCTTGAACTTTGTAATAACTCGAATTTTTAAGACCTTGTAAAACGTTTAATGAATAGTAACCCTGACGGACGGGGAAAAACCTTTTAGCCCACACTATGTAGTGCATGAGAAAATGAGTTTCGGAGTTGATATTATGATATTACGTACTAAATACGTGTATGTAAACGCTATTAGTTTTCGATGAAAACGAACTTTGAAAAATGACCATATATACGAATCATCGAGAATTACTGGAATCACATTATAATTACGAATTTAAAACCCTGCGGATTTATATCGAAGTATGATAATTTAAAATATAAGGAATAAATACGAAAGGAATTACGTCGCGAACCATTTACGAGGAAGTATTACGAAAACATTTAAGCGACCGAGCAAACACGTAAATAATTAAATAAACATAACACACTAACTAACCATGGTAAGAACGTAACCATGGTTACTTTATCAAATAGTGAGATAGAGATAGGATGATCAACCAAGGCTAAGCAAATAGTGAGCTAAAGGGGCTAAGCAAGTGGCTTAGCTTGTAATCTACCACAAGCTAGTTAAATTTGTCTCCAAGATTGGCAACATAAATCAAATACTAGGATATAAACTAGAGAATAAAAATCAATATAAGATATCACAAGCTATCACTTGCATCATTCCAAGAAGCAACCAAGAAGCATCACCAAAAACTCTCTCTTTCTCTCTCACTTCTCTCCATTCGGCCCTTCATCAAAAACCAAGGAAATCAAAATCAAAACCTCAAGCTCAAGCCATGGATAAATGCTCCCATTAATTCTCAAGCTTCCTAACAATCAAACTAAGGTAAGATAAATCTTTGAGCTTTTTTATCTAAGTTTGATGGGTCAAATAAAATCAAGAAAGTTGAAAATGAATAATATGAATAGTAACTCTTCTATGGTTTCTTGATTTCAATGGTTGTTTTATGTTCCAAAAACCATACTAAGCACTCCCAAGACTTCAACATCATCAAGAACACATCTCAATCTCTCAATAAAGGTAAAAATATTGGACCCAACTTTATTTAAGATTTAAGTTCAAGATCCTTTTATTATGAAGTTGTAAACCTAGTTTTAGTAGTGGTATTGTTGAAATCTTGATGTTTAGCTAAATAGATTTAAGGTTGATTGTTCTTGACTCAAGAACATGATGTTCTTGAGAGGATTTAGTGTGTTGATGATGATATATTTATTGTTGGTGGTAGTATAAAGATTTAAGGCATAAACGAAACTCCGATCGTAAACATAATCTCACTAAAATGAACAAAATGTAACTTTAAGTTTCTGCAGAAAGTCCCGAGGATTTAAACTGTAGTTTCTTGAAACTTTATCCTTGTTTATGATATACAATGTTATAAGGATCGTTTAGGCACTTGAATCGCTTGATTCCGATTTACGGATCAAAAGTTATGGCCGTTTTACTAAAAGTGATTTACGCGACAAAAACTGCTACGAATTATGAACTTTCAAAATATAAAGGATCGACTTAAGAATGTTCATAAATTATGAAAATTTTACAGAGAGTATTATATTGAGTTTCATAACTTCCATAAAAATTTCAAGTGGAAATAATGATTTTTCAAATTTATAAAAATATCGGAGCCGAGACTGCGCAGTTAGAAACCGTAAAATCCATAAGCGGAGCCGATGGCGAAACTGAAAATGGACTTAAGATACTTTGAAAAAGGAAACAACCATAATGTGAGTAAGGATTTAAAGGAATAATAAGGGTAATATAAGTTGAGATGGTGCATAATAATTAGCGCATGAGTGCGGGTAGCCGTAAATTAGAACGGGACCTAACTAGACGACTTGTGTTTATGATTATAAATTTCCGAGCGGAACCTAGAGCATCCTCCACCTCGAGATACCCAGGCAAGTTTACAAACCCAACTCCATTTACTGTTGTGTTGTGATAGGTTTGTTTATTATCATTGCATAAATACCATGCTTGTCATGATACGTAGTTATTGAATTTTCGCATAATGTAGCGATGTTGTACGAGAAGTATATATATCGTGAAATGTCTTATTCCGCTATAAGCATGACGTATTATAATAAGACCGAGAATCGGTCGGGATTTCAAGATAAAAACCCGGGAATCATTCTGGTGATATTATAGGACGATTACAAGTCCATAGTAGTACATTTTAAAGGGATCCAACGTCCACTTACAAAATATTAAACAGCTCGAACTTTTATTAAAACGATTTCCTAAGATCGTATTCCCTCAACTATACTTTACCATTTGGACAAGAAATATTTATCTACTATTCATTTATTATGGAGAAGTATTCTCCATTAAATATTTACTTCGGACTCGAGTAAATATTAAAAGTTCATTAAATTATTAAACATAAATTAGTTGAGGAATATTATTTTCTTTTAAAAGTAAACTCCTTCGAGGTTTAATTATGTATCAATTATCATTTAATTATTTGTTATTTATAAGAAGGGTTTATTATGATTTAAAAATCATAGAACCTGATTTAAAATACTCTCGAATATTCGGGAATTATTCGAATAATTTCAGATCGTCGGAGAATATTATCTCGACCTATTTTAATATTTTGAATATAGTTTCAAGGAGAAACTTTCCCCCCTTATTTAATTATCTGTTGACAACGGTCAACTCACATCCTTAGTACTTCCCCAAAAATTTGGGAAGTACGTATATATATATATATATACCCTAATGAGATAAGTTATTTCTATCAAAAAGCAAAACTCTTAGGGAACTTCAATGTGGTTCGAGTTCTCGAGATATGATAGAATTCTTTTAAAAGGACGAGGGGTAGACTCTGGTACTATATGTGCTAGATGGACTACCAAAGGTACCGCAGGCGAAGATACTCGGTGTACTCAGGAACTTGTGAAGTATGTGTATACCCAAAATGGGAAACGTAACCCGAATGCGGCCAGGGTGATAACCGGGATACGAAGGTGTCATCATTCTACTAGTAGAAAAGGTTACTATTATCGTATTACGACTGATCATCGCATGCGGTGGCTCCAACGAGTGTCCTATTCTTCCAATTGGAATTGTGATGCAATACCGTAACCCAAGCCTAGGTGCTGGGTTTACTATTAAGGTATTCGCAGGTTAATAAAATCCGCTAAAGGATTGTTTTCGTAACAGGTGTGTATCACCAAGGGAAACTATTTTTGAATAAAACGTAATTATCATATATGATGTTTTACGTAAGTTTATCATACAGTCATTTTCATACTGTACATTATTATGTTGGGCATTATAGCTCACACTTGTTTTCTTAAATTGACACAACACAACAGTGAATCAAGATGCCTACCATGAGAACCACAGCTAGGAAATGGGTAGGAAATGGCCAGCTGTTCCATAGGTTGTTTGGCGTTGTACCGTAGGCAGTCCGAATAAGCTAGATTGGTTTTCAGTTGTTTTTAGTTCGTCTTATATATAAGTATGACTTATGTAATTTAACAAACAAGAAACGTATATTTGGCTGACGGACTAGCCTTACCTAAAGGTTATTCCCCGGTAAGACTTTATTACTTTTGGGTTGTAATAATTATCACTTTATGGTTTGATCTACTATAGTAATGAATGGTTCATTTCCAAGACAATAACCTGTAAGTATGTGTGTGATAAGTGTGGGGTCATAAAGTGTGAGTAATTATATATTGTGATGTGAGGTATGTGGTTTATAGTGGTTTAGATGGCGTGGCCTCCGAGATCTTTGACCCCGGATTTTGGGACGCCACAGAAATGGTATCAGAGCCTTAGGTTATCAAATCTTGGAAACGATAGGATATAAAATACGTAGACATAAGAATAATAAATAATCAATTAGATCTGAAGTCGAGTTCGTCGTCAGGCTACACGGGTAGTCTTGACAGTTTTACCCTCAAGGGAATTCCGACTCTAAGTTAGTAACACCTTGCCTATTGTGTCAGGTACCAGTGAAGCCTATGAGGGAGGTTGACCCTGTTGATGATGTTTTGGTTCATGAGCGTGACCCTACTCCCGATCCGGAGAACCCACCCATCGATGACTCAGACGATGACCCTACTGAGGATGCCCCGGAGGAGGAGACTGACCTTCTTGTCCCCATAGCTGATGACATAGAGATGCCCCAGGGGGATGACTTAGGATGGAGGGATGTAAAGATGTACCCTCTCCTGAATATTCGCTCTCCTACACCACACCCAGGGATGCAGAGCCCTTTGCCCTATACTGATGATGATGAGGATGATGGGATATATGCACAGGTCTACGAGGCTTATGACATAACCTCTAGCGACCCAGACTCACCTCTACCACCCCCGGCGAACATACATGTAGTTGTACATGACTGGATGGTGTCTGTACTTAACACTGAGATCAGTGCGGCATCTGCCCGCCTTGTGGAGTTACGCCAGGCACTGACAGCTGAGAGAGCCATCATACTAGGATACCCAGGGGACTTCAGAGTTGTTTCCCCAGCCATAGCCCACAGGGAGATTGATGGAATCGAGCTCCGTACCCGGGTTCAGATGAGAATGACGGCGATTGGAGGATACATCCCGGTAGTTGACGCAGAGCTGATGTTGGCAGGAGTGATGTGGAGGGTGCGTGACCTCACGCGCAGTGACAGTGACTGAGGGACTAGTGACTATTTATGGACCTTGAAGGAGGCTGGGTGACTTGTCACCAATTTTGATAGGATAGCTAGCAGTAGATAGCATTCCTAGCCCTTTAGGGTGCTCGGCATATGTATTTGCATTTCAGTATTCTGGACAAGTAATGATGTATTATAATCAGGCCATGTATGAACTCGGTTAGTTGTTTTGTCCCCCAGATATAAGTGGGAGACCCTATGATATATATATATATATATATATATATATATATATATATATATATCCACCAGTTATTTAGAAATGGAGTTCCACATTATTGCACCTAATAAAAACATGCTAGATAATAGATGACATGTGTATATATGAATAAATTAATCCAAGTGTAATAATTGCAACTATATTGACAAATTTTCATTATCAGAACAATGCCACACGTAGAAGAGGAACCACGGCACAGCCCGCAGAATCTGTTAACCAACAACGGAATGAACATGACCCTGTAGTGAATGGAGAAAGTTAAGAGGACCTAGACTATAATGAATATGATGAGGAAGAATATGTAGAAGTATAGGCTGAGGATACCCATTAGGAAGGGAGACCCATGAAGGAGTTTATGGAACTATTAAGAGCAAATCTAAACTAACAGCCTATTCCACCACAGCCGTATCCTGCCCAACAGACTACAGCCACTGCCTTCAGGGCTTTCAAATCTCTCAAACCCCCAGAGTTTCTAGGATCTTCGGACCCCGTTGAAGCACGGGCCTGGCTCATAGAGATAGAAAAGTCCTTCGAGATACTAGGTATAGAGGAACGATACAAGACCATTTTCGCTTCTTACATGATGAAAGTAGAAGCTAATTACTGGTGGGAGTCCAAACGAAACCTAGAGACTGATGTTGTGATTCCATGGGATAGATTCACCCGACTGTTCTTAGAAAAGTATTTCCCTAGGTTTATGGAAACCCAGATGGAGATTAAGTTCTAGAGTTGAAATAGGATAAGATGACTGTGGCAGAGTATGAGGCCAAATTTACTGAGCTATCACAATTTGTGCCTGAGTTCGTGAATACCAAAGAGAAAAAGACGCGAAGGTTTCAGAATGGTCTGAAACAGTGGATTCAGAACCGAGTGGCAGTACTAGAGCTGACAGATTATGCCACCTTAGTGCAGAAAGCCTCGATTGTTGAAGCTGGCAGTGAGCAGAGTGTGAAAAAAAAGAAAATAGGAAGAGGAAGATAGGAAGCCATGGCGGAGGAGGAGGAGTAGGAACCGGGAACAGGAGCTTTCCAAGCAGGTTCGTCAAGGGAGTGGTGTCCCAACCTGCACGAGGCCCCGGATTCAGAAAGGCCCCAAGTGAGCGTGTTGGCCAGGGCGGCAGACAATCTAGGGCAACATTTCATAGCCAACCTCGTGCCCCAAAACCCGAATGTCAAACATGTGGAAAGAGACACCTTGGAGTGTGCACCCAGGCGAGAGCCCCTCTGAAATGTTACAGGTGCGACCAACCCGGACACCTTGCCAACAACTGCACCCGACCCAATGTGACGTGTTTCCAATGTGGGAAGGTAGGACATATGAGAAAGGATTGCCCAACATTAAAGCCCCCAACCTCAGGGATGAGCAGAGCTGCATTTAACCGGCCCCCAGCTGCTAGGACCTTCAACATGACCGTTCAGGATGCTGTCTGAAACAGTGACATGATAGCAGGTACCATTCTGTTAAATTCTGAACATGCAAATGTCCTATTTGATTCTGGAGCAACCAAGTCATTTATATCTCAAGATTTTGCTAAAAAGTTAAAACCTAGTGTGTCGCCATGGGGAGCGCTAGTACTGTTCGTAAAGAAAAAGGACAGCAGTATGAGATTATGCATAGACTATCGAGAATTGAATAAGCTGACTATTAAGAATAGGTACCCTCTCCCTAGGATTGATGATCTATTCGATCAACTCAAGGGAGCTGTGCATTTTTCCAAAATACACTACTAGAAATATGTCAATAGACATCAGTTATTAGCCGTTGCCTGGAAAAATGGAACTGATGTCTTCATCGGTGTAGAGAAAAGTCCCACTTTTTGACATCAGTTAGTAACTGATGTAAAAGATATCTTTACACATCGTTTTTGTTAAACTGACTGATGTATTAACCATAATTTACAAGTAGAAGCTGTCAGTAGGTTTTGTATATTGGTAAAATTAGAGATTTTAAGCAAGTTAAACATATAATACACAAGGTGTTTACATGCATTTACATCATTTTCCTCACTCAAATTGATGTCTATTACTCTATTATACATTAGTCAGGGTAGAAAAACGATGTTAAAAACTAGTATAGACATCAGTTTTTTAAGCCTGGACATTGTGGGGTGTAGACTTTTACAACGGCTGCATGTAAAAAAGCGATGTGAAAGATTTTTATAGACATCAGTCCACTTTAGCTAACCGATGTAAGAACCTTTATACACAACG
Organism: Apium graveolens; assembly: GCF_009905375.1. Taxonomy (NCBI): domain Eukaryota; kingdom Viridiplantae; phylum Streptophyta; class Magnoliopsida; order Apiales; family Apiaceae; genus Apium; species Apium graveolens. The sequence goes on from NC_133656.1 coordinate 47,822,960, forward strand.
GTGACTAACTGATGCAAAATGTGTACAGTTTTTTTACCATATAGATATCAGTTTTGACATCAGTTTTTAGCCGTTGTGTATAACCTTTAACATTAGTTAGAATAATTACTTTTCGCTGTTGTTGTGTGTTTATTACATCAGTTTTTTGCAAATATAAAGAAAATAACTGATGCTAAAGGTTATTAAAGACATCATTTTTCTGTAGATACAAACAAATCAACTGATGCTTTTTCTTACTATAGACATCGGTTTTTAGGTTTTTGTCTGATGTGTTATGTTTGTACATTTAACTAGCCAAATTAAACAAACCTCAAGCAAATCCAAATCCAATTGCAAAAAAAACAAAATATACCAAAAGCAGACCCAAAAATGGTCACAGCTATATAATACGTTAGCTCTGTGCCATTGCTACATTCGACCAACAAAATTAAACTACAAATCGCAACATCCACAATCCACAACATTCCAGAATAACTTAGCTACTATATTTACTAATTATCCCCTATATTCCAACTAGCTAGTCCAGATCAACACAAACCAATAGTTATAAGTACCCAAAATAAAGTTCAAAGATCATCTGACCGAAGGCATTGAAATAAAGGCAGAGTAATGTGGTCGGTCATCATGGTCGATCATCATCGACTACACAAATTCTTAGATATACTGAAGAGTCTTGAACTGTACTTCATCCAGCTGCTCTTTTGTGTATGACTTCCGACACTTAACTCCCCACTGTGAAAATTACACGAAGTCATAAAACATTGCAAAAATTAGCACAAATACAGATTCTGAACTTGTAAATCGCTATCGAAACTGTCAATTAAAACATACATTCGATAAGAATTTCATTTCCTTGTCTTCGTATATATCTTTCATATATCTCATGACAACATAGCCACATTCACTTCCACCAAGTTGTTTTAGTGATCCCTATTTCAATAATAAGAAATAAGTGAATAGTCGATCAAACAATAATAAAAATAAGAAAAAATTAAACTACGAAGAATGCATAACTACTTACAATGAGATTTTTAATTGTAGGATTTTTGTTCACACGCCCTATTTGTGCATTGTAAGATCTAATGGCTCTGTACAAGGGAACCAGTATTGTCAAACCCAAAAAATCATAAATATAAATTATTTATATATATATTGATAGTACTGCACTACCCCACTAAGGTTTCTTCAAGTGCAGTAAAGCGCTTTTGATGAGGCAGCAGATTAAGAATAAATATTTCAGATTCCCAAATCATGATCAATATCCAGTGGTAACTATTTAATTACAAAAATTAAATCAAAGTGAATTTAAAAAATATATGAACATGTGCATTGTACAATAATTTGTACCAACTATATATCTCACAAAAATTTACCTTTCATTATGAGGCAGGAGAAATATGCGCGAAGGTCCGGATCTCATCCTTGCAATGATATAATTCTGAAAATCATCGTTGAGTTTAAATGTGGCTGATGGATCGAGAAAGGAAAACATATCTGAATGTTTTCTTTTACAAACCTCCGTCTGCAAATAACTGCAAAAAATATATAAGTAGTATGCATTATAATTAGGTCCTCCCAATATATTTTAAATATACGAGACAAGATTCAGCAGCTAATAAAAAACAACTTAATAAAAAACAACTTACGCCATAAATGTGGATATGGCGGCCTGACCAATCATTTTAAACTCTAACAAGGCCATTATGTTCTCATGCAACAAATATATCAATTTCTCGACTCCGAACACCTCTTCACCATATGGAATCTGAATTGAGTCATTAGCTTCTTTCATAATTGTGACTGCATGTTTGTACAACAACATGAAACGCCGAGGAACATTTTCACTTGGATGCAATTTTTTCATCTGGGAATGTATTTTTTGATATACATTTTCATTCTTCGGCGGCTTCCGTGACTTCACTGCTTCACTTTTATTTTTCTACAAAATAAATAAAAGATGATCAAAAACTATATCTAATAAAGACATTTCACTCCTTTAAATTTCTACAAAAAAATAATAGAGACTAACAATATACAACTATCATGCATAGCTCAAGATTGCGGCCGGTGACAGGGGTAAAGATGTCCATATCTTCAGGCCATGCCAACAGAGAACCAACTGCTTGGCGGATTGTCTCTATTTCACCAGCTATTGGGACCGGTACCAAGGCATCTTTCTTAATGATTTCGTCCATTTGAACACGTACATATCTTGATTGCAGAGGCACCCCATGTACTGAGCTAGGCATTCCATCTTGGGGGAAAACCATACCAAACGCAACTACATTCTCAATATTGTCCACTGCCAACTCGCACTTTCACGGTTCCAAAATTTAAAATTGGCAGGGCACATGTTATATTATGTTGTTTTCATCATAAATCAACAATACTTGACTAACCATTATATAAACTATATTTTACCTTTTTTCCAGGGGGCGAAGGCTCCAAATAATCAAGAGCAATATAATCATCTTCATTCTCATCCACTGTTAATTTTTTTTTAATTTCAGGAAATAATTTATGCTTGATTTCATTAACCTCTTCGTTTTCTCGTACTCCACAACTTGCTTTGTCAGAAATTGGCGATTGTAATTTCGATGCAATAACCACTGCTTTTAGCTCAGATTTCACCTCCGCAATCTGTGACATGAACTCCATTTTCGTTTGCTCAAACTCATTCTTTGTTTTCTCAAACTCAGCTTTGGTGATTCTGGTCCTTTTATCTTTTCCTTTTGGAAATTTGAAGTATGCTATCGGAGTTACAAAGCTTCTGACTCCCCGAACCCGACCTGAATGCTCAGGAGTATTCAGTGTAACAGACATCACATTTTTACTTCCATGTGGAATGAACTCACCCTTGCGCTTCTTTTCTATCAAGTCCTCATATTAGGACATAAAAATTAGTATAAAGCAGTTGCAAAAAAACAGAGTACTTGCAAAAATAACACAGAGTACTACTAAAAAGAAAGTTAAATAAAAAACTTACAATTCTTTCAAATGTCTCCTTCAAATCATGATCAATAACAGTGCCCTCTGGGGGTGTACGAGCAATTTTCCAAAATATGTCTGTATTTCATCAGGCTCCAACCGCCCTGCTTTCACCTATTTTTGAAAAAATAAAAAACATTAAAAAACATGCTCTAGTTATGAAAATTATAAAAATAATATTAAATTCTTACTTCTTCTTCTTCCAAGCCGATGTATCCTTTCCTTGAGGTTCGGTGCGAATATTTTCGCTCACTTACTCTCTCACTTTGCTCTTTGTTAAGACTCTGCATAAAAATCATCATATTATGAAATTCATATCAAGGTAATTAGTTACAGCATGAAGAGCAAAGTAAAGCAGTCTACAAAATAAAGCAGATACCTCCCAACTTTCAGAGCTCCTCGTTGCAACAAACTTTGTCCAAGCGTCCTTACCAACATAGGCATACTTTTTACATACTTAAATTATCAGTCTACAAAATACCTCTCAACATGGAAAATTAAAATGATATGCATAGTTTTGAGGTTACCCGAATATCATCCCATATCTTTGCTTTTAAATTAGGGTCAACTTCTGGCCAAGATGGAATATCAATGGGGACCATTGTCCTGGCTAGCATTCCTAGATATGATTGCAATTTGTATATTTCATCTCCCATCAGAATTCCAAGCTTATTGTACCTGATTTTGAATTTTTTACCTTGAGCTCTCTTCATGACCATTTTGTGCATAGCACAAACACCTCACACACCTCCATTAATCCTTTTTTTTGATTTCGTGCTTGTGACTGGTGTTTGTGGACCACTAGCCTGTTGAACATCTCCACATGGGGCATCTGTTACTTCTGGGGCTGCTATTGTAGTTTCTCCAATATTTTCTAGTTAAGATGTCAATGGTTTTTCCTCCACTTGCTTCTCCATGCTGTTATTTCCATTAGTTAATCGTAAATTTGACCTTTTCTGCTTCTTTGCCATTTTATGCAAATCCCTTAAATGAAACATGAAGCTAATTAGTTATCATTTACATGCTTTTGCTGGAAATAAAATGTATATAACTAACAATATGATGATTTTTATGTAGATTCTTAGCAGAACACATCTTCTAACCATTTTAATGATTTACAACAAAATTAGCTATCATTTAAAGTGATATGATGACAACAATTTATATAACATAAAAACATCTTAGCTTCCATTTTAATGATTTACAAATAGAAAAAACTGAAAAACAAGGTATTAACAACGATTTTAACAGTTTCTTTTTTTTGTTGTCTTTGAAAGAGTAAAAGTAGAAGGGGGCAAGTAGGTTCTCTTTTCTCCAATTTTTTGTGGAGCCAAGTCTTTCCTAACGCCCATTTGAATCATATCAAGACGTGACGCCTCACTATCTTTAGTCTTATATCTTATATTTAGAAGGGTCCCAATAAGATTGTTACACACATTCTTCTCGACGTGCATAACATCGAGACAATGACAGACATGATGGAATTTCCAATATTCTAAGTCAAAGAAAATTGATTTTTTTTCCATCGACAGTCCACCTTCTTTGACTTCTTTACTGCTTCTCCAAAAGAAAATTTTATTCGTTCCTATTGCAGTAAAACTTATTCATCGGAAAGGGGTGGACGCGCAAATCCTAACTCTTGTTCACCATTAAAAGCCGCCTTCTTCTTCCTATAAGGATGATGCCTAGGTAAATATCGATGATGACCTTGGAAAGACATTTTCTTCGAATGAGGTAAGTATTTAGCCACGGTATCATCCCCACAAATAGGACAAGACATATAACCCTTATTCACAGAACCAGACAAATTACCATATGCGGGGAAGTCATTTATCGTCCATATTAGAATTGCCTTTAAAGTGAAAAAAGATTTAGTATGAGTGTCAAACACATTTGGTTCACCTTCTTCCCAAAGCTTCTTCAAATCATCGATCAATGGTTGCAAAAACACATCAATATTATTACCTGGCTCTTGCGGTCCAGAGACTAATACTGTTAACATCATATATTTTCTTTTCATACACAACCACGGAGGGAGATTATATGTTGTCAATACTACAGGCCAACAGCTATACCTATTGTTTAGGCCGTTATTGTGTGAGTTTATACCATCAGCTGCCAAGGCTAACTGAATATTTCTTGGCTCATTATCGAAGGTTGGCCACCTATAATCAACATTCCTCCATGAAGCAGAGTCAGCTGGATGGCGTATGTGACCATCTTGACTTCTTTGGTTCACATGCCAAGTCATTAGTTTAGCGGTAGATGCAGATTTAAACATCCGCTTAAATCTGGGAATGATCGGGAAATACCACATAACTTTGGCCGGAACGTTGACTCTCTCTTTACCATCATTTCCTAACTTCCACCGAGATTTGCGACACTTACGGCACTCGACAATATCGGAATTGACAACCCTATATATAATGCAATCATTCGGACATGCATGGATTTTTATATACTCAAGGCCTAGATCAGATAGGGTTTTTTAGCTGTGTATGCATTAATTGGCAATACATGATCTTTGGGAAGTAAAGAACCAACCAAAGAGAGTAAATATGTAAAGGCGCTATCACTAATCCCGAATCTCGCTTTCCAATTATGTAATTTTAGCATTGATTCTAATTTACTACTATCACTGCCCTCAAATAATGGTTGCTCAACATCGGCCAAAAACCGCTTGAACTCGTCTGAATCTTTATCACAATCATCACCCAAATTACCCTGATTATATGCTGCTTCACAAATATCACCTACTTCTGATGCCCCAATATTTTCTTCGATATTCTCTTCTATATTCACCGAAGAGGGAGCCGACATTGTGCTAGCGGTAGATGACCTAGGATTGGCACTAGGCCCATGCCAAATCCAGTTTACATACCCCAAACTAAAGCCCTTTTCATACAAATGACCTCTAATGATTTTCACAGAGAACTTTTTGAAATTACAGCAACGTGCACATGGACAGGGTATTAGTTTAGGATCTTTACAGTTTTCTTTGGCGTATATTCGAAAGTTTTTAACCCCGGTCTCATACTCTAATGAATCCCTATCAACCCGCATCCATGATTTATCCATATATAGATACGTACACCTGATTATAAGTTCAATATCAAATACTAAACTACTACATAGCTTACACATTATTTACAACAATTGTTACTCATGTTATTTTGTTTAAAAATATATTGAGATAATTTAATATATGATGAACTTAGTTGGTGCAATTATGTATTTAATTTATAATTATAATTCTTATTAGGTTAGATGCAGGACATAAAACAGGACACAAAACAGGACACTACTACACTACTAATAAAGGATGCACTTATCAATTCACACTAGTACACTACTAATGATAACACTATAGATTTACAAAAAGAAAATTATAAAAATAATTATATTATCTATGTTTTCAAGTCAAGGTGCACAAGTAATTAGCTATGTGTTCAAGTAATTTAGTACACAAGGAAAAGAGTAAAAGCAAATTTTGAAAAAAAGAAAAATCCATGGAAGTCTGTTACCTTTTAGAGCAAGAGTGAAAATTGCAATTGTGAGTCCTAAACCTAAGTTGTCGGTGATGTTTTTAAACATAAAGTTGGATTCACACTATGCAACATACCAAAACCAATAACATATAAGGACCAAAACCAAAATTTATACACAAAACCAATAGAACAAATACTATTATTAAATTTTCAGAACCAAAAGATGTTAGCAAACATATAATATAAAGACAAACATACAATATCATACATTTATCACTTTAAAAAAGAAAAAACATACAATATCATACACATCATATAAATAAAAGACATGCAGATACATACAATATAATGCCATACAACATAATACCTAATTTATACATACAATATCATACCATACAATATCATACCTAATTGGTCCAAAAATCACCAATCTTTAAAATCCCCAATTTGTAAAATCCCCAACTAAACAAGTTCGAACAAAATTAGGGTTCATAGAGAGCTTACCAAAACCCAGAGCAAAGGAGTTGGTGCTTCGATTCGACTCAAACCTAGCTTCGGCTCAAACCCAGCTTCGACTCAACCCTAGCTTCGATTGGAGCTTTAATAGAGCTTCAATTTTGAGCTTCAAACCTAGTAGCTTCGATTCTTTCAGTTTATGACTTCGATTGTGAGCTTCAAATGGCTTCGATTGCTTCAGTAGTGAGAGTTCGTTGGAGAGTAGTGAGAGTGGTTGAGAGAGTCGGGGTGTTATTTTTTTTAGTTTTTAGTTTTATATTTTTAATTTTTAGTTTTATGTTTTTTATCTTTTATTTGGGGGGAATTTAGGTGAAATATTTGGGGGGAAGTGAATTTGTCTAAGGGGGAGAAACAAATTTGGAGGGGGGGAACATATACATTACTTAAAATATAAACAGGAAAAGACACAGGCTGATTTAGCGTGCTTTTTTTTCAGCTTACATTAGACATCGGTTGAACTACAAATCGATGTCTATATAAATCATAGACATCAGTTTTATTGGGACTGATGTTGATAGTACTCTTTTACATCGGTTGCACTAACAACCGATGTCTAAAGGGCGATGTCTATTAACAAATTTCTAGTAGTGATAGATTTGAGAACATGATATCACCAGTTGAAAATCAAGCCTGAGAATATACCGAAGACTGCTTTTCACACTAGGTATGCACACTATGAGTTCTTAGTCATGTCATTTGGGATAACCAATGCACCTGCAGCCTTTATGGATTTGATGAACATAGTGTTCAAAAAGTACCTAGATATATGTGTGATAGTTTTTTATAGATGATATTCTAATCTACTCAAAGACAGAGCAAGAACATGCAGAACAATTGAGGATAGTCTTAGAAATATTGAGGAACGAGAAATTATATGCCAAGTTCTTGAAGTGCAAGTTTTGGTTAAGGGAAGTTCAATTCTTAGGACATGTGGTGAGTAGCAAAGGAGTTTTAGTTGACCCCGCCAAGATAGAGGCGGTGTCCAATTGGGAAAGACCATCTACCCCAACAGAGGTTAGGAGCTTTATGGGTTTAGCACGATATTACCGAAGATTCGTGCAAGACTTTGCTAAGATAGCCGGTCCACTGACTAGACTTACCCGGAAGACAGAAAAGTTTGTATGGACAGAGAAATGTGAGGAAAGCTTTCAGGAACTAAAAAGGAGGCTGGTGTCAGCACCAATGCTCGCTCTTCCCAATGGAAAGGGAGAGTTTGTGATGTACAGCGACGCATCGCTTAAAGAATTAGGATGTGTACAGATACAATATAGAAAAGTTATAGCATATGCCTCTCGGCAATTGAAGGCGTATGAGAGCAGATACCCGACACATGATCTAGAATTAGCGGTTATAGTGTTTGCTCTGAAGATTTGGAGACACTACCTATACGGTGAGAAATGCAAGATTTGCACAGACCATAGGAGCCTCAAATATATTTTTACTCAGAAGGAACTGAACATGAGACAGAGGAGATGGTTAGAGTTGATCAAAGACTACGACTGTGAAATTTTGTATCACCCGGGTAAAGCCAATGTGGTGGCTGACGCCCTTAGTAGGAAGGAAAGGCTCAAAATGATATTGACATCTGAGGAATTAATTAAAGAATTTGAGAAGATGGAAACTGACATGAGAACGATCGGTAAAAGAATAGAAGGATTATTTGAGTTTAAGCTAGTGACGGAACTGACTGAAAAGATACGAGTATGTCAGGAAAAGAAGATAAGTGAAGAAAGAGGAACATTGACCGGTGAGGACAAAGACCAATCATGACGCCATATGGGTTATCATAGATAGATTGACCAAGTCCGCACACTTTCTACCAATCAGTGACATGTACACTGTAGACAAGCTAGTGGATATTTACTTGAAAGAAATTGTAGTGAGACACGGCGTCCCTGTAGCCATAGTGTCGGATAGAGACCCAAGGTTAAATTCCCGATTTTGGAGAAGCTTCCAGGAATGTGTAGGCACCAGACTAAACATGATTACCGCTTACCACCCCCAGACTGATGGACAAAGTGAAAGGACTATTCAGACCCTAGAAGATATGCTACGAATTTGCCCCTGATCGAATTTGCTTACAACAATAGCTATCACGCTAGCATAGGAATGCCTCCGTATGAAGCTCTTTATGGAAGGAGATGTCGCTCTCCCCTATGTTGAGATGAAGTTGGAGAAAACAAGATAATAGGACCAGAGTTAGTCTAACAGACTAGGGAAATGATAGGACTCATTAGGAAAAGAGTGGTAGCAGCTCAGGACAGACAAAAGAAGTACGCCGACCAGACCAGAAAGGATAGGGAATATGAGGTCGGAGATTCAGTGCTATTGAAGGTATCTCCATGGAAAAGAGTGATGAGATTTGGGAAGAAAGGGAAGCTGAGTCCTAGATTCATAGGACCCTTTGAAATTTTGAGGAGAATAGGACCTCTAGCTTACGAGCTCGCCTTGCCCCCTAATCTGCAACAAGTGCACAACGTGTTCCACGTGTCCATATTAAGGAAGTACCATGCAGATGCATGACACGTAATAGAATACGAGTAGGTAGATTTACAACCAAACCTGACCTATATCAGCAGCCAATAAGGATAATGGACCAAAAAGAATAAATGCTGAGGAACAAGACTGTGAAGCTGGTAAGAATCTTATGGAGGAATCAAAATATTGAGGAATCAACTTGGGAACTTGAAGACGCAATGAGGAATAGATACCCCCACTTATTTTCTAATTGATTCCGGGACAGAATCCTTGTTAGAGGGGAAAACTATAATAACTTGAATTTTTGAGACCTTGTAAAACGTTTAATGAATAGTAACCCTGACGGACGAGTAAAATTATTTTAGTCCACACTATGTAGTGTATGAGAAAATGAGTTTCAGAATTGATATTATGATATTACGTACTAAATGAATGTATGTAAACACTATTAGTTTTCGATGAAAACGAACTTTGAAAAAGGACCAACTTTATTCAAGATTTAAGTTCAAGATCCTTTTAGTATAAAGTTGTAAACCTAGTTTTAGTAGTGGTATTGTTGAAATCTTGATGTTTAGCTAAGTAGATTTAAGGTTGATTGATGTTGCCTCAAGAACATGATGTTCTTGAGAGGAGTTCGTGTTTTGATGATAATATGTTGATTGTTGGTGGTAGTATAAAGATTTAAGGGGTAAACGAAACTTCGATCGTAAACGTAATCTCACTAAAATGAACAAAACATAACTTTAAGTTTCTGCAGAAAGTCCCGAGGACTTAAACTGTATTTTCTTGTAAATTTACCCTTGTTTATGATATACAATGTTATAAGGATCATTTAGGCGCTTGAATCGCTTGATTCCGATTTACGGATCCAAAGTTATGGTCGTTTTACTAAAAGTAATTTACGCGACAAAAACTGCTACAAATTACGAACTTTGAAAATATAAAGGATCGACTTAAGAATGTTCATAAATCATGAAAATTTTACAGAGAGTATTATATTGCGTTTTCTAACTTCCATAAAAATTTCAAGTGGAAATAATTATGTTTCAATTTTATAAAAATATCAGAGCCGAGACTGCGCGATTAGAAACCGTAGAATCCATAAGCGGAGCCGACGGCGAAAATGAAAATGGACTTAAGTTACTTTGAAAAAGGAAGCGACCATAATGTGAATAAGGACTTAAAGGAATAATAAGGGTAATATAAGTTGAGAGGGTGCATAATAATTAGCGCATGAGTGTGGGTAACCGTAAATTAGAACGGGACCTAACGAGACGACTTGTGTTTATGATTATAGATTTCCGAGCGGAACTTAGAGCATTCTCCATCTCGAGATACCCAGGCAAGTTTACAAACCCAACTCCATTTACTGTTGTGTTGTGAAAGGATTGTTTATTATCATTGCATAAATACCATGCTTGCCATGATACGTAGTTATTGAATTTTCGCATAATGTAGCGATATTGTACGATAAGTATATATTGTAAAATGTTTTATTCCGCTATAAGCATGACATATTATAATAAGACCGAGAGTCGGTCGGCATTTCAAGATAAAAACCCGGGAATCATTCTGGTGATATTATAGAACGATTACAAGTCCATAGTAGTACGTTTTAAAGGGATCCAATGTCCACTAACAAAATATTAAACACCTCGAACTTTTATTAAAACGATTTCCAACGATCGTATTCCCTCAACTATACTTTACCATTTGGACAAGAAATATTGTGGCGCCCCAAAATCCGGGGTCGGGAATCTCGGAGGCCACGCCATCTAAACCACTATAAACCACATACCTCACACCACAAGATATAAATACTCACACTTTACGACCCCACACTTATCACACACACATACACTTACAGGTTATTATCTTGGAAATGAACCATTCATTACTAGAGTAAATTTAACCGTAAAGTGATAATTATTACAACCCAAAAGTAATTAAGTCTTACCGGGGAATAATCTTTAAGTAAGGCTAGTCCGTCGATAAAATATACGTTTCTTATTTATTACCTTACATAAGTCATACTCATAAATAAGTCGAACTAAAAAAAAACTGAAAACCAATCCAGCTTATTCGGACTACCTGCGGTACAACACCAAACAATCTACGGAATAGCTGGCCATTTCCTACCCGTTTTCTGGCTGTGGTTCTCATGGTATTCATCTTGATTCACTGTTGTGTTGTGTCAATTAAAAGAAAGCAAGAGTGAGCTATAGTGCCCAACATAACAATATACAGTATGAAAATGACTATATGATAAATTTAAGTAAAACATCATATATGATAATTACATTTTATTCGAAAATAGTTTCCCTTGGTGATACACACCTTTTATAAAACCAATCCTTTAGTGGATTTTATTAACCTGCGAATACCTTAATAGTAAAACCAGCACCTAGGCTTGAGTTACGATATTGCATCATAATTCCAATTGGAAGCATAGGACATTCGTTGGAGCCACCGCATACGATGATCAGTCGTACTACGATAAAAGTAACCTTTTCTACTAGTAGAAGGACGACACCTTCATATCCTGGTTATCACCCTTGCCGCATACGGGCTATGTGTCCTCATTTCGGGTATACACACACTTCGCAGGTCCATAGGTACAGGTTGTACCATCTCCTACGGTACCAGTAGGCTATCCAATACATGAAGTACTTGGATTCTAACCCTCCCTTGTCCTTTAATAGATCCTATCATATCCCGAGAACTCGAACCACATCGAAGTTCCCCCAAGCGTTTTGCTTGTTGATAGGCATAGCTTTACTTTATATATATATATATATGTACTTCCGAAAGTTTTCGGAGGAAGTACTAAGGATGTGAGTTGACCGTTGTCAACAGATAATTAAATAAGGGGGAGTTTCTCTTTGAAACTATATTCAAAATATAAAAATAATTTGAGATAATATTCTCCGACGATCTGAAATTATTTGAATGATTTTCCGAAAATCAGAAAGTATTTTAAGTCAGGTTCTATGATTTTAAATCATAAATAAACCCTTTAATAAATAATAATTAATTAAATGATAATCGATAAATAATTAAACCTCGAATGAGTTTACTCTTTTGTTATGGATAAAAAACCAAGGTTATTATTTGCTGTATTTATTACTAAGATTCGGGAGCTCAAGGCCTTTAATGGCTGCTCTCGTGTATCGTAGCTTAATTCTGCCTTTACGAGATGCCTACGTATCTCTGTATATTAGAGAATCAAGCCAAAAAACGTAGTTCTGATTTGTGGGGTGAGGCCCCTTATATAGATGTGGGAGTCCTTGAATTGGACTTGGTATAGGAGACTTGGTGGACAAGCCTCTGAATTAGGATAGACTTAGGAGTCCTAGGAAGTAGGAAGCTGATTCCTTATCCTTTTAGGTCCCCTTGAGGCTAATTTATAAGGATTTATATCCTTATCGGGACTCTTCTCAATAGCTGATTTTTCCCTTATTAATTAATTATGAAATTAATTAATAATCAGGGCTTTTGGGCCTTTTTTATTCCACCAGGCCTGATCTGGTCCATCAGGCTTAACCTTTCTGGTCTGAATATTATACATCTTATTATTGGGCCTATCAGCCCATTAATTATAAAATCAGGACTTATTTATCCCTATCATTTGCCCCCCAACTTTTGGGAAACATTGATTAGGTTTCGCAGAAGTTATTCGTTCCCTTTCAGGGTTTCGTTTTTACGTAAAGTGTGGAGCGACCTACACATTTACAATGAATCTTCCTTTTATTCAGAAATTATCTTAATTTCCAGGAATTTTTCCCTAATTTTCTGGGATTTTCCCTAATTTCTGGATTTTTCCCTTAATTTCTGGGATTTATCCTAATTTTCTGGGATTTTTCCCTAATTTTCTGGGATTTTTCCCTAATTTTCTGGGATTTTTCCCTAATTTCTGAATTTTTCCCTAATTTTCTGGGATTTATCCTTAATTTCTGGATTTTTTCCCTAATTTCTGGGATTTTCCCCTAATTTTCTTGGATTTATCCTTAATTTCTGGATTTTTTCCCTAATTTCTGGGATTTTTCCCTAATTTTCTGGGATTTATCCTCAATTTCTGGATTTTTCCCTAATTTCTGGGATTTATCCTTTAATTTTCTGGATTTATTCCTTATTTCTGAAAATATTAACATTTTTCAGAAATTATTTTAAGGAATTTCCTTATTTTTTGTAATTTTCCAGGATTTTTTCTTCCCTTTTTTTTTTATACAATTTTCGACCAGGAATCCATTCGACCAGGATCCTGGTCGAATTAGCCCCTGCTGTGCCTTGGTCGAAGGATTTTCGAGGAGGATGCTTTCGGTCAGGAGTCTTGGTCGAATTTCGGCCAGGATTTTTCTTTTTTTCTTTTTTTTTTTCGACTAGGATTTTCGTCCCTTTCGGTCAGGATTCTTGCTTTTTGACCGAATTAAGCTTCTTTTGCTGCCCAGGTCGACAGAATTTTGACCTCAATGATTTCGACCAGGAATCTTTCGTGTTTCTTGGTCGAATGGGTCTAATTCTAGTCGAATTAAGCCTCCTTTTCAACCCTGATCGACAGGATCTCGACCTCAGGGGCTTCGATCAGGATTTCTCTATATTTTCTGGTCGAATTGATCCTGGTCCTGGTCGAATTAAGGCCTTTATTTACCCTGATCGACTTGATTTCGAGCTCAAGCCATTCGACCAGGACTTCTTTGTGTTTTCTGGTCGAACAGGTCAAGAACATATGCATGTATATAAATTTTTGTACATACTTGGATTTAGGCCCCTTAGGCTGGGCTAAAACTTGGGCCCATTTTAACTGGGCTTATTCTCTTACTGGGCTTCACAGGCCTTTCAATTGGGCCTCTAATTCTGGGCTTATTCTTCTTTTTCACCCCTAAAACCATTTGGGCCTCTTTCAACACTTGGGCCCTTAACTGGGCTTTTATTTTCTAAACCCAAACTCCAAATTAGTCTAGGATTGTTTCTGGATTCTTCCAGAATCTTCAAAAAAACTCAAGTTTTCTTTCTTGAATTTTCCAAAGATTTCCTGATGCTTCCAGAACCTTCTTTTTTTGGGCCTGAATGGGCTTTTCTAGGCCCAATTTCCTTCTTTTCCTCCTATATAAAGGTGGGGGGGGGGGTGTGCTCTCACTCACACTCTTCACCCTTCACTTCATTCATTTCTAAAACTCTCCAATCTTTCTCCTCTTTCAACTTTCCTCCCTTAGCTTCCAGCCTTCTTTTCCAGTCTTTACTAAATGGCTGACAAGAGTTCTGAGAGGGCGGCCAAGATAGCCTCGGCTTCAAAATGAGGTAAGGATATCGAGATCCGCTCTTCATATATGTCTTTAATTGATATGATTAACACTAGGGGGGATGAATATCCCTCCACTGCACATCTCAACTCTTTTAATCATTGTAATACTTGGCACAACATAGATTTTAATAAACTAAATGCTCGCTATAACGTCCTTCCTCCTCTTAGATTAGTTCCAGTCTCTGGTGGTGACCGTACTTGCCACTGGAGACCCGACACTCTCTTCATTTACACAGATGCCCTTAATGCTGGGCTTAGGTTTCCTTTCCATCCTTTTATTCCTCATCTTTTGGCTGATCTACAAATTAATCCGTGTCAGCTTCCTCCAAACGCCTGGAGGAATATTCTATGTTTTATGGTTTGTTGTCTTAGGGAGGGCTTTCCTCTTTCTGTAGCCGTTTTTAGGAAGGTCTTTCAGTGTTATAATAGTTCTTCCAATATCTGTGGCTGGGTCTATGTCAAGCAAAGGACCAAAAGCAAACATATCTTTAACAGCGCCTCTATTCCTGATAATAATCAAAATTGGAGGAATAGTTTCGTTGGGTTACGTTGGGAGAATGGTGACTGGGGCACACTTTTTCGATCTTCCTTCGGGAAGGTCAGTGATGGTAGCCTCAAATCCATTCACTTAACTCCTGAAGAAACTATTATTTATAATGGGCTTACTCAGGATGATGGCACCACCACCAGCTGGACTCTCTTAGAGGAGTTTTCCCTGATTCATGTGGGACTATCCTCTGTTTCTCAACAGGGTATTTTTCTTCCCTTCTCAATTTTACTTCATTTCATGCATTATTAACATCACTTATTTTGTCCTTTGCTTTGTTTCAGCTGCTAAGGAGATTAACGAGGACAATGTTCCTTTGGTTGAGGAAACAGCTAGGATGAAGAAAGCTCGGCTCGCAGGCCTAGACACCCGGGGAAAGGCCACGGAGCCTATCTTTTTGAAGAAGCACAAAGAGCCTATAGGGGAGGCTTCAACTGAAGGAGCTGGAGGCCATGGTGCTCCTATCACTGCTGCTGCCCCTACTGCTGCTGCCACAGGCGCCTTTCAGCCTCTCTGGGGATTCCGCCGAGGGGACACCGTAGTTGGTTCCACGAAACATGCTTGGGATTGGTCTTACCATAGTGTGACTCCCAAGGATTTTACTGATGTGGTGGCCACCCCTGATCTTGAGAGGATTAAGCTCATGGGAGCTCAGTCTCTGGCTTCGGTATGCCTTCTCTTTTTTGAACTTATTTTTCATTCTTGTAGCATTTTCTTGCCTTATATTTTGTTAATTGCTTTGTTCCAGTCTAACGCCTACTTTCAAGGCACTGTGAGGCAAGCCGAATCGTGGAAGCGGGCTTCTGATAAGGCCGATAATGCCCTCAGGAGGCAACAGAAGAAGTATGCTACCCTGGAGAAGAAGCTCAAGCGCAAAGAGGAAGAACTCGGAGAGTCTAACGCCGAGCTGGTGGTACTTCGGGCGGAGAAGGATAAAGCTATAGACAACTATCTGGACTCGGAGGAGTTTGCCCAATCCATGAGGATTAGGGATGATTCAGTCTTTCCCGGGTTTTTTAGGACTGGTTGGGACACGGCCCTTGGGACCGTGAATGAGGCTTGTCCTGATATTAACCCGGCGGACTACATCTGCCCTGATGACGAGGCTTTGCTACAGAGGTTTCGTACCCGAGTAGTTGTCTCAGACCATGTTCCTCAGGATCCACTCCTTCCTCCTCCCGAGTCTTCTTCCAGACCTGCTGAGGACGACAGCTCTTCCTCCTCCTCCGAGACGACAGAGACATCCAGCGAGAGTGGAGAGGATGATAATATGGATGCCGAGGGTACTTCAGCTCCTTAGAGCTTTTTCAGCCCTGCGTGGCTTTCTGTTTTTTTATCCTATTTTCGAGACTTTATTTATCGAATTTTTGTAATATCTATCAGATCTATTTCATTTATCACCTTCTATGCTTGCATCCATGCATTTGACTTTTATTTGTTAGGCCACAAACATACTTTGAAGAACTCATGAATTTTGTAAAATTGTCTGGGATTCGTCCCTTACATAAGTAATAATAAACTTCGTAATAAAACTAAAACATATAAATCCTAAGCAAGCAAAGCTTCAAGGTGCTTTTCAACCTACTCGCCATCCTGACGAGTGAGAATCGTATCCGGCTGCCCTACGCATAGTAAACCTTCAGGTTTTGTGCATGCCAAGTTCTCGGGACTTCAAATCCATCCATAGTCTCTAGCTTGTAGGTTCCTCTACCTTGAACACTCTTGACTCTGTACGGCCCTTCCCAATTCGGGGCAAGCTTCCCTTTTTGTCCTACACCAGATGCTTCTATCTTCCTCAAGACTAGATCGCCTTGTTTAAAAAACCTTTCTTTAACCCTTAGGTTGTAGTAAAATGAAGCCTTTTTCTGATATTCTACTATCTTTGCATGTGCCTTATCTCGCACTTCATCGATCAAATCCAGGGCTAACCTCTGCCCTTCCTCATTTTCTTCTGCGTTGAAAGCCTGAATCCTTGGAGAGGAATGTGATATCTCCACGGGAACTACTGCTTCTACCCCATATGCTAACATGAAAGGAGTTGCTCCTGTCGTGACTCTATAGGTAGTCCTATAGGCCCATAATATGGGAAGTATCTCATCCACCCAATTATTTCTTGACTTCTCGATCCTCTTCTTTAGTCCATCCAGGATTATCCGATTTGCTACCTCCGCTTGCCCATTGGCTTGCGGGTGAGCCACAGAGGTGAACCGCAACTCAATTTCATTTTCTTCGCAATACTTTTTGAATTCCTCATTGTTGAATTGTGTTCCATTGTCAGTGACGAGGATACGGGGAATTCCATATCGGCACATAATGTTTTCCCACAGGAATTGTGCAACTTGCTTAGTTGTGATTTTGGCTAAGGGCTTGGCTTCAATCCACTTAGTGAAATAATCAATGGCTACAATCAGAAACTTCCTTTGTGCCGTGGCCATAGGGAAAGGCCCTAGAATATCCATCCCCCACATAGCAAAGGGAATAGGTGAGTTGATAGAGGTCAGCATCTCGGGGGGTTGTCTGACGACTGGTGCATGCTTCTGACAGCGATCACACTTCTTCACATATTCTTTGGCATCAGCCATCATTTCTGGCCAATAGAAGCCTAAACGGGTTATCTTATGAGCTAAGGCCCTGCCCCCCAAGTGTTGTCCACAAATACCTTCATGCACTTCCTCAAGAGCCAAGCGTGCCTCATCGGGCCTGAGACACCTTAAGTAAGGAACCACGAAAGATCTTTTATACAGAATCCCATCTATCAAAGAGTACCTTAGTGCTCGAACAGTTAACTTTCGTGCTTCAGTTGCATCACTTGGCAACCATCTGGTCTGAATGTGAGCCTTAATGGGATCGATCCATGACGTCCCTAGGCCTATGGGAGCCACAAGCTTAACATCTATGCTTCGCGTCTTTAAAACACGGAAGTATACACTTCCTGAACTTTCTTCTATCTCAGATGAAGCAAACTTCGATAGCGCATCTGCCTTAATATTTTCTTCCCTTGGAATGTGTTCAACATGACATTCATTAAATTGGGTCATCACAGCTCTTACTAGGCGGACATACTTAGCCATCGTATCATCCCTTGCCTCAAATTCTCCCTTTACCTGGGATATGATCAGCTTCGAGTCTCCACGGACCTTTAAATTTTTGACTCTAAGTGTCCCAGCTAGACCAAGGCCAGCTATCAGGGCTTCATATTCTGCCTCATTATTTGTGGTTGGGAAGTCTAGCTTCATAGCATACTCAATTAAGAACCCATCAGGGCTTTGCAAAACCAATCCTGCTCCACTGGAGTTTGTTTTTGATGCTCCATCAAAATAGAGAACCCAATACTCTTTACCATCCTTCTCTTTGCTTTCATTATCAACTCCCTTGTCTTGAGGTATGGTATCTTCCTGCCCCCCGACTTCTTGGTTGGGTATGGTACATTCCACCACGAAGTCAGCTAGTGCCTGGGCTTTTATCGCCGTACGTGGCTTATACTTGAGATCGAACTCTCCCAGCTCTATTGCCCACTTAATCAATCTCCCACTTGCCTTGGGACTGTGAATGATATTCCTCAGGGGCTGATTCGTTAGCACCTCAATCTGGTGAGCCTGAAAATAAGGACGCAGTTTTCTCGAAGCCATTACCAAGGCTAGAGCGAATTTCTCAATAGTTGAATAATTTAACTCAGCACCATGCAAAATTTTGCTGGCATAGTATACGGGTTTCTGGACTTTCAGTTCCTCATTAACCAACACCGCGCTCAATGCGCTCTCTGAAACAACCAAGTACAAGAATAAAACTTCATTCAGAACTGGCTTGGCCAACAACGGGGCCTGGCCCATATACTTCTTTAACTCTTCAAATGCCTTCTGATTTTCCTCACTCCATACAAAGTCTTTGATGTTCTTTAGTGACTTGAAGAATGACAAGCACTTGTCTCCTGACTTGGAGATGAATCGTCCTAGCGCAGCAACCCTTTCTGTGAGCTTCTGAACATCCTTGACAGTTTTTGGGGGTTCCATGTCCAGGATTGCCTTTATTTTATCGGGGTTAGACTCAATTCCCCTCTTTGAGACCATCAATCCCAAGAATTTTCCAGATCCTACTCCGAAAGCACACTTCGTAGGATTCAACATCATCTTGTGGTACCTCAGGACCTCAAAAGCTTCCCTCAAATGGGTTATGTGATCAGTCTTTACTAGACTCTTGACTAACATGTCATCAATATAGACTTCCATAGTCTTTCCAATGAGATCCTTAAAAATTTTGTTTACCAGCCTTTGATAGGTGGCTCCTGCATTCTTGAGACCAAACGCCATAACAAGATAACAATAAACACCAAAGTCAGTGATAAATGATACCTTTGGAATGTCATCCTTATGCATTTTGATCTTGTTGTATCCGCTAAATCCATCCATGAAACTCAGCATCTCATGTCCAGCAGTGGCATCAATCAAAGTATCAATTCTAGGCAGCGGAAAACAGTCTTTGGGGCATGCATCATTCAGATCAGTGAAGTCTATACACATCCTCCACTTTCCATTAGCCTTCTTCACCATTACAGGATTTGCTAACCATTCTGGAAATTGAATCTCCTCAATAAAACCAGCCTCTAAGAGCTTTTCTACTTCCTGTTTTATAGCCTCTTATCTTTCCGGGGCAAAATTTCTTTTCTTTTGTTTCACTGTCTTCCGGCTTGGATCCACGTTTAGCTTGTGAGTAATTAACTCCGGGTCTATGCCTGGCATATCAGCTGCTGACCATGCAAACACATCACTATTTTCTTGCAAAAATTTCACTAACTTCCCTCTAAGGGGCTCCTCTAATGTGGCTCCAATGAAAGTCATCCTCTCAGGATTCTTGGGGTCTAAAGGAACCGAAACCAATTCTTCTGCTGGCCTTCCTCTATTCTCATCATTTTCTCGAACATCCATATCTTCAATAGGAAGAACCTGCCCCCCGACTCCATCTGCCCTCAAAGAGGCCACATAACAGCTTCTAGCCATTTTTTGATCTCCTCTCTCTTCTCCAATCCCGTTTCGGGTGGGAAACTTCATGACTGAATGGTAGGAAGAGGGGACTGCCTTGAAGGCATGTATCCCTGTTCTCCCCATGATAGCATTATAAGTTGAACTAGCCTTTACCACCACGAAATCCAGCATCTGCGTTGCTTGCCTTGGCTCCGTACCTATGGTGGTTGGCAATTTAATTATCCCTTCCACAGGACATTCTACTCCAGGAAATCCATATATCGGCATGTCGGTTGGTGTCAACTGGGAGTCGTTATACCCCATCCTTAGAAAGGTGTCGTGGAGCAAGATATCCACAGAAGCACCATTATCCACAAGGACCCTCTTAACCGGGCTATTTCCTATTATCGGTGTTATGACCAGCGGGTCGTCATGGGGAAACTTCACACCCTCTAGGTCGGAATCATCAAAAGCCAATGTTACTTCTGTCCTGGCCCTCTTCGGGGCTTCTCCACCAATATGCATAACCTCTCTAGTATATGCCTTTCTGGAATTTTTGGACAATCCAGCAGCAGTTGGACCTCCAAAGATCGTGTTTATCACAGGCCCTCGAGGTCTCGGCCCTCCATAAATGGTGTTTATAACTGGTCCTCTAGGTTGGGGATTTCGCCCCTGATCATCTTGGTCCCTCCTACGATCTTCAAAGTTCTTCCTTCCATTATTATTTCTGTCTCCTCCATCTCCAGTATACTTGTTCAATCTTCCTTTTCGAATCAAAAACTCAATTTCATCTTTCAATTGCCTACACTCATCGGTGTCATGGACAACATCTTTGTGAAACCTGCAATACTTGCCCTTATCTAGCTTGGCGGGATCAGCCTTCAAGGGCTTAGGCCAGCGAATATCTCTGTCTTTCTCAATCTCCATCAAAATCTGACTTCTGGGAGCATTCAGCTTAGCGTATTCAGTGAACTTTTGCCCAGGTCCTCCCTTCTTGGGGGTTGAATCAGGGTTTTGTTCGGTTCTAGGATATCTATCCTTAGCGATATACTCCAAATCAGTTTTTCGTTTCTTGCCTCCAGTGGGCTCATTACTTACTACGGTCTTCCTCATACTTTTTTCAACCTTGATATACTTCCCTGCCCTCTCTTGGAGCTGCAACATGCTCTCAGGGGGTCGTTTGGCCAAAGACATCTTGAAAAACTCATCCCTAGTTCCTTGTTGCAGTGCTATCATGGCTACCTTATCATCAAGGTCTTGGACTTTTAAAGCCTCCTTTGTAAAACGATTTAGGTAATCTCTTAAGGATTCCTTAGCTCCCTGCACAAGACTCATAAGAGATGCTGAACTTTTCTCATGGACTCTTCCACTGATGAATTGCTTAATAAAAGCCTGACTTAATTCTCTGAATGATCCAATAGAATTTGGGGGTAGGCGACTGTACCATCTTTGAGCCATACCCGACAGGGTTTGAGGGAAGGCCCGACATTTTATAGCATCATTCACGGGTTGCAGCAGCAGTGCATTAGAGAATGTCCTAACATGATTAGCGGGGTCTCCCGTGCCATCATAGGCTTTGATAGTGGGCATCTTGAATTTCCTTGAGATATGGGCATTCATTATCTCTTCTGTGAAGGGTGGAGTTAGATCATCAGGATCTCCAAGGGGAAGGAGATTGCTTGGATCAGTTCTTGGGACAGCAGCCCTTCTTCTTACCGGACCATCCAGGTCTATGATAGGAGGAGGATTTCTCCCCCTAGGAGGTATGTGGGGTCTGGTGGCTTGGTGAGCCTCCAAATCACGCCTCAGTCTTTGGATTTCAGCCTCATGAGCCCTGATCTTTTCCTGCACTTCTTGGGGATTCGCCCCTGGGGTGCTTTGGGGGCGTTGCCTTCCATCGGCCATTGGCTCTTTTCCAGGACGCCTCCTTCTCGGGGCCACTTCATCATCTGAAGATTCGGAGTCTCTCTCAGTGTATGGACCAGAAAATTCCCGATCCTCAGGGATAGGATCCAAACCTCGTATATAGGGGGGCGACCGCCCTCGTGCTTCGCTTCGCCCAGCATATCCGCTTTCTCCAACCTCAGGGTGAAGGGGCATCCCATAAGGGGGGTTAGTAGTAACAATAGTTGAATATTCATACCCGACGGGTCGAGAATTCACAGGTATATGTATTTGTTGAACTTGAGGATTCGTACCTTGAATCGGGGGAGTTGTCCCTTGTAGCTGGGGTTGAGTTGCCCCTGTCTGGGCTTTCTCCTGAGTAGATGCATAAGTTGAATGGGGAGGAACCTCCACGGTTGATGAAATCACCTGGGTTGCCTCTGATGGTGTTCCTTCCTCTATAGCTCCAATTGTTCTCCGTGTTCTCGCCATGGTTGCTGTTGAGTTTCCCACAGACGGCGCCAAATGTTATGGATAAAAAACCAAGGTTATTATTTGCTGTATTTATTACTAAGATTCGGGAGCTCAAGGCCTTTAATGGCTGCTCTCGTGTATCGTAGCTTAATTCTGCCTTTACGAGATGCCTACGTATCTCTGTATATTAGAGAATCAAGCCAAAAAATGTAGTTCTGATTTGTGGGGTGAGGCCCCTTATATAGATGTGGGAGTCCTTGAATTGGACTTGGTATAGGAGACTTGGTGGACAAGCCTCTGAATTAGGATAGAGTTAGGAGTCCTAGGAAGTAGGAAGCTGATTCCTTATCCTTTTAGGTCCCCTTGAGGCTAATCTATAAGGATTTATATCTTTATCGGGACTCTTCTCAATAGCTGATTTTTCCCTTATTAATTAATTACGAAATTAATTAATAATCAGGGCTTTTGGGCCTTTTTTATTCCACCAGGCCTGATCTGGTCCATCAGGCTTAACCTTTCTGGTCTGAATATTATACATCTTATTATTGGGCCTATCAGCCCATTAATTATAAAATCAGGACTTATTTATCCCTATCATCTTTAAAAGAATATTTATAATAATATTCCTCAACTAGTTTATGTCTACGTAATTAATAATCTTTAATGTTTAATCAGGTTTGAAATAAATAATTGTTGGAGTATACTTCTCCCATAATAAAGGAATAAGTATAAGATATTTATTATTCGAACAATAAAGTATAGTTGAGGGAATATGATCGTTGGGAAATCGTTTTATTAAAAGTTCGAGGTATTTTAATATTCCGTAAGTGGACGTTGAGTCCCTTTTATACGTACTATTATGGACTTGTAACCGTCCCATAATATCACCGGAATGATTCCCGGGTTTTCATCTTAAAATCCTGAACGACTCTCGGTCTTATAATCATACGTCACGCTTAAAGCGGAATTAAATATTTTACGATATATACTTATCATACAACATCGCTACATTTTGCGAAAAAATCAATTACTACGTATCATGGCAAGCATGGTATTTATGCAATGATAATAAAACAATCCTTTCACAACACAACAGTAAAATGGACTTGGGTTCGTAAACTTTCCTGGGTATCTCGAGGTGGAGGATGCTCTAGGTTCCGCTCGGAAATCTATAATCGTGAACACAATTCATTTCGTTAGGTCCCGTTTTAATTTACGGCTACCCTCACTCATGCGTTAGTTATTATGCACCCTCTTAACTTACATTACCCCTATTATTCCTTTAAGTCCTTATTTACATCATGGTCGCTTCCTTTTTCAAAGTATCTTAAGTTCATTTTCATTTTTGTCGTCGGCTCCGCTTATGGATTCTACGATTTCTAATCGCGCGGTCTCGGCTCCGATATTTTTATAAAACTGAAAATTCATTATTCTTACTTGAAATTTTTATGGAAGTTAGGAAACTCAATATTATACTCTCTGTAAAAATTTCATGATTTATGAACCTTCTTAAATTGATCCTTTATATTTTCAAAGTTCGTAATTTGTAGCAGTTTTTGTCGCGTAAATCACTTTTAGTAAAACGGGCATAACTTTTGATCCATAAATCGGAATCAAGCGATTCAAGCGCCTAAATGGTCCTTATAAAATTTTCTATCATAAAAGGGTTAATTTTCAGGAAACTACAGTTTACATCTTCATGACTTTCTGCAGAAACTTAAAGTTACGTTTTGTTCGTTTTAGCAAGATTATGTTTACGATCGGGGTTTCATTTATGCCTTAAATCTTTAAACTATCACCAACAATGATCATATCATCATTAAAACACTAACTTCTCTCAAGAAAATAATGTTCTTGAGGCAACAACAATCAACCTTAAATCTACTTAACTAAACATCAAGATCTCAACAATATCACCACTAAAGCTAGGTTTACAACTACATAATAAAAGAATCTTGAAATTGAAACTTAAATAAAGTTGGGTCAAAGATTTTTACCTTTCTTGAAAGCTTGAGACGTGTTCTTGATGATGGTGAAGTCTTGGGAGTGCTTGGTATGGTTTTGGAACCTAAAACCACCATTGAAATCAAGAAACCAAAGAAAAGTTACTATTTATACTATTCATTAGCAACTTTCTTGATTTTATTTCACCCATCAAACCTTAATAAAAAGGGATCAAAGATTTATCTTATGTTAGTTTGGTTTTTAGGAGGCTTGAGAATTAATGGGAGGATTTATCCATGGCTAGAACTTGAAGATTTGAATTTCATTTCCTTGGTTTTGAAGAAGAAGCCGAATGGTGCTTCTTTGGGAGAGAGGGAGTGTTTTTATGCTTTCCCCTTGGTTGCTTCTAGGAAATGATGTTGGTGATATAATATATTGATTTGATATTCTCCTTGTTTAGGATCCTAGGTTTATTCTTGTTGTCAAATCCATGGACAAATCTACTAGCTTGTGGTAGATTACAAGCTAAGCCACTTGCTAAGCTTCCTTAGCTCACTATCCATTAGCCTTGGTTGATCATCCTATCTCTAGCTCACTATTTGATAAAGTAACCATGGTTACTTTCTTACCATGGTTAGTTAGTGTGTTACGTTTTTTTAATCGTTTACACGTTCGCTCGGTCACTTAAACGTTTTCGTAATACTTCCTTGTAAATGGTTCGCGACGTAATTCCTTTCGTATTTATTCCTTATGTTTTGAATTATCATACTTGGGTATAATTCCATAGGGTTTTATATTCGTAATTATATTATGATTCTCGTAATCCTCGATGATTCGTAAATATGGTAATTTTTCAAAGTTCATCTTCTTCGAAAACTAATAGGGTTTACATACACTTATTTGGTACGTATAATCATAATATGAACTCCGAAACTCATTTTCTCATGTACTACATAGTGTGGGCTCAAAAAAATTTCCCGTCCGTCAGGGTTACTATTCATTAAACATTTTACAAGGTCTCAAAAATTCGAGTTATTACAAATATTTATCTACTATTCATTTATTATGGAGAAGTATTCTCCACTAAATATTTACTTCGGATGCGAGTAAATATTAAAAGTTCATTAAATTATTAAACATAAATTAGTTGAGGAATATTATTTTCTTTTAAAAGTAAACTGCTTCGAGGTTTAATTATTTATCAATTATCATTTAATTATTTATTATTTATAAAAGGGTTTATTATGATTTAAAAATCATAGAACCTGATTTAAAATACTCTCGGATATTCGGAAATCATTCGAATAATTTCAGATCGTCGGAGAATATTATCTCGACTTATTTTAATATATTGAATATAGTTTCAAGGAGAATTTTTCCCCCTTATTTAATTATCTGTTGACAACGGTCAACTCACATCCTTAGTACTTCCCCTGAAAATTTCGGAAGTACGTATATATATATATATCCTAATGAGATAAGTTGTTTCTAATAACAAGCAAAATGCTTGGGGAACTTCGATGTGGTTCAAGTTCTCGAGATATGATATAATTCTTTTAAAAGGACAAGGGAGGGGTAGATTCTGGTATTATGTGTGCTAGATGGACTACCAAAGGTACCGCAGGCGAAGGTACTCGGTGTACTCAGGAACTTGTGAAGTATGTGTATACCCAAAATGGGACACGTAGCCCGAATGCGGCCAGGGTGATAACCGGGATACGAAGGTGTCGTCCTTCTACTAGTAGAAAAGGTTACTATTATCGTATTACGACTGATCATTATAACGACTCGTGTATTTTTATTTTTATTTGAATTATTTAAATATGTGAAAATGGGAATTATTAAATAAATAAAATATGTGTATTGGTTTTGACCGCTATATGTTGTTTGATTAGTAGATGTGTGTGATTTATGGTGTACCAGATTGTCCGCGTGATTAATTATGGGGTCGTATTGAATTGTTTTCACTTTCAAAAGTGGATTTAGTGCAAATTTATTTGCATAAATATTTGGGATGTCTCTAAAATTGATTTTATGGTTTTATAATTACAATAATTATTTTTAGGATTTTATAAAATTGAGAAATTAATATTTTATTAATTATTTATCTTTAAATGATTTTCTGATTATGTTTATTTGTAAAATCTATATTTAATTCCAGAATTCTTCAAAAATTATGAAACTCATATTTATTGAAGTTTGGAATATTCTGAGAATTTTGAAATTATTTTGGTAATTTTTGGGATTAATTTCACCCGAGCGTTGTTTCGTTTTATTAATAAAAGCGGGTATAAGTGGCATTTCAAAAATTGTGTTAAAATTATGAAAATTAAGTTTTCATAAATTTTGGGATATTTCTAACATTTTAAGACTGTTTCTGTAATTTTTTGAATTTGTTTTAAGTGCAACTCGGTTTGTTAATTGTGAAATTCGGGTATAAAGCGCGACTCAAGAATTTATTAAAAATCATAAAAAATTTATTTTTATTAATTTTGAATTATTCCGAGAAATTTTGAAACTATTTCTGTAATTTTTTTCGAATTATTCTACCCGCACATTTGTCCACTAAAAAATAAAAGCAGGGCGCAACTGGACTGCATGGAAGTTCATATCATTGCTACGTGTTTACTTTTTAGAACGGTGTTTGCCACGTGGCCTATTGTTATTACTGTGTAAAAAGAAATAAATGATAATAAGTAAATATAGAAACACCGCAACACCCCTTCCTCGGTTTTATTCTTTCATCTTCTCCGTTCTCTGTGTATTCCTCTCTCTCGAAGTAATCACTCTTAATCTCTTTCTCTCACCCTTCCCTATCCTCATATATGTTTCCCGATTATGTGGTTCCGCCGCCGCCGCCGCTCAGTTCGATAAGGCTGGTGTCCGGTTGGTTCCGTTTGCTAGTTTCGTTTTCTTTGCTTGATTATATATGTATGTGTATATACATGCTATTACAGTTGGGTGTTGTCTGTATTGGGTCGCATGTATTCCTCAGTCACCGTATTTGCTTTGCTATTTTGCCGCCTTTCGCCGGTTTCCGGCGAGATGGCGGTGATGTGTGTGTACCCACGCATGGCTGTCATTTTCTTCTATTGCTGCTGTGTTCGTGTTGATTGAATGATTCCATTCTATTCGAATTATTTTTTGCATATACTCGAATGAAATTTTATTGATTTTCGAATATTCATTTTAATAATTTGAAATTTAATTGGTGAAATTTGTGTTGGAAACCCGACTATTCTTGGGTACCCGCGAATTTTACCGCCATCAATGATGAATTCTGATGAGTTGACGGTGGACGGTGATGAATTTATTCTGAGTCCTAATTTTCATAAAATAAATCAATTGATTCGTGAAATTATTTTTGAAACGAGAATTTGATTTTACATTAAGTCAAGTACGTAATTTAGTTGACGAATTGTGATTGGATTGATTGTTGGGTTAAACTGATAATTGGGATTGTGGTTATTGTGAATTGGATTGTCGTTATTGAATTGACGTCGAGGGATGTTTCGACTGGTAGTCCGCTAAACAAAGGGGACGCTGTCCGATTTCCGGAAAATCGAACTACAGAAATACGGAAGCGCATCCGAGGATTATCGGGACGTCGAGCGAGTATAAGTAAATACCTATACGTATGTTTTATACAGAACCTGATTGTATGTTGTGTTGTATGTTTTGTCCAAAACACAGTAATTCTAATTTCGTAAAATGACGAGTATACGTATTTTCTGAAAATGAACACTGGATCGATTTTGAGAATGTGAACCCTAATTGTTGTCTGTGTTATTCTAATATGAATAATTACGAGTCGGGTTTGAATATCATTGGGTAAGAATTAGTATCGAGGATATGTCAAAGCATACCTAGACGTCTAATGTAGGGTATTTCGACCCTGTAGGTTATAGTCGAGAACACTGAAAGTGGATGATGAACTAACGATAACCCAGCAATCAGTCGACGAGCTCAGTAGAGTTTCAACAGAAAACCCTGAGTGTCGAAGTCGAATCCAATGGGATCTAGTGGTTGGACGTTAAAGCCTGAGCGGCAGAGTCGGCTCAGAATTTATCAGTAATAGTTGTAAAGCCTGTAAGGCAAGTATTTCTGAACTTTTCTCCCAGATCTATTACCAATGTTTTCAAAGTGTTTCATAACATGTCGCTATTATTAAACATAACTCTTGTTTTATAATGCAAGTGCTTTAAACTGTTTAACCTTGTACCTTAATTTTCTTGATTTTGAGCCATAAGCATTACTCTTTGTAAACCATCCTTTGTTGATCCTCAGACACCAAACCACACAGATATGATACTACTCCCCAAATGTATAATTATTGGAACAAAATTGTTTGAAAACCAGAAACTTTTATACTCCAACCATTCTTTATAACATCGAAGAACTATACCTTGAAAAAAATCATTACAGGTCGAATACCTGATCATTTACAAGCTAGAAACCGTTTCTTATACATACCTTGATATACCCTTGAGATATCCATGAGTTTCTTTACGCTTTTATTCAAGTGCTTAACCATCATTCATTATGATCTTGTGTATCGAATTATATTGTTTATCATATTGAACTGCTTTAGAATTAGATAGTTTTTTTTATATATGTGTGGACCAGATTCGTGGTCCGACCATATCTATGGTCAATTTAGGCCAATGTGTGCCTTGGATCCAGTAGTAAGAGCAGTGTTGTGTGCTTTGCTCGGGGTTAGTGCGTGACTGATCAGCAGCCTAACCTTGGTTTTAAAACTTAAAATGAATATCCAATTCTAATGATTGTCTAGAAATAAACTTGATTCCTCTGAATCATCTTGTTTAATCATTGATTAACCCCAATTATTATGATTGTGACTTGCTGAGCTAGTTAGCTCACTCTTGCGAATCTTTTTATGTATTCTACAGTTAAGAAGGATACGGTTGATAGCAAAAGTTTCCCAGTTCAATGCACGAGCTAGGATTCCAGATTGAGTTGGATCGAGCTAGCAGGAGCTTATTGCGGTAGTGAGATAGTAAGATTGTAAGAATAATTTTACTATCATTTGTAAGTTAAATTAGTTGGGATTTGGTATGATGTAATAAAAGTTAAGGTTGTGTCTTGTTTTCATACTTTAACCTGTTGTGATCCGTGGTTATGTAAAGAAGGGTCATTGCAAATAATATGTCTTATACAAGTTTATATATTGTATATGTGTTGTGGACCCCAAACTTCTGACCCGGGTTTGGAGGGCGCCACAGGTTGGTATCAGAGCTACAGGTTATAAGTCACTGAAACAAGCCTAGATTGTCTGGATTGGGTAGAAGGTTAGGATTAGGAATAGAAAATATAAAGATAGGACGTTGTGAGGTTGAGTGCGACTATATAGTAGGTCTCCGGCACGGTTAATGTGGCGATTCGGGATTCTTAGCTTGCGATGTGATTTCCAGACAACGACAATGGCAGATCCTGATTTCTCTGTATCATTTGATCATTTGGAGCTTTCCGTTCGAGGATCGTCATCTTCTTCCAGATTTGATTTGCACCTTGTTCCTCCATCAGTATTAATGGTACTACCTTCTTTTATGACAGTTGCACCTCTTCAAGTTATTCTACATTATTTTACCACCTCTTGATATGAGACTACCTATTTAAGAACCTTCATTTGTTTATTCTTATTCTACTGGACATTCGGTTGTGAGTGTATCTCTTCAGTTTACCTTACACCCTGTTATATACCCCCAGTTTAAAACTTGTCCTATGAAGCAACAGTACCTATGAGGATGGATTCGAGAGCTACAGTAAATGGTGAGCACCTGAGATATAAATAAAGGTGAGAAAAAGTTTAGAGAGAAGATTTAAGTGTTTCAGAGAATAGCTGTTACCGGGTTAAAAGAAGCCATTAGTGACTAAGCCACCCGCGAGTAGCTGTGGGATGAATTAGATGAATTTTGGAAGAGTTAGAGAGAAAGGTATAAATATGGAATTTTTGTGGAATTAAATGATGGTGCTATGATAAATGCGATATGTAAAGTAGTTATATGATGTGATACGAGCAAACTTCGTTTTATGAAATAGACTTGTTGACTATTGGATAGCCTGTTCTACTTAACTACTGCAAGGATAATGTCGGGAGTATTACCATTACAGAAGCTTTGATGAGAAGCTACGAATAAGATAACATGCAACGATAATTAAAGTTTTCATCGATTAAGGAAGGCAAATGGACACGATAAAGGAGAAAAGGTAGATTGAAGTGAATGGACTTTTATGTAATTGTTTCTTTAATTTGGTACCTTGTTATGGGTAAGAAGGACAACAACCAACTCATATAGTAAGGACAACCAGATTTGTGATTTTCAAAAATTTAAACCAGTTTTCGAAAAAGACTTTTTCCTTACAAAAAAAATTTAAAAGCCTTTTTGAATAAAATAAGTTTTAAACATTGGTTGTCAGGTTACTACTTGAGTTTTTGTTTGTTAAAAGACCCGGATTACCTGGAAGGATGTTTGTTTTAGACTTAGTATTGTTAATTCAGAGAACAAAGTAACCCGCGATTATGAAAAAGTTGATTATTCCTAACGGTGCAAGAAATTAACCACGATGGCTTCCAGTTTAGATTGACAAGGTGAACAACAGAATCCGCGTATGGAGTAATTATTCATCCAGGGGCAGAGACCATTAAAGTTTAAAGACCTCATTAATGTAAAAGGAGCCTGGGCATGATCGAAGAAGATTGGGTAGATTTCTAGACTTTTCTAAAAGAAGAATATTATCAACAAAAGAACCGTTATGTTAAATGATTAGTGGTTATTCTAAATTGAAAAGAGGAAACTCGAGATTATCTGGTAGGAACGCCATTATGATCGAACAAGCTCGAAAGATGAATACAAATGAAATGTGGATGGTGATCAACAGTATCGTTCTTGTCTTCAATCTTATAGCGTATATTCCTTTTTAATTCCTAAAAATGTATGAACTTCTTTTCTTAATAAATTCTTTATGATGATATCAAAAAAGGAGGATATTGCATTTCTTTCAAATTCAATTGTTCCTTTCAAGTTTTGCTTTCTGATTGGGGCAAACAGTGTTATGATGAGACACTTGGTCAGAATGAAGAAGATTCGGGTGGGACGCTAACTAATAATGTGCTGTATACCATATGGTACGAAAGACTGGACATCTTAAGTACCAATGTGGTTGTCTCATTCATATTCAAATCTTTGTTTCTTCTTTCTTTTCAACTTTAATTTTTGTTGAATTGTGAATCCTTCTAGTTGATTCATGGTACTGTCGTTCTTTGTAAGAGTTTTTCAAACAAAAATCAACATATTACGAACCAAGCGAGCAAACTTCCATCTACCTCTCTCTCATGGAAAGCAAACAAGGGCATATGGCACGAATTACTAACCCAGTCAGGGATGCACTAAGGATGAAGGGAATCTACTCCAATAAGGAATACGTCTTCGAGAACGAGAATATACGATTTTCCTGTGAAATATGTTGTTCAGAATACGAACGTGATTGTTAGTGTATACTGAAAATATTTATTTGAAGTATGTACATTTATTTCTGGCCAGTTTATTTGAGAATCATTTGAATGTTTACATGTTGTCTAATATTATATATTGTGAACAATCTAGTATCAAATGGGATACAGAATATTAGATTGTTAAATACGGTTATATAATATAATAAGGTTCACAGCACAGGTGGTGTTGGACAATCCACTGGTATGGCTGTAGTATCATTTAGATTAGTTTATATTGACTAATAAATAATACTAGTATACTTTGTGTATATTGAACAGGATCAAATTTAGAATTGTTCCCTTAATACTGATTAAGAAGGAGAACTAAGATTCTATGTTATTATTAATACTTAGGTTCTTAATCCGGAAATAGTAATTGACACGTGTATATTATTTACATGCTTTGATTTATATATGAAATAATTCTTTTGAATTATATCATTATATTTTGGGTGATGGAATTATATACATGGTGGATATTATTTATTGAAGGAATCCATGTCCCGATAATATTCGGGTTAATGATGTCCCCTTGAAAGCTCAAAAAGATTTAATTATGTGAAACCCTGCAGGTGGAATTTATTCTGGCATAATTAAATAAATTTTGAGTGGATGATCAAGGATAAAAGATATTAATTAAATAAATTATCAGTAATTTATTTAATTAATGGACATATGATATTTTAAACATGGGGAATTTAATAAGCAAATAATATTGGAATCGAATTAATTAAATTACGGTATTAGGAAAGGTAGTGCAAATATTAATTCTTTAGTGGATTGAATTAATATGTAATTACATTGGGCTAGGCTCAAGATGTAATTAGAAGGCCCAACCTAATTATCCATGGTCCCTATTATAGCCTATATATATTCTTATTCTCTTCTTGCTTGGAATTGTGTGAAAACATATTGTAGCCACCAAGGAGCAAGAAGAGAGGATAACTTGAGAAGACGGAGGCCACACTTCGCTCAAGGGAATTTGGGAATACAATAAAAGAGCGTGGAATCAACCATTAACAAGGTAATCCTCTTTTCGTAATCTTTATCGTAAAACGTAATAACACCCTAAGTCCGTGGTTCCCAACAATTGGTATCATGAGCCTGGTAATGGGTTCTACGTTTTATGATATAATGTCCATGTCGTAATTATATATGTGTGTATATAGTGTTTTGCTTGTATTGGTTTTGATGCAGGTTGTTAATCCACTATTATGGCCATGTATATTTTAATTATGTGTTTGGATCCCATGTGGTTTAATCGTGGTTAATTTTTGTTTTGGTTTCCACGTGGTTGTAATTTACACGAGGGTTGATCGTGTTAGAATAGATTTTACAAAATTAGTTTTGTATTAGATCTATTTTTTTTGTTATTATTCCGGGTATTTTGTAATAGTTATGTGCGATCGGAAATCAATTCCGTTAGTTTTTTGTTCTGCTGTGCGATTACAAGGGGCTGCTGTTGATGTTTGGATCGAACAAAATCAAAACAAAACTCACAGAAAAGCAACAGGCGCGTGCGCGCTGCGGCCGCTGCGGCAGCGGGGGCTGCTGGGGCCGCTGCGGCAGCTGGGACTGCTGGGGTTGCTGGGGCTGCTGCGGCAGCTGGGACTGCTGGGGCTGCTGGGGCTGCTGGGGGCGTCGGGGCGCGCTTGGGGCAGATTTTTTTTTGAGAGCTGGATTTTTTTTTTCAAAGGCCATAATAGTGGAAAATTTATTTTAATTTTTTCCATCAAATTTTAATTATTGCTTTAATTTATTGATTATGTGTGTCGTTAATTATGTGTGTAATTCTTTTAAAATTGCATGTTTAACTTAATTTGGATGACATTGACATAAATTTTATTTATTTCTTTAATTAAATGTTATATGTTGCTAAAATTATGTGTGTATTTTGAATACATGATTAGACATAATTATAACAACATAGGGCCCCATTTAATTTTAAATTCCTCAATTTTAATAAAAAAATTCTAAGTGGGAGAGGGAATTAATATGAAATTAAATCCCATGGTCTCCATTATTGGTTGTAGGTAATTTAACATAAAGACGAATATAAATTATATATACGTCACCCATCGTGGTATGTAATTTATGGTGTCTAGAATGTTATAGAAATTACTAGAACAAACTTCTTAAATTAATAAATTTTGAAAGGAATAAATACGGATTTTCTTTATTTCTGATTTGGGGCGATTTTGTCAAAAATGGGTTCATCGAACTTGTAAGGCTGTGGGTTTTAAGCGAGACCGATGTGACTCCTCCATTACCTGGAAATCAAACCATTGATGAATATTGAATTGAAGTATTCTATTCAAGGCAAAATTACGAATATTGGAAGGTATACACGCCACCCATCGTGGCGTACCAAGTTCCATAGATTTCGAATAATTTAAGATTTGATGATGGTATACACTTAGCTATGAAAAATAATATAGTCCACCCCAACGTGACATATTGTTTAGTAATAGGACCGAAGTAACATTTAAATAAAATTAGGTGGTATATATGTCACACATCGTGGCGTACCAGAAGCTTATGGTGTTTATATGTTAGTGCATTAAATTTTAATAATTGTTAGAGGAATCAATAGATCTTAATAATTAATGCACCCTTATTTATGTGATGTTTTTATGCATGATTCTCAGGATAAAATGGGTTTTAATCCATTATTCACCATACTTAAGGATAACAAACTTACCGGACCTAACTATATTGAATGGAAACGAAATTTGGACATTGTGTTGACTGCTGAGGAGTACAAGTTTTGCACTTATGAACCCAAGCCTGAACAGCCTGTTGTTGATGCTCCTGAAGATGAGAAAGAGTATTATAAACGGTGGATTAAGGCTGATGAAATGTCGCGATGTTACATTCTGGCAGCAATATCGGGTGTTTTGCAGCATCAGCATCAGTCTATGGCCACTGCTTCGGATATGCTCTTTAATCTCAAGGAACTTTTTGGAGATCAGAATAGGGCTGCTAGGCAAGTAGCCATAAAGGCTTTAATGAACACTCAGATGGCTGAAGGCACACCTGTAAGGGATCATGTTCTCAAGATGATGTCTCATCTGAATGAGATAGAGATCCTTGGTGCTGAACTTGACGGGGAAACCCAGATTGACATTATCCTTATGAGCTTGTCCAAGAGTTTTGAGCAGTTCCGCTTGAATTACAACATGAACAAGAGGCAGTATAGTCTCGCGGAACTGCTGACAGAACTTCAGGCAGCTGAAGGATTATTTCGGCAGAGTGTTCAAGTGAATGTGGATGAGAAAGGTTCTTCCTCTAAGCCGAAAGGTATTAAGAAGAAGAAAAAGGATCAGACACAGAAAGCTGTGAAGACAGTGGGAGTTTAAGGTGGTGTGAAAAAGCCTAAGGTAAAGTGCTTCAGATGCAAACAGTCAGGTCACTGGAAACAGGATTGTCCTCTTCCTAAGAAGACAAACAATACTGGTATGTCTCTTTCTCTAGTTACAGAAACATTTATAGCGGTTATATCTACGAGCACTTGGTGTGTAGATACAGGAGCCACTGATCATGTTTGTAATTCTACGTAGGGGTTCCAACTATCCAGAATGCTTAGAGATGGTGAGATATACGTGTTCATGGGAGATGCTACGAAAGTAGCAGTAGTTGCAGTAGGAGTTATTCATTTATCTTTTGGTTCTGATAGGATTTTGGTTTTGAATAATTATCTTTATGTACCTTCTTTTAGAAGGAATTTAATTTTGGTTTCTAAACTTGCTTTGGATGGTTATAATGTTTATTTGGATCGTAATGTTTCTATTATGATGAATAAACGAATTATATGTTCTGGTACATTGCAAGACAATTTGTATATAATTAATCCTAGTCAACCTGCACTGCAACTGTAATTTAGGGAATTGAACAACACATCTTCTAACTCTACTAAAAGAAAGGAACCTTCTAGTTTGAACCAAACATATCTTTGGCACTTGAGATTAGGTCATATTAACTTGAGGAGGATTCAAAGACTGGTAGTAGACGGGCCTTTAAGCTCATTGGCAGTGGAGCCATTTCCACTTTGTGAATCCTGCTTGGAAGGTAAAATGACTAATAGGCCTTTCAAGGCAAAAGGGAATAAAGCCAAATAACTGTTAGAATTAGTTCACTCTGATTTATGTGGACCCATGAATATCCAAGCAAGAGGTGGTTATGAATATTTCGTCACTTTTATTGATGATTATTCTAGATATGGGTACGTTTATTTGTTGCACCGTAAGTCTGAGTGTTTTGATAAGTTCAAAGAGTACAAAGCTAAAACGGAGAAGCGACTTAATAAAAGTATCAAGTCACTACGATTAGATCGTGGTGGCGAATACTTGCTTGGAGAATTTAGGGAATATTTATCAGAAAATGGGATAGAATCCCAGTTGACTGCACCAGGCACACCCCAGCAGAACGGTGTAGCAGAGAGAAGGAATCGGACTCTTTTAGAGAGTGTTAGATCGATGATGAGTTATTCGGATTTACCCAAGTCATTTTGGGGACATGCCTTAGAGACAGCAGCTTATCTTTTGAACTTAGTACCTTCTAAGTCGATTCCTAAAACCCCCTTAAAATTGTGGACCGGGGATAAACCGAGTCTAAGACATATTCGAATATGGGGTTGTCCAGCACATGTGCTGAACAAGAACGCGACTAAGTTAGAATCTCATACAGAAGTAAGGTTGTTTGTAGGCTACCCCATGGGAACGAAAGGATGTTTATTTTATAGTCTGAAGAATCGGGATATTGTTAGCACCAATGCAAGATTCTTGGAGGAGGACTATATAATGAATCACAAACCCATGAGTAGTGTCGTTTTAGAGGAACTAGTGGGAGGGACAAATAATACCCATGAAGCTGTAGTACAAGTAGAACAACCACAACATAATGTACAACTTGTCACTAATACCGCACCAGTGCCTCGTCGTAGTAGGAGGGTTGTTCAACAGCATGATAGATTCATGTTTTTGGGAGAGTCTTCAGACTTGGTCCCTGATGAACATGATGATGATCCCCGTACATACGAAGAGGCTGTACAAGACAAAGATGCAGATCTTTGGCAAAAGACGATGGAATCTGATATAGAATCAATGTATTCTAATCAGGTCTGGGAGCTCGTGGAACCACCCAAAGGTATAAAACCTATTGGATGTAAGTGGATCTACAAGAAAAAGAGGGGATTAGATAAAAAGGTAAAAGCCTGGAAAGCAAGACTTGTTGCGAAAGGGTATACTCAGAAAGAAGGTATCGATTATGAGGAAAGCTTTTCACCGGTAGTCATGCTTAAGTCAATCTGTATTCTTTTATCTATAGCAGCTCATCTCGATTATGAGATTTGGAAAATGGATGTCAAGACAGCTTTTCTTAATGGAAGTCTTGAAAAAACCATCTATATGTAGCAACCAAAAGGATTCATTAAGGAAGGCCAAGAGCATCTGGTATGTAAGCTTAAGAGGTCTATTTATGGACTTAAACAAGCTTCTAGAGACTGGAATATTCATTTTGATCAGGCAGTCCAGTCATATAGATTTGATCAAAGTCCAAGCGAATCGTGCGTGTATAAGAGAAGTGAAGGTACTGCAGTGGTTTTTCTAGTACTATATGTAGATGATATTTTACTCATTGGAAACAATGTTGAGATGTTGTCATCAGTAAAGGCATGGTTGTTCAAACAATTTGACATGAAGGACTTAGGTGAAGCGACATACATCCTTGGGATCAAAGTTATAAGGGATCGCAAGAAAAGGATGTTGGCTTTATCTCAAGAGCCCTACATTGATGAAGTATTAGCTCGTTTTAACATGCAGAACTCCAAGAAAGGTTTTTTACCTTTTAAGCATGGAGTTGCTCTATCTAAGAAGCAGTGTCCTTCGACACCTAAGGATATAGAGAGCATGAAAGCAGTTCCTTATGCTTCAGCATGTGGAAGCTTAATGTATGCTATGTTATGTACGAGGCCTGACATCTGCTTTGCTGTAGGCATGGTTAGTAGATATCAGTCGAACCCAGGTCAGGAACATTGGAGTGCAGTAAAAACTATACTCAAGTACCTGAGAAGGACTAAGGAGTATATGTTAATTTACAAGGCCTCAGATCTATTTCCTTTGGGATATACTGATTCAGATTTCCAATCAGATAGGGATAAGAGGAAATCAATGTCGGGATATGTTTTTACTTTGGGAGGTGGAGCCGTTATATGGAGGAGTATAAAGCAGAAATGCATTGCAGACTCCACCATGGAGGCCGAGTACGTGGCGGCCTCTGAGGCTGCCAAGGAGGCTGTATGGTTCAGGAACTTCCTTTTGGACTTAGATGTGGTACCTAATTTGCCTAGGAGCTTGACGGTGTATTGTGATAACACTGGTGCTGTGGCAAATTCAAAGGAACCGCGAGACCACAAAGCAGCTAAACATATTGAACATAAGTATCATCTCATACAAGGAATCGTAAAGCGAGGGGATATAGTTGTGGCTCACATATCATTAGAAGACAACCGAGCAGATCCTTTCACAAAGAGCTTGCCAACCAATATTTTTGATAAGCATGTGGAAGCGATAGGAGTCAGATGGATGGACACATAGATTTTTATGTAATAGTGGATTAAATAAACACTGATGTACACATAGAATATTTTGAGTATAAGTGGGAGATTGTTAGTGTATACTGAAAATATTTATTTGAAGTATGTACATTTATTTCTGGCCAGTTTATTTGAGAATCATTTGAATGTTTACATGTTTTCTAATATTATATATTGTGAACAATCTAGTATCAAATGGGATACAGAATATTAGATTGTTAAATACGGTTATATAATATAATAAGGTTCACAGCACAGGTGGTGTTGGACAATCCACTGGTATGGTTGTAGTATTATTTAGATTAGTTTATATTGACTAATAAATAATAATAGTATACTTTGTGTATATTGAACAGGATCAAATTTAGAATTGTTCCCTTAATACTGATTAAGAAGGAGAACTAAGATTCTATGTTATTACTAATGCTTAGGTTCTTAATCCGGAAATAGTAATTGACACGTGTATATTATTTACATGCTTTAATTTATATATGAAATAATTCTTTTGAATTATATCATTATATTTTGGGTGATGGAATTATATACATGGTGGATATTATTTATTGAAGGAAT
The DNA here is from genome assembly GCF_009905375.1 of Apium graveolens. Lineage (NCBI taxonomy): Eukaryota > Viridiplantae > Streptophyta > Magnoliopsida > Apiales > Apiaceae > Apium > Apium graveolens. The sequence continues at coordinate 47,862,217 of NC_133656.1, forward strand.
CCATGTCCTGATAATATTCGGGTTAATGATGTCCCCTTGAAAGCTCAAAAAGATTTTAATTATGTGAAACCCTACAGGTGGAATTTATTCTGGCATAATTAAATAAAGGTTGAGTGGATGATCAAGGATAAAAGATATTAATTAAATAAATTATCAGCAATTTATTTAATTAATGGACATATGATATTTTAAACATGGGGAATTTAATAAGCAAATAATATTGGAACCGGATTAATTAAATTACGGTATTAGGAAAGGTAGTGCAAATATTAATTCTTTAGTGGATTGAATTAATATTTAATTACATTGGGCTAGGCTCAAGATGTAATTAGAAGGCCCAACCTAATTATCCATGGTCCCTATTGTAGCCTATATATATTCTTATTCTCTTCTTGCTTGGAATTGTGTGAAAACATATTGTAGCCACCATGGAGCAAGAAGAGAGGATAACTTGAGAAGACGGAGGCCACACTTCGCTCAAGGGAATTTGGGAATACAATAGAAGAGCGTGGAATCAACCATTAACAAGGTAATCCTCTTTTCGTAATCTTTATCGTAAAACGTAGTAACACCCTAAGTTCGTGGTTCCCAACACGTGATAACATGGATGATTATGGTAAATACCTTATGCGTTAAAGTATTAAAAGATGTGAGAGAAACTTAATTGTTTATCTCTCAAGGTTTTGTTGATGAGATGAATTACTCTGTTGAATTGATAAGATTATGATTAAAGGACTAGCAAGTCAAGAACGTGTAATTGTTACATAAGTGAATACCAATGATGTAATTGAGATTTCTGGCAATAAGTCGTGAAGAATTAATATCATTTGAGACAAGAGGACTTGACATTATTCTAAGGAATGGATTAACTATGGAAGCATGATGCCCAGAAAAAACCGTCGTGATGAAGAGATAGTCCTGAAGATGTTAAATGAGAATATGATGAGGTATAAAGGAAAAAGGAGGGTTAAGAATTTGTTAACGATGATTATGATGATCAAGATGTGAGCATTATGGTGATTATGAGATAAATAAAAGTCAGAAGCAAACAAAAATTTGAAGATTTTATAGCAATTAAGGAGTTATCAATATTTCCACCTGATAAAGAAATGAAGCTCGTGATTGACGTAGCACCTGAGACGAAGCCAGTGACCAAGGCCTTACACAAAATGGCACCAGTTAAAATGAGGAAGTTAGCAAAGCAGATGCAAGAGATGCTAGAAGAAGAAGCGATTAAACCTAGTGAATTCCATGGGGAACAATGATACTAATTGTTAATAAGAAAATGGAAGTATGAGATTATGCGTCGATTAGAGAAAACTCAACAAGTTTACTATCAAGAGTAAGTATTCGTTACTTCGAATTAATGATTTATTTGATCAGATGAAAGAAGCAGAGTATTTTCTAAGATATGGATGTTATCAATTGGAGATTGAATCTATGGACATATCAAGGATAATTTTCAAAACTAAGTATTGCTGCTGTAAAATTCAAGTATTGCCATTTGGATTAACCGATATACTAGTAATATTTAAACTTGATAAATAGAATCTTGAAGGAAGATCCGAATAGGTTGTATTTACGTTGCTTAAAGTCAAAGAAGGACCATGCGAGTATTTAATGATAGCTGGGAAGTCAAAGAAGAAAGAAGTTGTATAAGGAATTTGCAAGGTGAAAGTTTTGATGGTAGAAAGCATAAATAGTCAGTGAGGAGGAGACCAAAGGAGATCCAGTAGAAATTAAAGTTACTATGAATAAAGAAAGACCAAAAGCATCAACGAAGGTAAGAAATTTTACCATGGACCGATTGTTATTGAAAATTTGTGCAAGATTTCTGGAAAGTTGCAATACCTTTGACGAAGCTAACCAGGAAAAGCAAGAAGTTATATAAAATTGAGAAGGGTGAAGAAAGTTTTGCGGAGCTAAAGTAAAGAATGGTTACAACACCTATCACTTTGAAAGTATCAAAGAAATTTGGTAGTTATAGTGATACCTCTCATAAGGGAATAGGAGGTGTGTTAATGCAGTACAATAAAGTTATTGTATATGCATCCGGACAACTAAAACCTTATGAGCAGGAGTATCCTACTCATAATTTGCGACTAGCAGTAATAATAGTCGCTTTGAAGGATTGGGAAACATGATATGTATGGAGAAAAGTGTAAGATCTATATGGACCATAAGAGTTTGAAGTATGTAATCACGAGGAAAAGCGAATGTAGTGGCAAGCGATAAGCAAAAAGGAGAGAACGAACATAGAGACTGCACCAGAGGAATTAATTATAGAACTCTGGAAGTTAGAATTGGAAGCTAAAGTTCACAATCCAAAAGGAACAAAGATGGATAGTATAACCTTTCAGTTAAAGTTGTGAAGGGAAAGATAAGATGTCAAGAGAAGATAATGGATCACAATGTTAGTAGTTAATAAAAGGAAATTTATGCGCCCAGAAGGACGATCACAATATCCACAGGTTTTCTTCCAGCACTTGGATGCTATAAGTAGAAGGATTAAGAAATGAGATCCCACAGGGAATTCATAATATAAAATATTTAATTCACTAAAGAAATGTCAAGATATACGGAAATTTAAAGAAAAATAGTGATAACCAGGTATAAGAAGGAAATTTCAAGATGGATTAGGAATTGTGGACATGTCAAAGGGTCAAGGCAAAATATTAGAGGCCTAGTAGATAAGGCAGACCCAGGAAGTAATTCTACAAGAAACAAATCGTGAAATGTACCAGTGATGTTAAGGGAGAAAAGGAATGACATTATGAGGGTATGTACCGATTATCGGGAGTCTATCAAAACAACAAATAAGAATAAGTGACCCCTATAAAGAATTGATTACTTATGAGACCTAATTCAAGAAGTGTGTTATGCCTCGAGGATTAACTTAAGATCCGACCTGAGAACATAACAAAGATTATGATCAATATGAGTTAAGAGCATGGCAAGATCTTGTGATATTATGTGAAATAATAAGCGTATCAGTTGGCTATAAGGAATTAAGGAACATGTTGTAAAAGGAGCTCAGATAAGCAAATTGTATTTATTGATAACATCTTCAGCTATTCAGAGAATAAGATAGTCGGTATGAAATGCCCAAGGATATTTTTTACCAAATATTAGAAGGGAAGCAACTATACGTTAAGTCTTCAAGTATGAAATTTTGACCGAGGTTAACAAAGGATTCTGATTAATCCGTTGACGACTACCTAAACAAAGTATGCCTTATACAGAAAGAAAGGATTGGATGTAATTAAGACCGCCAAGGAGTTAATAAACAAATTAGAAAGGGTAGAATCTGAAGTTCAAATACAAAAAAAAGTAATAATACGTGAATATATGAGATTACTTTTCAGCCCTAACTGATGAAAAAGAGTAAGAGATGTTTAAATGTTTGCAAACTAAGTTGAAAACGAGCATCGCCTATCACCCCTAAACGGAGAGTCCAAGTACGGAAGTGATTGAGGAAATGCAAGATATGTTGAGAGGTTGAGTTTTTAGGAAACACTGGAATGATCATTTATCAGCAATGTCAGCTTTGGAATACCACTTTACCAAGCTTCATGTGAATGCAAGTGTAGGTCCCCATTTTTATTAAAATAAAGTGGGAAGGAGAAAGTTGTCAAATTCTAAGTTAATTCAGCACACCAAAAGCGTAGTAATATTGATCGAAGCAGCTCGAAGTAGACAAAGAAAGAAGGCAAAATTGTATCGATAGAGAGTATGAATATAGAAATAGGACACGTAGTATTAGTAAAAGTTTCACCTTGAAAGAGACTGGATAAGTCTAAGTAGAAGGGACAAGTTAAGTCCTAAAATTAGTGAACCATTCGAGGTATTGATAAATATAGATAAAGTTGTTCATGAGTTGATATGACCGTCACACCAGAGTGTACACATAATGTGTTTTGCTTGTCAATGTTAAAGCGATAAGTATTTGATTTGAATTAAGTGATTGATCAGGAGCCAATAGGGCTCTTGTCCAAGTTTGTTTTGCATATAGTGATCAATCCAAATTCTTTATCGTTAAAGGCAAGTCATTGAAAATGAGTATGTATCTATAGTAAGTACGTTTGAAATCCTCCGGTAGAAGAGTCTACTTGGAAACTAGAGTCAGATATGCTTGACAAATATCCTCACTTGTGTAATTAGACCAGATTCTGAGGACATAATCTTTTTAAGGGGGGAAGGATATAACGACTCGTGTATTTTTTTTTTGAATTATTTAAATATGTGAATATGGGAATTATTAAATAAATAAAATATGTGTATTGGTTTTGAACGCTATGTGTTGTTTAATTAGTAGATGTATGTGATTTATGGTGTACCGGATTGTCCGCGCGATTAATTATGGGGTCGTATTGAATTGTTTTCACTTTCAAAAGTGGATTTAGTGCAAATTTATTTGCATAAATATTTGGGATGTCTCTAAAATTATTTTTATGGTTTTATAATTACAATAATTATTTTTAGGATTTTATAAAATTGAGAAATCAATATTTTATTAATTATTTATCTTTAAATGATTTTCTGATTATGTTTATTTGTAAAATCTATATTTAATTCCAGAATTCTTCAAAAATTATGAAACTCATATTTATTTAAGTTTGGAATATTCCGAGAATTTTGAAATTATTTTGGTAATTTTGGGATTAATTTTACCCGCGCGTTGTTTCATTTTATTGATAAAAGCGGGTATAAGTGGCATTTCAAAAATTGTGTTAAAATTAGGAAAATTACGTTTTTATAAATTTTGGGATATTTCTAACATTTTAAGACTGTTTCTGTAATTTTTTGAATTTGTTTTAAGTGCAACTCGGTTTGTTAATTGTGAAATCCGGGTATAAAGCGCGACTCAAGAATTTATTAAAAATCATAAAAAAATTATTTTTATTAATTTTGAATTATTCCGAGAAATTTTGAAACTATTTCTGTAATTTTTTTCGAATTATTCTACCCGCACATTTGTCCACTAAAAAATAAAAGCAGGGCGCAACTGGACTGCAAGGGAGTTCATATCATTGCTACGTGTTTACTTTTTAGAACGGTGTTTGCCACGTGGCCTATTGTTATTATTGTGTAAAAAGAAATAAATGATAATAAGTAAATATAGAAACACCGCAACACCCCTTCCTCGGTTTTATTCTTTCATCTTCTCCGTTCTCTGTGTATTCCTCTCTCTCGAAGTAATCACTCTCAATCTCTTTCTCTCACATTTCCCTATCCCCATATCTGTTTCCCGATTATGTGGTTCCGCCGCCGCCGCCGGTCAGTTCGGTAAGGCTGGTGTCCGGTTGGTTCTGTTTGGTAGTTCCGTTTTCTTTGCTTGATTGTATATGTATGTATATATACATGCTATTATAGTTGGGTGTTGTCTGTATTGGGTCGCATGTATTCCTCAGTCGCCGTATTTGCTTTGTTGTTTTTCCACCATTCGCCGGTTTTCGGCGAGATGGCGGTGATGTGCGTGTACCCACGCGTGGCTGTCATTTTCTTCTATTGCTGCTGTGTTCGTGTTGATTGAATGATTCGATTCTATTCAAATTATTTTCTGCATATACTCAAATGAAATTTTATTGATTTTCGAATATTCATTTTAATAATTTGAGATTTAATTGGTGAAATTTGTGTTGGAAACCCGACTATTATTGGGTTCCCGCAAATTTTACCGCCGTCAATGATGAATTCCGATGAGTTGACGGTGGACGGTGATGAATTTATTTTGAGTCCTAATTTTCATAAAATAAATCAATTGATTCGTGAAATTATTTTTGAAACGAGAATTTAATTTTACATTAGGTCGAGTACGTAATTTAGTTGACGATTTATGATTGGATTGATTGTTGGGTTAAACTGATGATTGGGATTGTGGTTATTGTGAATTGGATTGTCGTTATTGAATTGACGTCGAGGGATGTTTCGACGGGTAGTCCAATAAACAAAGGGGACGCTGTCCGATTTCCGGAAAATCGAACTATGGAAATACGGAAGCGCATCCGAGGATTATCGGGACGTCGAGCGAGTATAAGTAATTACCTAGACGTATGTTTTATACAGAACCTGATTGTATGTTGTGTTGTATGTTTTGTCCAAAACACAGTAACCCTAATTTCGTAAAATGACGAGTATACGTATTTTCTTAAAACGAACACTGGATCGATTTCGAGAATGTGAACCCTAATTGTTGTCTGTGTTATTCTAATATAAATAATTACGAGTCGGGTTTGAATATCGTTGGGTAAGAATTAGTATAGAGGATATGTCAAACATACCTAGACGTCTAACGTAGGGTATTTCGACCCTGTAGGTTATAGTCGGGAACACTGAAAGTAGATGATGAACTAAAGATAACCTAGCAATCAGTCGACGAGCTCAGTAGAGTTTCAACAGAAAAACCTGAGTGTCGAAGTCGAATCCAATGGGATCTAGTGGTTGGACGTTAAAGCCTGAGCGGCAGAGTCGGCTCAGAATTTATCATTAATAATTGTAAAGCCTGTAAGGCAAGTATTTCTGAACTTTTCTCCCAGATCTATTACCAATGTTTTCGAACTATTTCATAACATGTCGCTATTATTAAACATAACTCATGTTTTATAATGCAAGTGCTTTAAACTGTTTAACCTTGTACCCTGATTTTCTTGATTTTGAGCCATAAGCATTACTCTTTGTAAACCATCCTTTGTTGATCCTCAGACACCAAACCACACAGATATGATACTACTCCCCAAATGTATAACTACCAAACACCAATTAATGGAACAAAATTGTTTGAAAACCAGAAACTTTTATACTCCAACCATTCTTTATAATATAAAAGAACTATACCTTGAAAAAAATCATTACTGGTCGAATACCTGATCCTTTACAAGCTGGAAACTGGTTCTTATACATACCTTGATATACCCTTGAGATATCCATGAGTTTCTTTACGCTTTTATTCAAGTGCTTAACCATCATTCATTATGATCTTGTTTATCGAATTATATTGTTTATCATATTGAACTGCTTTAGAATTGGATAGTTTTTTTTATATATGTGGACCAGATTCATGGTCATACCATATCTATGGTCAATTTAGGCCAATGTGTGCCTTGGATCCAGTAGTAAGAGCAGTGTTGTGTGCTTTGCTCGGGGTTAGTGCGTGACTGATCAGCAACCTAACCTTGGTTTTCAAACTTAAAATGAATATCCAATTCTAATGATTGTCTAGCAATAAACTTGATTCCTCTAAATCATCTTGTTTAATCATTGATTAACCCCAATTATTGTCATTGTGACTTGCTGAGCTAATTAGCTCACTCTTGCGAATCGTTTTATGTATTCTACAGTTAAGAAGGATACGGTTGATAGCAAAAGTGTCCCAATTCAATGCACGAGCTAGGATTCCAGATTGAGTTGGATCGAGCTAGCAGGAGCTTATTGCGGTAGTGAGATAGTAAGATTGTAAGAATAATTTTATTATCAGTTGTAAGTTAAGTTAGTTGGGATTTGGTACGATGTAATAAAAGTTAAGGTTGTGGCTTATTTTCATACTTTAACCTCTTGTGATCCGTGGTTATGTAAAGAAGGGTCATTGCAAATAATATATCTTATACAAGTTTATATATTGTATATGTGTTGTGAACCCCAAACTTCTGACCCGGGTTTGGAGGGCGCCACAATCATCGTATGCGGTGGCTCCAACGAGTGTCATATTCTTCCAATTGGAATTGTGATGCAATACCGTAACCCAAGCCTAGGTGCTAGGTTTACTATTAAGGTATTCGCATGTTAATAAAATCCACTAAAGGATTGTTTTCGTAAAAGGTGTGTATCACCAAGGGAAACTATTTTCGAATAAAACGTAATTATCATATATGATGTTTTACGTAAGTTTATCATACAGTCATTTTCATACGGTACATTATTATGCTGGGCATTATAGCTCACACTTGTTTTCTTAAATTGACACAACACAATAGTGAATCAAGATGCCTACCTTGAGAACCACAGCTAGGAAACGGGTAGGAAATGGCCAGCTGTTCCATAGGTTGTTTGGCGTTGTACCGCATATAGTCCGAATAAGCTGGATTGGTTTTTAGTTGTTTTTAGTTCGACTTATTTATAAGTATGACTTATGTAAGGTAAAAAAAAAAGAAACGTATATTTGGCCGACGGACTAGCCTTACTTAAAGGTTATTCCCCGGTAAGACTTAATTACTTTTGGGTTGTAATAATTATCACTTTGTGGTTTGATCTACTCTAGTAATGAATGGTTCGTTTCCAAGACAATAACCTGTAAGTGTGTGTGTGTGATAAGTGTGGGGTCATAAAGTGTGAGTAATTATATATTGTGATGTGAGGTATGTGGTTTACAGTGGTTTAGATGGCGTGGCCTCCGATATCCCTGACCCCGGATTTTGGGGCGCCAAAATCTTGAAGCAAAGTATGAAGCTCTTCTGAAGAAACAGCAAAGCAAAGCTTATATTGCAGAAGGTGAAAGTTGGGATGACTCTGAAAATGATGAAGATGAAGAACTTGGAAACAATTCACTCATGGCCTTGGAGCAAGTCGAATCATCCTCATCTAAATCACAGGTACCAACTCTTACCTCCACTAATTTAAATGTGAATCAATATAAGGAAACTGTTGAAAAGATGAGCACAGAAATGTTTTACATTCATACAAGCATGGTTTTTGCTAATAAAGAAGTTAGCAGATTAACAAAGTTAAATGAGAAGCTTGAAAGTGAAAATCAAGCAGCTGAATTATTGATAGTGGAGCTTGAAGCATTGAAACAAGAAAATGGTTATCTGAAAAACAAGCTCAAGTGTGCAAATGAGATTGAGGTTGTGTTAAGGGAAAAACTGGAGAAAAATGAAGTAAAGTTAAGGTCCTTAAAGAAAGCATCTGAATTGGTTGGTCAGTACCATGAGAAAAACAAACCATGTGCAAACATTGTTATTGGTCTTGATTATGATGCCCTTAATAGCAAAAAGAAAAACACTGGTGACAGAAGAAAAGCAACAAAGGGTGAAAATGTTCCAGCAATGCTGAAAAATGTTGGGTCACCTATGTTTAAGACTTGTGAAGTAAACTTCAGTGAAGAAGAATTGATCATCAAGTAAGAAATTGAAAATGAGGACAATGAAAAGAAAAATACAAGCTCAATTCAATCTTTTAAGGGTGAAGAAAATCTTATGGACAATCAAAGTACCAAGACTCCTGTCAAAGAAACCAAGACTGAAGATGCAAGAAATAAGAAGAAAAATAATAATGGGAGAAAGGGGATAACCAAAAGCAATAATTTGCCCTATGTTGCAAATGTTCCTGGCAATAAGTGTGGAAAATGTGGCTCTGCAAATCGTCTAACTCACCTTTGTAAAAAGGGTGTTAGTAAGCCAACAGAAGGAACATGCAAATACAATTAAAGACGACTCTGAATATGTGGGAAAATTTGACTCAAAGGTTTTTAAAGCAATATTTCTGGGATATTCACTGGAAAGAACAGCCTACAAAGTCTATGTGATTGATTAAAAGAAGATTATGGAAAGCACAGATGTGACCTTTGATGATGACAAATGTCAAGGGTTGGAATGCCTTGATGATAATGAAGCTGAAGCACTTGCATTTGAAAACCTCAACATTGATAGTGATTCTGATGGAGAAGATGAAGTTAATGCACAAAAAATGATGAATGAAGAGTCTACTGAACAGGAAAATCATGGGAATGGAAGCTCATCTCAAACACCTGAATTTGATGGCATAAACTCAGGTGGAGAAAGAGAGGAAGGATCTACCAGTCATACCAATAATGGAGAAAATGATGAAGGCAGAAGTCAACAAACTCACACAAGGAAGTGGGATATAAGTCACTCCAGAGAAGCAATTATTGGTGATCCTACTGCTGGTGTGAAGACTAGAAGTGCAACAACTAATGAGTTCCTACATGCATGTTTTCCGTCTCAAGTAGAGCCTAAAAAAATTGATGAAGCTCTGCTGGATCCAGACTGGATATTTGCCATGCAGGAAGAGCTGAATCAGTTTGAAAGAAGCAAAGTCTGGGAGTTAGTTCCTGCACCAAAGAACAGAAGCATTATTGGAATAAAATGGGTGTTCAGGAACAAAATAGATGAAAATGGTATAGTAACCAGAAACACAGCAAGGTTGGTTGCAAAAGGCTACTCACAAGAAGAAGGGATTGATTATGTTGAAACTTTTTCTCCTGTTGTAAGATTGAAGCTACAAGAATTTTTCTAACATTTGCTGCACATTGAAATTTCAAGTGTATCAAATGGATTCCAAAAGTGCCTTTCTGAATGGTGAGCTAGAAGAAGAAGTTTATGTGCAACAGCCTCCTGGCTTTGAGGATCCAATATTCCCAAATTTTGTGTATAACTTACTCAAGGCTCTTTATGGACTAAAACATGCACCTAGAGCTTGGTATAACACACTGTCAGATTTCCTATTGAAGCATGGTTTTACTAAAGGAACCATAGACAAGACTCTCTTCTACAAGAAACATGATGAAGACATGATCCTAGTTCAGATCTATGTGGATGATATCATCTTTGATTCTACTAATAAGAAGTTATGCCAAAGATTCTCCAAGCTTATGCAAAGTGAATATGAAATGTGTATGATGGGGGAACTAAGTTACTTCCTTGGACTTCAAGACAGCCAAAAAAGTGATGGTATCTTCATCAACCAAACTAAATATGTCAAGGATCTTTTGAAAAAGTTTAGAATAATTGATTTTTCACCTGCATCTACACCTATGTCTACTGCAACAAAGTTGGATGAAGATAAAAAGGGAAAGAGTGTAGATATCTCAAGCTACAGAGGGATGATTGGATCATTGCTTTACTTAATAGCAAGTAGACCAGACATCTTATTTACAATATATCTATGTGCAAGATTTCAAGCCAATCCAAAAGAATCACATTTGATGGCTGTAAAGAGGATTTTTAAATATTTGAAGGGAACTCCAAGCTTGGGATTATGGTATCTTAAGGGAAGTGGTTTTGAAGCTGTTGGATACACAGATGCAGATTTTGCTGGATGCAGGGTTGACAGAAAGAGTACCAGTGGAAGCTGTCAATTTCTTGGACAAAGACTTGTATCTTGGTACAGCAAGAAACAACAATTTATATCAACTTCTACATCTGAAGCTTAATACATAGCTACAGGAAGTTATTGTGCTTAAGTGCTTTGGATTAGAAATCAGCTAATGGATTATGGCCTAGTGTTACACAAAATTCCTATCATGTTTGACAATACTGGTGTTATGTCTATAGTAGCTAATCCAGTTAATCATTCTAGGACAAAGCATATTGATGTGTGGTACCATTTTATTAGAGAACATGCTACAAATGGTATCATTGAGCTCATTTTTGTACCAACAGAAAAATAACTAGCTGACATTTTTACTAAACCTTTGGATGAAGCAACTTTCACTAGACTTGTAAGTGAAATTGGAATGCTCAATTCTTCATCCTAAGGTAAGAACTCAGCTAATATTTTACAGCAGATTAATCTCTAGTAAATCAAAATTAATTTGATTAGATTGGAAATTAAATGAAATATGAATTATAAATATTTTAGAAATCTCTGCATATTTGTTTTTCAAATTCATCTAACTTGGAATTTTTCAAATTTTGAGTAAACTGCTTAGTCGTTAGTTTACATCCTTAATATGTAAAATTAATCAAGGCAGAATTATAATAACCAAAAGTATCTAGAGAATTGAGTTCTCGATAAGTATAAATTGACTTCTCGACAAGTCATTTTAGGACTTCTCGAGTGAGTCCTCGATAAGTCAACTTACTGACTTCTCGAGTGACTTCTCGATAGGTTTAAAATGACTTATCGATAAGTCCTTATGGAGTTCTCTAATAATGTTCATTCACAGAGTTCTCTTCAAGTACAATTCTTGACTTATCAATAACTCAGAACTGAGATAATTTAAATTGATAAATTATTTTGGTAAATTACTTTTGGAAAATTTATTCTAATTTTATTTTGAATTTATTCAAATAAAAGTTAGTATTAATTCAGTCCTTTTTGGACAAATTGGGCATTTATCTGACATTTCGATAAGTTGTTTTTGAGTTCTCTGTAAGAGTAATTTAAAATGACTTCTTGATATGTACTTCACTTCTCTAAATGACTTCACGATAGACAACTCCAAATGTCTATTTTTGAGTTCTCGATAAGTCATCTACTTTTACTATAAATACCCAGACTTCTCGATTATTTTAACTTGGAATTTCTCAAAATTCTAAGTAAACTGAATATATATTAATTCATATTCTCACTATATGAAGTTAATAAATAGCAGATCAAAAGAAGCAAAAAGTATGAAAAACTGACATAATTTAATTCATAAATTATGTTCAGCGAAATACTTTTGACATACCTTGTCTATAATTACTCTGACTTATTGACATATTTACATGCTTAATTTTTTTTAAATATGTTGATCTAATTTAAGTAGACCAGTGCTTTATATCTGATGTTTTGAGATAGCTGTTAATGTTTAAATTATTTGACTATATGCTGATAGGAGTAGTTACTTTTATGTAGGGAGTACTTGTTTATTTGCATGGGGAACAGTTATTCTAAATAGTGAACTAATATCCTTGATTACTTGCATGGGGAATAGTAACTAGTCATTTCTAACTATCAAATATGCTTATGTGATTATTACTCTTATTATCCGGGCAACTCAAGAGTCTATTGGTTTCTATCTTTGCTCCCTCTCTAAATTAAAACACCTCACTCTTTATCATTCATCACTCTCCTATTCTCAACGAACATATAATTTCAAACTCACCTCCTGTTCATCTCTCTCTCACTCAAATGGATGCCCCAGTCTTTTACAGACTTATTCATGGAGCTTACCAGCCTGTCCATCACCTAGATGAAGACCAAATTTACTTTGATCCCTTCGGACTTCATGTCCGTCTCAGGGGGTTGTTTGCAGCCCCTTTGATATTCCAAGAGAGATCTTTGATGAACTCTCATGGGATGATCAACTCAGTATCCTTTTCTTTGAGATGGAAGTCTCTCTTGAGCAGGAGAGACATGCAAGAATAGCTGAGCAGCAACGCCTTGCTGCTTTGGAGTTGCAGGAGAGAATCATTTCTCTTGTACACTCCATGTTCAGAGCTTACCAGCACATGGAAAGGAGGTTGGAGGCAGAGAAGAAGAAGTCCACACTAGAGTAGTTAGGATTAGGATTTACTTGTTGAAATCTATGTCTTAATGTACCATGTTTCCATTATTAATGAAAATTCAAATTCTTCTCTAGCATTCTCTTATTTGTGTAATGATTACTATGTGCTTATATCTGTATTGAATATTGTCTTTTCTACAATAATGCTTGCAACTAAAATATCTTGCAATGTATTCGTCTAATGGAACTCCAAAAAGATACATTTGTTCAATGCATTGCAGGTACAACACAATCTACTCAGACAATAACAGGGAATTCAGATAATCAATCCACAGGTATTAGTGCTAAAACTGCAGCTAAAACATTTTAAAACCAAACTGCAGTTCACCCAGGCACAGCAACACAAACACAAACTCAAACACAATCCTACTCAGGTTACTCTCAAAAGGAACCTATTTTACATAAGGATAGAATCCCGAAAATGTTCTTCAGTTGTTTTGTTGTTTGAGAAAAGAAACATTGTATCACTAACATGAAAAACTCATCAGATTTTCATGAATATCACTAATGCACTTTCATGTGCAAAACAGTCTTAACAGACTAATAGGTTTGAGGGTAGTACTCCTGAGGGGGAGCTATCTAAATCCTCTCCAATTCAATTGGAGGTTCCTCAAGAAGGAATAACTCCCCTCACAACTCTAGTGATAGCTGCCTTAGCAGTCAAAGATAGAAGTACAATTGCCTATGATAATGTTATAAGAAAGGCAAGCATAGCACATTCAAGTGCCAGTATGTTGCAAGACATACAAGGGTTTGAGGCTGGTGCACATGATAGTAACCCAGTCAAATCCCCTCCAATTCAATTAAAGGTTCCCACTATAAGTGGAGGACAACACATTGTCATAACCACAGAGCAATCTGTGAGTCAAACTGTGACCCTAGTAACAGATGTTTATGAACTCACTCTTCTGATGAAATGAGTATAATTAGACCTATATGGATTTCCCCTAATCATGTGATCACAGATAAACTCTTCTCAGCCACCTCTTATTTCTGTAGGTCAAACAACATTTGAGCCTTTCATGTGAGAATAAGAGAAAAGATTGAGAGAAAAATAGAGAATAAGAGAGGCAGGATCCATCCTGGAAAAAGGAGAGGTAGATGAGTGTATGGATTTAGTAATTCTTGTGAGGGAACTCTGACTCTCAAAAGTTATGAGACTAGTGCAGTGAGAAGTAGTGAGACTACTTATTCAAAAGAACAGAGAGCTTATGACTTTTATCACTAACAGACTTTTTCTACATATCTAAGTGAAATTTATATTCTATTTGATAAACTCATCACCATAAATCTCACTTAAGCTTGAAGCTGAAGACAGTGTTCCAAATGGACAATGAAAACAGCTTAAACAATGTGCATCTAGCTGGATCCTTCTTCCTGGACATAATGTCAAAATGTGGAGAAGATATATCTAAATGCCAAAACAACTAATGGATGTTGAATAAATCTAAATGCAACTCATCAAAAGAAGACCAGATGGGAAGATTGGTTTCTGCATTTTGTTAAAGTTTTGACATCATCAATCAGAACTTGTGCATAATTTCATAATAAACAAGTTTGGGGAGATTGTAATATATAATAGATGATGTCAAAGATTACTGGAGCTCACAATGTCATTAGCATCTCTGATCATAGTATGGAGCAAATCAAATGGACATATGATCTGAGTAGAAGATAGATGAAAAGTTATCTTCAGTAATCAATTAAGCTTGGGGTCAATCCTAAGTAAGTTGTATTATTATCTGAATTTGTATTTTGTACTTGTAACAGTTAAAGTCTGTAAAAATTCAAAGGAGCAGACTCGAGTCTTTTTCCTAGAACGGTATCAAGCCTAAGGATTTTATCTAGAAGAAGATCAAGAAGATATTGCCTCAGAAGAATTTTGAAGAAGCATGGAGTTGAATAAATCTGTTTAGAGAAAAATGTTCTAAGTCAAGATCTCTACAAGTCACAGATTTAATGATACAGAGAAGTCATTCGAGAACTCCAGAATGGCTTATTGAGAAGTCATTCAAACTTCAGAGAGTACCGACGGATGAGTAGTGTCTACTCGATGGATGAGCAGTGTCTACTCGATGGTTGTGCAGTGTTTACTCGATGGATGAGCAATGTCTACTCGATGGATGAGCAATGTCTACTCGATGGATAAGCAACCACTACTCGACGGATAAGCAATATCCACCGGGAGTAGAGAAGTGAGGAAAACTACTCGAGAACTCAAGAAGATATCGACAAGCAAATTGAAGAACTGTAGGTTGGAGATATCGACAAGTCATTCCTTCACTAGAGAACTTAGAGTTATCGACACGTCTACATTTATTCGAGAACTTAGAGATATCTACAAGTCAAAGTAAAGATATGAAGACTATAAATCTCAACAAGCCGAAGACCTCTACAAGCCAAACTCATTACAGAGTGCTAGAGATCTCGATAAGCCTATGTACTTATCGAGATGTCAAGTGTTCAATTAAATCAAACTGGAGATCTCAAAGTACAGTCTCAAAGTATAAAATTGGAGATCAGTTCAATATCCAAGATAAATAATCAACAAACAATCCAACAGCTGGATTGACAAGTCTATAAAAAGCAGCTTAAAGAGTGTGCAAGATCAATGGAAAAGATTAACTGACAGAGGAAGATTAAAGTAAACACGGGATGCCAAAGATATGCTAAGCCAGAAATGGAAGATTTGCTTTTCTATAAATAGAAATGACAAGTGACATTTTAGAAAAGTTAATAACATGCTTATTATCCATTGTGTAAACCAGCAGTTAACTCATATATAAAGTTAGAACTGGTCCTCTAGTTAGTAGTAACAATTTAAGTTAAAATTCTTGTAACACTCTCGAGAAGAAGTTGAGCTCTTTAAATTCAAAGAGCTTAGAAATTTTGTAGCAAAACATCTTAATTTTTAATACAAAAATTAAGTAAGTTTTGAAGATCTGTGTTCTTTATTTTCTGCAAGCTCATATTCTGCATGAACACTTTTCTATACAAGATTTAATTTACTTTGTTTAACCATTAACTTTGAAGAAAAGCCTAAAATCAGAAAAACACATTCACCCCCCCCCCCTCTGTGTGTGATTGATTACCTAACACAGTATGATACGAGAAAAGTTAGGAATACTTGCCTTGATAAGCTTTAACCACTACTACTGGTTGACTTTGGTTCGACTTGAACGTTCGGCTTTATCGTCGAACCACTAGCTTATTTTGGATACAATTCTATCCTTCATATCCTTCGATTGGAATCTGGCCGAGCTCGACGCCTAACTACTAGATCATTCTTAGTCCGATGTCAATCCTCGGGTCTTCCGACTAAGACCTACAGGGTTTAAAATACCCTAATTTAGATAATCGTTTAGGCCTAACACACCCTTATTATCAAATCTACTCATTCGATATGAAGTCCCGAATCATATTTATATGTATTTTTGAAATACACATAGCAATTATGGTTTATATCTTCGAAACTCGGTTTGGTATTTATTTTCTAAAAGTACGTATACTCGTTGTTTTGGAAATAGTAAGGTAATTGATCATTTATAAAATATCTTGTCTTAGCACGTAATTAGGTTTCGTAAAATTCAATTATATATCCTTGTTTGACGTCTCCGATAATTATAGGCTACGTTCCCGTAATTTCGGAATTAATTTCCCGAAAATCGGGGAGCGTATCCTTTGTTTATCGGCCTACCGTCGAACAATTCGACGTCACTCACAATCAACAACAACCGCAATCATCCACAATTTTGCCAATCCCAATCACCGATAAAATTCAGTTATTTATTATTATTATTCGCATTTTTATATTTCTTTATTCGTAGGACTCATATTATATCATCACAGTCCACCGTCGGCTACCCGAGGCTCATCGCCGACGGCGGTAAAATTCGCGGGTACCCGAATAAATTCGGGTTTCTAACGTAAATCCTACCAATTAATTGTTAATAAATCCCACATGAAATAAATTTATTTCACGAAATTGCTCAATTATTTTATGCAGAAATTAAAATAAAACTCAATTGGTAAAATTCCCAATTCAGCCAAGAACACACGCGCAACACGCGCAAGAACAATCGGAAAATCAGTACAACAGCAGCTGGAAGCAAGTACAGGCGGCTGAAAATACCAAGCCACAACAGTCTCACGTGCATACGCGCTGCCACAGCCACCACTCCTCTCCGAAATTCTGAGAGGCAGCAACTAACACAACCAATAAACACACACACACAAAGAACACACACACACACATCATATACACATACACAATACACACTTATATACGCACACGTATATATATAAACAACGGAATTAACATCTGAAAAAGGCACTTGAACCCACCGGAGATATGGCCGGAAAAAGAACAGGGACGGCGGGGAAAGATGGCGGAAACAGGGGAAAAAGAGAATAAAAAGAGAATAAAAAGAAAGAAAATAGAGGAATCGGGTGAATTGGGAAGAAGAGAAGAGAGAGACAAGTGGGAGAGCGGAGTGAGAGAGATCGATGAGGGAGAAGGGTGAGCAGGAGAGAGAGAAGAAAGAGTAGGATCCCTATTCCCACTAGTATTATGAATGCTTAATTTTTCATGTAGGGGGTTGAATAAATTAGATAAACTAGTGGGAGCCACTTATGAATAAAGACCCGATTCATATAGTGTTTTGAAATGAAATCGAATATTTGCTAAGTGTTGTTATGTGTTTATCATTTACAGATTTACAATATACATTATGTCTTCTGCACTATCACTCAGGAGCATACTAGATGCTCAGAAATTGACTGGTCCTAATTATGCTGACTGGCTTCGAAACTTGAGAATTGTTCTCAGGATTGAGAAGCTGGAATACGTGATTGACTCACCTAAGCCTACTGAACCTGCTAGTGATGCACATAATGATGAATATGTTGTGTATCGTAAGTGGATAGATGATGCAAATGTTGCTCAATGCATCATGCTAGCTTCCATGAACATTGAGCTACAGAAGCAACATGAGCATATGGATGCTGACACTATCCTCATGCATCTACAAGAGTTGTATGATGTGGCAGGGAGGACAGCTCGATATGAGATATCGAAGGAGTTGTTCGGTTGTAGGATGTCTGAGGGATCATCTGTGAATGACCATGTACTTAAGATGATCAATTTGATTGAACGTCTTGGACAACTTGGTTTTGCCATGGATGGGGAGCTGAGCCAAAACTTGGTCTTGCAATCGCTTCCGAGTTCGTTCTCGCAGTTTGTTGTGAACTTTCACATGAATAAGTTGGATGTCAGCCTGTCTGAACTCCACAACATGTTGAAGACTGCGGAATCGAATTTTCCCCCTAAAAAGAGTTCTGTTCTTCTAATTGGTGAAGGTTCCAATCCTAAGAAAAGGAAGAGGAACTCTTCCAAGAAGAAGAAAGTAGGTGAAGAAAAGCCGGTTCCACCAAAAGCTGAAGACCCCAAGAGCAAAGTTGTTTGCTTTCACTGTAACAAGGTGGGGCACTGGAAGAGGAACTGCAAGGTTTACCTTGCAGAATTGAAGAAGAAGAAGGGTAGTGAGACTACCGCTTCTGATTCAGGTATGTTCATGATAGAAATGAATATGTCATTAAATCAAATTTCTACTTGTGTATTAGATACCGCCTGTAGTTCTCAAATCTGCAATTTGTTGCAGGGACCAAGGAGAAGTAGGACTCTTGAGGAAAATGAGGTGATTCTACTGATGGAAATGGAGCAAGAGTTGCTCCTAAAGATGTAGAATCATTTCATTTACATAGGCCTACGGGCAACACTATTGTTTGAAATAATTGTTATTTTGTTCCCTCGATTGTGAGGAATATTATTCCCATGTTAGACTTGGCTGGATTTTCATTTATTATTGAGAATAATGAATGTTCTATTCTTAGAGATAATATTCTTTATGGACGTGGTGCTTTAAATAATGGTCTGTAAGTATGTGTCATAATTTATTTTAGATTGAACAAACTAATAAAAGAAAAGGGATGATGAAAATCTCACTTTATAGTGGCATTACAGTCTCCATTTAGTAGACATGGAGAGAGGGCTGCAAATTTGCTAGGAATGGTACACACAGATGTATGTGGACCAATGTCTACGCAAGCCATGGGTGGATTTTCATACTTCATTACTTTCATGGATAATAGATCTAGATTCAGATATGTGTTTGATGAAACACAAGTCTGAAGCCTTTGAAAAGTTCAAAGAGTATAAGTATGAAGTGGAAAAACAAATAATTCTTCGATTAGATCGAGGTGGTGAATACTTGAATGGAGAGTTTCTGGATTATCCCAAAGTAAATGGTGTAGTTTCCCAGTGGACTCCTCCAGATTAGTATCTGAAAGGAGATATCGAACTTTGTTAGACATAGTTCGGTCCATGATGAGCTATGCAAATCTTCCAGTATTCCTATGGGGTTATGCATTGGAAACCTCAGCATATTTACTGAATAAGGTGCCTTCCAAAATCTGTTCCTCAAACTTCGTATGAGATATGGAAAGAAAGGAAACCGAGTCTTAAACACGTTAAGATTTGGGGATGTCCAGCTTATGTCAAGAAAGTTGACCCAGATAAGATGGAATATCGATCCGTAAAATATGGTTTTGTGGGATATCCTAAAGAGACTTTAGGGTATTACTTTTACACCGATCATCGGGTGTTTGTCTCCAGACATGCTACCTTCTTGGAAAAGGAGTTTATCCTTGAAGGAAACAGTGGGAGCAAAATTGAACTTGATGAAGTTCAAGAAGCACAAACTACTACGGATCAAGTGGAAACACCTGTTCTGACTAAACAACCTTTTGTGGAACAGCCCATTCATAGATCAGGGAGAGTGTCTTGCCAACCTGAGAGGTATTATGGCCTTGTCATTGAGAATGACAATGAGTTGTCAATCATTGATGATGACGACCCTGTGACCTATAATGAGGCTATGAGTAGTGTTGACTCAGAGAAATGGCATAGTGCCATAAAATCCAGAATGGAATCTATGTATACGGTATACAAAAGATAGATTATAGCAGATGGCCAGGTGGAGACCTATAAGGCCAGGCTTGTGGCAAAAGGATTCAAACAAAGGCAATGGATTGACTTTGATGAAACCTTTTACCTGTAGCCCTGTTAAAATTAGTTCGGATTTTGCTTGCGATTGCTGCTTACTACGACTATGAAATCTGGCAAATGGCCAGATGGTTTTCTTTCCAAGAGAAATGAAAACCTAGTGTGTAAGCTGCTGCGAACCATATGTGGTTTAATGCAAGCTTCTCAAAAGATGGAACATTCGTTTTGATGAGACAATCAAAGAGTTTGATTTTATCAAAAACAAAGATGAACCATGGGTCTACAAAAGGGTTAGTGGGAGCGCGGTAACATTTCTTGTATTGTATTGAATTAGAGTTGACACACATAACAACATAGCAGACCCACTCACAAAGCTACTTTATGAAAGTCACTTTGATCGTCATAAAGACAAGATGGGTATTAGATACCAGAGTGATTGGCTTTAGTACAAGTGGGAGATTGAAAGGAATATGTCCTAAGTCCAATCATGTATAAGGATTTAGGAATAACTTTTATGTAATCTGTTTTGATTTCATTGATATTAATAAAAGACTTGTTTTGTTTTTATTACGGGCTTTATCTATTTAAGTGTTTAAATAAGATATACCATAGTTTAGAGTAAAGCTTTTTATGGATTATGATGAGATCATAATAGTGAGACCTAAAAAGATGATAACTCTAAACTTAAATAGTTCCTGGTCATAGGATTACTAACTGGTAATTAATAATCCGCAAAGATCGGTACATACTATGCTTGCTTCATTATGAAGGATGTCTGTTCTCATAGACATTTGTGTGGTTACACTATAGCTAGTATGTAGGTGCTTATTATAGAATAAGTTCACTGAACATGACTCGCACAGCTGAACAACTGATGGAGTTCACTCACGTGTCAGCAGTTGTTCACATAGTGATAGTTGTACAAGTATCCTTAGACTTGAGGTCATCATAGTCATCTTGTGTACACTGAACTATGCTTTGGTTTAGTTCTTAGTCTCAAGGGACAATTATTAGGGCTCTACTGGGTATAGGAATTTGCACACGAAGATAGTGTATGATCAATAAAGGATCTACCCCTTCCAGTGAAGGAAGCGAATGTTCAAGGCTAATCCACTTATGCTAGTTCAGGAATCTCTGGCCAGAGTAAATGAAATTAGAAAGGAGTTTCTAATTTGCATAGAACTACGCATAGTAAATGGTAAGCAAGTGATTGAATTAGATAGGCTTGTCACGAGATCCATGCCTTGTATTTAATCGGGACATTGTAGGGTAGAAGGAGTTTATTGTACGGTAACTATTCACTGAATAGGTTCTTGGTATTCTAAACAGTGAATTCATATTATCTGGATAGTCGCGATATGCTGAGAAGTATCCCTCACGATGTAGAATAAATGTGATTAATTAATTAATCATATTTAATAAATTAGAGAATTTATATAAATAATGATAAAATAGTTTTATTATTATTTATTTCTACTACCGACTTAATATTGAACCTACAGGGTCACACCATAAAAAGAGAATGATTTAATGGTGGAGGAATTAATTAATAATGGCTAATAATTATTTATTTATGAAATAATTAATTAATTGGCAAATTTAATAATTGATTAAATGAGATTTAATTGATTATAAATTAATTAAGAAAACTTCTTAATATTATTAATTAAAGGATTTAATTTTTGGAAATTAAATCAAGAGAGAGAATTTTTTCTAAAGTGTTTAGAAAAAGGATTAATGATTAAAAGGTGTTTTAATTATTATTGAGAATAATAAATGGGATAATAATAATAATATTTATGGGAAAATTTCAGCTGAAAATTTTGCCTATAAATACAATATTATAGACCCTAATTTTATTCTAACCCACACAAAACCCAAAAAGTTTGGAAAACCCAATTCTCTCCACCTCCTTCCTCCTCCTTAACATCGTTTTCTTGGTGGATACCGGTGGAGTGCTTCACACTTGAGGAGCAACTGCTAAGGATCTCTGATCGTTGTCTCCGAATTATTTTTAAAGGTTAGATTCGATCCCTCGAATTTTTATTCATGATCTGTATGCTTTTATTTGGATTTTATATGTGTAAAAGTGTTTTGCCATGCCCCCGCTGCGTTTAAAATCCAACTGGGCGCACCCTAACTTTTCCAAGGTTTACGCTCGCCCTAACTCGTCCAAAGTTGGGGCTCGCCCTAACTCTGTCCAGTGTTTCAGATCGCCCTAACTCGTCCAAGGTTTGGGTGCGCCCTAACTTTTCCAAGGTTTGGGCTCGCCCTGACTTTTCCATCAAAAACTCATTTCCTTGGATGTTCGTCTTTGGTCGTTCGTCGTTGGTCGTCCATCCTTGGCTGTCCGTGAAAACCTATTTTCTTGGCGTCCGTCCAAATTGAGTTCTATTGACCCGACTTTGACCCGGATAACTTTCTTACCAAATTTTGGCTATAACAACTACCCCCCGAATTCCATATGTCATTGGAAATTGGATTGGAATTTTAACTTTCTTGGCTTCAAAAAAATTGTACATGTTGTTCTCTTAATAAGGCGTAGTCAAAGAATTTTAAATGATTCATATATCAATGATGGGAGACATATGTTCATACTATTTTTAAATCTAAGCAAAAATTATTTCATCCTTAACCAGGAGGGTGCACCCTCCGCATCTTCATCTATGAAGGCGTGTCCTTGGCCTTTGGCATCTTTCCCACCCCTTTTGAGGGAAATAACTCTGTAAGAAGTGCATCTAACTCGAAAAATCTTTAAACTTGGAGGGTGCGCCCTCTCTTAGAGGTGCATTTTTATCGACAAGGTTTTTATCTTTGCATGATGCATCCTCTACAAGAGGAGCATCATCCTCGATAAATTCTATATCCTTGGAGGGCGCGTTCTATGTAAGAGGAGCATCTACCTCGACAACGTATTCATCCTTGGAGGGTGCGTCCTCTCAAAGGGAACATCTACCTCGACAAGAGTCTTCATCCCTGGAGAGCGTGTCTTCGGCAAGAAGAGCATCAACCTTGACAAAGGTCTTCATCCTGGGGGAGCGCGTCTTCTGCAAGAAGAGCATCTACCTCGACAAGGGTCTTCATCCTTGGAGGGCACGTCTTCTACAAGAAGACCATCTACCTCGACAAGGGTCTTCATCCTTGGAGGGCGCGTCTTCTGCAAGAAGAGCATCTACCTCGACAAGGGTCTTCATCCTTGGAGGGCGCGTCTTCTACAAGAAGAGCATCTACCTCGACAAGGGTCTTCATCCTTGGAGGGCGTGTCTCCTGCAAGAAGAGAATCTACCACGGCAAGGGTCTTCATCCTTAGAGGGTGTATCTTTTGAAAGAAGAGCATCTACCTCGACAAGGGTCTTTAGACGTGGCGCGCAGGTCCTTACTAACCCAGTTAGGGAGAATCCTAAGGGTTTTCCTTAGACACCCGCCAAATATTTAGGGCACCCCTGAATATTGGATTTCCCAAACACTTTATGGTTGCCCTTGCTTCTTCTAAAAGTTTAAAGTAAAACGTAGGGTTAGCCTTAGGTTTTTCCACAAAATAGTGATCTCTTTGGAATGACACAACTCTAATTTCTACGGGAACCATGGTTTCGAATCCATGAAACGTGAAAGGATATTTTCTAATAGTTTATGTTGGAGTGGTGTTTTAAGTTTATAAAACCATAGGGAGATCCTCTGGTCAATCACCTTCAACATATGCTTGATGATCTTGTTAATGCCTTCATTCTTACCATTGCTCTACGGGTGGTAGACCGTGGCAAATTCTTTCTTTATGTGTACATCTTCACATAATTTTTTTAGCTCCTTGTTATCAGATTGCTCTCCATTATCCGATATGAGTTTATATGAGATTCCAAATCTACAGACAATAGAGTTGAAGATGAATTTCTTGATCTTCTCTGTTGTAATATTTACTAAGGGCATGATTTCTGCCCATTTATTGAAATAATCCAGATTCACAATAACATGCCTGACACCCCCTTTCACCTCTGAGAGTTTGCCAATGTGATCAATCTTCCATAAGGAAAAGGACCAATGACTTATCATTGAGGTCAGAGAGGCAGTCAGGGCAGTCGAGTAGTTGGCAACAATCAGAAACCCGAACAAACTTGAAAGCATCTTCTTCCATTAATGATCAATAATACCCTTTTTGAGAATCTTCATGGCCAGGGAACCACCCCCAAGTGGTTGCCGCAAATTCCCTCATGTACTCTATCTACGGATATAGTCACATTCTTCACTATCAATACATTTCAGCAGGGGTCGATTAAATTCTCTTCGGCAAAAAACTCCATCATAATCCACATATTTCGCTTCTTGGTAGCCGAGACGCCGAGCTTTCCCCTTGTCTTCCAGCAAAGTTAATACGCAGATATAATCTTGTATCAGAGTCATCGAAGTTTCTTCTCGGACCGCTCTAACTAGTAATATATTTACTTGGGGGATACTCAAAACTTCTTGAATTCCTAATGGACTCTCTCCAAGCATCACACTTCCATCTGAGAGCCCATTTTTGCCAAGGCATCTGTGATATTGTTCTTTTCCCCTGGCACACACTCTAATCTAACTTCGCCAAACCTCTGTAGTAGGCGCTGCACACACCTCATGTGAAGTTTAGTTCAAGGTCTTCGATCTTGGAACCTCCCATTCATTTGGTTAGAAACCAACTCTTAATCACTCTATGCTACCAGTTTCATAATTTCAACTTCCAATCCATCTTTAGACCATTGATTAGTGCTTCATACTCTGCATCATTGTCTGTCGCATAGAACTTGAAGTGTATGACACTTATCAGATGGTGCCCTTCTAGAGTAACCAATTCAACTTTGGTGTCATCCCCATCATTATTAATTGCTCCTTCCACATGCAAGATCCACCAAACGGGTGGGAACTTTTCCTCCACAGTATCATGAGTATTCTATTGTGAAGAAGTTTCGGCCAACACTCCAACTCTTTCTTCGATCTCGGAGTCAAACTCATAAACTCAAGCAAGAAATCGGCCAAAGCCTAACCTTTTACTGATGTATGTGGAGAATAGTCCAAAACAAATTATCCCAACTCTATTGCCCATTTTAACATCCATCCTGATCATTTCAATTTACACAAAATTTGCCTTAATGGATAAACGGTATGCACCTCGATCTTGTGAGATTAAAAATATATCCTTAGCTTCCTAGAGGCCAGGATCAAGGCATAAAACAACTTTTGAATGCGTGTATACCAAATTTCAGCGTCTACCAAAATTCCAATATTTACTGGAATAATTGTCATCAACCGAGATAGATATTATGTCTTCAGCCGAAACCATTTTCTCTACAGGCAAAGGGATGTGTGGATCGAAGTTGAGATTAACTCCACGAAGGTCTTCTGCTCAGGCTTCTTCCTGTGAAGGTGCACTCTCTTGAGGAGGGGCTTCTACTTCATCAAGGACTTGCTCTAAGTTTTGCAGCATCTTAACTTTTCCTTCAAGCATTTCCCCAGTGATTTCCTTCTAAACTATATCACCTTCCAAAGGAATCTCATCTTCTTATAAGCATTGTAATAAAGGATGTTAGTCGAGCTTCCATTTTCCATGAAGAATATGTAGACATTATTCGTTCTGATCTGAATTGATATGACAAAGGCATCATTATGTGGGCGGTGTACCAATTTTTCGCATCTTCTTGTCTGAAAGCAATGTCCATGTATTCTCCTTTAAATATCCTTGATGGACTTGTTTCCAGACTGTGGGTGTGGATAAGAGGTCTGTACTTTTCTTCCCTAGCATATCTATAAAGTCCTCTATTGCTACTCTCCATACCGGGGTCTCCTTCAAATATTGCTCGGATGCTTCCATCTCTGACTAATTTACTTTCTTCTGGAACTTCATTGTTGGACCCCCGCGGGTACGCGCGTCTTCTTCTTTTAATTCGTCAGAGCCATTCCTATGTCTTTTCACTTCTTTAATCACCCATTCGCTAAGATAGCCTTCTCTGACCAGATTCTAGATTTCATCTTCCAGCGACATTCATGAGTGTTATGTCCGGATGATTCATGGTACTCGATGTATTTCTTCTTATCTTTACTCTGCCAGAAGGATAGAGCATCCGGTTTCCTAAAAAGACCTTTGTTCTTATTTACTTTGAAGATGTGTTCAACACATGCGGCCAAATGAGTAAAATTACTTGGTTGATTCTCATAGCTCAAGGGTGGACTTCATTCTCTGCGAATAGTAGCAACATTCACCCGGTTTGGACTATGGCTATCACTGCGATATCTTGGGTTTGGAAATCTGTCTCTCTTCCTTACTATACTCCTCTATGATGTTTGAGAGGCAGGACAGACTTCGGCCAAAGATTACTCCACGGCCTTAAAAGATTCCGCTTGGGCCAAGACATCTGCCAGAGCGGCCGGGTCTTTCCCCTATAGATGCTTCCAGAAGTATGAGCCAGCCCTTAACCCATCAATTAAGAAACTTTTCAGAGCTTCGTCTGAGGCACCTCTCACATTGCTAGACTCAGCGTTAAACCTTTTGAAGTAGGCTGTTAAGATCTCATTCTCCCGCTCTCTGACGTTGGCCAAGGTTGTAACATACGGGACATATCTCACAGTGGTTTGGAACTTCGTCAGAAATAAAGTTTTCATCTGGTACCAGGAGGTGATTACCCAGGACCAAGCTTTTGAACCCATTGTTGAGCATTGTTTCTAAATGTTATGGCCAACAGTCTGCACCTAGCCAAGTCCGGAACTTGATACACATCCATCTCTATATTAAAGTGTCCCGGGAATTCCATCGGGTCTGAATTTCCATGGAATCGCAAGTTAGTGGTTTTATTGCGATATTCTGCCGGTAGTTGGGCTTCTCTTACTACTGGGGAGAATGGCGAAGGGATCTCAGTTGTTGCTGTCACTCCTCCTCCCTCCAAGTTCCCAAGTAACCTTTTCAAATCATCCACATTGAAGGTCCCAATTCCTGGGATAGTTCGCATATTAGATGGAGGATTAGGCTGAGGTGGAGACGGAGCCGCTCATTTCCCACCCGGGATTACTGGCTGCTAGTGGGCACCTTGGACATTTATTCGTCCTTCCCTAGGAGCTGCGGGTACCTCCCGATTGAGATCTTCTTTGGGGGTTTCTCGATCATGTGACAACGTATCCCGTCGGCCAATATCCCCTTCCTGGTTGTTCCCTCCATATTGGTCTTGGGAATCCCTATAGGAATTATTATTATGGCGGCGATTCCCATCCAAGTACTTTCCGTGACCTACGCCTCTTCCACATCGTGGAAATCCTCTTCAGCGATCATTCCCATATTCTCTGCCATATCTTTCGGTTGTTCTCTGAGGAGGAGCTCTCTCATGGTCACGGTGCCGCTCCTGATCCTCGGGGGGATTCTGTAATATCTGGGATATATCGTATAATTATTTTGGTTAATAAATAAATATTATGCATGTTCAGTTTGTATTCTGTGAATTATATGTTAAGTGGTATATGTGTTTGGGTGATTAAAAATAATATAAATTGAGTATTTTAATTTTTATATGTCTAAAATAAAATATAGATAATTGTCATATCTTTCTACTTATTTTTATGTTGATTTATGATTTTATAGAAAATTTATGGATTTAATTAATTCTTTTTTCGAGTATTTATGAACTATTTTGTATAATCGGGAACCAGCCGACTTCACCTATTTTTACGTTTTTATAACCCGAAACTCTTTCGAGAACTCCTTCCTAACCTAGTTGCAATATTCCGAGCATTTTCCATGTTTTGACTTTTTCGATCTGGCGTACGGTTCGTCATTTGCGGGTCCCGGCGCAATATTTTCGATACAAAATTTGTTTCGGTAAATCAATAAAACTCGTATTTTTGATAAAGGAGATCTTTTTATTAAACTATTACAATAATCACCTCGTAATACATGTAACCAGGTGCTGAGACCAAGAATGCAGTACAAATTGTACAAATTTGGATAATTATCCCGAAACCGGTACCGTTTTGGATCTGTTTTTATAAATAAAAGTATTGTAACACCCCCAAATCCAGGGTCGGGGATCCGGGTTGTCACGAGTTCCATTTCCCTTAATAACACCCAATCTTAATACACAATCAACTACTCTGTACTATGACCCCACAATAAACACACACACCACAAGTTATAGTCTCAGAGATGAATATCCAAAAATAATCACAAGTCGTTTTATTCCACAATTATATGTCAATACACCTTAAAAAGGTTTCTGAATAAATTTACATTTCTTTGCCATTATTACAATTCATAAATATACATGAGTCTGGTACATCAAAAGTTGAAAGCCTAGCCTATTGGTAGTTCCTACCTCAGCTACGGCGACATCAACGCCTATAGGAAACTGCAGAACGTTTCGTAATCGCTTGCGAATCGGGAGCTTGGTCCTGTTCATCTTTTCTATCTGTTGTTGTGTGATGAAAGAAGAAAGCAAGGGTGAGCAGCAAGCCCACCCAAATAATAGGTATAATGATTAACAATATATGAGCCTTCTCATAGTACTCATGAAAGTCTTGGTCAAAAGAAATGAACCAAGTTTGATATCTTAATGCGATGAAGTCGCAAAATATTCAGTATATATACATATATACTTTTCAAAATATGGGAAGTCCTCTTCCATGCATAATACACACAGAGTTCCAGTGTATAACTGTATAAAAATATCGTTGCAAGGTGATCTCATATATCTAACCTTGTCTCAACATTTTTCTGAAAATCTTTGTCATGCATAAGATAATCATTTACTAGATATAAGTTTAAAAGATGAAGTTACAAGATACTCCAATATACTTATATCTTTTCCAAATACTACTTGAACTACCACCGTTCAAGTTATAATTAGTTTCAAAAGTTCATCACACTGATGAGACTACAAGATAAGACTTGAATAGATTCAATCTTTGAAATATTTTGAAGGAAATGAAGTTATGATATACTTCATTAAGTCCCGATATATATACACCTATATATATACATACGTTTCCTGAAAACCTCTGTCATGTAAAGTATGAACAGAATTGTAATATCCAATAAATTTGGAAAGGAAAGAATTTTGGCATAAACCTGATATCTTGCTGATCAGGCAAAGATACCAATAAGTAACCTTTTCTACTAGTAGATGGACGAATTCCCCACTGGTCATCACCCTGGTCGCAATAGGACCTTATGTTGGACTGCCACTCAGCCACTTATGCATTTGATGGACTCCCACTGAGCCACTTACACTATCATGGACGCCCACTGAGCCCATGTTGCTTATGC
Organism: Apium graveolens; assembly: GCF_009905375.1. Taxonomy (NCBI): domain Eukaryota; kingdom Viridiplantae; phylum Streptophyta; class Magnoliopsida; order Apiales; family Apiaceae; genus Apium; species Apium graveolens. Next base: position 47,891,776 of record NC_133656.1, read on the forward strand.
CGACTCAATAGATGGACTTACTTCCCGAACGTTGGGTAAGTAATCAATTCATTTACCAAAACTGCAACCTTGTTGCGAATATAAAATACACCATAGAGTCGGATCCCTCAGGTTTTGAGCGAATATTTAAATCCCCTTAAAAAGGAAGATCTTAAATATAAAAATGAGTTTTGGGATCCTCTCTAACTTTTAAAAATCATTTTGAAGACTCGAAAACACTTTAAAGAGTGTTTGGAGTAATGCTGATTTAATGAAGTAAATCAGTCCCAATATTTTTAGAAAATGTCTGAATATTATTATTTAAATAATATTCCCATAAAGAATAATCTTTATACAAATAATTGAAGTAGAAGTTGTAAGACTTATACTTGAAATGAGTATTAAATAACCAAAGATATACTTATACGAAAGTACTATCTTTATTTGAATAATCAAAAATAAGTTTGATTATCGAAACATTATTCTTTAATAAAATAAAGAATATTATTAAATAATAAGCGGAGTCATAATACCTCGAATGAATATTATAAATAATATTCATAAAATGAAGGAGTAATACATCCTCGAATGAATATCCAAGTAATATTCAATAATAATATAAAGGAGTCATAAGCCCTCGAATAATATTTGAAATAATATTCAATAAATAATATAAGGTTATCGAATAACCCTTATTCGATTAATAGTTTTGAAAACTATAACCATATATATATATAAATATATATATATATATATACATATATACAAAATCTACTCGGGATCCTCGACTCCCGGTTTTAGAAAATGTTTTCACCTTTTGGGTCCCTATAATAAGGGTATATGCAAATTACCGCTATCCTTTAGCATAGGTATTATCAACTGAACCAATCAGATATATATGGCAAGAATACGAAACAGGCATGCATATGTACCATATAACATGCTACAATATATCGCAAGAATTTGCTATAACAAATATGCATTTAACGCAAGATCATGCATATGCACAAATACATCACAACAACAGTTATAACGGGTAGAAAACTTGCCTGAGCGACTGGGGGTTACGAATGGCTCGGGACGAGTCTGGTAACCTATAAGCAACAAGTAAGTTGGAATTAAACCAAAGTCACTTGTAAATCTATACTTTAACTAACTTAGACTCTAACGCTTGTTTTGCGCTTACTGATTCTCTTAAGTCACTCGAGTACCCTCGGCTCCACCATTTTTAATAATTTAACCATTACGAGTTTTAAGGCGATTCCTTCGCGAGTGTCTTACCAACTGCCTATTACACCTTACATAAATATTTCATACTTCAATTAGTCCTTTAAGGTCTTTAAACTATGTTTCAAAGTAAGGCGAGAGGTAAGGGTTCGTTCGCAAAACGTCGTTACTTAAAATGGCCGTTTCTCCTAAACCGTTCATCGGAATCAAACGAACTACATATCAAAATGAAGCTCGTAACACGAGCTATCTAGACATGGCAATGGTCAAAATCTAGCAGGGGGTTCTCGGGCCCTAATGTTATGCACAAAAGCAGTCTAAAGAAAATCGGACGTTACGACGGCTATGTTTATGCGATTTCCCAAATTAAACCATTCCAAATCAACCACAATTCAATCCACAATCAATCATACAACCAACATCCATCCAAACCACATCATAACAGCCCCAACAAATCCACATTAACCATTTATACTTATTCCCCACATGAACTAAAAGCTTTACTTAGGTTCTTTAACTAATTATCAAGATTTACAACTCCAAAAATACCACAAAACCAACTAATCTCTACAACTCAACCAAACTTCAAACAATCAAGAATCATGCTTCACATAAACTATATCAATCATATTGAATCCTAATTACTCAAAACTAAAGCTAGGGTTTGTAGTTTATACCTTCCTTGGAGAGTGGAGAATCAAAAGAATGGCTTGGAATCACCCTTAAAGTCCTTATCCAAGCTTAATCTAAACAAAACTTCAAGAACACAAATTTTAGTTCTTGAAAAACACTATTCACCATCTTCTTTCATGATTTATAGAAAAAGATTGGCTTGGAATTAGAAGCTTAAACTTATAGGAAGTATGTAACTATCCATGGGGAAGCTTAGATAATTACCTTGCTAAATAGTAAGTGGTGGAGCTTGGATCTTCATTTTTTAAGAAAGAAGCCGAGAGCATGAAGAAGAAAGAGAGATTTTTTTTTGTGTTTTGATGAAAATGATTTGCTTGGCTTGGTTGATTTGGTTTTGTTTTTGGTTAATTACCAATTTAACCTTGATTTTGTGTGGTTAATAATCCACCACATCTCCTTCCTTCCCATGTCATGCCTATGTCATGTTGTGATGTCATCTTTCCCTCCTTGTCCTCTTCTCATTGGTTGGGTGACATCACTCTCTCTAATCCCTTTGATTAACTTCCTAATTGTTTGCCTAATGACCGCTGATCTGTTATACGGTTCGCTTAACTTTCGTTTTCGTTTATCGTTTGAGGGATCATACCCGGGATCTTATTACTTAGGTTCCCTTAACCTTTCTCAATACATTGTATTCCTTTTTATGATCCTCTCTTATAATCCTTTAATTTAAATCCTTTTTATCCTGTTACCTTTTTCTCAATTCTTTCCGTATCTAGTGGGTTTCCGGGAAAAATCAAAGTGTTCGTATTTGGATTCTGACGATCTTTACATACACTTATATCCCATATAAAGTACTAATAAAATCTCAGAATATCCATATCAGAACCCCTACATAGTGTGGCATGAAAAACATTTCATTCAGCAAAAACACTATTCATAAGGGTTTCAAAATTTCCCAAAAATTGGGGTTATTACACGTACTATTTTATCCGGTATGATCCAATGGGGTACCAATATTCCGTAAATATAAATAGCCCTCACCGTATTTTATTTTGTACAGAAAATCATTTACAGCCAGTAATTATATAAATTTACAGAGAAAATACCTATATTCATATAACCTTTCAAGAATCAAACTACAATTTCAAGTTGTTAGTGATTTCTGTTTGAGAAGATCGAGTAACCAAAACGAAGGGTTTGAAGTGTTCTTTCAGATTCTACAAGTTTCAAAACTGCAGAAATCAAGGTTTATTTTCTGGATTTTTATTTATTTTTGAATTATTTTGATTTAAATTACGAATTTTTGTTCGAGTGATTGTTTGAATGATTTGATGATTGCATGTTGTAGAGATTTTCTTCCTGGTGATTTTGATATATTATATGACTGATTTGGTGTACAATAACATGTTCAAAATTGAGTTTAATTTTCGAATTTCAAAATTATGGTTTATAACCCGTATGAATGTTCTTAATTGAAATTTGGGGCATTTTGTTCTAGGGGTTATTAGATGTTTTTGTTGATTGTATGGTGTTCTTTGTTAAATTTGTAATCGATTCATGTATAGTACATCAAGTGACGATTCGTGGTTTGCTCGAATCGAAGCAAACAAAACTCGCCGGAGCCGGCGAGTTTCTCGGCCATTTTCCGGCCAGTTCTGTGTTTATAAAAATGGGTTTATAAAATTATTTGATTGTTGGGTTGTATTCATGGTGAGTAGTAGATGATATCTGGAGGTGGTGGTGTTGTGAGGATGCTGGAGACGAGTTCTTCGGCAAACCCGGCGTTTTCCGACAGGTTAGACTGCAAAATTGCAGTTTACTCCCTAAACTTTTGGGGACGATGAAGTTCGGTCCCTGAACTTTCCAGAGTTTGCAGAAATTGGATTCTTGTTTAAGCAGAGCAGAGCTGTGTGCCTTTCTCGGGGTTAGTCTGTGACTGATCAGCAGCCTAACCTTGGTTTTTACAATAAAAATCTAATATTCAATTCTGAATCATTATTTATTGTTCACTTGATACCTTAACTCATTTCACTTGATCATTATTTATTCTTAGTATTGTCAATGTGACTTGCTGAGCTAGTTAGCTCATTTGTGCGATTTTGTTTATACTCTTTTCTAGTTAAGAAGGAATCAGTTGGTAGCGAGGATCCCCAATCCAGTGCGAGAGCTAGGATTCCAGGTTGATCGGAATAAGCTAGCTAGCGGCTTTTGGAATAGTTTAAGTTTGTGAAGTTTGTAATAATGTTTAATATTCAGTTATAAGTTTAAATAGTTGGGAGTTGGGTGTTTGTAATATAAGTGTGTGTGTGTGGCTTGTGTATATACTTTAACCTGTTGCGATATGTAGTAGTTGGTAAGTAGGGTCACTGCATATTATTATTATCTTTATTATTGTTATAAGCAGGTTAAAAATAAAGTGTGTGTGTGTGGACCCCAAACTTCTGACCTGGGTTTGGAGGGCGCCACAGATTCAGGGGCACACGTGTTGAACCACGGGGTGTCACTTCATCTCGGACGGTATCTCGCTGTAATTCTAAAATCAACATCCTCAAGTCGTCATCTCCCTAACGAATTCCCATGCGATCTTTCAAGGCAGCGAAATCTCGCTGCTCTCCCGACTGCAGAGTTTCAGCCTAGTGTCGTTCTTTTAAAGTTCGCCCAAAATGATGCGGGTGAATCGCCACCTGATTATTTGTCCACGGAACTTATCTCCCATCAGTATGTTCATCAATTAGCTCAATGATCGGGGCCGTGTCATTTGAATAATTCAAATAATGTGGGGTAATTGGCACATGTTCGCCTTCAGTTCGGTCACATCTGGACGAAGCGTCTCCCTCCATCATTGGGGCTTTGCCATATGTGTGAACCGTGCGGTTCCGATGGAGTCCTCTCCTGGTTTTCTGCCGCTCCATGGTGCGTAATCTCGATTCAAATCCATTTAGCGTATCTCCCATACGGTATAGTTTCTCTATCAGATCGACGTTCCATATCAGAACCAGTAGCTGGCCCCCAACATTTGGAGTTGCGCGATTCATGGCAAAAGGAACATAGAGTTCATTTTGATCATAATTACGATAAGAACCTTCTTCAGACCTTTCTCCATTATAAGAACTTCCATCATGATATGGAGACATCTTTCCTCCTCGATGCATATCTTGAATAGCCCCTCCTTCTAGCGCCAATTTGTTGACGGAGGAATTTGGTAACAATAAATTTTGATGTTTGTAGCCGGAATCAAGATCTATGACAGTGGTTCTTCGTCGGAAAAGGTGAACAGTGTTCGTCGAGAAACATGAACAGTGTACGTCGAAAAACATGAACAGTGTTTGGTGGTGGTGATTATTGGTGGCTGAGATTGCTTAGGGTTGATGGTGGCTCCTTAAGGCTCTCACTTTCGACCACTTGCAGTTTGCCTACGTATCCCTACTTATAGGGTATCAAGCCAACGTAGTTCTTCGGGAACAAGAAACCTAACGGGCTTAGATCTCTTGTCCCGAGGCCCAGTAGAAAACCTACTGGAAACTGTCTTCTACTAGCTTTAGGAATATCCACCGATGAGGCCTAACCACAAAGGCCCAAGGCTCGTCCGCGGCTTCGAGACTTCATGGATAAGGCATCTCCCTGACCAAGGATAACCCTCCGCTACCAGCTGTTTCTCTAATCTGTCGACACAGGTATAGCCGTGATTCACCCCAAATATTGGACGCATCCTTGTCCCCCGGATAAGGAGCCCCTACCAGATTGCAGGACAAGTGATCCCAAGCTTTTGGATACAAAGTGCAGGATACTCCAAAGTCTCCCAACGAGGACACCTATTGACTACAGAGACAGAGCTCCCAAAGCACACACCAAAGTTTACCCCACATCCCCAATGAGGATACTCATTGACTACAAGAGGAGGCCTTCCATCCATGCATACCCCTGAAGGTCTCTGACCACGGACACAGCCTTCCTGTTATTGCATTACAGGCAGGAGTTCTTTAATAATGTACTTGTAAAAAATATGTTAGCAATAATGTTGTGCAGATGTTGTGTACTTGATGATTTCATAAACAAAACATCTAAGTAGATTTTACTTAGTGAAATAATGTAGCACTCGACCGATAAAAATTATAGTCCCGACGGATAACTCATTAAAGTCTCGACGGTTGTTCACTTATTATCCATCGAGTGAGTAGCTTATGTAATAATAAGTCTATAGCACAGTTCTGTATACATCTTTGTATAGATTCTGTAGTAGTCTATAAGTCATGTTGACTTTAACTAGATATGCAAAATAAGTTGATTAACTGTATATAAATGATGTCTTGTAATTCTGCATAAGTGAAATGAAGTCAAGTGCCAAAATAGCTACCGACGGATGATTAACAAAGCCATCGACGGATGATCAAATGACTATCAACGGATGTTTAATATAGCAGTCGACGGATAATCAACGAAGCCATCAACAGATGTTCAGAAAGTCGACGGATGATCATATATCTAACGGATACTCATAAAGTCCAACAGATGATCATATAAAGAATTCAAACAGCAGTTGAACAGTGAAAATTGAGCACAGTCGTCGAGATGTATACAAATCTACTATGGAAGCCCATTGACTGGGTAAAAGAGGATGAAAAGTAGCAAAGCTTAAGACTGATAGTTTTTATATTTATTCGGTCTTTTTGACTTTGTAATCTTGGTAATATATAAACCATGAACGTAGCAAATAAAAAGAGTGAGCTGAGATATAAAAGAAAAACAGAGAAATCTTTGTAAGTAGAATCCTTAGCATTTCCTTGTATTTTAAGTAGTTCAATTTGTAAGCAGCTGTGAGCATTCCTGCACACAGAGTCCTCTCGATATATAATATATATCTCTAGTGGAATTGTTTAAATCCACCAGAAAGTTTTTAAAGACTCTTGTTTTTAATTACTTATGTTTTGATTCAATTAAGTTTTTATTCCGCATTTTGCTAATTAAAACATTTATATCTATATTCGAGTTGAACATTTTTATTTCGGGAAAAAGGTTCAAGAATTCCATTCAACCCCCCTTCTGTAATTCTTGCTATATTGTTAAGGGACTAACAATTGGTGTCAGAGCAAGCTATTAATCTACAAAGAGTTTAAAGATCAAAACAATTCAGCAAGATGGACAAGAAAGACGTTGGAGTCAAGATTCCTTTTTTAGATAAAGATAATTACCATCATTGGAAGGTAAAGATGCATCTTCATATGCTTTCTCAAGATGAGGTCTATGTGGATTGCATAGAAAGAGGCCCTCATATACCAATGAGAGTTGCAACAGGAAATGAGCCATCATTTCCCAAGCCAAGGCATGAATGGTCTGATCCTGACATTGAACAAGTCAGGAAGGATAAAAAAGCCATGAACATTCTGTTCAATGGAGTTGATGCAGACATGTTTGACAACATTATCAACTGCAAAACTGCCAAGGAAGTCTGGGATACTATACAGATAATCTGTGATGGCACTGAGCAAGTTAGAGAAAATAAGATGCAGCTCTTGATTCAGCAATATGAGCATTTTTCACAATGAGGAAAGTGAGTCACTCACTGACATTTTTAGTAGATTTCAAAAACTACTAAATGCTCTTAAGTTGCATGGAAGAGTCTATCAGACCAAAGACTCTAATATGAAATTCCTTAGATCTCTTCCAAAGGAATGGAAACCAATGACGGTCTCATTAAGAAACTCACAAGATTATAAAGAGTTTACTTTGGAGAGACTGTATGGCATCCTGAAGACCTATGAGCTTGAGATAGAGCAGGATGAAAGGATGGAGAGAGGAAAGAAGAAAGGAGGATCCATTGCACTAGTTGCTGATTTGGAAAAGGAGAAGGAAGTGAAGATGGAAGTTGTTGAGTCAACTTATAAGGTATGTGAGAACTAGGGCAAGGGGCTTGCAGTAAAAAGTGAAGATTCATTGAGCCAAGATGACATGGAGGATATTGATGAGCACCTAGCATTTCTATCCAGGAGATTTTCCAAGCTCAAGTTTAAGAAGAACTTTGGAGCAGCCAAGCCAAATAGAAACATGGTGGATAAGTCAAAATTCAAATGTTTCAAATATGGCTTGGCAGGGCATTTTGAAAATGAGTGTAGAAAGTCAGATTCCATTAAGAAAAGTTTTGAGTCTGTGGATTATAAGCAAAAATACTTTGATCTACTCAAACAAAAGGAAAGGGCTTTTATTACACAAGAGAATGACTGGGCAGCAGATGGTTTGGATGAAGATGAAGATGTCAGCTATGTCAATCTAGCCCTAATGGCCATGTCTGATGAAACAGAGACAAGTTCCTCAAGCAATCAGGTAATTACTACAAACCTTGCACATTTATCTAAAGCTGAGTATAATGGTGCCATAAATGACATGTCTATAGAATTATATCATTTGCGTGTTACACTTAAGTCTCTTACTAAAGAAAATGCTAAAATCAAAGAAAACAACTTGTTTTTAAGTGAGAGGAATAATGTGCTTGAGTCTCAGTTTGTTGATTTTGAGAAACTAAGAATTGAGTGTACGATTGCCAAGGAGAAATTAACTGAGTCCTTGAAAAAGGAAGAGATTTTAAAGAAGCAGCTCGAGCGTGAACAAGAGGTGATTAAAGCATGGAAAAAATCCAGGGATGTCCATGCTCAAATCACCAAAGTTCAAGGAATTGAGTCTTTTTGTGATGAAGCCTGGAAAAAGAGTAAAGAGAAACTAGAACCTAATTTGGTAGATGGTTTGCTGACAGATGTAGACTCGACGGATGATGAGGACTATCCGTCATTATCCATCGAAAGATGAAAATCCTCATCCGTCGGCTGTGAGCAAGCCCATTAGCAAAGCCAAACTAATCAAGCTGAATGAGAAGTATGGGCCTGTTTCCGAGAACTTTGTTTCAGGAGAGTCAAGTCAAGTTAAGAAAGGAAAAAGGGCTAATGTTGGTCACATAACTGTCAAACAGTTAAGTGATAGACTTGAGAAAATTGAGATAAAACAGAGACTAAAAGGAAAAACAACAGGAATGGTAAAGTAGGGATTAACAAACACAATAACTACACACCTGATAAATATGCTCCTAGAAAAATCCATGTCAAGTGTGGTAGTGTAAATCATTTGTCTGTTAATTGCAAATATGCCATGCCTACTCCCATGTATGTTCAGTCTCAATTTCCTAACATGAATGCCATGCCTCCGATGCCTATTAATGCTATGCCTACACAGAACATGAATGCACAGTTTCCTAATATGCCATTTGTACCTAATCCATATTATGCTGCATACAGTATACCTCAAATGCCATTTAGCATGCCTTACTGGAATAACATATTTACACCAAGCATGCCATTTCATGTTAGCCATAATATGCATGATAAATCTGTTGCATTAAATGGTTTCAAAGGTCCAACCCAAATGACTAAGGAAGAATCTGAAATTCCTAAGTCAAATGAATTAAGACCTAAGAAACAGAAGAAGAAAGCTAACAAGGCAGGACCCAAGGAAATTTGGGTACCAAAATCAACTTGATTTGATTTTGATATGTGCAGGGAAACAGAAGGAATCTTTGGTACTTGGACAGTGGTTGTTCAAGACAAATGACTGGTGATTCTACCCTGCTCACAGAGTTTAAGGAGAGAGCTGGCCCAAGTATTACTTTTGGAGATGACAACAAGGGTTATACTGTAGGATATGGCTTGATTTCAAAGGACAATGTCATCATCGAGGAGGTTGCCTTAGTGGATGGTCTCAAACAGAATCTGTTGAGTATCAACCAGCTTTGTGATAAAGGCAATTCAGTAACCTTCAACAAAGAAGCCTGTGTTGTGACTAATAATCAAAGCAACAAAGTGGTTCTCACTGGTGTGAGAAGAGGAAATGTGTACCTAGCTGATTTCAACTCAACTAAAGCAGAATCTATAACTTGTCTTCTCAGTAAAGCAAGTCAGGATGAAAGTTGGCTATGGCACAAGAAGCTATCTCATTTAAACTTCAAGACTATGAATGAGCTGGTAAAGTAAGAATTGGTAAGCGGTATTCCTCTAGTGGAGTTTTCAAAGGATGGACTGTGTGATGCCTGCCAAAAAGGGAAGCAGATCAAAGCATCATTCAGGAAGAAACTTGATTCAACAATTGAAGAGCCTTTACAACTGCTTCACATGGATTTGTTTGGACCAGTCAATGTATTGTCCATCTCAAGGAAAAGATTTTGCCTAGTAATTGTAGATGATTTCTCAAAGTTCTCTTGGACATATTTTCTAAAGTCCAATGATGAGGCTAGTGAAATCATCATCAATCACATAAGGCAAGTCAACAATCATCCTGATTTCAAAGTTAGAAGAATCAGGAATGACAATGGAACTGAGTTCAAGAATTCTGTCATGAGAGCATTTTGTGAAGAAAATGGGATACTGCATGAGTTTTCAGCAACAAGGACTCCACAACAGAATGGAGTGGTGGAAAGGAAGAACAGATCACTTATTAAAGCTGCAAGGACAATGCTTGAAGAATCTAAACTACCAACATATTTCTGGGCCGAAGCTGTAAATACTGCATGCTACACTCAGAACATTTCTCTGATTAATCAAGCAAGATGCATGACTCCCTATCAATTATTCAAGAACAAGAAGCCAACTCTAAACTTTCTTCATGTCTTTGGCTGCAAATGTTATATCCTGAGAAATCAAACTGATCAAAATGGGAAGTTTGATGCTAAAGCAGATGAAGGAATTTTTGTTGGATATGTTGTTGGTAAAGCATATAGAGTCTACAATCTAAGAACCAACATTGTTGTGGAATCTATACATGTTGTGTTTGATGATAAAAAGATTGAAGGACTAAAAGATGGAGATTACCACGAGAGCCTCAAATTCGACAATGTGGAGATGGTTGGTGATGACAGTGATGATGGGAGTGATCAAGAAACAGTGTCTAAAGATAATGCAAACAAATCTACCACCAATGAAGCACAAAACTCAACATCCGTCGAGTTGCATAATGCTTCATCCATCGGAAGGCAATCTGTGTTATCCGTCGGAAGACAACCTGCCTCATCCTTCGGTACTCAAAATTCACCATCCATTGGGTTATCAAAAGGAGCAGGAGGTCAAGACAGATCACCTATAGAAAATTCTCCTTTCTCAAATCAAAGATCCACAAACTTAGGGGGAGTTTCTAGCAATCAAAACTCAATCTCACATCAAGACAATCATGAGGTCTCTTCATCTAGAGCTAATCTACCTCAACAAAGGAAATGGACAAAAGATCACCCCTTTGAGCTTATCATTGGTGATGTTTCTTCTAGAGTTCAAACAAGAAGAGCAACTCAGGAAGAATGTCTATACAGCAAATTTATGTCAAAGGAAGAACCAAAGAAGGTAGAAGAAGCTTTGTTGGATCCTGATTGGATTTTAGCTATGCAGGAGGAGCTAAACCAATTTGAAAGGAATAATGTATGGAAGCTGGTACCCAAGCCTAAAGGAAAGAATCCAATAGACACCAAGTGAGTATTTAGAAACAACATGGATGAAAATGGTATAGTAATCAGGAATAAAGCTAGATTGGTTGCTAAGGGTTATTGTCAGCAAGAAGGAATAGATTTTGATGAAACTTTTGCTCCTGTTGCAAGACTTGAAGCCATCAGAATCTTCTTAGCCTATGCAGCCCATGCCAATTTCAAGGTCTATCAAATGGATGTCAAAAGTGCCTTTCTAAATGGAGATTTGGAGGAAGAAGTGTATGTTAGTCAACCTGGTTTTGAAGATCCAAATTTTCCAGAATATGTCTATTATCTTCTGAAAGCACTTTATGGACTGAAGCAAGCACCTATAGCCTGGTATGACACTTTATCAAAGTTCCTTCTGGAAAATCATTTCACAAGAGGTACTGTAGATAAAACTTTATTTTTCAGAAATGTTAATGGCTCTAGTATACTTGTTCAAATTTATGTAGATGATATTATCTTTGGCTCTACAGATGAGAAACTTTGCAAAAAGTTTTCCAAATTGATGCAAAGTAAGTATGAAATGAGCATGATGGGAGAACTAACTTACTTTCTTGGTTTGCAAGTTAAGCAAGTTAGTGATGGAATATTCATTAGTCAAATTAAATATATTTTTGATCTTTTAAAGAAGTTTAATCTAATGGATTGCACATCTGCAAAAACTCCCATGGCCACTGCAACTAAGCTTGAACTAAACACTACTGAAAAGTCTATGGATATTTCAAGTTATAGAGGCATGGTTGGCTTAATTCTGTACTTAACAGCTAGTAGACCAGATATAATGTTTGCTACATGTTTATGTGCTAGATTTCAGGCTGATCCTAGAGAATCTCACTTGATAGCTAATAAGAGAATTTTCAGATATCTCAAGGGAACACCAAAACTTGGCATTTGGTACCCTAGAGATTCTGTTTTTAATCTAACTGGTTATTCAGATGCAGATTATACAGGTTGTAGAATTGATAGAAAGAGCACAACAGGAACCTGTCAATTTCTAGGAAACAAGCTTGTGTCCTGGTTCAGTAAAAAGCAAAATTCAGTTTCTACTTCTACAACTGAAGCTGAAAATATTGCTGCTGGCAGTTGCTGTGCACAGATTTTATGGATGAAGAATCAATTGCTAGACTATGGTTTGCAAGTTGAAAGGATTCCTATTTACTGTGATAACACAAGTGCAATTGCCATCACTGAAAATCCAGTGCAACATTTAAGAACAAAGGACATAGACATCAAGTACCATTTCATAAGGGAACATGTGATGAATGGTACTGTGGAATTACATTTTGTTCCAAGTGAGAAGCAACTTGCAGATATCTTTACCAAGCCACTGGATGAATCCACCATTTCAAGGTTGGTAAGTGAGTTAGGTATGCTTAATTACTCTTAAATTTATCTGAGTTATTTTGCAAGTTGTAATGAAGCCAGAAATTTAGTTGATCTTTAAATCTTGGATGAAATTTTGGCTAAGTCAAAATTTGCATCTCGACGGATGACCCTTATCCATCGAGTTTAGTCATCCGTTGATTTACTAACTGCTAATAAAAGTCAATTATTTTTCTGGAATACTTTATGTCTCGACGGATATCAGTTTATCCTCTTCCGTCGAATTGTCTAAATCTCAGCCGTTAATTCCCTGAACATTATCCATCGAGTATACTTACAGTTTGTAAGCATTACACGACGGATAATGGGTGGAATTTTTACAGTTTTATTTTAAAACGGCTATTCTAGGCAATTTCTATTGGTTAATTTACTTTACTTTATTATTTTTATCAGTTATTTTTGAGATAGTATAAAAGCTTATTTCATAGCAATTGTTTTCTTTTATCATTCTCAAATTCAACTGCTTTTATTTCATTCTCTCTCAAGCAAATATTCTCCTTCTCTTCAAGCTTTCATTCTCTAACAATGGCTCCTGTAGTAAAAATTATATCTTAAACTGGGTTCATTTATGAGAAGAACAACTTCACTGCTTTGGTCAATAAGGGTATTCAACAATCAGAGGACTATCACAAGATGATGGACTTTGTGAAGAATTGTAAGCTAAATTATGCCATGCTGGAGTCACCCACAATCTTCTGTGAGGTTGTTGAAGAGATGTGGACCATTGCTATTTACAACGCTGTTGACAAGACCATCACTCTAACCATCAAAGGTAATGGGTTCTGTATCAATAGTGATGTAATAAAATCATGTTTCAAAATTCCTGATAATAATGTGACTTCACCACACAATGACACTGATATTATCAATATGCTTAATTCCATGCACTATGCACTTCCTACTACTAAACTAAGTGATATTAGGAGATTGGGTCTTAGGAAGGAGTGGAGTTTCTTGTGTGATGTGGTTACTAAAGTTTTCTCTGGAAAAGTCAGTAATTTTGATTCAGTGAATATTTCCATGCTTAATATGCTATACATGCTAGTTACAGATAAATTTTATAATTTCAGTGACCTTGTCTTGTTTGAGTTAGGTTTTAAACTAGGTGAGTTAGATAAAAGAGGAAAGAATGTGTATTATGCTAGATTTTTCATGTTATTGGCTAACCATCTATGTCAAGAAATTGTGCTTGAGAACCCAAACAACAAACTGGCTTGTTGGGTTCAAGAGAGAAGACTCATTGTAGATCTGAACAGAGCCAACCATCATAGGGATGTGCCAATGTTCTATTTTCCTGTAATGCAGGCACCTCAGGTAAGTGAGCTAAGTTCATCCATCCCTACAACTATTCCAACCTCCACTATTTCTTTGACTTCAGGAGTAGCTATGACAACTGTGCCAATGACCAAACAGTTTCCTACCAAAACCTCCAAACCCTCTATAATTTCCAAATCTAAATCAAAGAAAACCCCCTCTCGTATCTCTCAAAATATACCAGTTGAAAAATCCACAAAAGAAAAAGAGGGGAGTGTGAAGAAGGGAAAGTCAGGTGAGGGAAGGGGTGAACATCAAAGAAACCCCAAGAATAAGATTGGAGAGTTGAGTGAATCCCAGTCTAGCCACACTGCAGTTTCCCAACAAACTGCAGTGCTCAAAAAGGATAAAAGCTCACTTCTAGCTGCATCCTCCCAAAAGGATGCAGTTATTGAACAAAGCTCTCAGCCAAGAGCACAGATCAAAAGGGTTAGGGACACAAGCTCACCCCGAACTTACACAAGAAAGAAGAAATCTAAAACCTCTGGGGATGCACAGGGCACACACACAGTGCAAACTGGTGCTAAAGACACAGTCCCTGCACTCTCTCAAATTCACTTTGATGTGGCTCCAATAAATGTGGAGTCACAGCCAAAATCTCTAATAATAGAAGCATCTGAAACACCATACTCACCAACAAACTCTCTGGAAGTGGATATGATAAACACTTCAATTTCTGATTCCCCTTCTTTAACTCTGTTGGGGAAGCCAAAATCTAGTGCAAGTGAGCATAATCTTTTAGATGATTTGTTGGCTCACTTGCCAATTCTTTCAGATACTATTGTGACATTTGTGCCTCAAATATCTTCAATCAGCACAGAGTCAACAATAGTTTCTCTTCCCACCTCATTTCTACTCTCTCGATGGATATTGCTCATCCTTCGAGTAGTGATTGTATCCCGACGGATAAGCCTAACAACAGTTATCTGTCGGATAGCATTACTACTCACTCGACGGATATCACTTATCCGTCGAGTATCTCTGCACAACTTCAAACTTCAACTATTTCAAGTGCAGAAGATTTAGTGGTTGTACAGTCACTCTTAGGACTGGGAGAGGAGAGTGTATTGAGTGAGAGGCTGGGTTGCTCCCAGGAAAAAGGAGAGGAAAAGAGTGAAAATCAACAATCCATTTATTCAGGATTGGCAAAAGTGAGTGAGAGGAGTCCTACCTTAGTAGGTGAAGGTGAGGGTGTGAGGGTGGGGAGCCAGGGTGAGACCCTGATGCAAAAAAGAGAGATTATGAGAGAAAAGCAGGTACAAAAGCTATAACGGTGGATCCAGCCATTGCTAGTGAGTCAATGATTGTGGATGATGCTGAAAAGGAAAGACAATTTCAGCAACATTACAAAGTTGTAATTGATAACATTTCCTTGGATGCTGACACTTTTACTCACCCTGTGTCAGCCTATCAACTGTTGGCTGCTCAGGGCAATGTGGAGGCAGAATAGACTTTGAACTTAGTACACACTTCAGAATCTCTTCAAAGAGATAAAGTTGTTGTCTTTAGGATGCCTTCTCAAGCTGGTGAGCCATCTGAAGAATTTGAAGTAAATTCTAATGATGATGACTCTGTTTTTTTGGATGGAAGCACGAACTTAGGGGGACACTACGCCATAGATGTCCTATCGCAACCACCTACCTAAAGAATGTTACCTAATATGTTACCTTAGATCGGGTAGTTATGAGCTAATTTAACATTGTGTTTTTTATGTTACCTTAGCCAAAACTGTGGTGTTGCATTAGGTCGAAAGTGTTGCAGCTTGGAACATTCTGGTCAAAGTGTTACCTTAGAGTATCAAAATATAAATATGATGTTTTTAAGATTAATTATTAATTTAAATTCATTTTCAAGAATTTGGGTGATATACAAATAGAATGAATAAAATCTGTGACGATATGCGAATTTTGTACATATTAAAACTTAAAAAAGTTAAAGAGGAATTAATTAGCAAAAAAAGTTAAAATAAATATTTTAAAATAGAATTTTTAAAATAAGTTTAAAAATAAAAATATTAAAATATACATATTTATATAAAAAATAAAATAAATAAATATAATATTTAAATATTTGAAAATAGATTTATGGAATCTTAGAAATTTGATATGGAGGTAAAATTTATAAAAATATTCAAACCTAGCGCCCAATTTTTTGGGTAAAGGCCGCCTATTTTCAGCCCATTAAAACCCACACGAGACTCATTACTCTCTCTCTTCCCCCCTCTGTGCTCTCTCAATCTCATCTCTCTTCCCCCTCTGTGCTCTCTCAATCTCATTAGTCATTACTCTCTCTCGATCTCTGTCTACTATTTCTTCATCTACGCTATAACTCGGAATTTCTAATTAATAATTAGGTATTTGTATTTGAACTTAGGGCTCAATTGATTACAATATCAAACTAGGGCTCCATTGAATATCAAATTGGGGGGTTGATTCTTCATTTTGAGTTCACTTAAACTTCATTTGATCTCTCTCTCCGCTTTTCTCTCTCATCTCGCCTCGCTCTACCTCTCTCCTCTCTATGTATATATATCTCTCTCTTTGCACATACATCTAAAATATATAATTATATTTATATGTTGATTTATGTATGTATTTTCTTATCTTCTTCTTTTAGTTTGTCTGTGTGCATATGTAATTGTGCTAATTTAGTTAGTTTTTATTATAATTTGTAGATTGTAGATGCAGCTGTTATTTTGTATTACTTCGTTATAATTTCTCGATACACCTCATCTTGTTTTGTGTATGTCTTTCTTATTTTAGTTTGTGTGTGTGTCTTGTAAATTAAGTAGGACATTTAAATCAATCTTTTTCGATAATTATGTTTGTGCAATTGTAGTGATTTGATAAGTTTGTAATTGTGGTGAATTGATGTTTAATTGAAACAATAGCTGCAGATCTTCGTATTGGTTTTTGTGTGTGTATGTGTGTTATTGTGCTGAACTGATTTTTTGTGTTTTAATTGAAGCAGTCGAAGAAGATGCCGCAAACAAGAGACAGATAATCGAGGAGGCATGACGATTCTAGTGCACTATTCCTTCGTCAACGAAGACAATCCGTTGGTCGACTGATTTTATTCTCTTTTTTTGCTAAATAAGTATTCTTTTATTTAGTTTTACCAAGTTAATTTGACATGATGTAAATCTTTTCTGGAGAAAGATCTTATGCTGCACCTCGATTTGCTAGACTACACGAGGACCAGCACACTATGTGAACAAATTCTTAGGATACATTTCTGATCAATTCTATTCTTATTTTAATTATTGTGCTCTAGAATTTTATGTTCAACTATCAATAAAAAAACCCAAGCCTCCTCTCAAAAATCAATTTTTTTGTTTTGTTTTGTTTCTTTCAATAATATTTCCGTTTAGGAGAATCATTACCTATTTATTTATTTAGTTTTAGATCTAATTATCAGAGATTGGGTTTTCATTGATCTTGAATTCAAAGAATATATTAGATTGGAGGGTGAAATGATTATTTCTTTTTAAGTTCTATTTTTCATATCTAATTTTTTTATTTAGAATTTCAGTTTGTTTTCTCTCCTAAGTGAGAGTGTATTTGTTGATTGCAATAATATCATTATTAGAAAGCCTCCATTTATGAGCATTTATTTGACAAATTCTTCTTATGCTTTGGAAATATTCTCTTAGTATTGGATATATTTGTCCTTTGTGGATTTTTGAAAGTCTTGTTTGTAGTATGGTGACAGCTGATATCTTCTTTGTAGTATGCATATAGTTTATCAATGTAATCAGCCTGGCCCTTGAATTGGAGTTACTTTACATTTTTTTTAGTTGTTGTGTCACCTTCAATTTTTAACAGGACCTTTATATTAAAACCAGCAAAATTTTCTTTTTTGTAACCTGCTTTTAAGCTTTATAAGTCTTGACTCTTGGGTTAATTTGGTGAGGATGCCTTTAGTCCTTAATATGTACGAGTAAATATATTAATATAGTTTTTTTAATAATTTAGTTTCCCTTTGCTTATGTCACTGAAAATGATCTCTTTACAGGAATAAGAGACCAGAATTCACTGCATGGTTGCTAGAAGTGAAATAGGTACTGTTGGTTTTGGGTGAAGTATTATATCTTAAAAGTATAGTGATGATAATTTTTTTTTGCATCAAGTGTTCTTAATTTTATAAAAGTAACTTTTTCCTAGTGGATATAGACTTAGTTGAACATGATTCTCTCAACATGAGGCATCAAGTTGGTGCATTTTAAGTTTCTCTACTCTCATGACTCATCTCTTAATATTTAATCTTATTATTTCAGTTATTTGTATGTATATCAGTGAATAATTTTCCAGTATCAATTTATACTGGATGCTGCTGGCAACACCACTGCTGCCATTGGAAAGGTACAGTGATCCTCTCTTAAGGAACACCAGACTACATTGCCCCTGAAGTACTATTAAGGAGATGATATGCAATGGAGTGTGATTGGTAAGTTTTTAAGTGTCGGTAAATCACCCTATTAACACCTGCTTTCTTTATTTATCAATTCTTTTTCTTAATGACCATATAATTTTTTTTTAACTTGGTTAATATTTCAGGGAACAAAGAAGACTTACAAAAGAAAGATTCACATGTTTTAAAAAGGAAAGGCCCGGATGGTGGAGTCGAGGAGAAAGTGAAGCAAATTCAAGCATTAGCTTCTAGTAGTACTTTTTAAAATTTATAATCTTTGATTGTTGTTAAGTAAAGAATGTGAACTAGTTTATAGTTAGTTTGGACGTTTAATTTGGTTGTATATTTGGATGTTTAATATTTGGGTTGGATGCATTATTTTGCAGTTATGAAATTGTATAATTGGGATTCTTCATTTTATAGAATAAGCATTTCAATTTGTTTGTGCTAAAGTGTTACCACAGCCTCCTAAACTGTTACCATATTATGTTTAAAATGTTTTATTAGGCTAGTTATAATGTTACAACAGCTTTTCAAAGTGATACATTAGGTTATATGGGTCCACTTGCCATGTCATCAAGACAACTCAGCACTATGGGCCCCACACTTGCCATGTCAGCTAGTGGGTCCCACCGCGGGGCCCATTTTTTAAAAACATTTCAAAACTCTAAGGTAACATAAAAAACAAGTTACAACTGATCTCTCATTATGTTGCATTAGCAAGCTAAGGCAACATATAAATAAGTTAAAATACGATATTGCCTTAGGCACCAAAGATGTTACCTTAGACCCCTAAGGCAACATGGAAAAACCTATCTTTAAGAAAATATTACCTTAGCTTAAAAGTGGGGCAAGAGCAACATATTTACCCCCTAATACAACGTTTTTTTGGTGTTACAGTAGGCATTTTATGGTGTAGTGGGAGATGAAGGCCCAAGTTTTGTTCCAAATTTACCTGAATGGCCATGGACAAAGGAATCTACACCAGGACAATTTGGTGTATCTTTGCTTAAGCAGGTTATGGCTATTCAAAAGGCCCTTCTGGAAACTTCAGATGCTGGTACTAAGGCTATTCTTCAAGCTCACCTAGACTCTCTACATCTCATGAAGATACAACAATTAAGACAGAATCTGAGTTTGGATGAACTCAAAAATGATATAGCTGACTTGAAGACCTACAATTCTGAGAAGCTGGATTCAGTCATGCCATATGGTACCATGCAGGATCTATTACTGAGACTGATGAGAGAATCAGATTCTGAAAAGAAGCTGGCCAAGCTGGAAGATAGAGTTCAAGTTATTGAGAATTCAGTGGCCAGCCTTCTTCAAAATCAACAGTCTCAGACAAATCTTCTCATGCAACTGGCTAAAGCACAAGGCCTAACTCCTCAACTTGATGATAACAAAAAGGGGGAGAGAGAATCAAGTAAGGGGAGAAAGGACCAAGTGAGGGGGAGAAACTTCAAGTTCAAATCAGCAAAGTAATTGTACCTTCAATTACTGTCTCCAAGCCACCAGTTGCAGATGGTATAGATCTTATTAAAGCAGCATCAGCAAATTTGAAAGTTGCTGAGAAAGGAAAGTTGAGTTTGATTAACTGGGATAAGATTGATGAGGAGATACAGAAAAAGTTTGAACTTGTCAAGAAGCCAGTTAAGTCAGCCATGCATCACTCTCAAGTTAAGAAAATCAGTGTGAATGAGATGAGCATGAATTATCTGGAAAGAGGACAATCTTCCTGCATCAAGTCTACAAAGGCTGAAATAATTCTTAAACCAAGGGCAAACTATCCAAAATCATATTTGAAGAACCCTTTGGACACTGTGTATGAGACACCCAAACCTGATGAGAAGAAGCTTCTGTCAAGATCAATTATCTTCTATAATGATCCAGCTGATTCAGCTTCAAAAAGAAGAATTGCTAAGATATTCAGAAATGGAAAGGAAACGGGATATTGTTGACAAAGAATTGGAAGATCAATTTCCTAAGGTACCCACACCAGCTACAACTCACGCATCAAAGCCCTCTGTGGTATTTGAAGATATAAGGGTGGTGGATCCCTACAGGAATATTTATGGTGAACCTATTGTGCCCAAGGATGAGCCAATAGAGTGGGATAAGATACCAATTCCTGACTTCAGTTTACCAATCCTTACTAAGCCAAAAAGGACAAAGTTAAGGGCAGTCAAGAAAGTGAAGTTGTCACCTCTCAAATCCAAATCAGTAGTTAAAGCTCAACCCAAAGTCAACATGGGAGACTACTTGTACTTGTGTGACATCTAGGAATTTTCTGATCTAAACCTCTATCTGGATGAACTAGATGAAGTGAGGGGAATTGATGCATACAGAAACCTACCTGAAAGGTTAGTGTTCAAGTACAAAGGAGGAAAGGAGATTGTGTGGCCACTTCACAGAATTCTTCAAGAAAGCCAAGCTGTACTGATTAAAGTTTATTCATCCTTCAAGAAGTACTTTGGGTTCAATGTAACTGCAAGAAGACTAGTATTGAAGAAGATTGAAGAACTAAGGAGTATTAGAGTTAAAGATGCACTCCCAAAGACTCTAATCATCCCATACACAGGGAGAAGAGTGCATCTAAGGCCCTACTGGCTGATGGAGTTCATAGATGACAAAGGTGTGAGAAGATTCTTCAGGTTAGAAGACCAGTTGAGTATCTCTAGCAATGAGACTCTCTTGGAAATGCAAGAAAAGCTAGATCTCTCAGAATCTGATGAACTGGAATTCCACAGGCAGCTCTAAAATCAGATTGATGAAAACAACAGGAAGCTTGGAAGAAGATCCAGATCTTCAAGGAACTAGAAAAATCTGCTCAGGCTAGAGGAGCATCTTGAAATGACTGTGAGCCAAACTTTGTACATTTTGATTATTTGAAGCACTTTCAGTATTATCTACTTATCTTTAAAGCTGTATGTTTAGGATGTTTTGTTATCATCAAGTATCTCTTAATTTATGGCTACAATTCCAGTAGACATAAATTGGGGGAGATTGTTGGGCATATGTTATGTACTTGATGATTTCATAAACAAAACATCTAAGTAGATTTTACTTAGTGAAATAATGTAGCACTCGACGGATAAGAATTATAGTCCCGACGGATAACTCATTACAGTCCCGACGGATGTTAACTTATTATCCATCGAGTGAGTAGCTTATGTAATAATGAGTCTGTAGCACAGTTCTGTATACATCTTTGTATAGATTCTATAGTAGTCTATAAGTCATGTTGAATTTAACTAGATATGCAGAATAGGTTGATTAACTGTATATAAATGATGTCTTGTAATTCTGCATAAGTGAAATGAAGTCAAGTGCCAAAATAGCTACCGACGGATGATTAACAAAGCCATTGACGGATGATCAAATGACTATCAACGAATGTTTAATATAGCAGTCGACGAATAATCAATGAAGCCATCAACGGATGTTCAGAAAGTCGACGGATGATCATATATCTAACGGATACTCATAAAGTCCAACGGATGATCATATAAAGAATTCAAACAGCAGTTGAACAGTGAAAACTGAGCACAGCCGTCGAGATGTATACAAATCTACTGTAGAAGCCCATTGACTGGGTAAAAGAGGACGAAAAGTAGCAAAACTTAAGACTGATAGTTTTTATATTTATTCGGTCTTTTTGACTTTGTAATCTTGGTAATATATAAACCAAGAACGTAGCAAATAAAAAGAGTGAGCAGAGATACAAAAGAAAAACAGAGAAATCTTTGTAAATTGTTTAAATCCACCAGAAAGTTTTTAAAGAATCTTGTTTTTAATTACTTATGTTTTGATTCAATTAAGTTTTATTCCGCATTGTGCTAATCAAAACATTTATATCTATATTCGAGTTGAACATTTTTATTTCGGGAAAAAGGTTCAAGAATTCCATTCAACCCCCCTTCTGTAATTCTTGCTATATTGTTAAGGGACTAACAAATAATAATCTTCTTCCTCCTTAAATCATCCAAAGTCCACGTCTAAGCAACATGTCAAAGTTGTATTCCGCGCCAAGTAGAATCTAAGGGCGCGCCCAAACATTTCTGTATGTTGGCGCCACCTTGTGTTATCAGCCTTTGATCTCTTTATAGGGCGCGCCCTAACTTATTCAACGGTTAGGGCTCGCCTTAACTTTGTCCAAGAAAAGCCAATGTATAAATCCGTCAAAGTAATCATGTCCGAGGAATCCGTCCAAGGAATCTGTCAATCAAATATTTAGGGCTTGCCCTAACTCTTCCAATGGAAATGGCTTGCCCTGACCCTTCCAAGGGTTTTGGCTCGCCAAGCTATCCAAGGTTTGGGCTCGCCCTAACTTGTCCAAGGTTTGGGCTCGCCCTAACTTTGTTCAGGGTTTGGGCTCGCCCTAACTCTTCCAAGTTTTGGGCACGCCCTAACTTTTCCAAGGTTTGGGCTCGCCCTAACTCGTCCAAGGTTGGGGCTCGCCCTAACCCTGTCCAGGGTTTAGACTCGCCCTAACTCGTCCAAGGTTTGGGCGCGCCCTAACTTTTCCAAGGTTTGGGCTCGCCCTAACTTTTCCAACAAAAACCCATTTCCTTGGTCGTTCGTCATTGATCGTCCATCCTTGGTTGTCCGTGAAAACCTATTTTCTTGACGTCCATCCAAATTGAGTTCTATTGACCCGACTTTGACCCGAATAACTTTCTTACCAAATTTTGGCTATAACAATGTTGTTGAGTTTCTTTGTACCAAGATGCACATGTTCCCAACAATTTTGTGCCTAAAATTTTGTCTTTTGGATTCAAGTTTTATGAGCCCCATAGATGTTGGGAGGATATGTTTGATGCAATTACCAATACAAAACACTTAATTTATATTACAGGCTGGTATTATACTGAGTTCACCTTAATAAGGGACTCAAGGAGACAAAACCCAGGAGGAGACATAATGCTTAGCGAGTTGCTTGAGAATAAGGCAGATGAAGGCGTTAAAGTTCGTTTGCTTGTCTGGGATGACAAAACCTCTGTGGGTCTACTTAAGAATGACAGATTAATGGCCACCCATGATCAACAAACTGAACTGTACTTCCAAGGTACTAATGTACGTTGTATTTTATGTCCTCGTAATCCTGATGATGGTGGGAGCAGAATACAAGGTTTAACTATTTCTACCATGTTCACTTATCACCAGAACATAGTCGTGGTGGACAGTGAGATGCCTAACAGAGGATGAGAGAAAATTATTGTGAGTTTTGTTGGTGGCATTGATTTATGTGATGGGAGATATGATACTCCTTTTCATTCACATGAGTTTGAATTTCAAATTTTCAGGTCCAATTGCCTGGGATGTTTTGTTAACTTTGAGCAGAAATGGAGAAATCAAGGTGGACAAAATAACTAAGAGAGCTCGAGAATGTCATCATCCCACCATCAGCAGTTACATTCCTTGATGACAATGAGATATGGAATGTTTAATTTTATTCAGATCCATTGATGGTGGAGCTGCTTTTGGCTTTCCTGAAACACCGGAAGCAGCAGCTAAAGTAGGTCTAATCAGTGGAAAGGATAATATAATTTATCAAAATATTCAGGATGATTATATTCATGCTATTCGACTGGAATTTTTTTTTTATTTATATCGAAAATCAGTATTTTCTTGGAAGTTCTTTTGGCTGGGACTCAGAGGATATAATTCTTGCGGATGTCAATTCTTTGCATCTGATACCTGAAGATTGTCAGTAAGATTGAGGCTAGAGAGAGGTTCACTGTTTATGCTGTAGTCCCAATATGGCCTGAAGGGCTACCAGATAGTGCATCAGTTGAAGCCATTCTGGACTGTAAAGAAGGACGATGGAGATGATGTACAAGGATATTATTCATGATCTTCAGGTTAACGGAATCGAGAACCCTAGAAATTATTTGAAATTTTCTTTCTTAAAATGGTGAGGGAAAGAGGAGTGGAGAATTTGAACCTTCACAACAGCCAGATCCAAATACAAATTATAGTAGAGGCCAAGAGGCCGGTCGTTTTATGATCTATGTGCATGCAAGATGACTATGGTGATAGGTAAGCAGCAGGCTCTACTGTCTTGTGTACTTCAACAGTTGAACTGATTTCTTACCACTTTAATAGTTCAACAGGCATTTAAGATACATATATTTTTTTGGCAGTTTATGATGAGATGGCTATGACAACCTATCAACCATATCATCTAGCAACCAGACAGCCAGCAAGGGGTCAAATTCATAGATTCAGGATGTCATTATGGTATGAGCACGTGGGAATCCTTGATGACACCTTCCAGCATCCGGGATCTCTACGCGAGTGAAACTCTGGAAAATGACTTGCATGTACACTTGATCGGATACCCAATTGGTGTTACTAGTGAATTCCGATCACAGAGCTTCCAGGCATGAAGTTTCTCCCAGACACCCGAGCAAGTGTTCTTGGTATTAAATCTGATTATTCGCCTCCCATTCTCACGACATGATAAGTTCAGTAGATCCATCATGTCCTTTAACTCTACCTCCTATGTCGCTTAATCCGCAGGAATCTTCTTGTTTGGTGAGATGCGCATTTATGTGTTTTTATTGAGATTTGGTGTGTTAAATGGTTGTACAGAGTGCTCTATAGCTATATCATCTACCAGTAAAGGGAAGGCCCATATCCACATATGGCGGTACCTAGATTCTTATGGCCAAATGTATGCCTTAGAGTCCAACTAGCGCTACCATTTGTATTATATTGTTAAGCCTGTGCGAGTAGACAATATGGCGTGTAAGAAGGGTTCGACCGGAAAAGATGGAGACGAGAAGTACTTGGATTTCTCGAGTAGACGTGACAAGATATTACGAAAAATTTTGTAATGTTAAATATGACGACCCTAATCAATAAAAGATGGGTTTGGGGGCATCACAAAATTATTATCAAATCATATCATGTAAAAATTTTAAACCAACAAATTTCATTTCTTAAAATTTTTAATTCAAATTAAACTAAAAAGTTGGATAAAATTAGAAAAAAAAATTGTACATGGTATGGGTTATAAGTGCGTGCTCCGTCCGTCCGATATTAAGTGAGCATGTTTGACGAGCACCCTCGTACAAATATGAGATGGAAAATATGAGGTGGGTGGAAAAATAAGTGTATAAGGTGAATGTGTATATATGATAATCTTAGATGAATGATAGAATTGGAAGGTTCATTCTTTTTGAAAAATTGTAAAAAAGAAAAGCAGTTCATATAGAATGGGAAGGATTGAGTATATTAAAATTAATAAAACTCAAATTCAATTAGTAAAATTTAATTATAAAATGATCCAACTACAAAGAACAAGAATGTAATTATTTCGCGCACGAACACATATATTTTATATGTAGATATGTGTACTAGTTTATAACTCGTGCAATGCACAAATTTTTCATTTGTAATTTTTCAAATTTAGGAGATCCTTTATTATTTATAAATAAAATAATTTGATGTTGTAATGATGTTTTTAATCCCAATAGATAAATATTACTTCTTTGGTAGCAATTTATGTCTTATTTGACTTTTTACAATCAAATTGACCTATTTTTGATTGAATATTTTTATATAGTTGATATGAATAAATTTAACCTTGATTATGCCATAAATGTTACATTTATTACATCTGATTTGGATTATGAATAAGGCCTATTAGAAGAAGGCCATATGTATGACTTTCAGACCAAGAAGGTAAACACGTTGATCAGGCCCAAGAAAGTTAACACATTAATCAGGCCTGATGGAACAAAGAATGCCCAATAGCCCTGAATATTGATTAATTTCATAATTAATTAATAAGGGATAAGTCAGCTGATTAGTGAAGTCCCAACAAGGACACAATTCCTTGGAGAGTGGCCTCCAAGAAATTCCATAGGATGAGAAATCCACTTCCTACATTATAGGACTCCAAAATCTATTCTAATTCAAGGTGTTCCAAACCTATATAAGGGGTCTCATCCCATAATTCAGAACTACATTTTTGACTTGATCCTTGGCAAACAAGAAGGTACGTAGGCATCTTGTTAAGGCAAATTGAGTCGTGAAACACAAGAGCAGTCAAATCGAGCCTTGAAACTCACGAACCCTGGTAATAAATACAGCAATTAATACCTTGGGTTTTTATTCATAACATTTGGCGCCGTCTATGGGAAAGCATAACTACAACCATGACGATAACATAGAGTGGAAACAACGCCCCTGAAGGAACACTAGCTGGAACAACTCAAAAGATTTCGTCAACGGTAGAGATACCCCCACATTCGTCCTATGCCTTTACCCAAGGAGGAACCCCGATAGGGGCAACCAAGCCTCAGCCACAAGGGACGAATCCCCCGGCTCTACAAGGGACGAATCCCCCGGTTTCTCAAAGGACGAATTCCCAATTTCAGCAGCTATATGCACCTGTGAATCCTCGACCCGTTGGGTATGAGTATTCCACTATTGTGACCACTAACCCCCCTTATGGGATGCCCCTGTGTAAGTCATATGTCATAGGCCTATTTGTATATTCGAGGATTTAACTCAACTCAAATAAGAATGTAATAAGTAAATAGTGGATCTACCGTCAAAGAGATCTCGCAAAGTAATATCTGTCAAAGGATTTAGAGACAAGGTTCATCTACAGACTTGAGGAATTAATTCACTGGAAGAAGTTCAAGAAATTGATCATGCCTCAGTGATATAAATCAAGAGTGTGGATTTAATCAAGTGACAGAGATCTCGTCAGAGTATCATTATTTACAAGGATTTAATCTGAAGAAAATCAAAGTATCAAAGTCAAGACATGAAGAAACGTCACGGAAGTTAGTCACTCATGAACCAGACAGTACATCGAGTGTCAACATTGAAGTGGTGGAATTGATTCATAATTTTCAGTGATTTTCAGAAGATATTCAGAAGATTGGTTGCTGCTCAGGATTAGTATTAATTCTCTATTAATTAATTAAGTCATATAATTTAATTCAGAAAATAAATTATATCTGCAAAGATTAATTTATTCATTAATTGAATTAATTGATTAATTAATTCAGAATTAATATTAAGGATTTTTCAGAATTTAAATTGGATTAAAAACAGTCTTAAATCAGCAAGACAATTGAAAA
Source organism: Apium graveolens (assembly GCF_009905375.1). NCBI lineage: Eukaryota > Viridiplantae > Streptophyta > Magnoliopsida > Apiales > Apiaceae > Apium > Apium graveolens. The sequence goes on from NC_133656.1 coordinate 47,919,322, forward strand.
TGAACTAGCATGACAATCAGGATTGTCATACCGATTGTCATGCCAAGTCATTTCAATTGTCCTACCGAAAGTTCTACTGGGAAGGAGATAGTCTTGCTAGTTCAACTGATTGTCATACCGAAAGTCATTGTAGTTCAATCAGATTGTCTTGCTAGTTCAATCCATTATCCTACCGAAAGTCTTGCCAGCTATAGGATTGTCATTCCATTTCAATTCAATTCTGTTGAATGAATTAAAAAGACAAAGAAGCAGCAGAAAGAAATAATCATCAAATACACAAGTCAACAAACAAGAACAGAGCAGCCGCAACAAACATTTTATTCTTCTCTGTAAAACTTCAAGATCAATTTCTAGATTGTAAAGTTAAATCCAATCAACTAGAAATCTTTATCTTGTTCTTGTGTAACAATCTAGCGGATCAAAATCCCTAGAACTTAATCTCAAATTGCGTTTAGCATTTGAATCTTTTTATTACAAAAATAGAAAAAGTTCATGTCGAATTTATTCTAGATTTGTGATAATTAATTTAAGATTAATTTCTTGTAATCGATACAGTTGTTGTAACATCTTTCAAGTTTAATAATATTTTTATTTAACTTGAATTTTGTTTCACATTTTTTATTCCGCATTTAATTCGATTATTCGATACTGTTTGTATTCAACCCCCCCTTCTACAAACTCATTGAGACCTAACAATTGGTATCAGAGCCATCTGATTAACGAACAAATCAAGATCCTAGACTTTTGTGATTTTTCAACTCCTTGAATTTTTATTCATTCAAAAATTCATAATGACTTCACAAAAAGTTGGAACCGTTAAAATTCCACAATTTGATAAAGAGAATTATATTATGTGAAAGAAGAAGATACTCTTATTTTTACAAGTGGCAAATCCCAAATATTCAAAGTTGTTAAAGAAGGGGATAAGAACTCCGATGGTTATTGAACCGGAGGTGATAGTAGATGATGTTGTGATCACCAAAGCCAGAACCTATCATAAAGATCCTGAGGATTTTTCTCCTGCTGAAAAAGATGAAGCCTCCTTGGATGCCAGCCTTCAGTTAATTTTAATTGATTCCCTTGATCCCTTGATGAACAGACATGTGATGAACTGTAAAAATTCCAAACACATGTGGGAAACTATTGAGGTGATCAATGAAGGCACAGAGGAAGTTAGGGAGAACAAGTTGGAGATCCTAACCTCTGAGTATGAATATTTTAAATCAAATCCAGGAGAAGGAATTACTGAAGTGTTTGAGAGGTACAATGCGTTGATCAACAACCTGAACATAAATGGGAAATATTATTCAATCAGGGAGGTCAATAAAAAGTTCCTTTTAACACTGCCAACTCATCTTGAACATAGAATCACTGCCATTAGAGAAGCTAGAGATCTGAGTGAGATTTTTTTGGACAGGCTCTATGGAGTGTTAAAAACCTATGAGTTGGAGCAGATTCAACAGAAAGAAGTCTACGGGAAGGATAGAAAGGTCAGCACATCTACTGCACTTGTAGCTGAAGGTCAACAACAACAGCAATCTCAACAATTGGAGAGAATGGTACAGTGTTCCAAGGCTGAGGAAAATATGTTAGTAGCAGAATATGATCCTCCTACTACAAATCAATCAAGTGATGATTTTTATTCCTTGGAAGAGTTGGAGCACTTGGAAGACGAGTCAATGGCCCAAATTGTCAAGAGATTCTCCCATGTCAGATTCAAGAGGAATCCCAAGCTTAAGTACAAGTCCAACTACAACAAATTCCAGAAAGGTGGATCTTCATCCTCTAACACCAGCAGTGGTGGATACAAAATAGGGATGGTTGATCGGAGCACCATTAGATGCTATAACTGCAAAGAGTTGGGACACTTTGCCACAGAATGTAGGAAGCCAAAGCAAGTAAGAAAGAACTCTGAAAGGGCTTATCTGGCAAAGAGAAGAAGCTGGGATGATACTGACAGTGAAGATGAAGATGAAGGAAATCTTGCTCTTATGGCTATTGATGAAAAAGCTTCATCGTCAAGAATAGAGGTAAAACTTTCTGATACTGAAATGGTTTATCATCTAAGAGGTAACTTAGATTGTGCACGTCGTGATAATGAACTGTTAAGTTTACAGATCACAGACCTTGAGAAAGAGGTCAATAAATTAAGACTTGTGTACATTAATCAAGACAAATTAAAAGAACAAGTATCTTTTCTAGAGAATAGAGTTGACTATTATAGAAAACTCGAAACTATTCTTAAAGACAAGATCACCGGTCTTGAGACTAAGGTTAGAGCCTACTTCAATTCTTGTTCGAAGGCTAAAGAGTTCTACAGTAAGCAATCTGTTAATCAAACATCTGGAATAGGTTATGATTACAATGTTGCTATTGGAGAATTAGGCATAAACTCCCCTCCTCGTGTCTGTGCTAAAGGGAAGGAAGTACCACATGTGCTTAAGGGTGTTGATGAACCCCTCTATAAACCATCAATTGCTGAACCATTTGATGCGACCTCTTCTGTTATTCAGGAAGAAATACGTGCTAAAGATCATGCTAATGAGAAGGTTGTTTCCAAGTCAAGTGTGTCGAAAGTTCCAGTCAAAGTTGTGAAAGCAACTAAGACTAACTCAGACACACATGAGTTGGATAACAAAAATGCCATGTCTGCCATGCATAAATTGCCTACTATTAATCACTCTCATAAAGCATGTGATGTTTCTAATTGTATGTCTTGTGCTTTTAATATGATGTATTCTTATTTTAATGGTAAGCATGTTTCTAATGATAAGACTACTCCTCGTCAGCATGTGAATAACAAGAAGCATGATAGGTCTAAGACTGCTAGTCCTTATAAGGCTAGAAAGGAGACATTTGTGCCTAAGCTTAAACAGAAATTTGTTAAGGCTGTTTACAAGGTCAAATGTTCAGTCATTGAGAAAGTTGAGACAATTAAAATTAAAAATGTTGTTTTGCCTGACAAAGAACAATTCTACAAGTATGCCGGGCCCAACCAAGTTTGGGTTCCGAAGAAGGTCTAATCCATTTGTAGTGCAGGGCATTAAACAGGTTTAACCGGTAGTGTGGATTCTTGACAGTGGATCGTCAAAGACATATGATCGGAGATAGAGCCCTGCTATCAAATGTGGTTGAGAAAGCTGGCCCCCTGGTTACCTTTGGAGATAACAGCAAAGGTTTATCTGAGGGATATGGCTGTTTGCAAGCTGGATTTGTTATCAGTGAAATTTTGAATATTGTGCTAGGTTATTATCAGGAAGCAGTATCTAACATATAGCACCAGTGACGAGACTTGAGAATATTACGACATATCAGGCACCTGCTGCACATTACACTTGGAATTGTACTCTAGTAAGATGTGTACAAGTGTACTCCTGGTTGGTGAGTTAAAAGAGGAAGTCAGTGCACCACAGTTCATGGACTTTGCAGCTGCAGATCTATTGGACTATGCAATCTCTTCTTCACAATCTCATTTCAGATTGGTATGAACTAGTGTACTACTCAAGCAATCGTCAAGAACATGGTATGGCACTCTAACTGAAGTTATTGTTTAATATGAACTAGTAGAGTCGTCATATTTTTTAACTCTCTTATCACTAGGCACAATCATATTATTTTATATGTGCAGTGATATATTGATAATGCTATCATTGAACTCAAACTTCTTTATACATTAGTGATTTATTATTTCATGTAAAATCTTTTGAAATCACTATTGTAAATCATTTTCTCTCTATTACCATATGTTCTGTGATACAGGTTCAGTCTCCAATGACTTTCTTTCATTGACAGTCATGAGGTTGAAAACCCACAACATCTATCCCATACTGTAAAGACAAACACAGAAACAGAACCAACCAACACTCTCTTACCACTAAATGTAGTATGAATGAGCGTGAGAGAGATAGTGCCTCAGTGCACCACATAAGGAAGGTTATGTAGTCAACCCAGTAGCTCTGTCTCCTACATAGATGAGTAGTATTTAAACCGAGACAACTGCTAGCCCCCATACATCTTCTCAAAAAGATGTAATGGCTGAAAAGGCACAAAAATAGTTACTAGATTTATTCTCTCAACAGGGTGCGTCTATTGAATATTGCCTGTCGGCCAAGGCATCCGATGTAATGTCACCACTTCAAATATAAACAATTCTTGATGCACAAGGAGAGGTTACACACACAAAGGATGAGTTGACGAAAACAAGAGTTTCGACCATTTTAAGGTCAGATTCGATTGTTCAAGGTTCGTTAATGGACCAATTGCCTTTACAGGTGTTAGGAGAGGATACTGATCCAAAAGCCATATGTCAGTGGTCAGTGTCTACCTCCCCAGGCTTAAATCCCCTGGATGCATCTGCGGATAGTGGATCTGACATAGGCGCAGATCGGCAACTTATTGACAATGATTCAGATATTACCTGATGAGTCACAAGGAAATATCTTCACAAACATTAGAAGGGAACTTTGATCTTTATGCTAAATTCTTTGGATCATTGTTTACCTTCCCAGAATTCAAATCTGGAACCCTAAAAGGGAAACTAGCAACTTGTAGATTATGACTCAGATTCATCTGATGAGTTTAACAAGGATGGGGATTTGTGAACTCCCATTGTACCACCTATGACCTTCTTAAGGATGGCTAAGGTGATTTTCCTTGCAGGTACAGCTGGATTATGGAGCTAGGAGAGAAGAGTGATACACTTGTGAGAATGAGTGTAAACACGAGTGGAGAGGAGAGTGAAACACATGTGAGGTACACTAAACAGAATCACACACTCACAGTGAGGAAGAAAGAGAAACTTCTTGTTATTTCTTTTCCAACCAAGTGAAATGTGAGAACTCCTTCAGACGACGGCATACATTCCTTCTTTAAGGGGGAGATAAAAGCTTAAGTAATAGTTTGGAGGATTCCTCAACTAAGGGGGAGAAGTAGCAGGGAGGAAGAAAAAGATCCTACATATGTACACTACACCACACCATGTTGTTTGTAACTACGGATCCTATTGTACGGGAGAGGTGGTAAACACAAGGTGATTTTCTAGTAAGGGAAGAAGCTGTTTTCAAAAGGGGAGTACCATTGGCTTTTATCTGCGGATCCTATTGTACGGGAGAGGTGGTAAACGAAGGTGATCTTCTTTAATCAGTTGATTCTCATAGGGGGAGAAGCAAGAGATATATGGGCTTCTCAACAGGAAATGTGGTTGTACAAATGAAGATGGAACTACTTGAAGATATGTTCAGTCTAGAGGAACATCTACTTGGAATCTGGAAAATGTTAAATCTAGTCCAGAACTTTTCTACTATTTACTTTGTATTTCTATTTATATATTTTTCTTATTTGTTAGTTGAGTTATCCTCTAGGTATTTGTGTGTTATTGTCTAACAAACAAATAGGGGGAGATTGTAAGTCATATGTCATAGGCCTATTTGTATATTCGAGGATTTAACTCAACTCAAATAAGAATGTATTAAGTAAATAGTGGATCTACCGTCAAAGAGATCTCGCAAAGTAATATCTGTCAAAGGATTCAGAGACAAGGTTCATCTACAGACTTGAGGAATTAATTCACTGGAAGAAGTTCAAGAAATTGATCATGCCTCAGTTATATAAATCAAGAGTGTGGATTTAATCAAGTGACAGAGATCTCGTCAGAGTATCATTATTTACAAGGATTTAATCTGAAGAAAATCAAAGTATCAAAGTCAAGACATGAAGAAACGTCACGGAAGTTAGTCACTCATGAACCAGACAGTACATCGAGTGTCAACATTGAAGTGGTGGAATTGATTCATAATTTTCAGTGATTTTCAGAAGATATTCAGAAGATTGGTTGCTGCTCAAGATTAGTATTAATTCTCTATTAATTAATTAAGTCATATAATTTAATTCAGAAAATAAATTATATCTGCAAAGATTAATTTATTCATTAATTGAATTAATTGATTAATTAATTCAGAATTAATATTAAGGATTTTTCAGAATTTAAATTGGATTAAAAACAGTCTTAAATCAGCAAGACAATTGAAAATGAACTAGCATGACAATCAGGATTGTCATACCGATTGTCATGCCAAGTCATTTCAATTGTCCTACCGAAAGTTCTACTGGGAAGGAGATAGTCTTGCTAGTTCAACTGATTGTCATACCGAAAGTCATTGTAGTTCAATCAGATTGTCTTGCTAGTTCAATCCATTATCCTACCGAAAGTCTTGCCAGCTATAGGATTGTCATTCCAGTTCAATTCAATTCTGTTGAATGAATTAAAAAGACAAAGAAGCAGCAGAAAGAAATAATCATCAAATACACAAGTCAACAAACAAGAACAGAGCAGCCGCATCAAACATTTTATTCTTCTCTGCAAAACTTCAAGATCAATTTCTAGATTGTAAAGTTAAATCCAATCAACTAGAAATCTTTATCTTGTTCTTGTGTAACAATCTAGCGGATCAAAATCCCTAGAACTTAATCTCAAATTGCATTTAGCATTTGAATCTTTTTATTACAAAAATAGAAAAAGTTCATGTCGAATTTATTCTAGATTTGTGATAATTAATTTGAGATTAATTCCTTGTAATCGATACAGTTGTTGTAACACCTTTCAAGTTTAATAATATTTTTATTTAACTTGAATTTTGTTTCACATTTTTTATTCCGCATTTAATTCGATTATTCGGTACTGTTTGTATTCAACCCCCCTTCTACAAACTCATTGGGACCTAACACCCTGTACCTTGAGGTTGGAGGAAGTGGACATGTAAATCAGAGTGAAACACAAGGGAAGACACCCCCAACATATGTGTTTTAGCTCCCATTCCAGAGGATCAAGAATTCTTTGGCCCTACACTGAGCGAGACTACGAATCTTTGGATGATAATGCGGCTCCAAGGAGGAGGCGTGCTGGTAAATAGCCGATGGCTTATGGTAATCAGCGTCCTAGAAGTACCCGAGGGACGAATCCCCATGAAGTGCAGGAGAGAATCATGGCTCACGAGGCTGAGATCCAAAGGATGAAGCGTGACCTGGAGGCACACCTAACCCCAAGACCCCCACTACCACCAAGGAGGAGAAATCCTCCAATCATAGAACTGGATGGTCCGCTGCAAAGAAGGACTATTGTCCCAAGGGCTGATCCAAGTGATCTTCTGCCACTAGGAGATCCTGATGATCCCACTCCACCGTTCACTGAAGAGATAATGAATGCACATATCTCAAGGAAGTTTAAGATGCCCATCATCAAAGGTTATGATGGCACTGGAGATCCCGCTAATCATGTCAGTACATTCTCTAATGCACTGTTGCTGGAGCCCGTGAATGACGCTGTTAACAGTCGTGCCTTTCCTCAAACCCTTACGGGAATGGCTCAAAGATGGTATAGCCATTTGCCTCCGAATTCTATTGTGTCCTTCAAAGAGGCAAGTCAAGCTTTTATTAAGAAATTCATTAGTGGAATAGTGCATGAGAAATGTTCAGCATCCCTGATGAGCATTGTGCAAGGAGCAAAAGAGTCCTTGAGAGACTTTCTGAACCGTTTCACCAAGGAAGCTTTGAAGGTCCCAGATCTTCATGACAAGATAGCTATGATAGCACTGCAGCAAGGAACTAGAGACGAGTTCTTCAAAATGTCATTAGCTAAGAGCCCCCCTGAAAGCATGTTACAACTACAAGACAGGGCCGGGAAGTACATCAAAGTGGAGGAAAGTATGATGAAGTTGGTAGTGAGTAACGAACCCGCTGGTGGCAAGAAGTGAAAGTCCGATCTAGAATATATTGCTAAGGAAAAGTATCCTAGGACTGAGCAAATCACTGATTCAACCCCGAAGAAGGGAGGACCTGGGCAAAAGTTTGCTGAATATGCTAAGTTGAACGCTCCTAGAAGCCAGATCTTGATGGAAATGGAGAAAGATAGAGATGTTCATTGGCCTAAGCCCCTGAAGGCTGATCCTACCAAGCTAGATAAGAGCAAATATTGTAGATTTCACAAGGATGCTGGTCATGACACCAATGAATGTAGACAATTAAAGTATGTAATAGAGTTCCTCATTCGTAAAGGAAGGCTGAGCAAGTATACTGGAGATGGAGGAGATAAGAATAATAATAATAGAAAGAATTTGGATGATCGTAGGAAGGATCAAGACGATCAGGGGCGAAATCCCCAACTTAGGGGACCAGTGATAAATGCAATCTTTGGAGGACCACAACCCCGAGGGCCAGTGATAAATATAATTTTTAGAGGATCAACTGCTGCAGGTTCATCCAGAAACTCAAGGAAAACTTATACTAGAGAAGTTATGCATATTATCGGGGAAGCTCCGAAGAGGGCTAGGACAAGAGTGACAATGACGTTCGATGATTCTGATTTGGAGGGTGTTAAATTTCCACACGACGATCCTCTAGTCATAACACCGATAATAGGGAATAGCCCAGTAAGAGGGTCCTTGTAGACAATGGTGCATCGGTGGAAATTTTGCTTCATGATACCTTTATAAGGATGGGTTACAATGATTCCCAATTAACCCCAACTGATATGCCGGTATATGGATTTGCTGGAGTGGAATGCCCCATGGAAGGGATAATTAAGTTATCGATGACCATAGGTCAGGAACCAAGACAAGCAACACAGATGTTAGACTTCGTAGTGGTAAAGGCTGGATCAACTTACAACGCAATCATGGGAAGAACGGGAATACATGCTTTCAAGGAAGTCCTTTCTTCTTACCATTCAGTGATGAAGTTTCCCACTCGGAATGGGATTGGAGAAGAGAGAGGAGATCAAAAGATGGCAATGAGTTATTATGTAGCCTCTCTTAGGGCTGATGGAGTGGGGGGCACGTTTCGCCTATTGCAGATCTGGATATTCGCGAGAATGATGAGAAAAGAGGGAAACCAGCAGAAGACTTGGTTCCAATTCCTTTGGCTCCTAAGGATCCTAAGAAAGTAACTTTCATTGGAGGGTCACTAGAGGAGCCCCTTAGAGGGAAGTTGGTAAAACTTTTACAAGAGAATAGAGATGTATTCACATGGTCAGCAGCTGATATGCCTGGCATAGACCTGGAAATGATCACTCACAAACTGAACGTAGACCCAAATTGGAAGACAGTGAAGCAATAGAAAAGGAGTTTTGCCGCTGAAAAATAGGAGGCAATCATGCAAGAAGTAGAAAAGCTCTTGGAGGCTGGTTTTATTGAAGAAATACAATTTTCAGAGTGGTTAGCAAACCATGAAATGGTAAAAAAGGCTAATGGAAAATGGATAATGTGCGTGGATTTTACTGATCTGAATGATGCATACCCCAAGGATTGTTTCATGTTGCCAAGGATAGAAACATTGATAGATGTTACTGCTGGTCATGAGATGTTGAATTTTATGGATAGATTCAGTGGATACAATCAAATTAAGATACATAAGGATGACATCCCAAAGGTATTATTTATCACAGACTTTGGTGTTTTCTGTTATCTTGCTATGGTGTTTGGACTCAAGAATGTAGGAGCTACCTATCAAAGGTTGGTTAATAAGATTTTCAAGGATCTTATTGGCAAAACTATGGAAGTGTATGTCGATGACATGTTAGTCAAAGGTTTGGTGAAGACTGATCACATAACCCATTTGAGGGAAGCTTTTGAGGTGCTAAGATGTCGTAAAATGATGCTAAATCCTGTAAAGTGCGCTTTCGGAGTAGGATCTGGAAAGTTTTTGGGATTTATGGTCTCCACGAGAGGAATCGAGGCCAATCCCGATAAAATAAAAGCTATCCCGGATATGGAACCACCACGTTTCAATAAAGGATGTTCAGAAACTCACTGGAACATTTGCGGCTCTAGGATGATTCATCTCTAAATCTGGAGACAAGTGCTTGTCATTTTTCAAATCCTTGAAAAAGGTGAAAGATTTCATATGGACTGAGGAAAGTCAGGAAGCGTTTGAAAGATTAAAGAAGTATATGGCTCAAGCCCCTTTGTTAGCCAAACTAGCTCTGAATGAGGTTTTGTACCTATATTTGGTTGTTTCAGAGAATGCCTTGAGCGCTGTATTAGCTAAGAAGGAACTTAAAGTCCAGAAACCCATATATTATGTTAGTAAGATTCTGCATGGAACTGAGTTGATTTATTCAACTATTGAAAAGTTTTTTTTAGCCCTGGTGATGGCTTCAAGGAAGTTGTGTACTTACATCCAAGCCCATAAAATTGAAGTGCTAACAAATCAGCCCTTGAGATACATCATTCACAATCCCAAATCTAGTGGAAGATTGATTAAATGGGCAATATAATTGGGAGAATTCGACATCAATTATCTTATTGGCAAATTTTGGACTCAAGAATGCAGGAGCTACCTATTGAAGGTTGGTTAATAAGATTTCCAAAGATCTTATTGGCAAAAATATGGAAGTGTATGTCGATGACATGTTAGTAAAAAGTTTGGTGAAGACTGATCACATAAGCCATTTGAGGAAAACTTTTGAGGTGCTAAGATATCATAAAATGATGCTAAATCCTGTAAAGTGCGCTTTCAGAGTAAGATCTGGAAAAATTTTCAGATTGATGGTCTCCACGAGAGAGATCGAGGCCAATCCCGATAAAATAAAAGCTATCCCGGATATGGAACCACCACGTTTCAATAAAGGATGTTCAAAAACTCACTGGAAGATTTGCGGCTCTAGGACGATTAATGTCTAAATCTGGAGACAAGTGCTTGTCGTACTTCAAATCCTTGAAAAAGGTGAAAGATTTCATATGGACTGAGGAAAGTCAGGAATCGTTTGAGAGATTAAAGAAGTATATGGCTCAAGCCCCTTTGTTGGCCATGCCAGTTCTGAATGAGGCTTTGTACCTATATTTGGTTGTTTCAGAGAATGCCTTGAGCCTTGTATTAGCTAAGGAGGAACTTAAAGTCCAGAAACCCATATATTATGTCAGTAAGATTCTGCATGGAGCTGAGTTGATTTATTCAACTATTGAAAAGTTTTTTTACCCCTGGTGATGGCTTCAAGGAAGTTACGTCCTTACATCCAAGGTCATAAAATTGAAGTGCTAACAAATCAGCCCTTGAGATACATCATTCACAATCCCAAATCTAGTGGAAGACTCATTAAATGGGCAATAAAATTGGGAGAATTCGATATCAAGTGTCTTATTGGAAAAGTTTGGACTCAAGAATGCAGGAGCTACCTATCAAAGGTTGGTTAATAAGATTTTCAAGCATCTTATTGACAAAACTATGGAAGTGTATATCGATTACATATTAGTGAAAAGTTTCGTGAAGACTGAATACATAACCCATTTCAGGGAAGCTTTTGAGGTGCTAAGATATCTTAAAATGATGCTAAATCCTATAAAGTGTGCTTTTGGGGGTGGATCTGGAAATTTTTTGGGATTGATGGTCTCCAAGAGAGGAATCAAGGCCAATCCCGATAAAATAAAAGCTATCTGGGATATAGAACAACCACGTTCCATAAAGGACATTCAGAAACTCATTGGACGAGTTGCGGCTCTAGGATGATTCATCTCTAAATCTGGAGACAAGTGCTTGTCGTTCTTCAAATCCTTGAAAAAGGTGAAAGATTTCATATGGACTGAGGTAATTTAGGAAGCGTTTGAGAGATTAAAGAAGTATATGGCTCAAGCCCCTTTGTTGTCCATGTCAGCTCTGAATGAGGTTTTGTACCTATATTTGGTTGTTTCAGAGAATGCCTAGAGCGCTGTATTAGCTAAGGAGGAACTTAAAGTCCAGAAACCCATATATTATGTCAGTAAGATTCTGCATGGAGCTGAGTTGATTTATTCAACTATTGAAAAGTTTTTTTACCCCTGGTGATGGCTTCAAGGAAGTTACGTCCTTACATCCAAGCTCATAAAATTGAAGTGCTAACAAATCAGCCCTTGAGATACATCATTCACAATCCCAAATCTAGTGGAAGACTCATTAAATGGGCAATAAAATTGGGAGAATTCGATATCAAGTGTCTTATTGGAAAAGTTTGGACTCAAGAATGTAGGAGCTACCTATCAAAGGTTGGTTAATAAGATTTTCAAGCATCTTATTGACAAAACTATGGAAGTGTATGTCGATTACATATTAGTGAAAAGTTTGGTGAAGACTGAATACATAACCCATTTCAGGGAAGCTTTTGAGGTGCTAAGATATCATAAAATGATGCTAAATCCTGTAAAGTGTGCTTTCGGGGGTGGATCTGGAAATTTTTTGGGATTGATGGTCTCCAAGAGAGGAATCAAGGCCAATCCTGATAAAATAAAAGCTATCTGGGATATAAAACAACCACGTTCCATAAAGGACATTCAGAAACTCATTGGACGAGTTGCGGCTCTAGGATGATTCATCTCTAAATCTGGAGACAAGTGCTTGTCGTTCTTCAAATCCTTGAAAAAGGTGAAAGATTTCATATGGACTGAGGAAATTTAGGAAGCGTTTGAGAGATTAAAGAAGTATATGGCTCAAGCCCCTTTGTTGTCCATGCCAGCTCTGAATGAGGTTTTGTACCTATATTTGGTTGTTTCAGAGAATGCCTTGAGCGCTGTATTAGCTAAGGAGGAACTTAAAGTCCAGAAACCCATATATTATGTCAGTAAGATTCTACATGGAGCTGAGTTGATTTATTCAACCATTGAAAAGTTTTTTAGCCCTAGTGATGGCTTCAAGGAAGTTGCAACCTTACATCCAAGCTCATAAAATTGAAGTGCTAACAAATCAGCCCTTGAGATGCATCATTCACAATCCCAAATCTAGTGGAAGACTCATTAAATGGGCAATAAAATTGGGAGAATTCGACATCAAGTATCTTATTGGCAAAGTTTGGACTCAAGAATGCAGGAGCTACCTATCAAAGGTTGGTTTATAAGATTTTCAAGGATCTTATTGGCAAATCTATGGAAGTGTATGTTAATGACATATTAGTCAAAAGTTTGGTGAAGACGGATTATATAACACATTTGAGGGAAGCTTTTGAGGTGCTAAGATATCATAAAATGATGCTAAATCCTGTAAAGTATGCTTTCGGGGTAGGATCTGGAAAGTTTTTGGGATTGATGGTCTCCAAGAGAGGAATTGAGGTCAATCCCGATAAAATAAAAGCTATCTGGGATATGGAACAACCATGTTTCATAAATGACATTCAGAAACTCATTGGAAGAGTTACGGCTCTAGGACGATTCATCTCTAAATCTGGAGAGAAGTGCTTTTCAGTCTTCAAATCCTTGAAAAAGGTGAAAGATTTCATATGGACTGAGGAAAGTTAGGAAGCTTTTGAGAGATTAAAGAAGTATATGGCTCAATCCCCTTTGTTGGCCATGCCAACTCTGAATGAGGCTTTGTACCTATATTTGGTTGCTTCAGAGAATGCCTTGAGCGCTATATTAGCTAAAGGAGGAACTTAAAGTCCAGAAACCCATATATTATGTCAGTAAGATTTTGCATGGAGCTTAGTTGATTTATTCAACTATTGAAATGTTTTTTTTAGCCCTGGTGATGGCTTCGAGGAAGTTGCGTCCTTACATCCAAGCTCATAAAATTAAAGTGCTAACAAATCAGCCCTTGAGATACATCATTCACAATCCCAAATCTATTGGAAGACTCATTAAATGGGCAATAGAATTGGGAGAATTCGACATCAAGTATCTTATTGGCAAAGTTTGGACTCAAGAATGCAGGAGCTACCTATCAAAGCTTGGTTAATAAGATTTTCAAGGATCTTTTTGGCAAAACTATGGAAGTGTATGTTGATGACATATTAGTCAGAAGTTTGGTGGAGACTGATTACATAACCCATTTGAGGGAAGCTTTTGAGGTGCTAAGATATCATAAAATGATGCTAAATCCTGTAAAGTGTGCTTTCGGGGTAGGATCTTGAAAGGTTTTGGGATTGATGGTCTCCAAGAGAGGAATCGAGGCCAATCCCGATAAAATAAAAGCTATCTGGGATATGGAACAACCATGTTCCATAAAGGACGTTAAGAAACTCATTGGAAGAGTTGCGGCTCTAGGACGATTCATCTCTAAATCTGGAGACAAGTGCTTTTCAGTCTTCAAATCCTTGAAAAAGCTGAAAGATTTCATATGGACTGAGGAAAGTCAGGAAGCATTTGAGAGATTAAAGAAGTATATGGCTCAAGCCCCTTTGTTGGCCATGCTAGCTCTGAATGAGGCTTTGTACCTATATTTGGTTGTTTCAGAGAATGCCTTGAGCGCTGTATTAGCTAAAGGAGGAACTTAAAGTCCAAAAACCCATATATTATGTCAGTAAGATTCTGCATGGAGCTGAGTTGATTTATTCAACTATTGAAATGTTTTTTTAGCCCTGGTGATGGCTTCGAGGAAGTTGCGTCCTTAAATCCAAGCTCATAAAATTGAAGTGCTAACAAATCAGCCCTTGAGATACATCATTCACAATCCCAAATCTATTGGAAGACTCATTAAATGGGCAATAGAATTGGGAGAATTTGACATCAAGTATCTTATTGGCAAAGTTTGGACTCAAGAATGCAGGAGCTACCTATCAAAGCTTGGTCAATAAGATTTTCAAGGATCTTTTTGGCAAAACTATGGAAGTGTATGTTGATGACATATTAGTCAGAAGTTTGGTGAAGACTGATTATATAACACATTTGAGGGAAGCTTTTGAGGTGCTAAGATATCATAAAATGATTCTAAATCCTGTAAAGTATGCTTTCGGGATAGGATCTGGAAAGTTTTTGGGATTGATGGTCTCCAAGAGAGGAATTGAGTTCAATCCCGATAAAATAAAAGCTATCTGGGATATGGAACAACCATGTTTCATAAAGGACGTTCAGAAACTCATTGGAAGAGTTACGGCTCTAGGACGATTCATCTCTAAATCTGGAGACAAGTGCTTTTCAGTCTTCAAATCCTTGAAAAAGGTGAAAGATTTCATATGGACTGAGGAAAGTCAGGAAGCGTTTGAGAGATTAAAGAAGTATATGGCTCAAGCCCCTTTGTTGGCCATGCTAGCTCTGAATGAGGCTTTGTACCTATATTTGGTTGTTTCAGAGAATGCCTTGAGCGCTGTATTAGCTAAAGGAGGAACTTAAAGTCCAAAAACCCATATATTATGTCAGTAAGATTCCGCATGGAGCTGATTTGATTTATTCAACTATTGAAATGTTTTTTTAGCCCTGGTGATGGCTTCGAGGAAGTTGCGTCCTTACATCCAAGCTCATAAAATTGAAGTGCTAATAAATCAGCCCTTGAGATACATCATTCACAATCCCAAATCTATTGGAAGACTCATTAAATGGGCAATGGAATTGGGAGAATTTGACATCAAGTATCTTATTGGTAAAGTTTGGACTCAAGAATGCCGGAGCTACCTATCAAAGCTTGGTCAATAAGATTTTCAAGGATCTTTTTGGCAAAACTATGGAAGTGTATGTTGATGACATATTAGTCAAAAGTTTGGTGAAGACTGATTACATAACCCATTTGAGGGAAGCATTTGAGGTGCTAAGATATCATAAAATGATGCTAAATCCTGTAAAGTGCGCTTTCGGGGTAGGATCTTGAAAGGTTTTGGGATTGATGGTCTCCAAGAGAGGAATCGAGGCCAATCCCGATAAAATAAAAGCTATCTGGGATATGGAACAACCATGTTCCATAAAGGACGTTTAGAAACTCATTGGAAGAGTTGCGGCTCTAGGACGATTCATCTCTAAATTTGGAGACAAGTGCTTATCGTTCTTCAAATCCTTGAAAAAGGTGAAATATTTCATATGGACTAAGGAAATTCAGGAAGCGTTTGAGAGATTAAAGAAGTATACGGCTCAAGCCCCTTTGTTGTCCATGCCAGCTCTGAATGAGGTTTTGTACCTATATTTGGTTGTTTCAGAGAATGCCTTGAGCGCTGTATTAGCTAAGGAGGAACTTAAAGTCCAAAAACCCATATATTATATCAGTAAGATTCTGCATGGAGATGAGTTGATTTTTTCAACCATTGAAAAGTTTTTTTAGCCCTGGTGATGGCTTCAAGGAAGTTGCGTCCTAACATCCAAGCTCATAAAATTGAAGTTCTAACAAATCAGCCCTTGAGATACATCATTCACAATCCCAAATCTAATGGAAGACTCATTAAATGGGCAATAGAATTGGGAGAATTCGACATCAAGTATCTTATTGGCAAAGTTTGGACTCAAGAATGCAGGAGCTACCTATCAAAGGTTGGTTAATAAGATTTTCAAGGATCTTATTGGAAAAACTATGGAAGTGTATGTTGATGACATATTAGTCAAAAGTTTGTGAAGACTGATTACATAACACATTTGAGGGAAGATTTTGAGGTGCTAAGATATCATAAAATGATGCTAAATCCTGTAAAGTATGCTTTCGGGGTAGGATTCGGAAAGTTTTTGGGATTGATGGTCTCCAAGAGAGGAATTGAGGCCGATCCCGATAAAATAAAAGCTATCTGGGATATGGAACAACCACGTTTCATAAAGGTCGTTCAGAAACTCATTGGAAGAGTTGCGGCTCTAGGACGATTCATCTCTAAATCTGGAGACAAGTGCTTTTCAGTCTTCAAATCCTTGAAAAAGGTGAAAGATTTCATATAGACTGAGGAAAGTCAGGAAGCGTTTGAGAGATTAAAGAAGTATATGGCTCAAGCCCCTTGGTTGGCCATGCCAGCTCTGAATGAGGCTTTGTAACTATATTTGGTTATTTCAGAGAATGGCTTGAGCGCTGTATTAGCTAAGGAGGAACTTAAAGTCCAGAAACCCATATATTATGTCAGTAAGATTCTGCATGGAGCTGAGTTGATTTATTCAACTATTGAAAAGTTTTCTTAGCCCTGGTGATGGCTTCGAGGAAGTTGCGTCCTTACATCCAAGCTCATAAAATTGAAGTGCTAACAAATCAGCCCTTGACATACATCATTCACAATCCCAAATCTATTGGAAGACTCATTAAATGGGCAATAGAATTGGGAGAATTCAACATCAAGTATCTTATTGGCAAAGTTTGGACTCAAGAATGCAGGAGCTACCTATCAAAGGTTGATTAATAAGATTTTCAAGGATCTTATAGGCAAAATTATGGAAGTGTATGTTGCTGACATATTAGTCAAAATTTGGTGAAGTCTGATTACATAACCCATTTGAGGGAAGCTTTTGTGGTGCTAGGATATCATAAAATGATGCTAAATCCTGTAAAGTGCGCTATCGGAATAAGATCTGGAAAGTTTTTCGGATTGATGGTCTCCACGAGAGAGATCGAGGCCAATCCTAATAAAATAAAAGCTATCCCGGATATTGAACCACCACTTTTTAATAAAGGATGTTCAAAAACTCACTGGAAGATTTGCGACTCTAGGACGATTAATCTCTAAATCTGGAGACAAGTGCTTGTCGTACTACAAATCCTCGAAAAAGGTGAAAGATTTCATATAGACTGAGGAAAGTCAGGAATCATTTGAGAGATTAAAGAAGTATATGGCTCAAGCCCCTTTGTTGGCCAGGCCAGCTCTGAATGAGGCTTTGTACCTATATTCGGTTGTTTCAGAGAATGCCTTGAGCACTGTATTAGCTAAGGAGGAACTTAAAGTCCAGAAACCCATATATTATGTCAGTAAGATTCTGCATGGAGCTGAGTTGATTTATTCAACTATTGAAAAGTTTTTTTAGCCCTGGTGATGGCTTCAAGGAAGTTACGTCCTTACATCCAAGCTCATAAAATTGAAGTGCTAACAAATCAGCCCTTGAGATACATCATTCACAATCCCAAATCTAGTGGAAGACTCATTAAATAGGCAATAGAATTGGGAGAATTCGACATCAAGTATCTTATTGGCAAAGTTTTGACTCAAGAATGCAGGAGCTACCTATCAAAGGTTGGTTAATAAGATTTTCAAGCATCTTATTGGCAAAACTATGGAAGTGTATGTTGATTACATATTAGTCAAAATTTTGGTGAAGACTGAATACATAACCCATTTGAGGGAAGCTTTTGAGGTGCTAAGATATCATAAAATGATGCTAAATCCTGTAAAGTGTGCTTTCGGGGTAGGATCTGGAAAGTTTTTGGGATTGATGGTCTCTAAGAGAGGAATCGAGGCCAATCCCGTTAAAATAAAAGCTATCTGGGATATGGAACAACCACGTTCCATAAAGGACATTCAGAAATCATTGGAGGAGTTGCGGCTCTAGGACGATTCATCTCTAAATCTGGAGACAAGTGCTTGTCGTTCTTCAAATCCTTGAAAAAGGTGAAAGATTTCATATGGACTGAGGAAACTCAGGAAGCGTTTGAGAGATTAAATAAGTATATAGATCAAGCCTTTTGTTGGCCATCCCAGCTATGAATGAGGTTTTTTACCTATATTTGGTTATTTCAGAGAATGCCTTGAGCGCTGTATTAGCTAAGGAGGAACTTAAAGTCTAGAAACCCATATATTATGTCAGTAAGATTCTATATGGAGCTGAGTTGATTTATTCAACCATTGAAAAGTTTTTTTAGCCCTGGTGATGGCTTCAAGGAAGTTGCGTCCTTACATCCAAGCTCATAAAAATGAAGTGCTAACAAATCAGCCCTTGAGATACATCATTCACAATCCCAAATCTATTGGAAGATTGATTAAATGGGAAATAGAATTGGGAGAATTCGACATCAAGTATTTTATTGGCAAAGTTTGGACTCAAGAATACAGGAGCTACCTATCGAAGGTTGGTTAATAAGATTTTCAACTATCTTATTAGCAAAAATATGGAAGTGTATGTCGATTACATGTTAGTCAAAAGTTTAGTGAAGACTAATCACGTAACCCATTTGAGGGAAGCTTTTGAGGTGCTAAGATATCATAAAATGATGTTAAATCCGGTAAAATGCACTTTCGGAGTAGGTACTGGAAAGTTTTTGGGATTGATGGTCTCCAAGAGAGGTATCGAGGCCAATCCCGATAAAATAAAAGATATCCGGGATATGGAACCACCATGTTCCATAAAGGACGTTCAGAAACTCACTGGAAGAGTTGCAGCTCTAGGACGATTCATCTCTAAATCTGGAGGCAATAGCTTGTCGTTCTTCAAATCATTGAAAAAGGTGAAAGATTTCATATGGACTGAGGAAAGTCGGGAAGCATTTGAGAGATTAAAGAAGTATATGTCTTAAGCCCCTTTGTTGGCGAAGGCAGCTTTAAATGAGGTTTTATACCTATATTTGGCTGTTTTAGAGAATGCCTTGAGCGCTTTATTAGCTAAGGACGAACTTAAAGTCCAAAAATCCATATATTATGTCAGTAAGATTCTGCATGGAGCTGAATTGAATTATTCAACTACTGAAAAGTTTTTTTAGCCCTGGTGATGGCTTCAAGGAAGTTGTGTCCTTACTTCCAAGCTCATAAAATTGAAGTGCTAACAAATCAGCCCCTGAGATACATCATTCGAAATCCCTAAGCTAGTGGAAGACTGATTAAATGGGTAATAGAATTGGGAGAATTTGACATCAAGTATCTTATTGGAAAAGTTTGGACTCAAGAATGCAGGAGCTACCTATCAATGGTTGGTTAATAAGATTTTTAAAGATCTTATTGGCAAAATTATGGAAGTGTATGTCGATGACATGTTAGCTAAAAGTTTGGTGAAGACTGATCACATAACCCATTTGAGGGAAGCTTTTGAGGTGCTAAGATATCATAAAATGATGCTAAATCCTGTAAAGTGCGCTTTCGGAGTAGGATATGGAAAGTTTTTAGGATTGATTATCTCCAAGAGAAGAATCAAGGCTAATCTCGATAAAATAAAAGCTATCCTGGATATGGAACAACCACATTCCATAAAGGACGCTGAGAAACTCACTGGAAGAGTTGCAATTTTAGGACGATTCATCTTTAAATCTGGAGATAAGTGCTTGTCATTCTTTAAATCCTAGAAAAAGGTGAAAGATTTCATATGGACTGAGGAAAGTCAGGAAGCATTTGAGAGATTAAAGATGTATATGGCTTAAGCCCCTTTGTTGGCCCAGGCAGCTCTGAATAAGGGTTTTTAGCTATATTTGGTTGTTTCAGAGAATGCCTTGAGCGCTTTATTTGCTAAGGAGGAACTTAAAGTCCAGATTCCCATATATTATGTCAATAAGATTCTGCATGGAGCTCAGTTGAATTATTCAACTATTAAAAAGTTTTCTTTAGCCCTGGTAATAGCTTCAAGGAAGTTGTGTCGTTACTTCCAAGATCATAAAATTGAAGTGCTAACAAATCAGCCCCTGAGATACATCATTCACAGTCCCAAAGCTAGTGGAAGACAGATTAAATGGGCAATAGAATTGGGAGTATTCGACATCAAGTATCTTATTGGCAAAGTTTGGACTCAAGAATGCAGTAGCTACCTATCAAAGGTTGGTTAATAAGATTTTCAATGATCTTATTGGCAAAACTATGAAGGTGTATATCGATGACATGTTAGTCAAAAGTTTGGTGAAGACTGATCACATAACCCATTTGAGGGAAGCTTTTGAGGTGCTAAGATATCATAAAATGATGTTAAATCCTGTAAAGTGTGCTTTCGGAGTAGGATCTGGAAAGTTTTAGGGATTGATGGTCTCCAAGAGAGGAATCGAGGCCAATCCTGATAAAATGAAAGCTATCCTGGATATGGAACAACCACGTTCCATAAAGGACGCTGAGAAACTTACAGGAAGAGTTGCAGCTCTAGGACGATTCATCTCTAAATCTGGAGACAAGTGCTTGTCGTTCTTCAAATCCTAGAAAAAGGTGAAAGATTTCATATGGACTGAGGAAAGTCAAGAAGCATTTGAGAGATTAAAGAAGTATATGGCTCAAGCCCCTTTGTTGGCGAAGGCAGCTTTGAATGAGGTTTTGTACCTATATTTGGCTGTTTTAGAGAATGCCTTGAGCGCTTTATTAGCTAAGGACGAACTTAAAGTCCAGAAATCCATATATTATGTCAGTAAGATTCTGTATGGAGCTGAGTTGAATTATTCAACTATTGAAAAGTTTTTTTAGCCCTGGTGATGGCTTCAAGGAAGTTGGGTCCTTACTTCCAAGCTCATAAAATTGAAGTGCTAATAAATCAGTCCCTAAGATACATCATTCACAGTCCCAAAGCTAGTGGAAGACTGATTAAATGGGCAATAGAATTGGGAGAATTTGACATCAAGTATCTTATTGGAAAAGTTTGGACTCAAGAATGCAGGAGCTACTTATAAAAGGTTGGTTAATAAGATTTTCAAGGATCTTATTGGCAAGATTATGGAAGTTTATATCGATGACATGTTAGTCAAAAGTTTGGTGAAGACTGATCACAAAACCCATTTGAGGGAAGCATTTGAGGTGCTAAGATATCATAAAATGATGCTAAATCCTGTAAAGTGTGCTTTCGGAGTAGGATCTGGAAAGTTTTTATGATTGATTGTCTCCAAGAGAAGAATCGAGGCCAATCTCAATAAAATAAAAGCTATCCCTGATATGGAACCACCACATTTCAATAAAGGACATTTAGAAACTCACTGGAAGAGTTGCGGATCTAGGACGTTTCATCTCTAAATCTGGAGACAAGTGCTTGTCGTTCTTCAAATCCTTGAAAAAGGTGAAAGATTTCCTATGGACTGAGGAAAGTCAGGAAGCGTTTGAGAGATTAAAGAAGTATATGGTTCAAACCCCTTTGTTGGCCAAGCCATCTCTGAATGAGGTTTTGTACCTATATTCGGCTATTTTAGAGAATGCCTTGAGCGCTATTTTAGCTGAGGAGGAACTTAAAGTCCAGAAACCCATATATTATGTCAGTAAGATTCTGCACAGAGCTGAGTTGATTTATTCAACTATTGAAAAGTTTTTTTAGCCCTGGTGATGGCTTCAAGGAAGTTGTGTCCTTACTTCCAAGCTCATAAAATTGAAGTGCTAATAAATCAGCCCCTGAGATACATCATTCACAGTCCTAAAGCTAGTGGAAGACTGATTAAATGGGCAATAGAATTGGGAGAATTTGACATCAAGTATCTTATTGGCAAATTTTGGACTCAAGAATGCAGGAGCTACCTATAAAAGGTTGGTTAATAAGATTTTCAAGGATCTTATTGGCAAGATTGTGGAAGTTTATGTCGATGACATGTTAGTCAAAAGTTTGGTGAAGACTGATCACATAACCCATTTGAGGGAAGCATTTGAGGTGCTAAGATATCATAAAATGATGCTAAATCCTGTAGAGTGTGCTTTCGGAGTAGGATCTGGAAAGTTTTTATGATTGATTGTCTCCAAGAGAAGAATCGAGACCAATCTCGATAAAATAAAAGCTATCCCGGATATGGAACCACCACATTTCAATAAAGGAAATTTAGAAACTCACTGGAAGAGTTGCGGATCTAGGACGTTTCATCTCTAAATCTGGAGACAAGTGCTTGTCGTTCTTCAAATCCTTGAAAAAGGTGAAAGATTTCCTATGGACTGAGGAAAGTCAGGAAGCGTTTGAGAGATTAAAGAAGTATATGGTTCAAACCCCTTTGTTGGCCAAGCCAGCTCTGAATGAGGTTTTGTACCTATATTTGGCTATTTTAGAGAATGCCTTGAGCGCTATTTTAGCTAAGGAGGAACTTAAAGTCCAGAAACCCATATATTATGTCAGTAAGATTCTAAACCGAGCTGAGTTGATTTATTCAACTATTGAAAAGTTTTCTTTAGCCATGGTGATGGCTTCAAGGAAGTTGCGTCCTTACTTCCAAGCTCATAAAATTTAAGTGCTAAGAAATCAGCCCTTGAGATACATCATTCACAGTCCCAAAGCTAGAGGAATACTGATTAAATGGGCAATAAAATTGGGAGAATTCAACATCAAGTATTTTATTGGCAAAGTTTGGACTCAAGAATGCAGGAGCTACCTATCAAAGGTTGGTTAATAAGATTTTCAAGGATCTAATTGGCAAAACTATGGAAGTGTATGTCATTGACCTGTTAGTCAAAAGTTTGGTGAAGACTGATCACCTAATCCATTTCAGGGAAGCTTTTGAGGTGCTAAGATACCATAAAATGATGCTAAATCCTGGGAAGTGCGCTTTCAGAGAAGGATCTGGAAATTTTTTTGGATTGATGGTCTCCAAGAGAGGAATCGAGGCCAATCCCGATAAAATAAAAGATATCTTGGATATGGAACCACCACGTTCCATAAAGGACGTTCAGAAACTCACTGGAAGAGTTGTGGCTGTAGGACGATTCATCTCTAAATCTGGAGACAAGTGCTTGTCGTTCTTCAAATCCTTGAAAAAGGTGAAATATTTAATATAGACTGAGGAAATTCAGGAAGCGTTTGAGAGATTAAAGAAGTATATGGCTCAAGCCCCTTTGTTGGCCAAACCAGCCCTGATTGAGGTTTTGTACCTATATTTGGTTGTTTCATAGAATGCCTTGAGCGCTGTATTAGCTAAGGAGGAACTTAAAGTCCAGAAACTCATATATTATGTCAGTAAGATTTTGCATAGAGCTGAGTTCAATTATTCAACTATTCAAAAGTTTGTTTAGCCCTGGTGATGGCTTTAAGGAAGTTGCATCCTTACTTTCAAGCTCATAAAATTGAAGTGCTAAAAAATTAGCCCTTGAGATACATGATTCACGGTCACAAAGCTAGTGGAAGACTAATTAAATGGGTAATAGAATTTGGAGAATTCGACATCAAGTATCTTATTGGCATTGTTTGGACTCAAGAATGCAGGAGCTACCTATCAAAGGTTGGTTAATAAGATTTTCAAGGATCTTATTGGCCAAACTATGGAAGTGTATATCGATGACATGTTAGTCAAAAGTTTGGTGAAGACTGATCACATAACCCATTTGAGGGAAGCTTCTGAGGTGCTAAGGTATCATAAAATGATGCTAAATCCTGTAAAGTGCGCTTTCAGAGTAAGATCTGGAAAGTTTTTGGGATTGATGGTCTCCAAAAGCGGAATCGAGGCCAATCCCGATAAAATAAAAGCTATCCTTGATATGGAACCACCACGTTCTATAATGGACGTTCAGAAACTCATTGGAAGAGTTACGACTCAAGGACGATTCATCTCTAAATCTGGAGACAAGTGCTTGTCGTTCTTCAAATCCTTGAAAAAGGTGAAATATTTCATATGGACTGAGGAAAGTCAGGATGCGTTTGAGAGATTAAAGAAGTATATGGCTCAAGCCCCTTTGTTGGCCAAGGCAGCTCTGAATGAGGTTTTGTACCTATATTTGGCTATTTCAGAGAATGCATTGAGCTTTGTATTAGCTTAGGAGGAACTTAAAGTCCAGAAACTCATATATTATGTTAGTAAGATTTTGTACAGAGCTGAGTTCAATTATTCAACTATTGAAAAGTTTGCTTTAGCCCTTGTGATGGCTTCAAGGAAGTTGTGTCCTTAGTTCCAAATTATAAAATTGAAGTGCTAACAAATCAACCCTTGAGATATATGATTCACGGTCCCAATGCTAGTGGAAGACTGATTTAATGGGCAATAGAATTGGGAGAATTCGACATCAAGTATAAGCCACGAACGGCAATAAAAGCCTAGGAGTTGGCTGACTTCGTGGTGGAATGTACCATACCCAACCAAGAAGTCGGGGGACAGGAAGATACTATGCCTTAAGACACAGAAGCAATAAAGGAGACAAAGAAGAGGACGTTAAAGAAAAGGAATATTGGGTTCTCAATTTGGATGGAGCATCAAAAACAAATTCAAGTAGAGCAGGGCAAGTTTTACAAAGCCCATATGGGTTCTTGATTGAATATGCCATTAAATTAGACTTCCCAACCACAAATAATGAAGCTAAGTATGAAGCTCTGATAGTTGGCCTTGGCCTAGCAGGAACATTGAGGGTCAAGAACTTGAAAGTCTATGGCGGATTCGAAGCTTGTTATATCCCATGTCAAGGGAGAGTTTGGGGAAAGAGATGAAACAATGGCTAGGTATGTTGAGCAAATTCCAAGGGAGGAAAAGGCTAAGGCAGATGCGTTGTCTAAGTTCGCTTCATCAGAGATAGAGAAGAGTTCAGGAAGTGTGTACTTCCGTGTTTTGAAAACACGGAGCATTGATTTGAAGCTTGTAGCCCTTGTAGGGCTGGGGACATTATGGATAGATCCCATTAAGGCCCATTTCAAACTGCTTTGCTGCCAAACGATGTGACTGAAGCACGAAAATTGGTTGTTCAAGCACTGAGATATTCCTTGATCGATGGGATTATGTACAAAAGATCTTATATGGTCCCTTATTTAAGATGTCTCAGACATGATGAAGCACGATTAGCTCTTGAAGAAGTACACAAAGGTATCTACGGGCAACACTTGGGGGGCAGAGCAGTGGCACATAAGATAACTCGTTTAGGCTTTTATTGGCCAGAGATGATGGTCGATGCCAAAGACTACGTGAAGAAGTGTGATCGTTGTCAGAAACATGTACCCGTTGTTCGACAGCCTCCTGAGATGATGACTTCCATCAATTCTCCCGTCCCTTTTGCTATGTGGGGAATGGATATACTTGGGCCTTTTCCCATGGCCACTGCACAAAGGAAGTTCCTGATTATAGCTATAGATTATTTTACTAAGTGGATCAAAGCTAAACCTTTAGCCAAGATCACAACCAAACAGGTTGCACAATTCCTGTGGAAAAATATTATGTGCAGATATGGAATTCCCCGAATCCTAGTCATCGATAACGGAACACAGTTCAATATTGAAAAATTCAGGAAGTATTGCAAGGAGAATGAGATCGAGTTGTGGTTTACCTCCGTAGCTCATCCACAATCCAATGCGCAAGTGGAAGTGGAAAATCGCATAATCTTAGATGGGTTGTAAAAGAAGATCGAGAAATCCAGAAATAATTGGGTGGATGAAATACTCCTAATACTTTGGGCCTATTTTTAGTCACTAAACATGCGCTAATAATACACGCAAGTATACGAGTTCGCAAGTAGTATAGAATATTTTCTAGTTCGTTCCCACAAAGACTGTATAGGTTAACTATTTAATTTATGCACCTAAGCAACAATGTATGGTTATTATCCAATGCTAGACGAATAACAAATTGAGATTGTTTATAACTAAGAATTACGCTAATAATTATAACTACGAGAATAAAATTAACTGAATTGATGTTAATGACAAAAATGGGATTCTAACTTCATTAAATACTTCATTTAATAGCCTTATTATTCCTAACCTTAGCTATGATGATACTAATCATATAACACGAAACTGATAAACGCCAACTTTCATTGCACGAGTACCATTCTACCAGACATTCACAAAAGAGATAGAAGCTAAATAGGCACCAATTATATTGAGACCCTATATGTCTATATAATTTGACAACATAACGGTTTAAGCACAAGTTATCTATCTTGATTACATAGGGAAAGTAAGATGGTTAAAATTACCTACGAATCATGCATGACAATTACATGAACCTATGCTAGCATGGCAAGTTTTAAATCCTTAAATTCACTATCGCTTCATTAAGAATTAATACACTATCTTATACGTTCGCGATGCTCATAAGACGAATACGCACAACCAATACTAGGATATCATACAATCACCACATACTAAGGCATCAAACAATTTATCTAAAGAAATCCATAAATAAAATCCGATAGAAACCCATGATAACGATTAGCCCATAATCGGACTCATCATCAACGTGGGTTTCGATGAAAACATGATATAGCAAACGTAGTCTTTATACGAATAATTAAACCAAATACAAACAAGAGTATAGGTTCAGCAAAACAAGAAACAAGCATCCAAATTACAACTCAAAACAAAGATTCACAAGAATAAACTAGATCGTCTTCGCCTTTATTGAATTGTGCTAAAGGTCTCTTGTCGTCTTTTCCTTGCGATCTGGTCCATCTCTTTATTAAAATGACCTAATATGAATATATATAGCATCCCTCAACAATCTGGAAGCCTTCCATTTTAGAATTGTATTAGAAATAGGATTTCTGAATACGGCATCGGCGCGGGCGCGCGCTATCATAGCAAGGTGCGCTGTATTTTTAGAACCCCAACGCAGGCGCGCGCTATCATAGTGCGGGTGCGCCGTCCTTCTGGTAAAAACTCAGATTTCTTCTTAAATCTTGCTACTTCGAGCCGGTTTTCCACGAGCTTTTATTCCAACACCACCTGGACACCAAATTAGCACCAAAATAATGCTAATTCACTTGATTACCTGAATAATGCCTGAAATGCAAAAATACTAGAAAACACATTAAAATACTTAACAACTTGAGTACAAATTCATCAATTCAAAGATTATTAGAGCATAAATAAGTGTCATAAATGATACTCAACATACCCCCAAACTTAAATCGATGTTTGTCCTCAAGCATAAACAGACTCAAAGAACAAGAAACAAAAATGCATGAATGCGACTATATGAATGCAACGATCCCAATAGAATAACCTAACCAATCAACTAGCAACATATCAACAAACGTAGTTACTCGCATGAAGATCAATCAAATCATACAAATCAACTTACAAACTAGAGACGTGTGTGTGTGTGAAGATGCTTACAGATATACCATCGCAACTAGATCAATAGTCATGACTCATTACTCATCAAGGCAATCACAAGGTTATAAATAAAATAGAAAGCTAGACTCAAAATAACTTATAACACTTCAATTCTTATATTGGAGTTTTATACGGATTCATGCTTTTATTCACAACAAAACAACACAAGTATGCTTATTTGATCGTGCAATGAGTGAGGTCCACAAAAGACTTATACAATAGCACCCATGTAGCGAGCGTTAGGTTAGCGGATCCTAGACTATAAAAGCCTTAGGTCACTAGGCACAAAGTCCCCTAAGAACTTAATAACTCGAGTACCAAAGAGCCCACTCATGATCAATTATACATAACACTTATTCTTTTTTTTTTCTTTTTTAACTTTTTTTTCACAATTTCTGAATGAGTGCGTTTCGCTCCATCTCATTCAACCCTAGACTACTCATAAAAATATGAGCCAACAACTAGCCAATTGACACCTAGCCACACAACTAGCAATGAAATCCAATTTCTCCAATTTTTGAATATCCATGTCTTTTATTATTAAGAGAATACCCTAAACTCTAAATATAAATAAATGATTAAACCTCGACAAATCAACAAATCATGATCATGATCTAGCACTCTAGCAACCTATAAGACTTAGTGAAATACAAGTGTCTCTAGCATGCAAATCAACTTAATACGACTTAACATCTCTAAATACGACATCACTACACTAGCATCAATATCGCAAGCCAATCAGAAAAATTATCTAAGAGATTATGTTATAATGCAAATGCATAAAACTACATGAACAAAATTTCATAAAACTACAAAAATAAAAAGAAAACTACATGGAAAAACATGCAACTATATGAACTAAACTATCATGAACATGCAACTATATGTGACTCACACAAACATATTCCTTCAACTACTACCCCCAAACTTAAAATATTCAATGTCCTTAGTGAAGGTAATAGTAAGGAATCTCGCATACCTACTCTGAATCAGATTCCTCACCCTCAAGGGGTGGAGTGTCAGGCGTGTCAGGAGGCGGATACACAGAGTCCTTACCAAATAATGGCCACTGAATGCCAACTCCGGTGGCTCTAAATGCAGTCCCAAGTGTCTGGGTGAGATCGTCTGCAAAACAACTATGGATGTCCTTCATCGCATCCATCCTCCTCGCAAGACGCCTATACTACATCGTGCTCAAACCAGCTCCCATGTCTGCCCCTGCTGCCTCCTGCTGCTGCTGCAATGGTCCTCCTTCATCTCCTAACTGAGATCTCCATGTAGTCTTGCTTGCCTGACCAGCAGCTGGCCTCCCACCAGGTAGGTGGTCAAAAGAATACCCAAGCCCCTTTAGATCGGGCTTGCCTCCATCCCATTCTTGTATCATAGCCAAAGTAGTATTATCGATCGGAGCACTCGGAATCTGCAACTGCTCATGTGCGGGCCAATGTACACCAACGGTCATGCATAACTTTATCACCATGGACGCATACGGAATAGACCCCGTAGTTCTCCCCCTCAAGAACTTCAGAATCCCTTGAAAGATAACCATCCCCAAATTTATATAATCACCCTGCAGAATGCCTTATAATAGCCGTGCACGCTCCACAGTAACCTCATGCACATGTGAATATGGCATGATATTAGCACATATAAAAGCGTTCCATGCACGGGCAAACCTGTTCGTGTCGGACGCCGGGAACATAGAATACTTGGCGACTGTGCCACTCTTGATCTTCCATTAAGTGTCAGGCCGGCACATAGTAGCTATAATGAGATCTAGATCAAAGTCCTCTGGAGTCTTATAATTCCAGGTATCCTGCCCGGGCTTCTTCGCGGGCTGCTCAATCACAGTCCTGATAGCCTCTGCACTATTCTCCATCGTCCTCCCTCGCACCAAAGTAAATCCATTCTTCACGGCCTTGGCATTCACATAGAACTCACGAACCACACTCATAGGCACAGCAGCGGGAGCCTCACAAAAAGGAACCCAACCCATCTCAAGAATCATCTCCAACAGCTAACCATCCTTCCCTGATGGCAGAAAACCTCGCTCCTTGACGATTGGCTTCGAAAGAAGCCTCGTGTACACCTCCTCAGCTTCAGGAAAAGAAAACCTGGGCCTGATACTACTCGCAGTTGAAAAATCGGTGGTGCTGCTTCCAAATTGTGTTCTTTGTCTCTTGGGTGCCATGGAAATTGATTAGAGAGAATAAAAGTTGTGTTTGAGAGAGAATTTTTGTTTGAGAGTTTATGAATTGGTGAAAAAGTTTGTGTATGGGGTGTATGTATATATAGGTGGTGAAAAGAGAATTAGATATGGAATATAAGTGGGATTTGATTATGAGAATAATGGGAGTAATGGGTTTGATTTGGAGAGGGAATTATAGGATGTGCGGGAGTAAAATCCGATTGGGAATTGATTTTGGGACAAACTTCCCGTTCCCCCCCCTTCAACTGCTTTTTATTTTTTTCCAGAGTCGGGACACGGCGCAGCCGCGCGTTGGGACGGCACGGGCGTGCGCTACTTCTGCCAAACCGGAGCGGGCGCGCGCTGTAACAGCGCGGGCGCGCCATGTTTTTGTGTAAATGGCGCGGCCGCACGCTGGGACAGCGCGGGCGTGCCAGGCTTCTTTAGTCAGACCTGATTTTTTTTTCCATTTTTTGATTTTTTTGTGATTTTTTCTTTTCTTCTTGCTTCCTCTACTTACTAATGTACAACAAACTTGGGTTGCCTCCCAAGAAGCGCTTTTTTTACGTCGGTAGCTCGACGTAGAATCTTGAGATCAAGTGGGCAATAAAATGGCACTAACCTCCTCGCGGATTGCCGTGTCACCACAATAATGCTTCAACTGTTGACCATTTACCTTGAATGCTTGGCCCGGATCATTCTCAAAAATTTCCACCGCTCCATGTGGAAACACAATTTTGATTATGAAGGTCCCTGACCATATTGACTTCAACTTTCCAGGAAAAAGACAGAGATGAGAGTTGAATAAAAGAACTTGTTGCCCTGACAAAAATTTCTTGAGCACTAGACCCCGATCGTGCCACCTCTTGACTATCTCCTTATACATCTTGTTGTTCTCAAAATCTTGAAGTTGAAAATCGTCAAGTTCATTCAACTGTAGCATCCTCTTCTTTCCAGCTACGTCCAAGTCCAGATTCAATTTCTTCAAAGCCCAATATGCTTTAAGCTCGAGCTCCATAGGCAAATGACACCCTTTACCATACACCAACTGAAACAACGACATTCCCAATGGAGTGTTATATGTTATTCTATACTCCCAAACAGCTTCATCAAGCTTCAAAGACCAATCCTTCATTGATGGACATACCACTTTCTCCAAAATGCGCTTGATCTCTCTGTTAGATATCTCAGCTTGACCATTTGTCTGAGGATGATAGGCCGTAGCAATGCGATGATTCACATTATACCTTTTCATCATGGCAGTGAACTTCCGATTGCTAAAATGCCCCCTCATCACTGATTATAACTCTTGGAGTTCCAAACCTTGTGAATATTTGCTTGTGAAGAAAATTGAGCACCACTTTTGCATCGTTCATTGGCAACGCTTTAACTTCAACCCATTTCGACACATAATCAACCGCCAACAAGATATACTGATTGTTACAAGATGAGATAAATGGTCCCATGAAGTCAATTCGCCAAACATCGAAGACTTGAACCTCGAGAAGCACATTAAGAGGCATCTCATCCTTCTTAGACATATTACCCACACGTTGACATCGATCACATTTCAAAACGAACTGCTGAGCATCTTTAAATAATGTTGGCCAAAAGAAACCTGCTTGAAGAACACGAGCTGCAGTCTTTTCTCCACCATAATGTCCTCCATAAGCCGTTGAGTGGAAATTTCGCAAGATTCCACCCATTTCGCTGTAAGGAATACATCTCCTGATGATTTGGTCAGCTCTTTGGTGAAAAAGAAACGGTTCATCCCACATATACCACTTCACCTCATATAGAAACTTCTTCCTTTGAGCATAAGATAAGTCGGGAGGCATGATATTACTCACAAGGTAGTTCACAATATCTGCAAACCACGGCTCCTCTTCTTGCACTCCAAACAGCTACTCATCGGGAAAAGACTCATTTATCAATGTCTTATCCAATGAAGTAGCATTAGGATTATCTAAATACGAGAGATGATCAGCAACTTGATTTTCAGTTCCTTTTCTGTCCTTGATCTCTAGTTCAAATTCTTGGAGAAAAAGAACCCATTGAATCAATCTAGGCTTCGAGTCCTTCTTTGAGACGAGATATCGAATGGCGGCGTGATCAGTGAAAACTGTCACCTTAGTCCCAAGTAGATAAGATTGAAATTTCTCAAAACCATATACAATAGCCAAAAGTTCTTTCTCCGTAGTTGTGTAATTCAGTTGAGCACCATTTAGAGTCTTACTAGCGTAGTAGACCACATGAAATATGTTGTTCTTTCTCTGCCCAAGAATTGCTCCAACTGCATAGTCACTTGCATCATATATAATCTCAAAGGGCTCATTCCAATCAGGTGCAGATATGATAGGTGCCATGATTAAACTCTTCTCTAATGTCTTAAAAGCTACAAGGCACTCATCCTCAAATTTAAAAGGAACATCTTTCTCTAACAGACTGCACAAAGGCTTTGAAATTTTCGAGAAATCTTTGATGAAACGCCTGTAGAAACCCGCATGACCAAGAAAACTGTGAATTCCCTTTACGGAAATTGGTGGAGGAAGATTCTCGATGACCCTCACCTTGGCCTTGTCCACCTCTAGGCCTTTATTAGAAACCTTGTGCCCGAGAATAATGCCCTGACGCGCCATAAAATGGCATTTCTCCCAATTGAGAACCAGATTAGTCTCAACACACCTCTTGAGAACGTGTCCCATATTCTGCAAGCATTCATCAAAAGAATCACCAAAGACTGAGAAGTCATCCATGAATACCTCCATATTCTGGCCAATCATGTCAGAAAAGATGGCCATCATACATCTCTGAAATGTGGTTGGTGCACCACACAAACCAAAAGAAACTCGCCTGAAGGCGAAAATACCAAATGGACAAGTGAAGGTAGTCTTCTCCTGATCTTCTGGAGCGATACAAATGTAATTGTAACCCAAATAGCCATCCAAAAGACAGTAATACTCATGACCGGCCAACCTATCAAGCATCTGATCAATGAAGGGAAATGGAAAGTAGTCCTTCCTAGTGGCCTTGTTCAGCTTCTGATAGTCCATGCAGACTCTCCACCCCGTGATTGTCCTTGTTAGAATAAGCTCATTCTTCTCATTTGCTAACACAGTAAATCCACCTTTCTTTGGTACACATTGAACTGGGCTTACCCATGAACTTTCGGAGATAGGATAGATGATCCATGCATCTAGCCATTTCAGAATTCCCTTCTTCACTACTTCCTTCATGATAGGATTAAGTCTTCTTTGCTGCTCGACTGTAGGCTTGCTACCTTCCTCTAGCAGAATTTTATGCATATAGTAAGAAGGGATGATCCCCTTGATATCTACTATAATCCATCCTATTTCTGATTTGAACTCTCTTAGAATCCTCAAAAGCTTTTCCTCATCACTACTTGAAAGGTCAGATGCAATAATAACAGGCAGAGTAGATGCATCACCTAAAAACAGATACCTCAAATGCTCAGGTAAAGGCTTAAGCTCAAGAGAAGGGGCTTCCTCAATAGAAGGCTTGAGGCGTTAGGAGCTTTGTTCAATTCCTCCATTCCAAGAGATTCAAAAGGCATATCAATTTGCCTTTTACAGGGAGAAGCATTCAAATATTGCAATTGTTCTTCACCTTCGTCATCTTCACTATCTGAATTCCCCAATAAGGCTTTTTCTAAGACATCAGACCTTAGAAATTGATCAAGTTCCGATGTGACCACTGAATCGACCAACTCCACTTTTAAGCACTCCTCATTATCAGTAGGAAATTTCATGGCATTAAACACATTAAAGGTAACATCCTGATCCAGCACTCGCATTGTAAGCTCACTATTTTGCACATCTATCAAGGTTCGGTCAGTTGCCAAGAAAGGTATTCCCAAGATTATGGGAATCTTCGTATCCTCCTCAAAATCAAGAATTACAAAATTAGTAGGAAAGATGAGTTTATCAACCTTGACCAAGACATCCTCCATAATACCTCGCGGATATGTAATAGAACGGTCGGCTAACTATAAAGTCATATAGGTCGGTTTAGGATCAGGTAGATCCAACTGCTTGAAAATTAACAAAGGCATCAGATTGATGCTAGCTCCCAAATTACATACGCATTTGTCAGAAGACACTTTTCCAATAGTACATGGAATAGTGAAGCTTCCTGGATCATTAAGCTTTGGAGGCAACTTCTGTTGCAGCATAGCACTGCATTCCTCCGTGAAAGTGACAGTCTCTAAATCATCTTGCTTTACCTTCCGAGAGAGAATATCTTTCATAAACTTTGCATAACTATGCATCTGCTCGAGATCCTCAGCGAAAGGAATATTGATATGAAGTTTCTTGAACACCTCCAAAAACTTCTCAAATTGCTTGTCCAGCTTTATCTTCTGCAGCCGCTTAGGAAAAAGCGGTGGAGGATAGATCTATTTCTCCCCTGTATTACCCTCAGGCGGAGTGTGCTCAACAGTAGTCTTCCTTGGTTCTAGTTCTTCATCCTGCTGCTTTACTTCTTTCTCAGCCCCAGCTTCTTTAGTTAACTCTTGAGTTTATTCGGGATTCGCAACCTTCCCAGACCTCAAAGTGATTGCCTTTACTTGCTCCTTAGCTTCCCTCTTTCCTAGCACTTCAGTGTCACTAGAAAATATACCAGGTTGACGATTTAGCAAGGCATTGGCAATCTGCCTAATTTGATTTTCCAAGGTCTTGATAGAAACAGCTTGACTCTTGCACATAAGTTTCAACTCCTCTAATTCAGATTTTTCATTAGCTTGTTGTAGCTGGAGTTGTTGTCTTGGTGCATACTACGGTTGCTGAAAACCAGGGGGGTTGTACTGCTTAGCTGGATACTGCTGAAAAGGTTGTTGAACCGCATTCTGAGCATTGCTCCAGCTGAAATTAGGATGATTGCGGTTATTGGCTGGCACTGGTTACTGCAATCGCTGGAATTTACTCATAAACTGAGTTGATTCACTAGAGATTGCGCATTGATCTATTTTATGGGCACCAGCACAAAGCTGACAGACACTAGCAATTTGATTTACTCCATAATTAGCCAAAGTGTTCACCTTCATTGTCAAAGCCTTAAGTTGGGCAGCGATAGCAGTTGCTGCGCCCAACTCCAGAATTCCTGCTACCTTTCCCTGAGTTAGCAGCCATCAGTTCAGTAAGTTTATAAGCTTCATCGTAGCTCTTAGCCCACAAGGCTCCTCCTGATGCTACATCAAGCATGTGTCTATAAGTAGGACCCAATCCATTGTAGAAATAATTAATAATCATCCAATCAGGCATGCCATGGTGTGGGCACTTCCTTAGCATTTTCTTATATCGATCCCAGGTCTCCCACGGAGATTCTCCAGTTTGTTGAGCAAACTGAGTGAGAGCATTCCTGATTGCAGCAATCTTCTCCATGGGGAAAAATTTAGGGAGAAACTTTTGAGCAAGATCTTCCCAAGTGGTGATAGACCCTGTTGGTTGAGAGTGTAACCAACACTTAGCCTTGTCCCACAGAGAAAAATGGGAAGAGACGTAGCTTGATAGCATCTTCAGTCACATCATTGAACTTGAAAGTGTCGCAGATCTCGATGAAATCTCTGATGTGCATGTTGGGGTCTTCAGTTGGAGAACCCCCAAACTGAACTGAGTTCTGTAGCATCTGGATCGTGCTTGACTTGATCTCAAAAGTGTTAGCCCTGATGGCTGGTCCAATGATGCTAGACTGAATGTCATTAATCTTAGGCTTAGAATAGTACATCAAAGCCTTCAAATTTTCTTCTTGATCACCCATAGATACTATAATTGGCTCTTCAACTTTCTCTTCTTCCTCTTACTTCTCTTTATCCTAAAGAACTTCCCTACAAACCACCACAAGTTCTTCCTCGGCTTTATCCAGTGTTCTCTTGCGAGTATGCGAATTCGTATGCATACACCCTCACTAGAGTACCTGAAACCAGAAAAGGAACAAATAAGTAACAATGTACGAGTCAATGAACTTTAAAGACCACTGATGGAAAGCACATAAACTATAAATTCACACTGCAGTCCCCGATAGCGGTGCCAAAAACTTGTTACTCGCTAAACACGAGCTAATAATACACGCAAGTATACGAGTTCGCAAGTAGTATAAAATCTTTTCTAGTTCGTTCCCACAGAGACTGTATAGGTTAACTATTTAATTTATGCACCTAAGCAACAATGTATGGTTATTATCCAATGCTAGAGGAATAACAAATTGAGATTGTTTATAACTAAGAATTATGCTAACAATTATAACTACGAGAATAAAATTAACTAAATTGATGTATATGACAAACATGGGATTCTAACTTCATTCAATACTTCATTCAATAGCCTTATTATTCCTAACCTTAGCATGCAATGGTGATGATACTAATCAGATAACATGAAACTAATAAACGCCAACTTTTGTTGCACGAGTACCATTCTACAAGACATCCATAAAAAAGATAGAAGCTGAATAGGGACCCATTATATTGAGACCCTATATGTCTATAGAATTTGACAACATAACAGTTTAAGCACAAGTTATCTATCTTGATTACATAGGGCAAGTAAGATGGTTAAAATTACCTACGAATCATGCATGACAATTACATGAACCTATGTTAGCATGGCAAGTTCTAAATCCTTAAATTCACTTTTGCTTCATTAAGAATTAACACACTATTTTATAAGTTCGCGACGCTTATAAGACCAATACACACAACCAATACTAGGATATCATACAATCACCACATACTAAGGCATCAAACAATTTATCTAAAGAAATCCATAAATAAATCCGCTAGAACCTCACGATAACGATTAGCCATAATCGGACTCATCATCAACGTGGGTTCTGATGAAAACATGATATAGAAAATGTAGTCTTTATACGAATAATTAAACTAAATACAAACAAGAGTATAGGTTCAGCAAAACAAGAAACAAGCATCCAAATTATAACTCAAAACAAAGATTCACAAGAATAAACTAGATCGTCTTCGCCTTTGTTGAATTGTGCTAAAGGTCTCTTGTCGTCTTCTCCTTGCGCTCTGGTCCGTCTCTTTATTAAAATGACCTAATATGAATATATATAACAGCCCTCAACAATCTGGAAGCCTTCCCTTTTAGAATTGTATTAGAAACAGGATTCCTGAATTCGGCATCGACGCGGGCGCCGCTATCATAGCACGGATGCGCTGTATTTCTGGAACCCCGGCGCGACCGCGCGCTATCACAGCGTGACCGCGCGCTATCACAGCGCGGGCTTGCCATCCTTCTGTGAAAAACTCAGATTTCTTCTTAAATCTTGTTGCTTCAAGTCGGCTTTCCACGAGTTTTTATTCCAACACCACCTAGTCACCAAATTAGCACCAAAACAATACTAATTCACCTGATTACCTGAATAATTCCTGAAATGCAAAAACACTAGAAAACACATTAAAACACTTAACAACATGAGTACAAATGCATCAATTCAAAGCTTATTAGAGCATAAATAAGTGTCATAAATGCCACTCAACACCTATCGAACTACTTGTAGAGTCACAGCTGGAGCAACACCTTTTATGTTGGCATATGGAGGAGAGGCGGTTTTTCCTGTGGAAATATCACACTCGTCTCCTAGAATCCAAGCATACAATGCTGAAGAAAATGAGGAAGGGCAAAGGCTTGCCCTGGATATAATTGATGAAGTACGAGATGTAATATCCGGGATATAGCGTGTAATTATTTTTATCGATAAATGATTATTATGTGATTTGTGGTGAATTATCTGATGATTGGTGTTGATATGTGGATATTTATATGTGGTAAAGTATAAGTATGTTAAATTTATTATGTTCAGAATAAAATATAGATAATTAAGGTATTTTTCTGGTAATTTTTGGAATGTTATATGATTTTATATTGATTTATGAATTTATTAATTATTTTCTGAATAATTACAAAACTATTTTCTAAAGCCGAGAATCGTCCAACCTCAACCGATTTTACGTTTTTACAACCCGAAACTCTTCCAAAAACTCCTTCCTAACCGATAATTTCGGACATTTTCCGTGTTTTGACTTTTTCGATATGGATTACGGTTTTATAAAAATCCCGGTTGTGATAATTATCCAAAACTTTTGATGCTTATCCAAAACAGGATGATGTTTATCCAAAACGTTATCCGATCGGATCGTTTTTGCATTTACTTAGCTAAGTAACTTATTTATCGATCCAATACGATCCAACACATACTAATATTCCATAAATATAAATAGCCCTTTTCCTATTTCATTTATTTCGTATAACCATAATCAGTCAGTAAAATCCGATAAAATACAGAAAATCCCTAATTAAAAGTCGCGTTCTTAATAATCAAATGCACAAACGAAGGCGTTATCGAACTCTGATTCGAGTGTGCCATATATCAAATCGAAGCTCTCAAAATGCTCTTTCTGAATTAATCACCCATTTTTGTGCAAAAATCAAGGTGATTTTCTTATTTAATTATTTTAATTCGAATTATTTAGTAATTAAAATATGATTTTTTGTTCTTGATGTTGTTTGTGTGATTTGATGCTAGAATCATGTAGATCTTTTCTTCTGGGTCATTTTGATATATTATATGACTAATTTGGAGTTCAATAACATGTTCAAATTGTTGTTTGATTATCGAATTGAAAAATTAAGGTTTATGTGTTTGAATGTTCTTAATTGAAAATTAGGCATTTCTTTGTTAGGGGTTATTAGATGAAATTGATTACATGGTTGTGTAGATCGTGGAAAAACAAATCGATTGGTATATTTGAAATTAGCAGACGATTCTTGGATTGCTCTAATCGAGGTCGTCGGAAAATTCGAACCCAGTCGGCGGCGAATTTTCCAGTCAATTTTCCGATCAAATAAGTGATTGTTCAATCATTTTGGTTTAGCAGATCGATTCCTGGCAAGATACTCTGTAAATCTGCACCTTTTCGTGATGTTCTGGGCAAGTTTGAACGTCGTCGGAAAAGCTTGGACCGCCGTTAATGGCGTCCGGCCGGAGACCGGCGATGGGGGAGGTTAATTACTAAAATGCCCCTACGGTTTTGTCAGATTGGCACTTCAGTCCCTATTGTTTTAAAATTTTATAAATATTAGATTTTTGTTTATAAAATTTACAAAAAAGATATTATGTTATTATTTTATTTTTAGAAAATTGTTTTAGATTCCAAAAATCTTTATTTTTAATTCTGAAAACTATTTTTAATTCGAAATTAAATCTAAATTATTTAATTAATTGATTTTAGTTAATAATTAATTAATTATTTAGTAAATTAATTTAAATATCAATTGATTAATTAATTTAATTAGTTATTAATTAATTTTAATTGATTATTTAATTTTGTAATGCCCCCAAATCCGGGTTCAGAGGATTTGGTCGTCACTATAAAATCTCAATCCAAATTAACCTGTTAAATCAAAATGCAAATGCCAGCGGAAGATATTTAGAATTTATGACCCAAACTAATGCAAGATCTTTTAAGGTTACAGTTCTAGAAACAAGAAATCCAAATTCCACAAATAAATTTTTCACTTTCTTTTCATAAAACCCTTTTCAACAAATTCCAATTCAATACTAACCCGTTAGTATAACTTCGAAAAGAAGTTTACTAGGCCCAACTATAAAATACACAACTATAATATACTACAATATAAACAACTTTACATAAAAGAACTTACACTACAAACTCTTTGGCATACACTACGGTTTTATGATTATTCAAAGTTATGACCGTATTAGTAAAAGGGATTTACGCGACAAAACTACTACAAATTACGAACTTTGTAAATATAAATGATCGAATTAAGAATATTTAAAAATCATAAAATTTGTACAGAGAGTAAGAAATAGAGTTTATTAGCTTCCATAAAAATTTCAAGTAAAAATGTTGATTTTTCAATTTTATAAAAATATCGAAGCCGAGGTCGCGCGGAGTACGAATGTCAAAAACAACCTCCTGTAAGGAAACTGCCACTTCAGTATTTTCACCCCTGTTACCAAAAACCATTTTCAAATGATGTGTTTTAATTTTTTTTAGATCGCGCACGCAAAAATGGTGCGTCAATTGAGTTAACAGTTTGAGAGATATCAACGTTTTAGTGAAAGCGGTTTGAATAGTAAAACTCCGTAGTGACCGAAATTTTAATGCTTTTCACCTAATTTAAATTCATTTTATCAAAATGAAACTTTTAGGATAAATATTAAAAGAACTCAAGAAGCTCATCGAGGTGGTTTCGTATTAAAATATTAATTTTACGTTATTAAAAATGATAGAGTGCGAGTCGCGTAATAGTAATATTCGGTAAAGTCAAATCTAGAAGACCACTTTGACCGTCTGTTTCGACCAAGGAGTGATACTTATTTCGAGTCGGTTGAATGATGAAAGTTATGAAGTATTGAACTTATTAGAAATATAAGTTTATGATGAGAGTAGGAATACTGATTAAGATTATGATGTTTTTTTATTAGAAAACCCGGAACGAGAGGAAGTCGGGAAACGTGTCTTGGACTCTAGGAAAGTTTTCAAACCCTACCTTTTTGAAATTGTTGTGTTGTGTTTGTTTTCAAATAATGTCAATATATACATGATGCTATATTTATGATGTTTTACTAATTATGTTATATAATATCATACGATACGATAATGATTTTGGTATATGAATATTACCGAATTTCAATCGATAACGCTAAAGAGTAGCGTTGTATATATAAGGAGTATATGTTAGACCGAGGATCAGTCAGTATAATTTTATGAAAACTCGGAAGTATTTCGAAGGTGTTTTATTTAAGAATATAAACGCTATAGTAGAGCGTGATATATAAGTTATAAGACCGAGAGTCGGTCAGTTTTTATAAAGTATAAACTTGGGAATCATCCCGGAGATGTTTTGGACCATTAAAAGTCTGTACTTATTTTATTCCAAGAGACTCGATGTCCATTTGTGAAATAATAAATACCTCGAACTTTTATTAAAACAATTTCCAAAGATCGTATTCCTTTAACCATATTTTACTTGAACAACGAATATTATTTCGGTTATTAATTTAATATAGGAGAAGTATTCTCCAACCATTATTCATTTCAAACTCGATCAATTATTAAAGATTACTTTAAATTATTTAAACATAAATAAGTTGAGGAATATTATTTCAATACTCTTTTAAAATATAACTATTCGAGGTTTAATTATTTAATAATTGATATTTAATTAATAATTATTATTAAATGATTTATTTATAATTTAAAAATCGTAAAACCCGATCTATAATACTTTCTGATTTTCGGAAATCATTCGAATAACTTCAGATCGTTGAAGAATATTATCTCGACTTATTTTAAATATTTTGAATATTGTTTCAAAAGAAACTCCCCCTTATTTAATTATCTATTGACAACGGTCAACTCACATCCTTAGTACTTCCTCCGAAAAATTCGGAAGTACGTATACATATACATATATACGCTAATAAAACAAGCTATTTCTATCAACAAGCAAAACGCTTGGGGGAACTTCGATGTGGTTCGAGTTCTCAAGATATGATAGAATTCTATTAAAGGACGCGGGAGGGGTAGACTCTAGTACTATGTGTGCTAGGTGGGCTACCAAAGGTACCGCAGGTGAAGGTACTCTGTGTACTCAGGAACTTGTGAAGTATGTGTATACTCCAGTGAATCAAATCCTGATACATGTTAATTCTCGGAAGTTGGTATATGTATTTTTACTCAAATTTCTTTTGAGTAATTTATAGTTGTGTATTTTATAATTGAAAGTAATTGGTATATGCTAATTGTCTGATACATGTTCGACCCGCCGGACCGGGTCGAACGCCGGCCGAAATCTGGAAAGGATCCAGTGGCTTCGCCAGTTCCGGCCAATTCAAATCATCCCCAAAACGCAACAATACCACACGGTTTTCATGGTAAATCAATTATATACACTACTAGTCATTCGTACACCGCAATCACTACCACAGACGAGCTGAAGATCAATTCGTCCAGCCAAATCGCCATTAAATCCGGCAATGAGCTTAAGCTTTCCGGTCAACAGTCGAAATCAGCTTATACACAACCAAAATAAACACTTTATATCTCAAAACAAAGATAAGAACACGCTCAATCATTTGTAATCAATCGCAACATCAGAACATTAAGGATTAGTTCGAGAAATTGAAAACAAAATCTAGTAAAACTAAAAACCCTTTTATATAATTCACGAACTATAACATCAACAAAACTAGTATTAATCGATTACAAATGAGCAATTAAATCTATTTATATCATCAAAATAAACCAAAAATCACTCAATCATAAACCCCCAAATTTCGAGTATAAACCCTAAATATTGAAATAAAAAATTACCTATCTTTTGGTGATTTTGATGATTGAAATGGATAGAACAGATCAAGGGCTTCACAACAATTACTCACACTTTCATTTATGAGATCCACATCATCTTCAAATGATCGATTGATCCTCAAGAACACCAAGAACGAATTTTCAAAGAATTTTCATATTTTTATTTATTTTTCTGATTTTTATATAATAAAATAATAATTAAATAGTAAATAAATGGTATTTATAGTTATATAAAAATAATACCAGTTGGATCGTATTGGATCGATAAATTGGTTACTTAGCCGCTAAGTAACTGCAAAAACGATCCGATCCGATACCCGAATTGGATAATTATCCAAACCGGGCATTCTTATAAAACACTTTATCCGAAAATAACGTAATATTATCCTGTCTTTTGAGAATACGGATTTTATTGATTTATCAAAATGATTATCATATCAAAAATCTTGTTCTGGGCTGCGCACGGGTCAAACCGTAATCCGGATCGCAAAAGTCAAAACACGGAAAAGTCCAGAATTATCAGATTAGGTTAGGAAGGAGTTTTCGGAAGAGTTTCGGGTTGTAAAAACGTATAAATGGTTGAGGTTGGACGATTCCCGGCTTAATAAAATAATTTTGTAATTTCTCAAAAAATAATTTATAAAATTCATAAGTTAATATAAAATCATATAACATTTGAAAAAATTTCCAAGAAAATATCACAATTATCTGTATTTTATCTTACACATAATAAAATTTACATAACTCTACCACATATAAACATTCATATATCAACACCAATCATCAGATAATTTACCAAAAAATCACATAATAGACAAATACTAATTATTTATTGATGAAAGTAATTTCACGATATTTCCCGAATGTTACAACAAAGGAACTAAAATACATTCATTATTTGCTAAGAGTTGAAGATGAAGTTTCCAGGGGATAGTCAAACATGATTCTTGTTACTATCAGGAAAAGAATACTGGATAATGGTTCGTATTATTCTGGATCTTATATTCCTACTTACTTGAATTTCAAAGGGCAAGAAGTCAACATGAGGAAATGAGGAGCTGTGATTGAGAATATTCTCACACAGAGGCTTATAACCATGAATCCAGATGGTCCTAAAGCTTGCTATGTGTCACTGGAGGAGTTGATGATTGTAAGAACTCCTATCAGAAACTTAAGGGCTGCTATTTATCAATTGTCAGATAAATTTTAATATGAAAAGATTTTGAAGATCAGATTAGAGGAGATAATGTTGAAGAAGATTGATGACAGAGTTAAAGCCATTGTTTAGAGATACTGCAGAGTTTATCAAGAAATATGAAGATCAAATTCCGAAACAAAGTATGCTTTACACTCTATATTTTGTCTCTTTGGTTTTTGGCACTAGAAAATACTTTAGAATTTATGCTTATTGTGCAAAGCATAAACTGGGGGAGATTGTTTGAAATTATCTATGTCAGGAATCAGGATCTGCCAAGAGTCATCAGGATGTGTAGCTAATCAGGATCTGTCTGACAGTCAGGATTTGTCAAGCCATCAAGATCTGATACAGTCAGGATATGCATCAGGATGTGAAGACTCTCAGGATATGATTGGATAAGTCAAAGCTACATAATAAATCAGAATCCGCCGATTTATAGAATCATAGTTGTTGATTTAGATATGTATAGAAACTAGATAAATCATACTATAATATATCTTGTAATTGATGGGAATTGATTGTAGCTGTGTGATATATAAATACAGATTAGATTATCACTTTGTGGTGTGCACAACTTGAGTATTTTATAACCTAGTAGCTCTTAAGAATATTGTTCTTGAGAGAGTTTTGTAACAGTTTATTAAAGATCAATACAAACTGTTATTTGATTCATCTGTGCTTTATTATTATTATTACTTTACCTCTGTGATAAATCGATTTGTTTTAGTAATTATATCCAAACCCCTTAAACAATTACTTTACTGGGCAACACACCGAGGGCTTATGAAATGAGGGTGTAAAAGTTTGTTTTTATAGCCAAAAGTAGTACTTTTAAGCTTAAAACTAAGCAAAACATTTCAAATTGAAAAATCAAGCACAAAATCTAAGTTTCTAGACTAAGTCAGGTGTAGAGAATTCAAATTTGAACTCAAAAAGTGGCTGGGACGTTTTTATCCCGTTTGAAATGAATAAAAACTGAACATGGTGCTTACAGATGACCAAAAATGCATTTTTTAAAGAAAATCGAAAAATCATTAAAAATTATGAAATTTTGGGGACACTCTAGAAATGATCCAAATGACCAAGGAAAAAAATTCACTTTAAAATTCATATCCCTTCTATGACTTCTAAGCGACTGATAAATCAATTACGTATCAATTTTAGGGGTCCCGAAAAAAAGTCATCCAAAATTCTCAAAATTAATCTACATGGTAGGAGGTAATATTCAAGTGAAAATCCCAAGTTTTAAGTCTTAAAGTTATTTCAAGAATATTTTATGATTTTTCGAATGTTAAAATAGCCTTCTGGAGCGACTAAATTCACATTTGTCTTTATAGACAAGACTATTAAAAAAATTTTGGCTAGACAAATATTCAAACATAATATTCTC
The DNA here is from genome assembly GCF_009905375.1 of Apium graveolens. Lineage (NCBI taxonomy): Eukaryota > Viridiplantae > Streptophyta > Magnoliopsida > Apiales > Apiaceae > Apium > Apium graveolens. The sequence goes on from NC_133656.1 coordinate 47,963,977, forward strand.
TATAATAAAGTGACTATGAGTTTTGAGGAATAATTAGGTTTGAACTAAAAATGATTTTATCCGGATAAATAGTGATTTCCAGGTATTTTTGAAATAAAATCAATTTTTGTGTATCGGCAAGGCTTTTAACACTATAAAATTGGACACATATATTCACTAGATATATTCAATATATTTGAGGGTAAAACATTTGAATATGACTCACTTTTAAATAATTTGATCAGTCTTGGCTCGTAAAAGTGGTATATGTATTTTCTTAGAAAATGTGTCTTTAGCTGATGGCTCTGTTTATTTGACACAAACAACCTATTATAGAATATATCCTTAGAATGATATGTCTATCCCAATTCATGTCTTATAAAATGTGTCAAAAAAATATTTTTGAGTGGTTTATTCTGATTATCTCAGTTCAACTCGATCTCGGTTAATGTCACACAGGAGACCCTAAAGGAGGATTTTAAGGGAATTAGAATTTAAATTAATTCTCACTTTTATTTTGACAAATCACCAAAACCTAAAGTTAAAAGTATTGACCTCTCAATCTTCCCCTTTTTGGTATTTGTCAAAACTACTGATGAAAATCAAATAAGTGTGTGCAAAAGCCACTTCCCCTAAGTGTCACTACACCATAAATGACCTATCACAACCCTTCCAGACAAAAAATAGCCAAATATATTACCTTAGCTATGCTACTTGGTGTTGCATTAGCTACAAAATGTTGAAGTTTGTAACATACATGGATAAGTGTTACCTCAGTGTATTAAAAAATATTGTTTTAAGATTAAATATTATTTTACAAGAATTTGAGGTGATACATAAATTAATGTTAATATATAAGATACATGATGATCTACGTATTTTCTATATAAATAAAATAAAAAAAGAATTTTATAATACTAAATAAATTTTCAATTTAAATATGTCTTAATAAAAATAATTATAGTAAAATCTACCTCCACTATTAATATGAATGTTTTTAGATATTTTTTTAAAATAAAAATATTAACTATAAATCTATGATGTAAAAGTAAAAATTCATATAAGAATAATTATTTATTTTCCAAAAAAAATTTAAATATTCATTTATTACTATGTCCAAGCTCTGTTTCGTACAGGGAAAACATGAAAAGTTTCAAACTCAGCGTCCAATTTTTATATGAGCGGCTAATTTTTAGATAAAAGCCGCCCAATTTTCAGCCCATTTCAAGTTTCAACCGACCAAGTCCCCTTCTCACTCCTATCATTCTCGTTACCCTCTCTCTGTGGCTACTCGCTAATTTTCCTTTTAGTTTTCTTGTTTATCTCATTCTGATTGTCTTCTTATTTTAGTCTTTTGCTTACTCATTCATTCACACTTTTGGTCAAATAGGTTGAAAAAGGTTTTTCAACTAAAGATTCAATTATCTCTCTGGTTCTCAGCCTGTCTTCAAATAATTTCTTCAACTAGAGATTCAATTTGCTTCTTCAAGTTTCGTACTTATGTTGTTTTCAGTTTTTGCGGATTCAAATCATGTCGAGGCTTCAAATCGGGGATTCCTGGTTTTGAACTCTCACTTAGGTATTTATTTACTTAAATTTCATCAATTTCTCATTTTTTATAGTAAAAGATAAGCTCAAAAGGTCCATGGTTGCTGAAAATAAATTGGGGTACTAGACTAGCTCGGGAAAGTTTGTAAATAGAGCACAAGTCTATCTTTAAATTTTCCATCTATAATTTTATTTCCGCAGATCTTTAATATTGTGACTCTGTATATGTTCATTTAGTTATGGTTTCTTTTAATATTTAAGATGTTTAGTTCAACTTTTTTCCTCAAAAAGTTAGAAAGACTTGTATAATCGACCTCATTACAAAATGTTGAGAGATAGATGAGAGATCAATATGATTAAATGAACTTATATTGTGTACATTAGTTCAGACACTTACAAGTGAAGGTAATTAGCATTTTTGTAATGCACAACACACCAGTGATGGCATCCCATCTAACTTCTATCACACAGAAAGAGAGTCCTGATGTCCCTTATAAATAAGGTTGTTCATCTCAGTCAGAGTAAAAGAATATGAAATGAATTAAAAATCAAATGAAAAATAAGGGATTTCTAATAAATGACTTGTTAAGGAAATTCTCGGATCAAAACCGAAAAGATTGCAAAAATGATATTGCTGGAGGAAATGGAATCCATAAAACAAAATTATGGCACAAAATAGCCCAGTGGTGTCACATCACCAATAAAACTATCCACCATATAAGGAAAGTGCAAATTTCAATATCGCAACTTGATAGAGCTATCAAAACCTGAAAATAGACTTCACAACCTCTGGCATATTACGTGATTGAAATCGGGTGTTAGGGAATATATCCTCTAACAGATAACTCTTTTTAAGAGATGTCAAAAGAAGTTATAGAAAAAGAAGGTATTGCCAAGGTCTTAATACTTATCTTCTATTTGAAGTCCTCTGTTGACTCGTCATCCGATTTTAGACAATTCTTCATGTTTAAGGATATCGATAATCTACGTCGTCATCGTCTCGTAGTATCCTCGGAATATTCCACAGTATACGCTTGCAGCTGCCAGGAGTTATATCCAGCTCAGCATAACCAACTCAAACTAGCATGCTTATCTTAACTTACTCATTGGTACTATATCCAATAGTCCAAAACGAACTCTATATGAGCTCAGGCATCCTTACATATCTATACAAACTCCTACACACTCTCGTTTCTAGGTTACTATAACCCGAGCTCTGATATCAACCTGTAACGCCCCCAAATCCGGGGTCAGAGGATTTGGTCGTTACAATGAAACCTCAATCCAAAATAACTTGTTTAATAATAAATAAATGCCAGCAAAAGATATTTAGCATTTATAACTCTAAATTAATCCTAGATCTTTTAAGGTTATAGTTCTAGAAATAAGAATTCCAAGTTTCACAAATAAATTTTCCTCTTTCTTTTATGTTAGGTTCGTAATCAACTGTAGAGGGGGGTGAATACAGTTTATTCAATCAATTCGACAAAGCTTTAACAAAATCAATTAGTTTTTATATTAATTTGATAAAAACTGTTACACATGTATTCTCTCAAAGGATGAACAATTATTCTTGAGAGATGCTAGGTTACATGAGAGATATATCAATCTGTTTCGCAACTCATATAGAGTAAACCTAATTTGTGCTTATATAGTGCATAATTACACAATCAATAAGGAATCATATTCTATTACAATAAGAAAACCTAATATATATCCATGTATGATTGCTTCTGAATAAAGTCCTTAATCGCCTTGAATCCTGTATTGATTTTCCTTGTAGAATATCTACTAAAGTGATTAAATCCTGATGACGTCAATTGCTGATCATCAAGTACTGATAGACAAGTACTGATGATGTCATCTTCATTATATCCTGATATTAACTCTTGATAGTTTATCTTCCGATATCATCAATTATATTAAACAATCTCCCCCAACTTGTGCATTATGCAATTATGTACAAGTTCTAATTGATGATGTCAAAACTATCTAAATGTAGAAATAAAATAATCATATACAATCTTATAGACAATGATTATCGGACTTCATTCCAGAACTCTAACACAATCTGTAGCTTCTTCAAGAAACTTCTTCAGCAGATTTTCTTCCATTACATCCAAATACCATTGCATCCCCTACTTGATATATTTTAGCTCATCTGTAGATTCATCATTTTGATAGATGGCTGCTCTGAGATCATCTAGCTTTGAATTTCCAAGTGATAGATCATCCAGTTCTAGAAATCCAATGATCTTTCTATCAGGCTTAAAATTAAGAACTTCTCTTCCTAGAGACATAATCACCTTAGCTCCTCCAATGGGCATATCAACATCATATTCAGTTTCATCAATGTACTTTGGAATGTAATTTGACTTGTAAGTTAATCCTTTATGCTTTAACTGTATTAAGTTCTTCAAAAATGTAGACCATCTAGCAGTTACAGAGTTGTTTACCATGAGAATTGTAGCAACAAATTCCAACTCCTTCCATGGTTTGTCATTCAACTGTTCTTGTGTTAATATCAACCTTTTCCCAGACTCAAGAAAATAAATCAATTTCTCTCCAACATGCTTAACAAAAATTTGTACTGATATGATATTCTGTAGGTCTTCAAGCTACATATCATCTCCAATTTTTGTCAGATTTGCATGCTTCCTTAGAATCAAAGTATCACCAAAAGACGGATCAATATTTAACCTTCCTAGACCACTTGTGATTCCAGGTCTTCTAGCATGAGAACTTCCACTATAAATCTTCTTTAATGTTTCACAGGAATCTCTTATAGGTGTGGGTTTCTTGCTTCCCCATAACAACTTCCTCTTTTCTTCAAAAGTAAGCTTTGACACATCAGAGTTTATGTTGTCGGAATCAGGATTTGTTGTTTCACCTTGAATTGGGTTTAGAGAGTCAACAATTGTAGTATTATCATAGGTAGTAATAGGCTGAACATCAAGAATTGCTTCTTTATTAACTTGAGCAGTGTCAGAGGTTGATTTCAGTTTGTCAGCTCAATCAGCTCCATGAATCTTTCTTCTATCTGAGCTTGATAGACTTTTTCTTCTTCTTCTCTCTCTTCAGTATCAAATGCTTGAGTAATTGTATAGACTATATCTATCAGTAATTGAGATTTTGATGCCTTAGATACTGATTTATTCTTAACAACAACATTAGATTTAGGCTTTGATGGCTTGGATTTTTCTCCTATCTTCTGTTTCCCCTTATAACTCCTATCAGCAGCCAAGATTTCTTGAGACATGATAGATCTTTCGGCATCTGCTTGACTTACCTCCCTTATGACTATTCCTTTTGTTGGTCTGTTAAAAGAATCATCTTTATAAGGATCTTGAGAGATAACAGCATCAGTATTTGCTGTCTTCATAGAGTTCTTGAACTCTTCCTCCATCTTCCTTAGTTGTCCAAGATCAACTCCTAGATTTTCTTTCTAAAATATTCTTCCACTCGCCTCAGAGTCAAATGCTTGAATCTTTGGGTCCTTGTAGAATAGAGTTGTCTTTCTGCCTTTTACTTTCAAAGTTTAAAGATACTGACTTGCTTCTATACCAGCTTCTATCTCCAGAATGCCTTGGTCATCATCAACAGTTATGACTTTCAGAGCTTGTTGATTTGTTGTAGTTACAGTCAGTTCCTTTGAATGTAGAATTACTCCCTCACTTATCCTACTTCCTCCACCATGTCTAGATAGAGTTCTAGTGGCTTTGGATGAACCACTAGTTCCAATTAGATCTTCTCCTTTTCTTTTCACTATCTCCTTCCTTCCCCCCTTATCTCCTCCATTAGGATTTGTATCATCAGCATTTTTCAAAGTCAGCTATTTTCATTTAGATTTAGCAATCTTCTCCCTCTTTTTGGCATCATCACCAAACAGCAGAGAAAGAATCAGCTCCATTGAATTGTGAACCTTATCAAGTTTTCCAGAAATTTGTGCTTGATTAGCTTTCAATCTAGCTTGATTGGCTTCAATCGAAATCTGTCCGGCAATAATTGGTGCAATCTGCTACTGAATTTCCCGATGAGTAGTCAGCCTTGAAGCAATCAAAGATTTTTTGATATGATTGATTTGAGAAGAAGTTGCTTCTTGAGCTGTATTAAGGATCTTATTACCAGAGTAGATGCTTTCAGATGATTCAGCATGTCAGGATTTGAATTCTCTATTGAGATGTTTCCATATGTTCAACAACATTTGTTTTGGAAATAGGATATGCAGCATCTTTCCATTTAGCATTCCAAATAATCAAAATAACCCTGCTTCTTTTTAGCATCCAACTCCTTTATCTTGTGTTGCCTTACATGTGACAGCCTCCACCCCGGGGTCAGGAGTTGACGTCACCAATATCAATAATAATAACAGAATATAAACAAAATCACTAATTATACATAACCACGACACCTTTTTTACCATGACCTTTTCCAGGTTTAAGTATGATTTAGGTTACACAACTAACACAACCCAAAATACTTTACATAATCTTGTCCACTGATTTAAAACAGCAACTCAACAGACCCATTTTGGTCTAACACAACAATTTGCAATACATATATAAAACATTCTGCAAGGGTGAGCAATCAATTGCTCAGCAGTACCACTATATGAATAACAAGTAAAAATGATTTAGAGTAAAGCAATTATAGGAACAGAATTCATAACTCGTTAGAAAACATGTAAGACATGTATAAACTGGATATCAAAACTAGCATGCTCTGAAAATCAATATTATTTATAGTGTACTGTGTTAAAATACCAGAGTCCAATTTTAGCATGCTATTTCCTTTCCAAAACCACTGTCCATTACTGGACCCATAAATCATATGTCCCGTTACGGGGACCATAAACTATTTGTTCCGTTATGGGAACCATTAAACCAAAGTCAGATATAAAAGTGGATAAATTCTAGGGACAACTGATCAGTCTATCCCACCACATTTTTTGTTCCGGAACTCAGAGACTAGCTAGGTCTCTGTTATGCTGGACTAAGCGGCCTACCAGTGCGCGCATCCGACTTAGCCTCTTACGCAACCACTTGTTGGGCCGTTACCTAATAACGGGCCTCTTAAACCACTGACCATCCAATATCTGATTCACATTTATCCAGTTTTGAAAATCAATTACACCTATCTCTTTTTAATCAATTACAGCACACATTCAAAAATCCTTTTCAATTTAATCACAATCTAGAGATAGGTATTTTCAGAAGTTAGTTTTTCCCCAAAACATCCGTTAATAAAACATAATTAAATACGGGGAATATGTAACTTGAAACATTCTGTTCCATTACATAATTGAAATCCAAAACTATTCCTATATACTGAACTGTAAAAGATTACTTCAGGGGTACTTGCCTTGCAGAGCTTTACAACTATCATTGATCGACTCTGAGCCGACTCGGACGCTCAGGCTTTATCGTCTAACCACTAGATCACCTTGGATTCAACTTCAATACTCAGGTTCTTCGGTTGAAACCCTACTGAGCTCGTCAACTGTCCACTAGGTTATCTTTAGTCCAACGTCCTCTTTCGGTTTCCCGACTATAACCTACAGGGTCGAAATACTCCACGTTAAACTTCTAGGTATGCTTGACATATCCTCGCTAACAACCTACCTATTCGATATCAAATCTCGACTCGTAATTATTCATATTATAATAATATATACAACACTTAGGGCTCATATTCTCGAAAATCGGTTCGGTGTTCATTTTTCGAAAATACGTATACTCATCCTTGTACGAAATTAGGGTTATTGGTTTTTGTAATACGTTTCACTTCAACATACAATCAGGTTTCGTATAAAACATAAGTATATATTTACTTGTACTCGCTCGACGTCGCGATAATTACCGGATTCGCTCCCATGTTTCCGTAGTTCGATTTCCGGAAATTGGCAGCACCTCCTTTACTTATCGGCTAACCCGTCGAAGCAAATCCGACATCAATCACAACAATCAATCAATCCAAACAATTAATCCAACAACCACCATTTATAATCCCAACCACTCAACAACATCTGCAATCAATTACGTAACCATACTTTCGATACAATCTTAATAATCACAATCACTTTAACCGTTTCATTATAACATTCACGAATTAACTAATTTGATCCAAAATAAAAATATGAAACTAATTTTAGTTATTTTAAAATATTAGGACTCAGATATACATCATCACCATCCACCGTCCGCTCGTCAAAATACATTGTGGACGGCGGTAAAATCCGCGGGTACCCGGTTAATTCAGGTTTCCGACACAAATTCTACCAATTAAAATACTAATATAATCCTGCAAAAATCATATCATAAAAATCATTTAGCAATTACTCACAGATTTATTAAAAAGAAATGCATTACAATTAGTCGAACCAAATAATAAGTGAAAATTAGCAGTCGGCCACCAACAGAAACAAGGAACTGCCTCTCATCCCCGAAACCAACACATATAGGCATAGACTAACACACACAAAACACACGCACACAAACACACCCACTCGACACACACACACGCGACACCTCTGCACACACTCACAATCGCACAATGAGACACACACAGAAACAATCACAGACAATCACACAAATAGGCGAACAAGAAAACAAGGGAGGAGAAAGAATTGGGAAAAAGAAGATAAAGGAAAGGGGAGGGGAAAATAACCAGTGGCGGTCACCGGAGTTGGGACGGCTGCGGTGGCAAACGGAGGGAGTGAGAGAAGCGTGAGGACGAAGAGAAGGAAAGAGAGTGAGAGTAAGGTTCGGGAGAGAGAGAGGGAAAAAGAGGGAAACGAGAGAGATTTAGAGAGATTGAGAGAGAGACGAGAGATGAGAGAGATGAAGAGCATGAGAGAGATTGAGAATGGAAGGAGAGAGAGTTATTTTGATTAAATAAATTTTGTAAAACATAAAGTTGTATAAACTGAAAATGCAGGGGTTTTGGACACGTATCAAGTGAATGAACACGTGTCCCCTCCCTCCGGTCTTAATTCTGGACTGAATTTAATGAAATAACATAATAACGCTCGGGTAACGGTTTATCAGAAAAAATCCGAAATAATTTTAAAAATCACAAAATAATTGATTATATAAGACATAAAATTTTCATAATTTTTGAATCATTTTTGAAATTTATAAAAATACTCCATATTAATTCACACAGAAAATCATTTAAAATGAAATAATTGGCGAAATATTATTTTCTAAAATTTTATAAATCCTTATAAATATTTAATTAAATTATGAAGTAATAAAAATAATTGTATTGGCACTTCACAATTTTATAGAAGTTAATCACATAAACTCTTTATAAAAAATAGAAACTAATAACATGGCTCTGCTAACAAATAAAAATATACCAACTCTCGAGAATATAATCACATCACAATCAGATAAAATCGAGCACCTAATAATCAGGCAATAATTTTATTTATTTACTTAATTACTTAATAATTAAACTTTTAAATAATATAAAAGTATACGAGTCGTTACATTACATGTGTAGACATATCTTCAGGGAAGAATAGATCATCTTCAGGATCTATAAGAGCATTTAAATCATCAGCTTCTTCACCATCATTCGATTCTTCATTTGCAACTGGATCTTGAACTATCTGCTAAACTTCATCTTTTGCTTCAACATGTAGTATAGAATCAGAAATTGGTGTTGTATGTGATCCAGCAGCTTCAGAAGCTTCCATACCATCAACATTTAGCTCCACATCTTCAAGAATTGTAGATAAATGAACTGTAGCTTCAAGATGTACTTCCAGAACTTCAGTACATGTGGAGTGCTGTGGTGAATTTGTAGTGGATAGAACTTTATGAATGGATTATTGTGCTACTACATCTTCAACAACAATAGGGAGAATTTCAGGTGATGATATAGTAGAGTGAATGGACTATTTTTCAGCAAAAACAGGGATTGCTACAGATGGTGGAATAGTTGATTGAATGGACTGCAGGAAAGTATCAGTACTTAGATGTCACACCCCGACTTAACAATATATATTATACAAATTATTACAATAGCTAACAAAAGAAAGTAAATACATCTGAATCCAAGATCTTACAGTTTAGGGTTTGGAACAGCCCAACACTATTAACTATTACAACCTGATTTTTAATATCGAGTCCTCACACAAACCGATCACTTAATCTACCTAATCTCGAACATACGCATCGGCATCACAAGTCTTACACGTTGTCTTCTTGAATCTAACCATATCTGCTAGCTGTAATGTCAGGGTGAAAGCAAGTAGTGAGCCAAATGCTCAACAAGTGCTATACAAAACAATACATAGATCAACATAAAGGAATTAACAATGTGAAGGAAGAGCTAATAATAACAAGGAATAAACTTTTGGGTGATGGCATCATTTATTTGTAACAAAACCATTCAAAACCATTTCTTTATCAAAAACCATTTTATGACGGTACGGATTACAACCAGTAAAGACGAGACATACAAGGAGTCTAAATAAAGAAGAAGACGAGGCATACAGGAAGTCTAAACAAAGAAGAAGACTTATGTAATAAGTAGTTATATTTATTTCCATCACCACATTAGATTGACCTTGATCTTTATCATGAGCTTGATAAAGATCACATAGGATGGGGCCATAACCAAACACATTTACTTTATTGTACTTTATATATTGATGTATGAATGTATGTATAAAATAGTTAATGATGCATGCTTTAATTAGATTAATCATGCATGAATGAATGTATTAGATACGTCACCCATGCCATGCCTAAACAAGATAAAATCTATAACGACTCAAGATTTTAAAATTTACAAATGATTATGAGATTCTCGTGTTTATGAAATACGAATCTTCTTTATTTCCGACATGGGGCAATTTTGTCAACAACGGGTTCATAGAACTTGTAAGGCTGTGGATTTTAAGCGAGACCGATGTGACTCCTCCACTACCTGGAAATCAAACCATTGATGACTATTGATTTGAAGTATTTTATTCAAGGAAAAATTGGGAATCTCTTTATGATGGGATCATGATCGTTATAATACTAACAAAACCCTAATGTTTATATTAAGTTATTTAGATGCCTTCCAATATGTCTAACGCATTAACCCCTAGATTGATAAGGAGTGGGTTCGTTAGAGCGAAGTACTCCCATCTATCGTGAGAATGCGTGTTGAAGTATATGATACTTTTAGACCTTTGGGTTTTAACTTAACTAAGTTACCACAATAGGATTGTGAACTTAGAGGCATTGAGTTTGGTGAGATTTATTGGATAAATAAGAATAAATGATATTCCACTAAACTATCCAAGAGTTATATAGTTGATATAACTGACAAATATTGTCTACCTTATTGAATAATGTTTTAAGAGTTCAGCCAAAGCTGAACTAAAACGTTGTGAAAATTTGGATCTTGGCTCACTAGAAAGTATATAGAAGATAATCTTTCCGAATTAATAGTTAGGGCTATTAATTTGATAAAATAGTGGGAGATATATATTTTGAATATATATGAATAATCACTTGAACATAATTTAATAATCCTCTGTATACTAATTTATCTTATGCATTTTAAACATTGTAGATAACAAATGGCAATCAATTCAAACAACTTCTCTGTGCGATCAGTCCTTGAGAATGACAAGCTGACAGGAACAAACTTCCTTGACTGGCAGAGGAACTTGAGGATGGTCCTCAAACAAGAGTGCAAGCTCTATGTCATAGATATCCCTCGCCCTGCACCTCTCACTGAAGGAGCATCCCGTGCTCAACTGAATGTTTATCAGAAACATATCGATGATGACACAGATGTTCAATGTCTCATGTTAGCGACCATGAGTGCTGAACTTCAGAAATAACATGAGAATATGGATTCTTCTGATATGATTGAGCACCTTAAATGTATATTTGAAGGACAGGCTCGTCAGGAGAGGTTTGGTACTTTCAAATCATTGCATGCATGTAAGTAGGGAGAACGTGATCCGGTTGGACCGCATGTTCTAAGGATGATTGGGTATATTGAGTACCTTGCCAAATTGGGTGCCCCGATTGTTGTGGAGCACCCGATTGACCTAATTTTGCAATCTTTAAACAACAGTTATTCTCAATTTATGATGAATTACAATATGAATGAGATAGATAAGAACCCCAACGAACTGTTGGCTATGTTGAAAACTGCTGAGACCAACGTTCAGAAGACATCCCCTGCTCCCATGTTGATGGTGAATAAGGGGAAGGCAAAAGAAAAGGGTATATGGAAAGGAAAGAGGAAGATGGGATCTAAATCGAATGCCAATCCAAAACCTGATCCGACCAAGGCTTTGAAGCCTAAAGGTGGTGTTCCAAAGGTTGGGGATTGTCACTATTGCAAGAAACCAGGTCATTGGAAAAGGAACTGTCATGCTTATATAGAGGATCTGAAAAAGAAGAAGGTTGTTGTTACTGCTTCTGATTCAATTATTTATGTTATTGAAGTCAATTTGTCTACTTCTACATCATGGGTATTAGGTACTGGATGTGGTTCTCACATTTGTATAAATATGCAGGAACTGCAGGGAAGTAGGACATTGGCGAAGGGAGAAGTCGACCTACGAGTTGGCAATGGTGCAAAGGTTGTTGCTTTAGCTGTAGGGACTTATCGTTTATCATTGCCCACTGGGCTTGTTTTAGAACTAGATAACTATTTTTACGTGCCTGCGATTGGCTGAAATATTATTTCGGTTTCTTGTTTGCACAAGAAAGGTTTTTCGTTGTTGATTCAGAACAATAGTTGTTCCTTTTCATTCAATAATGTTACCTATGGGATTGCACGTTTGTTTAATGGTTTATATGTTCTTGATATAGATACTCCTGTCTATAACATAAATAATGATAATAAACATATTAAGATGAAAGACTCAAATCAAACATACCTTTGGCATTGTCGTTTAGGTTACATAAATGAGAAACGCATTTCCAAATTACATAAAGATGGTTACTTGGATAAGTTTGATTTTGAATCATACAAAGAATGCAAATCTTGTCTCATTGGCAAAATGGCTAAAGCTCCTTTTACCGGACAAGGTAAAAGGGCCACCGAACGATTAGGACTTATACATAGTGATGTATGTGGTCCATTGCGTACGATGGCAAAAGGTGGCTTTTACTACTTCATTACTTTTACTGATGATTTCAGTAGATATGGATATGTGTATCTTTTGAAAAATAAATCCGATTCGTTTGAAAAGTTCAAAGAATACAAGGCTGAAGTGGAAAAGCAAACAGGGGAAAGTATAAAAGTTCTACGATCAGATCATGGAAGAGAATACTTAAGCCTCGAGTTTAAAGGTTTCTTGAAGGAGTGTGGTATCGTATCACAACTTACTCCTCCTGGAACGCCTCAATGGAATGGAGTTTCTGAGAGGAGAAATCATACCTTGTTGGACATGGTGCGATCGATGATGAGTCTAGCTGATCTTCCAATAAGTGTTTGGGGTTATGCTCTAGAAACGGCTGCATATACACTAAACCGAGTTCCAACTAAATCGGTTCAAAAGACTCCATATGAGATATGGACTGAGAAATGTCACAACATGTCTTTTATGAAAGTATGGAGATGCGAAGCGTTTGTGAAATGCTTGGTGTCTGACAAGCTGGGACCAAAATCGGATAAATGTTATTTTGTGGGATATCCTAAAGAAACTAAAGGGTATAGTTTCTATAATCATACCGAGAACAAAGTGTTGGTTGCTCGAACTGCTGTATTTCTTGAAAGAGAGTTACTTTCAAAGAAAATTAGTGGGAGGACTATAGATCTCGATGAAGATCGAGTTGTACAAAATAATATTGAACCAGAGTTGGAAAATGGGCAGGAAGTACATTAAGATGTTCCTACTCCGGAAACACAGGTTGTTCATAGATCTACTAGGGCTCGTCATGAGCCAGAGAGATATTATAGATTACTCTTGACTAAAGATGATGATGTAATGCTCATAGATACTGATGAGCCTCTTACCTACCAAGATGCTATGAACAGTCCAGACTCCGAGAGATGGCTAGAGGCCATGAAATCCGAAATGGAATCCATGTATCAAAATAAAGTATGGACTTTAGTTGATCCACCTGAAGGGGTAAAACCTATAGGGTGCAAGTGGGTTTTCAAGAAGAAAACTGACATAGATGGTAAAGTATAGACCTATAAAGCGCGAATGGTGGCAAAAGGTTTAAAACAAGTTCATGGTATAGACTATGATGAGACCTTTTCACCAGTTGCTATGGTCAAGTTCATCAGGATTTTGCTAGCAATAGTTGTTTACTACGACTATGAGATTTGGCAAATGGATGTCAAAACCACTTTCTTAAATGCGAGCCTTGAAGAGGATGTATACATGATACAACCTGAGGGTTTTGTCGATCCCAAGTTTGCTAAGATGGTCTGTAAGTTGCTTCAATCTATTTATGGATTGAAGCAAGCCTCAAGGAGATGGAATCGTTGTTTTGATAAAACAGTTAAAGAATTTGGCTTTATTCAAAATGAAGATGAACAATGTGTTTACAAGAAGGTTAGTGGGAGCCACGTGGAATTCCTAGTGCTATATGTAGATGACATATTACTAATAGGGAATGACATACCTTCTCTACAGGCTGTTAAGACTTGGTTGGGAAATAGTTTCTCGATGAAGGACTTAGGTGATGCTATCTATATATTAGGGATCAAGATCTATAGAGATAGATCAAGAAAATTAATCGGCCTAAGTTAAAGTACATACATTGACAAAGTATTGCATCATTTCGGGATGTAAGAGGCAAAAAGAGGATATGTCCCAATGTCTCATGGGATATTGATCTCAAAAGATAACTACCCTAAATTATTAGATGATAAGGGCCGTATAAGCAAAGTTCCATATGCTTCGGCAATTGGATCTATAATGTATGCGATGATATGTACTCGACCTGATGTTTCGTATGCCTTGAGCATGACGAGCATATACCATTCTAATCCTGGCGAGGGTCACTAGACAGCAGTCAAGAATATTCTTAAGTACTTGAAAAGGACTAAAGATTCATTCTTGGTGTATGGAGGAGATGATAAGCTAGTTGTAAAGGGTTACACTGACGCTAGCTTTCAGAAAGATAGAGACGATTCAGTATCTTAGTCAGGTTTTGTGTTTTGCCTTAATAGAGGTGCTGTAAGCTGGAAGAGTTCAAAGCAAGAGACAATAGCTGATTCTACAATGGAAGCAGAGTATATTGCTGCCAGTGAAGCAACCAAAGAGGCTGTTTGGATACGGAAATTCATAACGGGACTTGGTGTGGTTCCATCGATCACAGATCCAGTTTATCTTTACTGTGATAATAATGGAGTCATCGCGCAGGCTAAAGAACCAAGGTCCCATTCCCGGGCAAAGCATATACTTAGGAGATATCACCTCCTTCGAGAGATTAACGAAAGAAGAGATATACATATATGTAAAGTGCATACTGATGATAATGTTGCAGACCCACTGACTAAGGCTTTGTCACAGAAAAAGCACGAAGGTCATACTAGTTCCATGGGTATTAGATATATGGGTGATTGACTCTAGTGCAAGTGGGAGATTGTTAGTGTTTGTGCCCTAGAGACAACACTATTATGTTTATATTATGAAATATTTGGATTATTAATTCTGATTATATGGATTATTCTTTAGTAATTTATTATATCTTTATTTTCTGCGATAAGATGTTAGATTAATAAATGTCCTTGGAATATGATATGTAATTTTATATATCTAAGTACGTGACTTAAAAATGAGATTATGAGAATATTATCGATATTCCTAAAGATCCCTAGTCGAGTATTATTATTAAGGGACAATAATAATGCATTAAGACTAGTGTGAATGTTGACTGATGATCACATCTCATTGATCATAGGTATAGTGATACTAAAGTCAAAACACAGGCACGTGTATTATATACATGGTGCTGGAAGACCCAATGTGAGATTTTACATGTCTGTTGTGTCATAAGTAATTCTCACAGTGATAATGATGTATTGGTCCTTAGACTTGAAATCATTATATTTCTATATGAGAATTTATATACTTTGGTTGCATTAAAAGTTACCTTTGACCGGGTGATGTTAAAAGTGTATATTGGGTATATTATGAATCATATGAGAAATATGAATGATTTAGAAAGGATTTAACCCTCCTATTTTAGGAGTGATATTATTGGCCTCTTGTTTGAGTTAGACTAAGAAATGCATGGCCATGCTCAAATGTTGATTTGATGTTATAGTCTACTCATCGATCAAGGAAACCTGGATTAAATTATGAAGAGGATGACACATAACATGCCTCGAGTTTAATCTATAATATATGGTTAAAAGGATTATAGTACATTGTACATTATACACAAAAGGTTTAATAGATTACCGATTTAATTATTATTACTTGGGTAACAATGATGTATTACTAGATGCCGCTTATTGTTTATGATTTTAAAGTAGATTTAAAATTGTTGCCAACGTAATAATAAACTAAAGGGTTTGTAATAATCCCAAAATTTTGAACTTTTTGTAACCCTTATGAATAGTGTTTTGCTGATGTTACTGAATAAGAAAACTTTTCATGCCACACTATGTAGGGGTTCTTTTATTGTTATTCTGAGATCTGATTAGCACTCTATATGATATATAAGTGTATGTAAAGATCGTCAGAATTTAAATTCGAACACTTTGATTTTTCCCGAAAATCCACCAGATACCGAAAGAATTGAGTATAAGGTAACAGGGTAAAAAGGATTTAAATTCAAGGATTATAAGAGAGGATAATAAAAGGAATATAATGTATTGAGAAAGGTTAAGGAAACCCAAGTAATAAGATCCCGGGTATGATCCCTCAAACGATAAACGAAAACGAAAGTTAAGCGAACGGTATAACAGATCAGCGGTCATTAGCCAAGTAATTAGAAGGTAATCAAAGAGATTAGTGGGGATGATGTCATCAAACCAATAAGAAGAGGACAAAGGTGGGAGGGTGACATCAGATGGTGACATAAGCATGACCAAGCAAAGTGTGTTGTTGGTTGATTTAGAACCACACAAAAGTTACCATGGTAAAAAGGTAACAAAACAAAACAAATCAAAAAAAAAAACCAACCAAGCCAAAACATTCCATTCTCACCAAAAACACAAAATTATTTCACCTTCTTCATCCTAAAAGCTTTCGGCTTTTTCTTCTTCTTCAAAGCAAGAAATTCAAAATCTTAGTTCCAAGCTTTGTTAATTAGCAAGGTAATTATCTAAGACTCCTTATGCATAGATATAGCTATCCTATAAGTTTGAGCTCCTAAATTGTCACGCCCCCAACTTAAACAGCAAATTAAATATAACTATTACAACATTTTTAAAAGAAGAATACACAACCAACTCCAAGATCTTACAGTTTAGGGTTTGGAACAGCCCAACACTACCAACTATTACATCTGATTTTAAATACCGAGTCCTCACACAAACTATTATTACTTATTCTACCTGAGCTCGAACATAAGCATCAGCATCACAGGTCTTACGGGCAGTCTGCTTGAATCTAACCATAGCTGCTAGCTGTAATATCAGGGTAAAGCAAGAAGTGAGCCAAATGCTCAACAAGTGCTAACAGTACGATACAAAACATAAATCGAGATATAAATTAAAGAATGTCAATGGGAAGACATAATCTGAGATAAGGAGAGATAAAACATTGGGTAATGGCATCATTTTTACTTGTATCAAAACAAATTTCAAAAAAATCATGTCTTAATCAAAATCATTTTAGGACGCTACGGATTACAGCCGGTGATCAGCCGCGAAGTAATCCCGAACTTCGCTGGGTTCTAAAACATTAATGGGAATCCCTAGGCAACTTTTAAGACTAATATAAGTGTGGAAAGGACTCGCGTCTCAGTCCAGATCCACCATTCAAAGAAAACATTTATCCCCCTTTGGGACTGAAAACCCACATTTTATTCATTTCAAAAAAAAACTGATGCCTAATTAAGACAAAATCTTTTTTTACAGTAAACATCTTTATCAAGGGATTATATATCAACTCGAAATAGGGGAAATATGGTACTAAATCTCAGGGCCACGATTCACAAAACTGTACTCTATTAAAGTAACTGAATGGTTTTCATATATCAAAGTTTGGACAAGGGAATTTAGTGAGGCTATTGGATATCATGAAGGGAAATGCCAAATTGGGCTTAAAGCAATGGTTTCTCATCAAGGTTCAAGTGCTGGATCTTCAAGGATGTAGGCTTCATGAAAACTAAGGGTGTTAAGGTATGAAGAAATGATTTTTAGCTCAGGATATATCAGAATTGACATGCTTTAGGATTAGAAAGAGGGGTATCAATCAATTAGGGACAACTTTGATAAGTATCTGACTTTCAGGGTTCAAGGTAAGGTTCTATAGGGGTTCAAGTATCAGGATGAGATATCAATACTTAGGAATCATCAGCATGTTAATCAAGAGAATCAACTAAGAGTGGTAACTACCCTTTCCTTTATCATGGCATTCAAATTAGTTTAGTATACTATCATGAATAAGACTTTTGAACTACTTGTAATACGTACTCGAGGGTTCATGGCATTTCTATATGATTCAAAGATAAACGTAAGATACGCTTGATTTAATATATCAAATGATAGGGATAGTTTTAGCAATGTATGAATTATTAGCAGTAGATACGAAGGTCAAGTTGAATCACTTGCCTTGAGAAAGGCTGGTCTGGTCTGACTGGTAGGAGCAACTGGAGCTTCACTCGACCTTTATGGCAAGTTTTCCCTCGTCTCGAGATCCTACATAAATAATAATCATCATTATAATATATTCTCACTAACTTAACCTATTTACAACCCGAAATTGAACACGGATGGCACTTAGGCCTATATGCACCTAATTATATATTCACTTTTAAATTACGAAAGTACACACATAGCCACATAATCACATATCATATATTAATACCAATAACACCATATATACCATAATGCAACACTAGGCTTGGATGATCTCGACTCACAACTTAAGTCACTTGGTCGCTAAACTAGACAAGGTCTTCTAATTTTGGCTTCCTAACTCGATGTGCCTTCCTAAACTATCCAAAACCTATTGACCGTCACTTGTTCCTTTTGCTCTACTGACCTTATAATATCTTACAACTATGGTGGTCGACCTAATACTCACTTCTAAGTGTTCTAAAACTATGTGATAAGTGAAAGTGCTCACTGGTGCAAATTTCAGAATGACAACTATGGTTTCTTGAGTGCAATAGACACTCTTAAACTACAAGTTTTCCTTCAAACCTTTTACACAAGACTCTCCTGACCAAAGGGCATCTCACAAACTTGATGTGGCTCAAGGGCCTGGCTTGGGCCTTCTTGGGCCTAAGCTAAAAGTCCAAGGTTCCCCTGTTTTTCTGGGCAGAAAACGCCCTAACTTGAATTAACTTGTGACACATGGTTCTAACTCATATCCTATGAACTATGGTTGGAAAAACTTCTCTGAAACTCCCTCTAACTAAGGCCCAACAGGGCCTAATGAGGGCCTACCCATGACATGGTCAAATCTCCCTATTTCTAAATTTCAACAAAACTGTTCCCTACTGGACAGATTTTGTTATTGTACTTGTGCACCTAACCAAATGACATGCAAACCTCCAACCAACACCTAAAACCTTTTATATACTCCCAATACTAAATTCTGGTGGCTTGGGCCTCAAAGTTCACATCAATGACATGATCAAAACTCACTCTAAACCTCAGGGTTCTAAACTGATTTTCTGCAGAAACTATAACTCTCCTTTCTCCAAGGTTTTGACTTGACAAACTCAACTACCAACATCCCAATACTCAAACCAAGACTTAAACATGGTAATCTACTGAACTAACTCCCTTATTCTCAAAATAACCTTGGGTGAGATCATCCTTACCTAAGGTACAATTATGGCAAAACAAAAGAAACTACACTTCACAAATCACAAATCTTCATGCTTTTGAAACAAGAAGATATGCATTTTTATAAAAGATAACCATGAATTATTACCATGAAACAAGAAGCATAAATCAATATTAACACATTATTCCTACTGAAATTAAGGCTCACTACCAAACTCTTTCCAAATGATCAAAATCTTACAACATTCTAAGAGAAATCCACATGCATGCATTTCTTCGGGTTTTGCAAATCAAAACAACACATTTTCTACATATATTCTATCATAAAATTGACATGCAAGCCTAACATAAGCTATACCTAGATGACCACTTAGCATGCAAAGAGTTTTATCAAATTTTCACCACAAAATTCAAGTCATTATCACATAAACATGCAAAAATTGATTTAAGCAACAAGAATAGTCTTAAGGACCATTCATTCGGCTCCCATATGATCATGGCCGAATGAAATGGATGGGAATGGCCATTTAATCATCAAGAGTTTTCCTCTCAAGACTTGGCACTTCTCCATTCCTTGTAGTCCTCTCAAAAACAACCCTAAACTCACAAGAATCAAGGTTGTACTTTGAGTTTCAACTAGAACCTTAACATGCAACTTCAAAACTTAAACTTTCTATTCAAAACTCTTTGAAATATGAATGATCATGGTATGGGAAATAACATTTACTTGTATAAAAAGTAGAAGCTTGGTTGAGGAATGAAGAAAAATGGGGAGGGGTGGTTCTCGGCTAAAAGCCGAGAGTGAGGGGGGAAGGAGGGCCGAGAGGAGGGAGAAGGGAGGGAGGAGAGAGTGAGGTGTGGGTGGAGTATGAAAATGATCATGACACTTTGCTTATTTTATGGTATTTGATTTGACAAAATTTGAGTGGAAAGGAGAATTGACAAGACTATCCCTCCACTTATACTTGGTTCATTTTGCATGCAAGGGTGAAGAAGGAAATTGGCTAGAAAAATAAGAGTTAGTGGGGTTGGAATTGTCCTCTTTGTCCTTGAAAAGAATGAGAGGGTGTTTTGCATTCAAGGGCTTTCTTGTAATTTGCTAAATATGACAACTAAAATTTATAATGATTTATTTTTATAAAATAAAATACAAGTTCAAAAATTATAAAATTTATACCATAAAATAACTTGGAAATTTAGAGACTTTATAAAATCATTTTCAAAATTTATGAACAAAATACCTTTTAAAAGA
Source organism: Apium graveolens (assembly GCF_009905375.1). NCBI lineage: Eukaryota > Viridiplantae > Streptophyta > Magnoliopsida > Apiales > Apiaceae > Apium > Apium graveolens. The sequence continues at coordinate 47,984,651 of NC_133656.1, forward strand.
AAATTTTTCCAAGGCTTAGAATATTCCTTATAAATCAAAAATAAAGAAATTAAATAAACTCTTGCTTTGAAAAATCATATACTACATAAAGCAAATTTATAATGCAGAAATTTTCACTCACACAAACGTACAATCATTGAATATATTTCATTCGGCTTTAATATTATACCAAATCCACAAATAATATTACATGAAAATACCGGTTGTAACATCCTCTCCCCCTTAAGGGATTCTGTCCCCAGAATCTAAGAGAACAGATGAGGATACCGAGAACGCATAACAGACTCTAACTCCCAAGTCGATTCTTCGACCTTAGGATTCCTCCAAAGCACTTTTACTAACTTTACTGACTTATTTCTAAGGCTTTTCTCTTGCCAGTCGAGTATTTTAACCGGTTGCTCCACAAATGACAGGTCTGCCTGAATTTCTACAGGTTCATATTCTATCACATGGCTAGCGTCAGGATTGTACTTCTTAAGCAACGACGCATGGAACACATTATGCACATGCTGATACTGAGGTGGTATGGCCAACTCGTAGGCCACCTTTCCCACTTGACTCAAAATCTCAAAAGGACCTATGTATCTAGGTGCTAACTTTCCTTTCTTGCCAAATCTCATCAACCCTTTTCTAGGTGACACCTTCAGCAACACAGCTTCGCCAATTTGGAATTGAACATCCTTACGCGCTGGATCCGCATACTTCCTCTATCTATCTTGAGCAGCAAGCAACCTTTTCTGAATTAACTTGACCGAGTCATGCAACTGTTGTACCAATTCCGAGCTGAGAATTCTTCCTTCTCCTACTTCATCCCAACTTGTTGGTGATCTACATTTTCGCCCGTACAAAGCTTCGTATGGTGGCATACCGATACTGGAATAATAGTTGTTGTTGTAAGAGAATTCAATCAATGGCAAATGGTCGTCCCAACTTCCTGCAAAATCGATTGCACAACTGCGCAACATGTCTTCAATTGTTTGAATTGTCCTTTCACTCTGGCCATCCGTCTGCGGGTGGTACGCTGTGCTCATATTCAACTTCGTGCCCAGACATTCCTGAAATTGCTTCCAGAATCTCGAGTTAAATCGGGGATCTCTGTCTGAAGCTATTGATACGGGTACTCCATGCCTCAGTACGATTTCGCGCACATACAGATGAACCAACTTGTCCAATGACGACTTCTCATTTATTGGAAGGAAATGCGCCAACTTCGTAAGACGATCAATTATAACCCATATTGCGTCATGCCCGGATTTCGTTCGCAGTAGTCTTACTATAAAGTCCATAACGATATTTTCCCATTTCCATTCTAGAATCTTGAGGGGCTGAATTAATCCGCTTGGTCGTTGATGTTCTGCCTTCACCTTCTGACAAGTATTGCACTTCGCAACCCATTCTGCCACGTCTCGCTTCATATTTGGCCACCAAAAGTTCTTCTTTAAGTCTCGATACATCTTGGTGCTTCCCGGGTGGATTGAAAATTTTGAATTGTGGGCTTTATGGAGGATCTCATTCTTTAATTCAGGTACATGAGGAATCCATATTCTGGATGAAAACCTTAGTATCCCTTGCTCATCTCTTTGAGTATTAATCTCCTCTCCAGATAACTGATTCTTCTCTTTCTCCATTACTTCTTCTTGACATTTATTTATCTTTTCTACTAGTGTTGGCTGAAAGGTCATTGCACGACAAACTTCCTCAAGTTTTCCGCAAGCATAAAGTTCCAGTTCAAATCTCTCGATTTCTTCAGATAACTCTTTTGATGTTATCATCATATTCAGTCTCTCCTTCCTACTCAGAGCATCGGCCACTACATTCGCCTTTCCAGGATGGTAATTTATCGAACAGTCATAGTCCTTGATCAATTCCAGCTATCTCCTCTGCCTCATATTGAGCTCTTTCTGAGTAAAAATGTACTTTAAACTCTTGTGATCCGTGTAGATTTCACACTTCTCTCCGTAGAGGTAATGTCTCCAAATCTTAAGTGCGAACACTATGGCGGCTAGTTCCAAGTCATGCGTCGGGTACTTTAACTCATGCGGTTTCAACTGTCTTAACGCATATGCGATCACTTTACTGTGTTGCATCAACACACAACCCAAACCCTTATGTGAAGCGTCACTGAATATTACAAAGTTCCCGTGATCATCTGGTAGTACTAACACCGGAGCTGTTACCAATTTCTGCTTCAACTCTTGAAAGCTATCCTCACATTCTACACTCCATTCAAACTTTTGATTCTTTCTGGTTAACTTGGTCAATGGCGTGGTGATTTTCGAAAAATCCTTGACAAACCTTCTGTAGTATCCTGCCAATCCTAGAAAACTTCGCACTTCCGTAGGAGTCTTTGGCCTCTCCCAACTAATAACTGCCTCAATCTTTGCCGGATCCACTTTAACTCCTTCATTTCCAATGACATGCCCCAAAAATTGAACTTCCTTTAACCAAAACTCACATTTGGTAAACTTGGCATACAACTTCTCTTGCCGAAGTATCTCCAATGCTATCCAGAGGTGTTGCTTATATTCTTCTTCCGACTTAGAATAAATAAGGATGTCATCAATGAATACCACGACAAATTTGTCCAAATACTTCTTAAATACTCGATTCATCAGATCCATAAATGCGGCCGGAGCATTGGTCAGTCCAAACGGCATTACTAGAAATTCATAATGCCCATATCTGGTCCTGAATGCGGTCTTGGGAATATCTTCTTCTTTGATCTTTAATTGATGGTATCCCGATCTCAAGTCAATCTTTGAAAAGCATTTTGCTCCCTTCAACTGGTCAAAAAGGTCATCTATTCTTGGTAGCGGGTAGCGGTTCTTGATCGTTACCTTATTCAACTCCCGATAATCTATGCATAGTCGCATACTCCCATCTTTCTTTTTTACAAATAGAACAGGTGCTCCCCATGGCGACGTACTTGGTCGTATCACTCCTTTATCCAACAATTCTTGCAGCTGGCTCGCCAACTCTTTCATTTCTGCAGGTGCCATCCTATATGGGGCCTTTGAAACTGGTTCCGTACCTGGAGCAAGGTTGATCTCGAACTCGATTTGTCGATCTGGTGGTAAGCCTGGTAGTTCGTCGGGAAACACATCCGGGAACTGTTAACTACAGGGATATCTTCCATGCTGGGGCTGGCTTTTTCCGAATCTACTACATAAGCTAGGAATGACTCACAACCTTTTCTAAGTAGCTTCTTAGCCTGAACAATTGTAAGAAATAGTTGCTCTTACCTCTGCCCCTTAAATACTACCTTATCTCCACTCTTTGTCTTTAAATACACTTTCTTGGTCTTACAATTAATTTGAGCGCTATTCTCTCCTAACCAATCCATTCCTAAAATTATATCAAACTCTCCCAACTTGAAGAGTATCAAGTCGGCTGAAAACTTATACCCCGAAATATCAATCTCACACTTTGGACAAAATTGATTCACAGGAATCTTCTCTTGGTTTACAATTACCACATTTACTACCTCACTCATAATCATTTTCTCACATTGAAGCTTATCAACAAAAGATTCTGATATGAAAGATCTTGTTGCTCCCGAATCAATCAATACTTTATCTTTGACATTATTGAGTAAAATTGTACCTGCTATCACCTCAGAATTCTGAACAGCATCCTTCATTTTCAGATCAAATGTCCTTGCTGTTGCTTGCGGGGTTGGTGCGGGTGGTGGAGGTAATGCCAATACCTCAGCTGGAACGCTTGCACTGGTACTTTCCATGTTCATTAAAGCTTTGATTGGTCCGGTTGCCTTGCACTCCCTAGCTATGTGTCCAGTCTTCCCACACTTGTAACACGTAACTCCTGGCTTCGGCATCTTGCACTCATTTGCCAAATGTCCCTTCTGATTGCACCTGTAGCATTTCATGCTCAGCTTATTACACACTCCGGGGTGCCTTCTTCCGCAGTGCTTGCATTCTGGCCTCTGGAACCTGTTTTCTCCAACTTGCCCTTGGCTTGCCTGATTGTTCCCCTTCGATTCTTGCCTTTAACCCAAATTTCCTTTCTTTTGAAAATTTCCGCCCTTCTGGAATCCGATCCTCTTTACATTCCGATCTTGTGAACTTCCCACTTCAGACTTTTCTCCATAAAATGGAACCTTCCTCTTCTTGTTATCCCTCTCCTTCCTTGACTACATCCCATTATTCTCAATCAGAGCAGCTTTCTGTACTACTCCCGCATAAGTTTCAAGCTCAAACATAGCCACTCTATCTCTGATCCAAGGCTCCAATCCTTGCTGAAATTTCTTTGCTTTTTCCTCCTCAGTGCTGGTATACTTCGTCACAAACCTTGACAACTCAGTGAACTTCTTCTCATACTCCAATACAGTCATGTTCCCTTGCTTCAACTCAAGAAATTTAAGCTCCATCTGATTCTGCATGTACTTGGGGTAATACTTGTCCAGAAATAACTTCTTAAATCTCTCCCAAGAAACCTGCTGAGTGACTTCCATAGCTTTTACTGATTCCCACCAATAGATGACTTCGCCCTTCAAGAAGTAAGTAGCATACGGCGTCTTCTGATCGTCTCCTAACTGTACCAACTCAAAAGCCCTTTCCATCTCCTTGATCCATGTGTTAGCTATCACTGGATCAGTGGTATCATGAAATGCAGGTGGATTCACATTCTGAAAAGCCTTGAAAGTGACAATTTGTCTAGGTGGTACTGGTGGTTCAGGTGGTTGGTGTGGCTCACGGTTATCTTGGTTTTCAATTCGTTGTTGAAGAGTTAGTTGTTATTGAGCTATAGCATTGGTCTGCTGTTGCAAGGTTTCCAGTAATCGGAGAATGTTTGGGTCTGTGGTGGATGTGGTTGTTGGGTTCTTCTTTTTGGGAGACATGATCCTGAAATAAGAGTTGTGTCAAAACATATATGAATGATAAAATGATTCGAGGGTATCGCATGTCATTCTCATTTACATATGGGGTCAAGTTTCCAAATTAAGCAGATATGATGATAAAAACATAAAATAACAGTTGAGAGCAAATGGAACAATAGCACATAATTATTGAAATTTTAAAGGTCACAATACATAGGATTAGGACAAGGTCTGATTCTAGGAATAACAGACTTATTTAAAGGAAATAACGGAAACAACTGGGGATTCCACAGAGTCTGATAGTACAATAACATGAAAGGTAAATGGAAAGAACTAAGGCTCCACTCCATCTGAACGGGGCTTGGTAGTCTTTTCCTCTCGAAGCGTCTTCACAATGCTCTAGAGCTCATCCGCAACCATCTGAATGACATACTGGCTGGTGCGGTCCCGGTACGCTGGCATCTCCTCAAGCTTAGTGTTGACGTACTGAACCAAGGTCTCAAGTCTCGCAGTCATCTGCTCCTTAGGCTTCCCTTCGTAGTTTTGGCTGTCCGGATACACGTTCTTCAGTCGGTCTATCAGTCGGTCCTACTTGCCCTGAAGCATGTCGAACTCGCGCCTCAACTCACCATACACTGTGAAAGCAATAGTGTCGTCCGACCCAGAGGATGACGAGGAATGCGCCCTTTGCTGACAACCAATAAGAGGAGTATTAATAATAAATTTACTTATCCTACTCTCTCGCATATTATCTATAACCTACACACATATCCTATAACCTATTTGGGCTGTCCAGGGACTCTAAACTGTAGCTCTGATACCAAAACCTGTCACGCCCCCAACTTAAACAGCAAATTAAATATAACTATTACAACATTTTTAAAAGAAGAATACACAACCAACTCCAAGATCTTACATTTTAGGGTTTGGAACAGCCCAACACTACCAACTATTACATCTGATTTTAAATACCGAGTCCTCACACAAACTATTATTACTTATCCTACCTGAGCTCGAACATAAGCATCAGCATCACAGGTCTTACGGGCAGTCTGCTTGAATCTAACCATAGCTGCTAGCTGTAATATCAGGGTAAAGCAAGAAGTGAGCCAAATGCTCAACAAATGCTAACAGTACGATACAAAACATAAATCGAGATATAAATTAAAGAATGTCAATGGGAAGACATAATCTGAGATAACGAGAGATAAAACATTGGGTAATGGCATCATTTTTACTTGTATCAAAACAAATTTCAAAAAAATCATGTCTTAATCAAAATCATTTTAGGACGCTACGGATTACAGCCGGTGATCAGCCGCGAAGTAATCCCGAACCTCACTGGGTTCTAAAATATTAATGGGAATCCCTAGGCAACTTTTAAGCCTAATATAAGTGTGGAAATGACTCGCGTCTCAGTACAGATCCACCACTCAAAGAAAACATTTATCCCCCTTTGGGACTGAAAACCCACATTTTATTCATTTCAAAAAAAAATTGATGCCGAATTAAGACAAAATCTCTTTTTACAGTAAACATCTTTATCAAGGGATTATATATCAACTCGAAATTCGGGAAATATGGTACTAAATCTCAGGGCCACGATTCACAAAACTATACTCTATTAAAGTAACTGAATGGTTTTCATATATCAAAGTTTGGACAAGGGAATTTAGTGAGGCTATTGGATATCATGAAGGGAAATGCCAAATTGGGCTTAAAGCAATGGTTTCTCATCAAGGTTCAAGTGCTGGATCTTCAAGGATGTAGGCTTCATGAATACTAAGGGTGTTAAGGTATGAAGAAATGATTTTTAGCTCAGGATATATCAGAATTGACAAGCTTTAGGATAAGAAAGAGGCGTATCGATCAATTAGGGACAACTTTGATAAGTATCTGACTTTCAGGGTTTAAGGTAAGGTTCTATAGGGGTTCAAGTATCAGGATGAGATATCAATACTTAGGAATCATCAGCATGTTAATCAAGAGAATCAACTAAGAGTGGTAACTACCCTTTCCTTTATCATGGCATTCAAATTAGTTTAGTATACTATCATGAATAAGACTTTTGAACTACTTGCAATACGTACTCGAGGGTTCATGGCATTTCTATATGATTCAAAGATAAACGTAAGATACGCTTGATTTAATATATCAAATGACAGGGATAGTTGTAGCAATGTATGAATTATTAGCAGTAGATACGAAGGTCAAGTTGAATCACTTGCCTTGAGAAAGGCTGGTCTGTTCTGACTGGTAGGAGCAACTGGAGCTTCACTCGACCTTTATGGCAAGTTTTCCCTCGTCTCGAGATCCTACATAAATAATAATCCTCATTATAATATATTCTCACTAACTTAACCTATTTACAATCCGAAATTGAACGCGGATGGCACTTAGGCCTATATGCACCTAATTATATATTTACTTTTAAATTACGAAAGTACACACATAGCCACATAATCACATATCATATATCAATACCAATAATACCATATATACCATAATGCAACACTAGGCTTGGATGATCTCGACTCACAACTTAAGTCACTTGGTCGCTAAACTAGACAAGGTCTTCTAATTTTGGCTTCCTAACTCGATGTGCCTTTCCTAAACTATCCAAAACCTATTGACCCTCACTTGTACCTTTTGCTCTACTGACCTTATACTATCTTACAACTATGGTGGTCGACCTAATACTCACTTCGAAGTGTTCTAAAACTATGTGATAAGTGAAAGTGCTCACTGGTGAAAATTTCAGAATGACAACTATGGTTTCTTGAGTGCATTAGACCCTCTTAAACTATAAGTTTTCCTTCAAAACTTTTACACACGACTCTCCTGACCTAAGGGCATCTCAAAAACTTGATGTGGCTCAAGGGTCTGGCCTGGGTCTTCTTGGGCCTAAGCTAAAAGTCCAAGGTTCCCCTGTTTTCTGGGCAGAAAACGCCCTGACTTGAATTAACTTGTGACACATGGTTCTAACTCATATCCTATGAACTGTGGTTGGAAAAACTTCTTTGACGCTCCCTCTAACTAAGGCCCAACAGGGAATAATGAGGGCCTACGCATGACATGGTCAAATCTCCCTATTTCTGAGTTGCAACAAAATTGTCCCCTACTGGACAGATTTTGTTATTCTACTTGTGCACCTAACCAAATGACATGCAAACCTCCAACCAACACCTAAAACCTTTTATATACTCCCAATACTAACTTCTGGTGGCTTCGGCCTCAAAGTGCACATCAATGACATGATCAAAACTCACTCTAAACCTCTGGGTTCTAAACTGATTTTCTGCAGAAACTATAACTCTCCTTTCTCCAAGGTTTTGACTTGACAAACTCAACTACCAACATCCCAATACTCAAACCAAGACTTAAACATGGTAATCTACTGAACTAAATCCCTTATTCTCAAAATAAGCTTGGGTGAGATCATCCTTACCTAAGGTACAATTATGGCAAAACAAAAGAAACTACACTTCACAAATCACAAATCACAAATTTTTATACTTTTAAAACAACAAGATATGCATTTTTATAAAAGATAACCATGAATTATTACCATGCAAAAAGAAGCATAAATCAATATTAACACATTATTCCTACTGAAATTAAGGCTCACTAACAAAATCTTTCCAAATGATCAAAATCTTACAACATTCTAAGAGAAATCCACATGCATGCATGTCTTCGGGTTTTGCAAACCAGAACAACACATTTTCTACATATATTCTATCATAAAATTGACATGCAAGCCTAGCATAAGCTATACCTAGATGATCACTTAGCATGCAAAGAGTTTTATCAAATTTTCACCACAAAATTCAAGTCATTATCACATAAACATGCAAAAATTGATTTAAGCAACAAGAATAGTCTTAAGGACCATTCATTCGGCTCCCATATGATCATGGCCGAATGAAATGGATGGGAATGGCCATTTAATCATCAAGAGTTTCCCTCTCAAGACTTGGAACTTCTCTATTCCTTGTAGTCCTCTCAAAAACAACCCTAAACTCACAAGAATCAAGGTTGTACTTTGAGTTTCAACTAGAACCTTAACATGTAACTTCAAAACTTAAACTTTCTATTCAAAACTCTTTGAAATATGAATGATCATCGTATGGGAAATAACATCTACTTGTATAAAGAGTAGAAGCTTGGTTGAGGAATGAAGAAAAATGGGGAGGGGTGGTTCTCGGCTAAAAGCCGAGATTGAGGGGGGAAGGAGGGCCGAGAGGAGGGAGGAGAGAGTGAGGTGTGGGTAGAGTATGAAAATGATCATGACACTTTGCATGTTTTATGGTATTTGATTTGACAAAATTTGAGTGGAAAGGAGAATTAACAAGACTATCCCTCCACTTATACTTGGTTCATTTTGCATGCAAGGGTGAAGAAGGAAATTGGCTAGAAAAATAAGAGTTAGTGGGGTTGGGATTGTCCTCTTTGTCCTTGAAAAGAATGAGAGGGTGGTTTGCATGCAAGGGCTTTCTTGTAATTTTCTAAATATGACAACTAAAATTTATAATGATTTATTTTTATAAAATAAAATACAAGTTCAAAAATTATAAAATTTATACCATAAAATAACTTGGATTTTTAGAGACTTTATAAAATCATTTTCAAAATTTGTGAACAAAATACCTTTTAAAAGAAATTTTTTCCAAGGCTTAGAATATTCCTTATAAATCAAAAATAAAGAAATTAAATAAACTCTTGCTTTGAAAAATCATATACTACATAAAGCAAATTTATAATGCAGAAATTTTCACTCACACAAACGTACAATCATTGAATATATTTCATTCGGCTTTAATATTATACCAAATCCACAATTAATATTACATGAAAATACCGGTTGTAACATAAATCATTCACAATCTCTTCCTAAACATCATGGAAGAAGATGGTGAATTGTGTTTTTCAAGAACTAAAATTTTTGTTCTTGAGTTTTTGTTTAGATTAAGGTTGGATAAGGACTTTTAAGGGTGACTCCAAGCTAATTACTTGATTCTCCACTCTCCAAGGAAGGTATAACCCCTCCAAACCCTAACTTTATTTGAGTATTAGGTTTAGTTTTGTTGTTATAGTTCATGAGAGGCTTGTTTGTTGTGAATGTAGAGGATAGTTGGTGTTCTAATGTTTTGGAGTTGTAATTCTTGGAGTATTGATTAATGAACTTAAGTATAGTTTAAATTCATGTTTGAGAATAGTATAAATTGTTAATGTTGAGTTGTTGGGGGCTGTTATGGTGAAGTATGTATGGAGTTTTGATTGGGTTGTGATTGTGGGTTGATTTGGAGTGGTATAAATTTGGGTAATCGCGTAAATATAGTCGTCTTAATGTCCGATTTACTTTAGACTGTTTTTGTTCTTAACATTAGGACCCGTGAACTCAATGATAGGTTTTGACCATTGCCATGATTAGATAGTTCATGTTACGAGCTTCGTTTTGATATGTAGTTCGTTTGATTCCGATGTACGGATTATGAGAAATGACCGTTTTAAGTAACGGCGTTTCGCGAACAAACCGTTATCCCTCGCCTTACTTTGCAACCTTGGTTAAGGATCTTAAATGACTAATTGGGATATGAAACAATTATGTTAAGTGGATTAGGCAGTTGGTAAGGTACTCGCGAAAGAATCGCCTTAAAAATCTTAATGGTTAATTTATTAAAAATGGTGGAGCCGAGGGTACTCGAGCGACTTAAGTGAATCGTTAAGCGCGAAAGCGAACGTTTGGATTCTAAATGGTTAAAGTCTAGTTTCTTAAGCGACCGGGGTTTAATTTCGGCTTATGTTGTTGTTCATAGGTTACCGGACCCACTCTAAGCTTAAGTCTAATCCGGGAACACTCAGGCAAGTTTTCTATCCGTTATACTGTTGTTGTGATGTATACATTTGTACATGCATTATCTTGTGATAGATGCATAATGGTTATTTAGCAAATTCTTGCGATATATTGTAGCATGTGATATGGTATATATGCATGCCTGTTTCGTATTCTTGATACATATATCTGTTGATTCAGTTGATAATACCTATGCTAGAGATAAGCGGTAATTTGCATATACCCTTAGTACAGGGGACCCAAAGGTGAACATTTTTCTAAAACCGGGAGTCGATGCTCCCGAGTATAATATATATATATTTATATATATATATAAGAATAGTTTTTAAAACTATGAATCAAATAAGGTTTATTCGATAACTTTATTTTATTAATGAATATTATTTTAAATATTCATTCGAGGACTTATGACTCCGCTTAATTTATTAATGAATATTATTATTTGAATATTCATTCGAGGACTTATGACTCCAATTATTTACTAATTATTATTCTTAATTTTATTAAAGAATATTGTGTCGATAATCAAACTTACTTTTGATTATTCAAATAAAGATATTACTTTCGTATAAGTATATCTTTGGTTATTTAATATTCATTTCAAGTATAAGTTTTACAACTTCTACTTCAATTATTTTTCTAAAGATTATTCTTTATGGGAATATTATTTAAATAATAATATTCAGATATTTTCTAATATATTGGGACTGATTTATTTTACTAAATCAGCATCACTCCAAACATACCTAAAAATGTTTTGCGAGTCTTCAAAATGATTTTTAAAGTTAGAGAGGATCCCAAAACTCATTTTATATTTAAGATCTTCCTTTCAAAGGGGATTTAAATACTCGCTCAAAACCTGAGGGATCCGGCTCTGTGGTGTGTTTTATATTCGCAACAAGGTTGCTATTTTGATAAAAGAGTTTGATTACTTACCCAATACTCGGGAAGTAAAATTCTTGGAACAAGTTAATCCATTAACAGGCATCGCCTGGGAAATATCGGTGAGTTTTCCTTTCCAACTAGATACGACTTCTTGGGGGAGCCGTATCAACAAGTTTCTACTTGGGGAAAGTGGGGACGAGCTTTACGTTTCAGAGTCATGAATGTCATCCAAACTAGGAGTGGCGTAAGTGGTCGAGTAGCGCCGGCCCAGCCTTATTATATTGGCCCAAATGGCCCGAAAGTTCCGCTAAGATGGTCCATTCCTTAGGAGTCCAGTGTTCGGCTGACAAGTAAATCCGACAGGTTCTCCTCTACATGTAGAAAATGGTGGGGTTGTACTACTACGACTGATCATTGTAAATGGTCTTCCCGGCGCGGCAAAATCCCGTAATTACTTCATCATCCAATTGGATATTTCTGTAACACTACCCAGAGCACTTCGATAGAAAGGCTACGGTTGGGCGATTGTTGGGTGTTGGCAGGGTCAAGTTTTCAAAATGATGTTTGCATCAAATGAAGTATCTCATAACTTCATTTTATTTTGATGATATTTTAAAGATTGATTCTATACAAATTTTGTCTTGTATCTTATTCTATGGGATGAACTATTTATACATTGAACGGTGGTAGTTCAAGTAGTATTCGGAAAAGATATAAGTATATTGGAGTATCTTGTAACTTCATCTTTTAAACTTATATCTAGTTAACGATTGTCTTATGAATGACAAATGTTTCAGAAAAATGTTGAGACAAGGTTAGATATATGAGATCACCTTGCAACGATATTTTATACAGTTATAAACTTGAACTCTGTGTACATTATACATGTCAGAGGATTTTAAAATTGTGAAAAGTATATATGTATATATATACTGAATATTTTGTGACTTGGTCGCGTTAAGATATCAGCTTGGTTCATTTCTTTTGACCAAGACTTTAATGAGTACTATGAGAATGCTCATATATTATTAATCAGTATACATATTATTTTGGTGGGCTTGTTGCTCACCCTTGCTTTCTTCTTTCATCACACAACAACAGATAGAAAAGATGAACAAGACCAAGCTCCCGATTTGCAAGCGGTTAGAAAACGTTCCGCAGTCTTCTGGAAGCGTTGATGCCGCTGTAGCTGAGGTAGAAATTACCAATAGGCTAGACTTTCAACTTCTGATGTACCAGACTTATGTATCTATATGAATTATAATAATGGCAAAGAAATGTAAAATTATTTAGAAACCCTTTTAAGGTGTAACAATTTATAATTGTGGAATTAAGGACTTGTGTTATTTTTGGGTATTCATCTCTGAGACTATAACTTGTGGTGTGTGTGTATATTATGGGGTCACAGTACTCAGTAGTTGGTTGACTGTTAAGATTAAGTATTAATAAGGGAAATGGAACTCGTGACAACCCGAATCCCCGACCCCGGATTTGGGGGTGTTACAGAAATGGTATCAGAGCTAAGCGTTATAAACCTCAGAGATGATGTGACGTTAAGATAATAAGTTCACAAAGATAATAAGAACTCTTGCCAAGTTCATCGTCGGGCTACCTAACGTAGTACTGACAGTTAAAACCCTTACGGGAACCCTTATAAATATTATGATAGTAACATAGTTCGTTCTCGTATAGGGCAGCAGGGCACCGAATCCTGAGGTTCAGAAGCATCAGCATGAGGATGTTTTATTACATGTTGGAGATCAAATTGTTAATCTGATAGAGTACCCTAACGAGGGACCGGATGAGATTCATATTGAGAATGTTGTGGTTGAGGATGTTATCCTAGAAGGGATTGTTGCTGAGGAGGATCTCGTGGAGGATCCTGACGAGAATGAAGAGAGGACCGCTGAGGAATTGATGACCGTAGTCAGGGCGACTACCAGAGCAAGAATGGTCGCGAGGGTGGCACTAGAGGATGAAGAGTTACCAAGGGCACAAAGGTTAATGAGGGCAGAAGGAGTGGGGCCTTCCATGGCACCAATTATACCAGTATCAGACCCTCTTCCCGAGGTTCCTGAAGACATCCATGAGGTTCCACCATTTCCTGTTCCCTCCCCTGTACAGAGCCCAGCACCTGCTGAGGAAATGCCACCTTTATCTCCTGCACCATTGTCACCTGATACCGTGCTAGGTTATCCATTTGGATCTCCTGGGTCTGCACCACCTGCACCCCATGGACTGCTAGATGCTACCACTCAGGCTTCTCTTATCGCCGATTATTATATGACTTTGGGTGGCCTGTCTGAGGCCCGTAATGTTAGGAGTGATCTGTTGGATCGACTTACTGCACCAAGAATTGAGGGCGGGGTACTTCCGGTAGGATTAGCTCATAGCATGGAAAGGATTGAGGCTACCACCCGAATTACAGCTAGAGGCCATCTTGAGGGTTAGGTTTATCCAGCTCTACTTGTGACTATCTTAGACCTCATCACCTCGGTGATGGAGGAGGTTAAGGATGTCATGCGTGCCCACATTTCTTGATCCATGGTAGTGTGCAGAGCCAGAGCGATCAGGCAAGGGCTTCATGTAGCACCGCTTTTGGAGGATTAGCCTAAGTTATGAATGATCAGTTTTAATGACTAGATGATTATCTATGGTAGTACTTTTGGGATAGAAGCGATCAGATCAAATGATGTAATTCTCTTTAATGTGTTCAGTTGTTGTACCCTCGAACAAATGGTTATGTATATATTCGTTAATTTCAGTTCAGATCAGTTTGTTTGTGACAAGATCATATTGTTAATTGCACTATTAACACTTAAGAGAGTGTCATGAAGTTTATCGAACTTGAGAATTCATAATTTGCAATCGTGCAAGGACTGAAAGAGGGAAAGACTTAAGCAAAGTAAGTAAGACAAATATCCAGAGATTCTCAAAATTTTTCCAAGCATTATGCCCCCACAAGGAGTAAGATTAGGGGCAAACCTTGAATGTGATAATCAGGGAGGTCGCAATTAAGATATAAGGAACCCAGAATATAATAAAGTGGAAAATGAGAATTTTAAATTAAAAGATGACCCCAATTATGGGGAGTAGGAAGAAATATTTAGACTGAGAAAACAGAAGTCGAGCAAGATAAGGAGACTCGAGACGGTACTCCTATACGGAAATTCATGGACCTGTCTAAACAGAACTTATACTTTTATTCCCAACCACCACCTTGAGGAAACAATGTAGTGGGAAATTCTTTCAGGACCTTTAAGTCGCTAAGCTCTCAGAGTTCCAAGGAACAAGCTGACCCAGTCGAGGAAAAAGCCTGGCTAAAGGAAATAGAGGAATCATTTGAGATTTTAAATGATTGACGGATCATAAAAGACTGTTTCTGTCACTTACCCTCCTAAGAGAGAGAGCACCCACTGGTGAAAGACAAAGAAATGCACGGAGCAAGAGGTTATGATAAACCGATTAAAGTTCATTCAATTGTTTTCGAGAAAGTAAATCCCAAGGTTAGGGAGATAGTGTAAAGGCTTTAAGAGCCAGAATAAAGGCGGACGAATATGATGAATTATGAATCTAAGATTGTAAAAGTTGTAAAGATTCATTCGGAGGACAAGAATCCCAGAACGACGTGATGTTTGCAGTAAATAATTAGTGGGTTCATGAAATGATTGTAAGAGAAAGGAAAATAAAAAGAAACTGAAGTGGAAAGGAATATAAAGGCAATAGAGTTTGAGGAATGATAAGGGAGTTGGGTATGAGAAAACCCTAAAGAATCATAGTAATAGAAATAGAAAAGTATATAATCGTCAGGATGAGGGTGATTCACTATGAGTTAAATTGATGGTTGAAGGCATAAGAGATACATATATTTTATCCCCTGTAAGTTGGGAGGATTCGAGGAAACCTTGAGATAGTTTGAAGGATAAATAATGAGACGCGGATAGACTGAGGAGACAAGGAAGTAAGAAATTAGGAAAATTGGATGAAGGAGGTGACCTTCAAGAATGTGAAGTGTAAGACCGGTGGCTTGATACCCAGGAAGGGAGACGCCAGGTATGAGAGATATCCCAACATTGAGATGACTATTGAGATAAACAACAAAAGTAAATACGGAATTATTAAGAAGAAGTTCACGTTGAACACGACCAATATCTTCCAGAACATCCTTGTTATGGTTACCAAATTAGGCAAGAAAAGCGGATAGCCGTTGTTATCTTTTGGAGGCCATATTGATTGACCTCATTTTGAATACAGATGTTATTGTGAAATTAGGCATATACTATCGAGGTGGGAAGGATTAAATAAGACACCCTTATCAGGGATATATGACTTGATTTATCCATGGAAGGATGCATGTACCTTTTAAAGGTGGAATTAAGGATAGAACATCGGTAACTTAAAATGAATCCTAGGGGAATGCATAAAGGTTGGCATTTCACCCTTAATAGGGATAATATGAGTTTTGACAGTATGAATTGGAAAGGATTAAGGTAATAACAACCTGTAAGAATCAATGGAGAAATTTTTAAGAAGTACATAGACAATGGTTCTAGTATTAGTAAATGGTATTTTGATATGCCCTGTATCTAGGGAATACAGGAGGAACAATTCAAGGATAACCTTAGAGGTTTTACAAGGAGAAAGGTAATATTCAAAATCCTCAAGAATAGAAATATTGATAAAGGAAATATGACGTAATTATAATGATGCCAAGTGGGGCACGTGTTAAACCACGAGAAAGTATGGATCGAACCAGTAAAGGTCGAAATTGTTCAGGGCAATTAGGGCCTAAGATAAAAGATGTTCTAAGTATGATTAAGAGTCAGTCGTGATAGTGATTAACCTCTAAAGACTGAGGCAATAACTTATGGAAAAAAAAGGTGATTTTTTTTTTACTCATCAGATTTTAAGGAAAACATCTTCACATAAACAGTGATTGAGATGAGGTAGAAAATTTATTTGGAGGTGGTTAAAATGACATTGACTGTAAGGAAATTTTACTATCAGGAAAGGCCAAAGAGGTGGCCGACACTTTAAAGGTAAGAGGATAATTATAGGCACTTGTGCCAAAGGAATACAGTGATGATGGTTAAAGCTGTGAAGGTTGTATTATGGTTTGGAAGATTGACATTCCTTCTGATGACTGTGCAATACCCAACCGTAATAGTAGTTGGTAAAGGTTTAATTCGTGTAATCGCCATGATCGGGCTATCTATCTCAGAAGGTACTATCTTGAGATAAGCCAGGACCATGTTTAAAAAGGACTAAATAGACCTTTGACTTAAGTCTTCTATTGAAGGCATATGATTAAGAATGGTATTAGCCTGCTATCGTTGCTTTGATTGAAACCCTTCTGCAATTTTATCTGCTTCATGTCATGTATGTACATCAGGATCTAGAGTGTTCTTCATGAATCATGAATGGTAATTATGTTACCTCCTTAGGAGAATTCTATACGACATGTATGGACTCCGTATGGTTAGATATTAAGATTTCATGGAAAGTAAATTACGACAGTAGGTCAGTGGTAGACCATAGTAATGCAGCAATGATTCTGCGAGTAATAAGTCGATTACAACCGTGAGAGTTGTATTATAATGGATGTTGAGATTGAGTACCACTAATCGGGTCGTGGTGGTGTATAAGTTATCATTGATAGACTAATTAAGTAGATTATCTACCTATTGGATACTTATTCCTTCTTATCAATAGAGAGTCGTATTACTATACGAGGAAGGTTGCGGTGCAAGCATAGAATTCTAGTAACGATGACGTATAAAATGAGATTCCAGATTTGATTTTCGATGTCGAGGGAGTTTCAAAGGTGATCGAGTATAAGCTCGAGGAAGAGCATGGGTCCATAGAATGATGGACGGAATAGCAAAAATATTTAAGCATGCGAAATGCGATGCGATAATACTTGATGTTGATATATATACATATATGTTTTGTTCTCCTATGACAAACCTCTATAGTTCAGGGGTAGGTTCCAAGCCAGATATTTTGTGGCAGTATATTTTTTTTCATATATACAATTCTCTTCAATTCGTTCTTTTCTCTCCATTTCATTTTATATAAGCTGAGAAGAACAACCCTTCCAGAAGGGGAGGTATTGCCGAATGACTATCTATCTGGGTGATAGAAGCCTAGTAGGATACCACATGTTGTTTAATTGCTTGTCAAGTACTAAAGGCTGGCCACATTCTGTACTTACTATGCAATAGAACAAGTGTTCATGATCATAGTGATCTCTCAATAAATTCTTTTACTTCTATATGATGGATCAAGCTTTCGAAGATAGAAGCAGCTAGGAAGGAGTAGTATCAGTGCGGTGGTATTCCGAATCTAACGCGTCAGTGATACTAAGGTTGACGTGGTTATTAAAAGGTTATAGAATGCTAACGAGCAAAAGTATAACCAGTATAATATTAGGAACGGAAGGTAGTAGCGATTACGAACTGGAAAAGAATGGGTATTGAGAAGCAAAAGCTCTAATGCTAAAAGCTATAATGAGAGTCTGTGCAATAGACTTGAAAGAATTTGGAATGATCACTTAACGCGGATTGAGTTTTCTCACGATAATAGATCGTATGTCAGGTATCGAGATGTCGTCTTATGAGATCTTTGAGGGAAGAAAATATCGATCTCCCTTATGTTAGGATGAAGTAGGAGAGCGGAAGATGCTCGGACCCGAAGTGGTCCAAAGGACCAAAGACATAGTGGTTCTCAACAGAGGACGGCTGGTAGCAGCCCAAGACAGACAGAAGAAATATGCAGACCTAGCACGAAGGACAAGGAATAGGAAATAAGGGACCTAGTAATGTTAACCGTATCCTTTGGAAGGGGTTAATGAGATTCGGAAAGAAAGGAAAACTAAGCCCAAGATACATTGGACCTTTTGAGATACTAAGACGGATTGGGAAATTGGCTTACGAGCTAGCCTTACCCCCGAACCTACAACAAGTTCATAATGTGTTCCATGTGTCAATGCTAAGGAAGTATCATCGGGATGCCAGACACATAGTGGAGTATGAGCATGTGGATATGCAACCAGATCTGACTTACGTGGAGAAACCAGTAAAGATTATGGATAAGAAGGAGCAGGTGCTTCCGAACAAAGTGATCAAGCTAGTCAGAGTGCTATGGCATAATCATAATATGGAAGAATAAACTTGGGAACTAGAGAGCGCAATGCTAGAAAAGTACCCCCATTTGTTTTCTATTTGATTCCGGGACGGAATCCTTTTAAGGAGGGGAGACTGTAATAATCCCAAAATTTTGAACTTTTTTTAACCCTTATGAATAGTGTTTTGCTGATGTTACTGAATAAGAAAACTTTTCATGCCACACTATGTAGGGGTTCTTTTATTGTTATTCTGAGATCTTATTAGCACTCTATATGATATATAAGTGTATGTAAAGATCGTCAGAATCCAAATTCGAACACTTTGATTTTTCCCGAAAATCCACCAGATACCGAAAGAATTGAGTATAAGGTAACAGGGTAAAAAGGATTGAAATTCAAGGATTATAAGAGAGGATCATAAAAGGAATATAATGTATTGAGAAAGGTTAAGGAAACCCAAGTAATAAGATCCCGGGTATGATCCCTCAAACGATAAACGAAAACGAAAGTTAAGCGAACCGTATAACAGATCAGCGGTCATTAGCCAAGTAATTAGAAGCTAATCAAAGAGATTAGTGGGGATGATGTCATCAAACCAATAAGAAGAGGACAAAGGTGGGAGGGTGACATCACATGGTGACATAAGCATGACCAAGCAAAGTGTGTTGTTGGTTGATTTAGAACCACACAAAAGTTACCATGGTAAAAAGGTAGCAAAACAAAACAAATCAAAAAAAAAACAACCAACCAAGCCAAAACATTCCATTCTCACCAAAAACACAAAATTATTTTACCTTCTTCATCCTAAAAGCTCTCAGCTTTTTCTTCTTCTTCAAAGCAAGAAATTCAAAATCTTAGTTCCAAGCTTTGTTAATTAGCAAGGTAATTATCTAAGACTCCTTATGCATAGATATAGCTATCCTATAAGTTTGAGCTCCTAAATCATTCGCAATCTCTTCCTAAAAATCATGGAAGAAGATGGTGAATAGTGTTTTTCAAGAACTAAAATTTTTGTTCTTGAGTTTTTGTTTAGATTAAGCTTGGATAAGGACTTTTAAGGGTGACTCCAAGATAATTACTTGATTCTCCACTCTCCAAGGAAGGTATAACCCCTCCAAACCCTAACTTTACTTGAGTATTAGGTTTAGTTTTGTTGTTATAGTTCATGAGAGGCTTGTTTGTTGTGAATGTAGAGGATAGTTGGTGTTGTAATGTTTTGGAGTTGTAATTCTTGAAGTATTGATTAATGAACTTAAGTATAGTTTAAATTCATGTTTGAGAATAGTATAAATTGTTAATATTGAGTTTTTGGGGGCTGTTATGGTGAAGTATGGATGGAGTTTTGATTGGGTTGTGATTGTGGGTTGATTGTGGGTTGATTTGGAGTGGTATAAATTTGGGTAATCGCGTAAACATAGCCGTCGTAATGTCCGATTTACTTTAGAATGTTTTTGTTCTTAACATTAGGACCCGTGAACTCACTGCTAGGTTTTGACCATTGCCATGATTAGATAGTTCATGTTACGAGCTTCGATTTGATATGTAGTTCGTTTGATTCCGATGTACGGATTAGGAGAAACGACCGTTTTAAGTAACGGCGTTTCGCGAACGAACTGTTACCCCTCGCCTTATTTTGAAACCTTAGTTAAGGACCTTAAATGACTAATTGGGATATGAAACAATTATGTTAAGTGGATTAGGCAGTTGGTAATGTACTCGCGAAAGAATCGCCTTAAAACTCTTAATGGTTAATTTATTAAAAATGGTGGAGCCGAGGGTACTCGAGCGACTTAAGTGAATCGTTAAGCGCGAAAGCGAACGTTAGGACTCTAAATGGTTAAAGTCTAGTTTCTTAAGCGACCGGGGTTTAATTCCAGCTTATGTTGTTGTTCATAGGTTACCGGACCCACTCTAAGCTTAAGTCTAATCCGGGAACACTCAGGCAAGTTTTCTATCTGTTATACTGTTGTTGTGATGTATACATTTGTACATGCATTATCTTGTGATAGATGCATAATGGTTATTTAGCAAATTCTTGCGATATATTGTAGCATGTGATATGGTATATATGCATGCCTGTTTCGTATTCTTGATACATATATCTGTTGATTCAGTTGATAATACATATGCTAGAGATAAACGGTAATTTGCATATACCATTAGTATAGGGGACCCAAAGGTGAACATTTTTCTAAAACCGGGAGTCGATGCTCCCGAGTATAATATATATATATTTATATATATATATGAATAGTTTTTAAAACTATGAATCAAATAAGGTTTATTCGATAACTTTATTTTATTAATGAATATTATTTTAAATATTCATTCGAGGACTTATGACTCCGCTTAATTTATTAATGAATATTATTATTTGAATATTCATTCGAGGACTTATGACTCCGATTATTTACTAATTATTATTCTTAATTTTATTAAAGAATAATGTGTCGATAATCAAACTTACTTTTGATTATTCAAATAAAGATATTATTTTCGTATAAGTATGTAACACCCCCAGATCCGGGGTCGGGGATCCGGGTCGTCACGGTCTTTCTTTCCACAATAACACTTCACTTAATTAATAATAAACAACCTTATGCTGTGACCCCACACTAACACACACCACAACCCGTTATAGTCTCAGAGATGAAATTCAAATAAGTACAAGTCTTTGAATCCACAATTTAAAAGTTATTACAACCCAAAACGATTACTTGATAAATTTACAGTTAATTGCCATTATCTGCCACAAGTTATAATTTTACATAATTGATTCTCAAAAGTAGATGGTCTGATCTACAATAGATCTACCTCTGCAGCTATAGCAGCTACGACATCATCGGGAAGACGCGGGACGCTTCCCACGCGCTTGCGCTGGGTCTGCTGGAGTCTGGCCATCTTTCCTAACTGTTGTTGTGTGATGAAGAAATAAAGCAAGGGTGAGCAGCAAGCCCACCAAAATAATATGTATAATGATTTACAATATATGAGCCTACTCATAATACTCATGAAAGTCTTGGTCAAAAGAAATGAACCAAGTTTGATATCTTAATGCGATGAAGTCGCAAAATATTCAGTATATATACATATATACTTTTCAAAATATTGGAAGTCCTCTTCCATGCATAATATACACAAAGTCCCAGTGTATAACTGTATAAAAAAAATATCGTTGCAAGGTGATCTCATATATCTAACCTTGTTTCAACATTTTTCTGAAAATCTTTGTCATTCCTAAGACAATTATTAATTAGATATAAGTTTAAAAGATGAGGTTACCAAATACCCCAATATACTTATATCTTTCCCAATACTACTTGAACTACCACCGTTCAAGTTATAATCAGTTTCAAAAGTTCATCACATAGATGAGACTACAAGACAAGATTTGAATAGATTCAATCTTTGAAATATTATTGAATGAAAAAGTTATGAGATACTTTATTTAGTCCCGATATATATATATCCACATATATATATCTCTAAAACATTTCCTGGAACCTCTGTTATGTAAAGTATGAACAGAGTTGCAATATCCAATGAATTTGGAAGGAAAAGAAAACCTTTGGCATAAACCAGATATCTTGCTGATCAGGCAAAGATACCCATAAGTAACCTTTTCTACTAGTAGATGGACGAATTCCCCACTGGTCATCACCCTGGTCATAATTAGGACCTTATGCTGGACTGCCACTCAGCCACTTATGCATTTGATGGACTCCCGCTGAGCCACTTACACTATCATGGACGCCCACTGAGCCCATGTTGCTTATGCCGACTCAATAGATGGACTTACTTCCCGAACGTTGGGTAAGTAATCAATTCATTTACCAAAACTGCAACCTTGTTGCGAATATAAAATACACCACAGAGCCGGATCCCTCAGGTTTTAAGCGAGTATTTAAATCCCCTTAAAAAGGAAGATCTTAAATATAAAATTGAGTTTTGGGATCCGCTCTAACTTTTAAAAATCATTTTGAAGACTCGAAAACACTTTAAAGAGTGTTTGGAGTAAAGCTGATTTAATGAAGTAAATCAGTCCCCAGAATATTTAGAAAATGACTGAATATTATTATTTAAATAATATTCCCATAAAGAATAATCTTTTATAAAAATAATTGAAGTAGAAGTATTAAAACTTATACTTGAAACGAGTATTAAATAACCAAAGATATACTTATATGAAAGTATTATCTTTATTTGAATAATCGAAAATATGTTTGATTATTAACACCTTATTCTTTAATAAAATAAAGAATATACCTCAGCAAATAATCGGAGTCATAGATCCTCAAATGAATATTCAAAATAATATTCATTTAATATAAAGGAGTCATACGCCTTCGAATAATATTCGAAATAATATTCAATAATAAAATAAAGTTAAAGTAATCGAATAAACCTTATTCGATTAATAGTTTTGAAAACTATGACCATATATATATATATAAGTATATATATATATATCCATATATACAAAATCTACTCGGGATCCTCGACTCCCGGTTTTAGAAAATATTTCCACCTTTGGGTCCCTATACTAAGGGTATATGCAAGATACCGCTATCCTCTAGCATAGGTATTATCAACTGAACCAACAGATATATATTTCAAGAATATGAAACAGGCATGCATATATATACCATATCACATGCTACAATATATCGCAAGATTTTGCTAATTAACCAACATGCATCTATCGCAAGATAATGCAAATACATATATTCATCACAACAACAGTATAACGGATAGAATACGTGCCTGAGCGACTTGGGGGTGAGAAAGGCTCGGGACGAGTCTGATAACCTATAAACAACAAGTAAGTTGGAATTAAACCAAAATCACTTGTAAATCTATACTTTAACTAACTTAGACTCTAACGCTTGTTTTGCGCTCACTGATTTGCTTAAGTCACTCGGGTACCCTCGGCTCCACCATTTTTAATAATTTAACCTTTACGAGTTTTAAAGCGATTCCTTCGCGAATGTCTTACCAACTGCCTAACACACTTACCATAAATGTTTCATACATTAATTAACCCTTTTTGGTCTTTAACCTACATTTCAAAGTAAGGCGAGGGAAAAAGTTTCGTTCGCGAAACGCCGTTACTTGAAACGGTCGTTTCTCCTAAACCGTGCATCGGAATCGAACAAACTACATATCAAAACGAAGCTCGTAACATGAGCTATCTAAACATGGCAGTGGTCATAATCTAGCAGGGGGTTCTCGGGTCCTAATGCTATGCACAAAAACAGTCCAAAGAAAATCGGATGTTACGACGGCTATGTTTACGCGATTTCCCAATTTTAACCATTCAACACCAACCACAAACCAACCTCAAATACAACATACAACCAACATCCATCCTCATCACATCATAACAACCCCAACCAATTCAATTTAATCATTCATACTTATGCCTAAACTTAACTTTAATCATACTTAAGTTCCTTTAAATCAAAACCACAACAATTACCATTCCATTTCACTACCATTCCAAATCCCAAACTCTAAATCATAACAACAAGCTACAATATCAACCCACTAATCAAAATCATCTTATAATATATAGGAATCTAGGGTTTGGAGATGGTATACCTTCCTTGAAGTGGTGGGTGGAGCTAGGAAGCCTTAAGAAGCTTTGAGAAGTCTTAAGAATGCTTGGATCTTCAAGAAAACAAGAAAAAGTTCAAGTTAAAAACTTGAAAACACTATTCATTGTCTTCTTCTTTGATTAAATGAAGAAGATTGAGAAGGAATTAATTGCTTAAACTCATGATATAGTCCTAACTAAGCATGAAGATGATTAGGGAATTATCTTACCAATTTAGGAAGCTTGGATCTTGGATTTTGAATTTCTCTTGCCTTTTGAATAGTGAAAAGCCGTGAGTAATGAAGAACAAAGCCTTGGTTGCTTTTGATTTTTGATGAAAATGATTTTACTTGGCTTGGTTGATTGGTTTTTGTGCTTGTTTTAGTCAATTACCTTCTTGCCCTTGGATTTGTGTGGTTACAAAGCCACCACACCTCCTTCCTTCCCATGTCATGCTTATGTCATCCTCATGATGTCATCCTCACTTCCTTGTCCTCTTTCTATTGGTTGGATGACATCATTCCCACTAATCCCTTTGATTAACTTCCTAATCGTTTGCCTAATGACCGCTGATCTGTTATACGGTTCGCTTAACTTTCGTTCTCGTTTATCGTTTGAAGGATCATACCCGGGATCTTATTACTTAGGTTCCCTTAACCTTTCTCAATACATTATATTCCTTTTTATGATCCTCTATTATAATCCTTTAATTTAAATCCTTTTTATCCTGTTACCTTATACTCAATTCTCTCCGTATCTAGTGGATTTCCGGGAAAAATCAAAGTGTTCGGAATTGGATTCTGACGATCTTTACATACACTTATATACCACATAGAGTACTAATAATATCCCATAAGATCAATAACAGAACCCCTACATAGCGTGGCATGAAAAGTTTTTTCGTTCAGCAAAAACACTATTCATAAGGGTTTCAAAATTTCTCAAAAATTGGGGTTATTACAGTCTCCCCTCCTTAAAAGGATTCCGTCCCGGAATCAGATAGAAAACAAATGGGGATACTTTCTTAGCATTACACTTTCTAACTCTCGAGTCAATTTTCCCACATTGTGGTTCTACCACCAAACTCTGCCTAGTTTGATAATCCTTCTCCTAAGCACTTGTTCCTTTTCACTCTATAACCCTTCTTGGTTGCTCCATATAGGTTACGTCGGGTTGCATATCTATGCGCTCATATGCCTCTATTTATCTGGCATCTGAATTACACTTCCTTAACATTGATACATGAAACACGTTACGACCTGCTACATGTTCGGGGTTAGGGCTAGCTCATATGCTAACTTCCCAAACGTCTTAATATATCCAAGGGTCCAACAAATTGTAGACTTAGCTTTCCTTTCTTTCCGAACCTCATCAATCCTTTCCAAGGGATACCTATAATATTACTAGGTCCCCTATTTCATACTCTTTATCCTTTCGTGTCAAATCAACATACTTATCATGTCCATCTTGGGCTACTACCAGCCGTCCTCTGCTTAGATCTATCATATCCTTGGTCCTTTGGACTACTGTGGGTCCGAGCATCTTGCGCTCTACAACTTCATCCTAACATAAGGGAGATCGACATTGTCTTCCCTCCAGGATCTCATAAGGCGACATCTCGATAATGACATATGATCTATTGTCGTAAGATAACTCAATCCGAATTAAGTGATCATTCCAAATTCTTTCAAGTCTATTGCACAGACTCTCATTATTGCTTTTAGCATTAGAGCTTCTGCTTCTCAATACCCATTCTTTTCCAGTTCGTAATCGCTACTACCTTCCGTTCCTAATATTATACTGGTTATACTTTTGCTCGTTAGCGTTCTATAACCTTTTAATAACCACGTCAACCTTAGTATCACGAATGTGTTCCCATTCCGCATACTACCACCACTTTATTACTCCTTTTTCAGTTGTTTCTATTTTCCAAAATTTGATCAATCAAATAGAAGTAAAGGAATTTGTTGAGAGATCACTATGATCATGAACACTTGTTATATCACATAGTTAGTACAGAAGGTGGCCAGCCTTTAGTACTTGACAAGCAATTAAACAATAGCTGGTATCCTACTCGGCTTCTATCACACAGATAGATAGTCATTCGGCAATACCTCCCCTTCTGGAAGGGTTGTTCTTCTCAGCTTACATGAAATGAAAAGAAGAGAAAAGAACGAACTGAAGAGAATTGTATATATGAAAAAAAATATACTGCCACAAAATATCTGGCTTGGAACCTACCTCTGAACTATAGAGGTTTGTCATAGGAGAACAAAACATATACGTATTTATATCAGCATCAAGCATTATAGCCTCGTATTTCCCATGCCTAAATATTTTCGCTATCTCGTCCATCATTCTATGGACCCACACTCTTCCTCGAGCTTATACATAATCACCTTTGAAACTCCCTCGACATCGAAAATCGAATCTGGGATCTCATTCTATACATCATCGTTACTAGAATTCTATGCTTGCACCGCAACCTTCCTCGTATAATAATACGACTCTCTATTGATAAGAAAGAATAATTATTCACTAGGTAGATACTCTACTTAATTAGTCTATCAATGATAACTTATACACTACCACGACCCGATTAGTGGTACTCAATCTCAACACCCATTCCAATACAACTCTCATAGTTGTAATCAGCTCACTACTCGCGGAATCATTGCTGCCTTACTATGGTCCACCACTGACCTACTGTCGTCATTCATTTTTCCATAAAATCTTAATATCTAACCATACGGAGTCTATACATCTCGTATCTAATTCTCCTAAGGAGTTAACATAACCACCAATCACAATTCATGAAGAACACTCCAAACTCTGACGTACTTTCATGACATGAAGCAGATAAAATTGCAGAAGAGTTTCAATCAAAGCAACGATAGCAGGTTAATACCATTCTTAATCATATGCCTTAAATAGAAGACTTAACTTAAAGGTTCACCTAGTCCTTTTTGAAACATGGTCCTGGCTTACCTCAAGATAGGACCTTCTAAGATAGATAGCCCGTTCATGGCGATTACACGAATTAAACCTTTACCAACTACTATTACGGTTGGGTATTGCACAGTCATCAGAAGGAATGTCAATCTTCCAAACCATAATTTAACCTTCACATTTTTAACCATCATCACTGTATTCTTTTGGCACACGCGCCTATAATTATCCTCTTACCCTTAAAGTGTCGGCCACCTCTTTGGCCTTTCCTGATAGTAAAATTTCCTTACAGTCAATGTCATTTTAACCACCTCCAAATAAATTTTCTACCTTATTTCTGATCACTGCTTGAGTGAAGATGTTTTCCTTAAAATCAGATGGGAAAAAAATATCACCATTTTTCCATAAGTTGTTGCCTCATTCTTTAGAGGTTAATCACTGTCAAGACTGACTCTCAATCATACTTAGAACATTTTTTTTATCTTAAGTCCTAACCCTGAACAATTTCGACCATTACTGGTTCGATCCATACTTTCTCGTGGTTTAACACGTGCCCCACTTGGCATCATTATAATTACGTCATATTTCTTTTATCCCCATTTCTATTCTTGAGAATTTTGAATATTACCTTTTTCCTTATAAAACCTCTAAGGTTATCCTTCAATCGTTCCTCCTGTATTCCCTAGATACAGGGCATATCACAATACCATTTACTAATAGTAGAACCATTGTCTATATACTTCTGCAAAATTTCTCCACTGATTCTTAAAGGTTGTTGTTACCTTAACCCTTTCCCAATCATACTGTCAAAACTCATACTGTCCCTATTAAGGGTGACATGCCAACCTTTATGCAGTCCCCTAGGATTCATTTTAAGTTACCAATGTTCTATCCTTAATTCCACCTTTAAAAGGTACCTGCATCCTTCCACGAATAAATCAAGTCATATTTCCTTGATAGATTATCATATTCATCATTCCCACCTCGATAGTCTATACCTAGCTTCATAATAGCATCCTTATTCAAATTGAGGTCAATTCATATGGCCTCCAAAAGATAACAACGGTTATCCGCTTGTCTTGCCTAATTTGGTAACGATAACAAGGATGTTCTGGAAGATATTGGTCGTGTTCAACGTGAACTTCTTCTTAATAATTCCTTATTTACTTTTGTTGTTTATCTCAACAGTCACCTCAATGTTGGGATATCTTTCATATCTGGCGTCTCCCTTTCTGGGTATCATGCCACCGGTCTTACACTTCACCTTCTTGAAGGTCACTTCCTTCATCCAATTTTCTTAATTTCTTACTTTCTTATCCCCTTAGTCTATCCGCCTCTCATTATTTATCCTTCGAATTATCTCAAGGTTTCCTCGAATCCTCCCAACTTACAGGGGATAAACTATATGTATCTCTTATGCCCTCAACCATCAATTTTAACTTATGGTGAATCACCCTCATCCTGACGAATGCATACTTTTCTATTTCTATTGCTACGAGTTGTTAGGGTTTCCTCGTACCCAACTCCCTTATCATACCTCAAACTCTATTACCGTTATATTCCTTTCCACTTCAATTTCTTTTTATTTTCCTTTCTCTTATCATTATTTCATGAACCAACACAACATAAGCATTGATTTCAAACATTCCGTCATTCTGGATTCGTGTCCTCGGAACGAATCTTGATAACTTTTACAACTTAGATTCATAATTTATCATACTCGTCTGCCTTTGTTCTGGCTCTAAAGCTTTTACACTATCTCCTTATCTTTGGGAATTACTTTCCCGAAAACAATTGACTGAACTTAAATCAGTTTATTATAATCTCTTGCTCCGTGCCTTCCTTGGCCTTCCACCAACGGGTGGTCTCTCTCTTAGGAGGGTAAGTGACAAGAACAGTCTTTTGTGATTCGTCAATCATTTAGAATCTCAAATAATTCCTATATTTCCTTTAGCCAGGCTCTTGCCTCGACTGGGTCAGCTTGTTCCTTGGAACTCTGAGAGCTTAGCGAATTAAAGGTCCTGAAAGAATTTCTCACCGCATTGTTTCCTCAAGGTGGTGGTTGGGGATAATAGTCTAAGTTCTGTCTAGACAGGTCCATGAATTGCCGTATAGGAGTACCGTCTCGGGTCTCCTTTCCTTACTCGCCTTTCTGTTTCCTTAGTATGAAATGTTTCATCCTACTCCCCATAATTGGGGTCATCTTTTAATTTAAAATCCTCATTTTCCACTCCATTATGTCATGGGTTCCTTCTATCTTGATGGCGACCTCCCTGACTATCACGTTCAGGGTTTACTCTAAATCTTATTCCTCAAACTATGGCTCTCATCTAAGTTCTCATCCTTACGCTCTTGAACTTTCGGAACCCAAATTCTATAGGAATACCTCATTATTCCCTTATCATCTTTCTCGATATTAATCTTTTATCTAATTGTTGGCTCCCTGCCTTCATTCATAACTTTTTCTGGCACAATATGATCTTTTCCAATAATTCGGGCTGTATTGCAATCTCAAACAGCTTTTCGGTACCGGCTCCGGTTACCTTCACTACTATTTCCAAAATCTCTTATAAACTCTCCCAAAGACATTATCATCTTGAGTCTCTCCTTTTTACTAAGGGCATCAGCCACCACATTGGCTTTCCCCGAATGATAAAGAATCTCCCAATCATTATTCTTGATTAGCTCTAACTGCCTCATCTGGCATATGTTGAGCTCTTTCTATGTGAAAATGTACTAGAGCACTTATGACTTGTGCAAATCTCGTACTTCTCTCCATACAAGTAGTGCCTCAAATCTTTTAGGGCAAAACTATTGCCACGAGCCCAAACTCATGGGTGGGGATATCAATTTCATATTACCTTAATTGTCTTGATGCAGACGCGATTATCTTGTTGTGCTAAGAAGCACCCTAATTCCTTATGCGAAGCGTCACTTACAAATCACAAAATCTCCTTTTCCATCCGGCAATGCCAGCATAGGGAACGTCACCATCCTTTGCTTCGGTTCTTAAAAGTTGTTCTCGCATTTCTCTGTCCATTCGAACTTCTCAGTCTTACGAGTAAGCCGCGTTAAAGGGGCTACTATCTTTACAAACTTGAACGAACCTCCAGTAGTGACCGACCAATCCTACCTCTGGTAGTTTCCCTAACCATGGTTATCAATTCCTCAATGGTCCTTTATTCATTCTTGTCAGGATCCTCCTTGGGATCCTCCTCAACAACTATCCCTTTTAGGACAACCTCCTCAACCGCTACATCCTCAATATCAACATCATCCGGTCCTGCGTTAGGACGCTCTATCGGATCCATAATCTGATTTCCAATGAGTAATAAAACATCATCGCGTTGTTGCTCCTCAACCTCAGGGTTCGGAGTTCCGCTACCATATACGATAACGAACTACACTCCTATCACGATATTTATAAGGGTTCCCATAAGGGTTTTAACTGTCAGTACTACGTTAGGTATCCCGACTATGAACTTGGCAAGAGTTCTTATTATCTTAGTGAACTTATTATCTTAACGTCACATCATCTCTGAGGTTTATAACGCTTGGCTCTGATACCATTTCTGTAACACCCCCAGATCCGGGGTCGGGGATCCGGGTCGTCACGGTCTTTCTTTCCACAATAACACTTCACTTAATTAATAATAAACAACCTTATGCTGTGACCCCACACTAACACACACCACAACCCGTTATAGTCTCAGAGATGAAATTCAAATAAGTACAAGTCTTTGAATCCACAATTTAAAAGTTATTACAACCCAAAACGATTACTTGATAAATTTACAGTTAATTGCCATTATCTGCCACAAGTTATAATTTTACATAATTGATTCTCAAAAGTAGATGGTCTGATCTACAATAGATCTACCTCTGCAGCTATAGCAGCTACGACATCATCGGGAAGACGCGGGACGCTTCCCACGCGCTTGCGCTGGGTCTGCTGGAGTCTGGCCATCTTTCCTAACTGTTGTTGTGTGATGAAGAAATAAAGCAAGGGTGAGCAGCAAGCCCACCAAAATAATATGTATAATGATTTACAATATATGAGCCTACTCATAATACTCATGAAAGTCTTGGTCAAAAGAAATGAACCAAGTTTGATATCTTAATGCGATGAAGTCGCAAAATATTCAGTATATATACATATATACTTTTCAAAATATTGGAAGTCCTCTTCCATGCATAATATACACAAAGTCCCAGTGTATAACTGTATAAAAAAATATCGTTGCAAGGTGATCTCATATATCTAACCTTGTTTCAACATTTTTCTGAAAATCTTTGTCATTCCTAAGACAATTATTAATTAGATATAAGTTTAAAAGATGAGGTTACCAAATACCCCAATATACTTATATCTTTCCCAATACCACTTGAACTACCACCGTTCAAGTTACAATCAGTTTCAAAAGTTCATCACATAGATGAGACTACAAGACAAGATTTGAATAGATTCAATCTTTGAAATATTATTGAATGAAAAAGTTATGAGATACTTTATTTAGTCCCGATATATATATATCCACATATATATATCTCTAAAACATTTCCTGGAACCTCTGTTATGTAAAGTATGAACAGAGTTGCAATATCCAATGAATTTGGAAGGAAAAGAAAACCTTTGGCATAAACCAGATATCTTGCTGATCAGGCAAAGATACCCATAAGTAACCTTTTCTACTAGTAGATGGACGAATTCCCCACTGGTCATCACCCTGGTCATAATTAGGACCTTATGCTGGACTGCCACTCAGCCACTTATGCATTTGATGGACTCCCGCTGAGCCACTTACACTATCATGGACGCCCACTGAGCCCATGTTGCTTATGCCGACTCAATAGATGGACTTACTTCCCGAACGTTGGGTAAGTAATCAATTCATTTACCAAAACTGCAACCTTGTTGCGAATATAAAATACACCACAGAGCCGGATCCCTCAGGTTTTAAGCGAGTATTTAAATCCCCTTAAAAAGGAAGATCTTAAATATAAAATTGAGTTTTGGGATCCGCTCTAACTTTTAAAAATCATTTTGAAGACTCGAAAACACTTTAAAGAGTGTTTGGAGTAAAGCTGATTTAATGAAGTAAATCAGTCCCCAGAATATTTAGAAAATGACTGAATATTATTATTTAAATAATATTCCCATAAAGAATAATCTTTTATAAAAATAATTGAAGTAGAAGTATTAAAACTTATACTTGAAACGAGTATTAAATAACCAAAGATATACTTATATGAAAGTATTATCTTTATTTGAATAATCGAAAATATGTTTGATTATTAACACCTTATTCTTTAATAAAATAAAGAATATACCTCAGCAAATAATCGGAGTCATAGATCCTCAAATGAATATTCAAAATAATATTCATTTAATATAAAGGAGTCATACGCCTTCGAATAATATTCGAAATAATATTCAATAATAAAATAAAGTTAAAGTAATCGAATAAACCTTATTCGATTAATAGTTTTGAAAACTATGACCATATATATATATAAGTATATATATATATATCCATATATACAAAATCTACTCGGGATCCTCGACTCCCGGTTTTAGAAAATATTTCCACCTTTGGGTCCCTATACTAAGGGTATATGCAAGATACCGCTATCCTCTAGCATAGGTATTATCAACTGAACCAACAGATATATATTTCAAGAATATGAAACAGGCATGCATATATATACCATATCACATGCTACAATATATCGCAAGATTTTGCTAATTAACCAACATGCATCTATCGCAAGATAATGCAAATACATATATTCATCACAACAACAGTATAACGGATAGAATACTTGCCTGAGCGACTTGGGGGTGAGAAAGGCTCGGGACGAGTCTGATAACCTATAAACAACAAGTAAGTTGGAATTAAACCAAAATCACTTGTAAATCTATACTTTAACTAACTTAGACTCTAACGCTTGTTTTGCGCTCACTGATTTGCTTAAGTCACTCGGGTACCCTCGGCTCCACCATTTTTAATAATTTAACCTTTACGAGTTTTAAAGCGATTCCTTCGCGAATGTCTTACCAACTGCCTAAAACACTTACCATAAATGTTTCATACATTAATTAACCCTTTTTGGTCTTTAACCTACATTTCAAAGTAAGGCGAGGGAAAAAGTTTCGTTCGCGAAACGCCGTTACTTGAAACGGTCGTTTCTCCTAAACCGTGCATCGGAATCGAACGAACTACATATCAAAACGAAGCTCGTAACATGAGCTATCTAAACATGGCAGTGGTCATAATCTAGCA
The DNA here is from genome assembly GCF_009905375.1 of Apium graveolens. Lineage (NCBI taxonomy): Eukaryota > Viridiplantae > Streptophyta > Magnoliopsida > Apiales > Apiaceae > Apium > Apium graveolens. The sequence goes on from NC_133656.1 coordinate 48,018,185, forward strand.
GGGGGTTCTCGGGTCCTAATGCTATGCACAAAAACAGTCCAAAGAAAATCGGACGTTACGACGGCTATGTTTACGCGATTTCCCAATTTTAACCATTCAACACCAACCACAAACCAACCTCAAATCCAACATACAACCAACATCCATCCTCATCACATCATAACAACCCCAACCAATTCAATTTAATCATTCATACTTATGCCTAAACTTAACTTTAATCATACTTAAGTTCCTTTAAATCAAAACCACAACAATTACCATTCCATTTCACTACCATTCCAAATCCCAAACTCTAAATCATAACAACAAGCTACAATATCAACCCACTAATCAAAATCATCTTATAATATATAGGAATCTAGGGTTTGGAGATGGTATACCTTCCTTGAAGTGGTGGGTGGAGCTAGGAAGCCTTAAGAAGCTTTGAGAAGTCTTAAGAATGCTTGGATCTTCAAGAAAACAAGAAAAAGTTCAAGTTAAAAACTTGAAAACACTATTCATTGTCTTCTTCTTTGATTAAATGAAGAAGATTGAGAAGGAATTAATGGCTTAAACTCATGATATAGTCCTAACTAAGCATGAAGATGATTAGGGAATTATCTTACCAATTTAGGAAGCTTGGATCTTGGATTTTGAATTTCTCTTGCCTTTTGAATAGTGAAAAGCCGTGAGTAATGAAGAACAAAGCCTTGGTTGCTTTTGATTTTTGATGAAAATGATTTTACTTGGCTTGGTTGATTGGTTTTTGTGCTTGCTTTAGTCAATTACCTTCTTGCCCTTGGATTTGTGTGGTTACAAAGCCACCACACCTCCTTCCTTCCCATGTCATGCTTATGTCATCCTCATGATGTCATCCTCACTTCCTTGTCCTCTTTCTATTGGTTGGATGACATCATTCCCACTAATCCCTTTGATTAACTTCCTAATCGTTTGCCTAATGACCGCTGATCTGTTATACGGTTCGCTTAACTTTCGTTCTCGTTTATCGTTTGAAGGATCATACCCGGGATCTTATTACTTAGGTTCCCTTAACCTTTCTCAATACATTATATTCCTTTTTATGATCCTCTATTATAATCCTTTAATTTAAATCCCTTTTATCCTGTTACCTTATACTCAATTCTCTCCGTATCTAGTGGATTTCCGGGAAAAATCAAAGTGTTCGGAATTGGATTCTGACGATCTTTACATACACTTATATACCACATAGAGTACTAATAATATCCCATAAGATCAATAACAGAACCCCTACATAGCGTGACATGAAAAGTTTTCTCGTTCAGCAAAAACACTATTCATAAGGGTTTCAAAATTTCTCAAAAATTGGGGTTATTACAAAGTATATCTTTGGTTATTTAATATTCATTTCAAGTATAAGTTTTACAACTTCTACTTCAATTATTTTTATAAAGATTATTCTTTATGGGAATATTATTTAAATAATAATACTCAGACATTTTCTAATATATTGGGACTGATTTATTTTACTAAATCAGCATCACTCCAAACATTCCTAAAGATGTTTTGCGAGTCTTCAAAATGATTTTTAAAGTTAGAGCGGATCCCAAAACTCATTTTATATTTAAGATCTTCCTTTCAACGGGGATTTAAATACTCGCTCAAAACCTGAGGGATCCGGCTCTGTGGTGTGTTTTATATTCGCAACAAGGTTGCTATTTTGATAAAAGAGTTTGATTACTTACCCAATACTCAGGAAGTAAAATTTTTGGAACAAGTTAATCCATTAACAAGCATCGCCTGGGAAATATAGGTGAGTTTTCCTTTCCAACTAGATACGACTTCTTGGTGGAGCCGTATCAACAAGTTTCTACTTGGGGAAAGTGGGGACGAGCTTTACGTTTCAGAGTCATGGATGTCATCTGAACTAGGAGTGGCGTAAGTGGTCGAGTAGCGTCGGCCAAGCCTTATTATATTGGCCCAAATGGCCCAGAAGTTCCGCTAAGACGGTCCATTCCTTAGGAGTCCAGTGTTCGGCTGACAAGCAAAACCGACAGGTTCTCCTCTACATGTAGAAAATGGCGGGGTTGTACTACTATGACTGATCATCGTAAGTGGTCTTCCTGGCGCGGCAAACTCCCGTAATGAGTTCATCATCCAATTGGATATTTCTGCAATACTACCTAGAGCACTTCGATAGAAAGGCTATGGTTGGGCGATTGTTGGGTGTTGGCAGGTTCAAGTTTTCAAAATGATGTTTGTATCAAATGAAGTATCTCATAACTTCATTTTATTTTGATGATATTTTAAAGATTGATTCTATACAAGTTTTGTCTTGTAGCTTAATTTATGGGATGAACTATTTATACATTGAACGGTGGTAGTTCAAGTAGTATTCGGAAAAGATATAAGTATATTGGAGTATCTTGTAACTTCATCTTTTAAAGTTATATCTGGTTAATGATTGTCTTATGAATGACAAAGGTTTCAGAAAAACGATGAGACAAGGTTAGATATATGAGATCACCTTGCAACGATATTTTATACAGTTATAAACTGGAACTCTGTGTACATTATACATGTCAGAGGATTTTAAAGATTGTGAAAAGTATATATGTATATATATACTGAATATTTTGCGACTTGATCGCGTTAAGATATCAGCTTGGTTCATTTCTTTTGACCAAGACTTTAATGAGTACTATGAGAATGCTCATATATTGTTAATCAGTATACATATTATTTTGGTGGGCTTGTTGCTCACCCTTGCTTTCTTCTTTCGTCACACAACAACAGATAGAAAAGATGAACATGACCAAGCTCCCGATTCGCAAGCGATTGGAAAACGTTCCGCGGTCTTCTGGAAGCGTTGATGCCGCCGTAGCTGAGGTAGAAATTACCAATAGGCTAGAATTTCAACTTCTGATGTACCAAACTTATGTATCAATATGAATTGTAATAATGGCAAAGAAATGTAAAATTATTCAGAAACCCTTTTAAGGTGTAACGGTTTATAATTGTGGAATTAAGGACTTGTGTTATTTTTGGGTATTCATCTCTGAGACTATAACTTGTGGTGTGTGTGTGTATATATTGTGGGGTCATAGTACTCAGTAGTTGGTTGACTGTTAAGATTAATTATTGATAAGTGAATGGAACTCGTGACAAACCGAATCCCCGATCCCGGATTTGGGGGTGTTATAGGGTTCCACAAAGAATGATTGGAGGATTATTTAATTTAAATTAAATTTAAGTAATTCGAATTATTTGTTATTAATTAAGTGTGACTTAATTAATTAAATAAATAGGAAATTCGAATTTAATATTAAATCCAAAATTAAGTTATTGGATGATTAAGTGAGACTTAATAATACAATAATTAGGATTTCGAATTTAATAATAATAATAACTCTAAAATTAAGTTTAGAGTTGGAGGCCCAATAGCTCTTGCCTATATAATATCTTTTTCTAATAGAATTAGGGTTACACGTTTTATTTGATAAAACATAAACCCAAGCGTCTTGAAGAGAGATAGAGAGAGCAAGAAGGCGGCATCAAGAACGTGCTAGTACACACCCATCCTCCGGGCGATCATTCGTGTGGATACCATCAAGGCGTAGATCATTCCAGCGACGGGCTACGTGGTGATCATTCAAGACCTCCATCTTTCCATTAACGTAAAGCTTCTTAAGGTAAACATACTGAACTACGAACTAAATATTATTTTTCGCATGGATTCTGCGGAGGGTTTCGTTTTTTAAGATTTAAATTTACGTTTTCGTTGCATTTATGTGCTAAAAACCCTTCAGGTTCAACATCATAATTACTTTGGTATACTAGCATGGTATGACTTTCGATTTACTTGCATAGCAATCTTCAAGTAAAGTTTAACTACTTGCAATAAATACTAGAGGGTTCATGTCATTTTTATATAATACAAAGATAGATTTGAAACCACTTGGTTCATGTGTATCAAGGTGAATTAGAATACTCGCATCATATATAAGAACTAGTTATCGCACACTTGCAGTGTAAACAAAAAGATACGTTGAATCACTTGCCTTGAGAAAGGCTTGACTTGACTGGCAGGTAGGAGCAACTGGAAGCTTTACTCGACTTTAATGGCAAGTTTACCCTTGTCTCGAGATCCTACACAAATAATAATAACCTCATTATAATATGTTCTCACCAACTCAACCTATTTGCAAACCGAAATTAAACACAATGGCACTTAGGCCTATATACACACATATTTACAAACACCTTATAAGTATATTAATACACATAGCCACTTATGCTCATATACCATATTTAAGTACAAAATACTATAACACATACTATATTGCATCACTAAGCTTGGATGATCTCACTCCACTTGCCTAAGTTTCTTGGTCGCTAAACTAGACAAAACTCTAAATTTTGGCCTCCTAACTCGAAGTGCCTTTACTAAACTATCCAATTCCTATTGACCCTGAATTGGGCATTTCACTCTAATGGCTTTAAACTATCTTTCAACTATGGTGGTCAACCAATCTTCACTCATAAGTGTTCTAAAACTATGTGATAAGTAATTGTGCTCATTATAATAAATTTCAGGATGACATCTATGGTTTCTTGGGTACTTATGACACTCTTAGACTTCAAGTTTACCTCTAAAACTTATACACTAGACTCTTCTGATCATAAGTCAACTCCCAAACTTGGTTTGGCTCAAAGGCCTAGCTTGGGCCTCCCTAGGCCTAAGCTTAAAGTCCATATTTCCCCTGTTTTATGGGCAGAAAAGGGTTCTGATTTGAACTATCTTATGACACATGTTTCTAATTCAAATCCTATAAACTATGGCTGGAAAAACTTTTCTGACACTCCCTCTAACTAAGGACCAACAGGGCCTAATGAGGGCCTACCTATGACATGGTCAAAACTTTCCATTTCTAAGTTGTAACAAAGTTGTCCCCTGCTGGACATATTTTGTGTTTCCACTTGTGCACCTAACCAAATGACTTACAAACCTCTAACAAACACCTAAAACCTAATTTATACTCCTAGTTCTAGCTTATGGTGACTTGGGCCTCAAAGTGCACAACAATGTCAAGTTCAAATCTCACTCTAACCCTCATGGTACCAAACTGATTTTCTGCAGAATCTAATGCTCTCCTTTCACCATGATTCTCAATTGACAAACTCAACCAAACATTAACCAAAAATCCAAACCAAACCTCAACCAAGGGGATCTACTGAACTAAATCTCCTACACTCAATATTGGCTTAGTGGAGATCATCCTTACCTAAGGTGCAACATAGCAAAAACAAAAGTTAACACACTACACTAATTAAAAGTCATCAAATTTTCGAAAACAACAACTTATATCCTTTATATATATTTGAATTAAAATCACATATCAAGGAGCACAAATCCAAAATCAATATCTTAACTCAACTGAAATTAAATCCTATTAACAATTATCAATCCAAATGATCAAGAACTTTTAAAAATCATGAGTTGATTCCATGCATGCATGCCTTTGAATTTTACAAGCCAATATCATATGATTTACATAGTAAATTTTATCATAAAATCAACATGTAGGCCTAACATAGACTATAACTAAATGATCACTTAGCATGCAAAGGGTTTTATCAAGTTTTTACTATAAAATTCATGCTATTATCACAAAAACACACAAAAATTGAACAAGGCAACAAAACACCATCCATTCGGCTCCTAACAAGTCATGGCCGAATGCATTAGGGTGAAAAAAACATTTGCATAAGTGTAATACACTCATTTCTAGCCATTCTCATCCCTATGATAATATAACTCATGGTGAAAACCTTAGATTCATAAGAATCAAAGGTGTTCACTTTGAGTTTAACAAAACACCACCATGCAAGGTCAAAACATAGGTTTTTCACTCTAAACTTTTTGGATTATGAATGATCAAGATATAGGAAGTAACATTTACTTGAATGGAAGATAGATGCTTGAATGAAAAATGAAGAAAAAGAGGGGGGGTGGGGCTTCGGCTATGGGAAGGCCGAGAGGGAGGAGCCGAGAGGGGGAGGGAGGAGAAAAGGGGAGGGTGAAGTGGTGGAGTGAAAATGAAGTGATCATGATACTTGTGCTTGTTTTTATGCTTTTGATTTGACTAAATGTGAGTGGAATTAGTAATTGACAAGAGTAACCTTCTAGCAAAAGTTGGGTAAATTTGCATGCAAGGACAAAGAGGTAATTTGGCTAGTAAAATGAGAGTTAGTGGGGTTGGAATTGTCTTTTTAGCCTTTCAAGTTGAATTGGTGGGTATTTGCATGCAAGGGTATTCATGTAAATTGCTAATTACTAAACAACTAATTGTCAAAGATTTACTTTTATAGAATAAAATAAACATTCAAAAATTATAAAAATTGTACCATAAAATAACTTGGATTTTTAGAAATTTTATAAAATCAATTTTGTGATTTGTGAATGAAATAATTTTTAAAAGATAATTTTTACATGGTAAAGAATATTCTTTATAAGTCAAAAATAAGAGCAATTAATAAAACTTTCGCTTTGAAAAAAAATCATATTTTAAATAAAGTAATTTATAATGGAGCAAATTCCATTCACACAAATGTACAATTAATAAGTATATTTATAATCAACTCTAATATTATACAGAGTTCACAATTAATATTACACAAAATGTCAGTCGTAATATTAGACCTACAGGGAGATTATCAGCACTTGGTATATCAGAGTTTATTCGAGGGTCATTAGACTGTGGTTTAGCAGCTCTTTCTTGTGTACTCTGTGCACCTGCAAATATTACAAGTAACACTTAATCTCTATATTCTTTTAAAGTAGTATCACTACTCCTCACACCACACAACTCATAACTTTCAATAGTTAGAGTTTCCTGAAAAGGATTACTAAATCATGTATCATCTACCTCTCCTTTTGCCAGGAAGGATCCCGCCTCTCTTAAATTCTATTTTTCGCTAAATCTTTTCACACAACTCATAGAAAAGCTCGGAGAATTTGTCCTACAAAAATAAGAGGTGGCTAAAAAAAGGGGATCTGTGGTCATACAACTAGAGGTAATCCTTAAATAAGGTCTAGAAGTAATCATACCATCGGGATTTATAACATGCATAATAAAGGCTGATAAAGTGAAATCATTATTTATACCTTGTGAATTTGAAGATTCGGCTTCCTTGCAGACATTCAGTGGTGGTACTGATAAGACATCAGTAGATGGTGGTGATGGATGAATTCTTCCTTCAGCATCTATTACCAGCGTCACTGCAACAGGAGTGAAGCCTTCATTCCAACTTTGATGCAATGGTTCTTGTGTGGCTGGAGAATCAAGAGCTGTTAGATGACTTTGACACCCAGGTTCTTGTGTACTCTTCTCCATATTTGCAGTGTTGAACTCCTAAGCAGGCTCTTCTTGAAAAATAGTTGTCTGAATGAATCTTCCAGGATCAAATTTTCTATAGAAATCTTTGATATGAGACAGTTCTGCATGAATTATAGCAGTTGCAGCATCATGCCATTCTTGAGATGATTTCTGAGCAAGAGGCTCAATTCTTTCAACATCTGCTACATTACTTTGACATGCAGGTTCTTGTGGGATTGGATCAGGTGTTGCAGCTACTATATCCCTTTGAGATACAAGTTCTTGTGTGCTTGATCCAGGGAAAATACCTTTCCCTCGTAGCCTGTTAACAGTCGCTTTAACCTGTTCATGAGAGATTTATCTTGCTCTCTTGTTGTATTACTTTACTGGATAATCAGACAGTTCCACAGTTGCATCAACAATTGTTTGGAATTCAGGATTTGGAGTAGATGCACTCTATGTCTCCTCCGAAATTTCCTGTTTAATCTTGAGCAAGTTCTTATTGTAGTATGCTTTTACTAGTCTTCTTTTTCTTTGGCCTTGGGTTTGTATCAGGACCAGTAGTTGTGTCCTAATCAGTTGGTAGTACAACTGGTTTTGGAGAAGAACCAGATGAAAGGTTTGGAAATCTAAAAGATAAGGTAGCATTATCCTCTTCTGAATCTGATCTAATCCAGCAAACACAAGTTTCCTCCTGACAGATTCTGAAGGTTTAGAAAAATGAGAAACTTGTTTTTCTTCAGCTTTTGACTTAGCTATAGAAGGATTTGTAGCTCTCTTAGCCAATTCTTTCTTTCCTTTTACAACAGGTGTCTTTTGGGAGACACATGGGGTGGTTTCTGTTTGTGGTTGTTATGGTGGTTAAGTTTGTGTTTGGATCTATGTTTGGGTTGTTGTGCTGGGGTGAGCTACATGAGGGTTCCCAATGGTAATTTCCCGCAGCTTAGCACTATGTTTGTTAGGCAAACCATAAGTCTCAGGGAGCCTTGAAATGAGCAAGTTCCAAGCAACCAATGGCAACAAGGGAGCTAAATTCAACCGCTTTTCATCTTGTGAAATTAAGTCAGAAAAAGCCTTTTATCAATTTAAATACTGACACTATTTGATTAGAGGGGATATGAGTAACAAGGAAACAAACATTCAAAATTAATTGACAGAATCTAGCATAATATACTATATTTCTATTAGCATTTATTCTATCACCTATAAAAGAGAAGACTACTCTACCATAATCATAATTTGAACCATGAATTAGAGAGTACCCTATATATTGGGTGATGATGGGCAGGGCATCAAAATTAGAAGATTTGTTGTTGAAATCCTTTGTGATGTAGTCAAAGAAGAAGTTCCATTCCTTCCTGAGTCCATTCCTTTTTAATTGAACAAGGTTATTTAGATCACTGTCATAGCCTATCTGAGTAAAGAATCTTCGCATTTCAGTATCTCTCATGAATCTAGTGTAGTAGGTATGAGCAGGAAACTGCAATACATCCCTTACAATTTAAGTAGTTACAATCCTTGTTTTATTATTAAATTCAAACACAAGGTTTGGAGACCCATTAGCTCCTCCATCATCATAGAATCCAGTCCTTCAGATAGCAAGCACCTGGTCACCAGAGACTCCATCATCATAGACTCCAGTCCTTCAGATAGCAAGCACCTGGTCACCAGAGATTATGGGTGGAGCTGTGAGAGCAAACCCAATCTCACTGGATCTAAGAAAGTCATGCAAAATATGAAAATCAACATTCACACTGTTGTTAATCAGGATAGCAGAATAGTTGTTAGTCACAAACTTTGCACCACCAAAATGAAATGGTTTAGAAGCAACTGGAGAAGTCATGGTTAATTTACAAGAAAAAGTTTTGAACAGAACTTAGGGTTTCAGAGTTTACGGGTGAGAGAAGGTAAAGTAGCAGAGATAAGAGATATAGAGATAAGTAAAGTTTTAATTGAAATCAAGAATTGATTTTGTATAACACATCACTCCACTAATTCAGAAACAATTCAATTTAGTGGGACACGTGGCAGTATACAATTGACTGTAAAAGTAATCATCTAAACGTGTGTTACTGCATGCACAGTTCCCGAGAATAAATTTTTTTATTAACTAAAAGTTTTCCATATCCTCACGCCATCGTGTAAACAACTGTAATCATGGAAAATTACCTTCATGCAAATAACTTCAAGCCTGTAATTAAAATACTGATTAAAACAATATTTGAATAAATTCAAAAATTATCATTAGAATATAATCGTTAATCAGAGTTTGAACATTATCAGTATTTAATCAACAACTATCAGGATTGATCAGTCAACATAAGTTTGACCAATATCAGAATTTAAAAACTATTGTCAGGATCTATCAGTCAAAACAAGTTTGACCAATATTTGATCTTATACATATAATCAGAGTTTAATATGCAGCTACTAGCTAGGATTAATAGAAATTAATTGCATGCTATCATGGCATCAAAATTTAACATAATAATCAGTATCCAACAAGTACTGATACATAATAATAATATACCATACTCTAACTATCAGTAGTTATTCCTTAATTATCAGAGTTTGAGAAATGTCCTGATATTATTCCCAATTCATTCACCAATCTTGTGAAGATAGCTTCATAGAGAGGCTTGGTGAATATATCTGCTAATTGCTAATCTGTTGGAACAAAGACCAATTCCACTGTACCTACTTGCACATGTTCCCTTATGAAATTGTACCTTATGCTGATGTTTTTAGTCATCGAATATTGTACTGGAATTCTTGTCATTACAATAGCACTTTGATTATCAAAATATATAGGAATAGAAGAATACTCTAACCCATAATCCAGTGATTGATTCTTCATCCATAGAATTTGAGCACAACAGCTTCCTGCAGCAATAAATTTAGCTTCTGTAGTTGGTGTGGAAATGGACCTTTGTTTCTTGCTAAACCAAGAAACCAATCTGCCACCAAGAAATTGGAAGCTTCCAGAAGTGCTTTTCCTGTCTATTTTGCATCTTGCAAAATCAGCATCTAAATATCTAATTAGCTTAAATCTGAGTCTCTAGGATACCATAATCCAAGATTCATGGTGCATTTAAGATATTTAAAAATTCTTTTCACAACTAATAGATGAGGTTCCCTTGGATCAGCTTGGAACCTTGCACAAAGACCGGTATCATACATGATATCAGGTCTACTAGCAGTCAAATATAAGAGTGAGCATGTTAGGTCCAAAAGGTACATACAGAGGGGGGTGAATGTATGTTTTTCATTTTTATCGATTTAATGCATCGGAATATCAAACTATGTAAATGAAATAAACACACACAAATATTTCTGGGTAAATATGCTTTTATTTAAAGTATAAATACCCGGAGGTTTGTTTACAACTTCAAATACAAAGATCCGAAGCAACAAATATATAAAGAACCAAATACAAGGGCTATCAATCTAGGGTTCTTTTTATCACTCTAAAAATTAAAAGCTCCTATCAAATGATATTGAATACAATCAAGGAAGTTTTAAATAATGAGTGTTACAAGTTTGTAAGGCTTTAAATGGTGTAAATCAAATTGGACATGACCTCTGCTTGTCAAATCAAGCTTTCAATAAGTGCTGAAAATAATACTCCGTTTCCTTTCACGGATCACTAACGTCTTGTACAAGGGTCTGGTTCACAGATGGCTAGTTCAGCTCTCAGGCCTTCGTATTATACTCGTACAAACCACTGTTAAGTCTTCTACCAGATACAAACAACTTCACTAAAAATTGTTGAGGTCTTCACAATGAACTTGATAATTGCTTCGAATGACTCCAACTTTGTTCTTCCGATGCCTGAACATATTAATAAACTTTATATGGATCAATGTTGATGTCTTCTTCACTGTAGTTACCAAAACCATCGTGTATATGCCCAATAAACAATCTGTACTGATTCTAGTGGAATATAGATTTTTTCAAAGTCCTTTGTTCTATGTTGAGGCATCCAAAACAATATTGTTGAGTTATACATACAGCTTCAATCTTGCTCAACAGAGCCAATCATACCTCTGTAGTTAGTTATATCTACTGATGAACCCGTTTTAAATCTAACTTGGTTGTTGTCGCCATGGAAATTGTTGCAGTTGAACTGTCTTGAATTCCAAATCTTTTGAGCAAATTCCTAGTGTATTTGGACTGGCTATGAAGATTCCTTCTTCAGTCTGTTTTACTTGTAAACCCATAAAATAACTCAATTCTCCCATCATACTCATTTGATACCTTGACTGCATTAGCTTTGCAAACCTCTTATAGAGTTTATCGTTAGTAGATCCAAAAATGATATCATCAACATATATCTGTAGTAATAACAAGTCTTTACCTTGGTATTTTTAAAACAAGGTTTTATCAATTGTACCTCTTGTGAAACCACTTTCTAACAGAAATAGAGCAAGTTTTTCATACCATGCCTTTGGAGCTTATTTTAGTCCATAGAGTGTTTTATCCTATAAGTAGACATGATCTGGATATTTTGGATCAGTGAACCCTGAAGGTTGTTCAATATAAACTTCCTCCTGGAGTTTTCCATTCAGAAAAACACTCTTTACATCCATTTGGAACACTTTAAACATCATGTAAGCAACATAGGCTAGAAAAATTCTGATTGCCTCAAGCATTATAACTAGAGCAAATGTCTCATCATAATCAGTGCCTTCTTGCTGAGAGTAACCCTTCGCAACCAGTCTTGCTTTATTTATTTTAATGATGCCCTCACTATCAGTTTTGTTTCTGAAAACCCATTTTGTACTAACAACTGGCATGTTCTTTGGTCTTGGCAAAGAAGTCCAAACTTTGTTCCTTTCAAATTCATTGAGCTCCTCTTCCATGACTGTGATCCAGTCAGCATCCTGAAGAGCTTCTTCCACGTTCTTTGGTTCAGTTTCAAATAGAAAAGAATGGTAGAGACATTCATTTTGAGTGGCTTTTCTGGTCTTCACAACACTATCAGGATTTTTAATGATTAAGTCAGGTGTGTGTGACTTAGACCATTTTCTTGCAGATGGAAGTTGACTCCTTGAAGTAGAACCTCCCCCTTGATCCATGAACTCTCTTAAATCTCTTTGATTAGTACCGCTGTCACCTCCTGATGCTTCCCATGAATCAATATTTCCAGTGCTATCAGTACCTGATCTATCAGAACTTGGGGAATTTTAGTCTGATAAATTATTTACCGATGTTTCTTGAGTTGAATCCCTTATAGAAGACTCTTGATGTAAAGTATGTTGCTCCCCCTCAACATATGCTTCAGTATTTGCAGAATTTCCACTATCATGTGAATTATTAGAGTTTAGAGTGTTATCAGGATTTACTTTTTCAGGATTTTTTAGAATACCAGGATTTAACTGTTCAGCATATGGTACTTCATTTTCAAATCTCAACTCATCATGGTCATCTGCATCTTCTAGTCCTGTAATTTTCTTGTCATCAAAAGATATATGTATCGACTTCATGACTATCTTTGTTCTTAGATTATACACACTGAAAGCTTTTGTTGACAGTGGATAGCCAACAAAAATGCCTTCATCAGCTTTTAGATCAAATTTGGTAAGCTGTTCTGGATGATTTTTGAGAACAAAATGCTTGCAACCAAAAATATGAAAGTACTTCAAATTTGACTTCTTTCCCTTCACCATCTCAAATGGTGTTTTTTCGTGCTTGTCGATCAATGTTGCATTTTGTGTGACGCAAGCAGTTTACACAGCCTCAGCCCAGAAGTAGGTAGGCAGTTTTGCTTCCTCTAGCATGGTTCTCGCAGCATCTATTAGAGAACTATTCTTTCTTTCAACAACTCCATTTTGTTGTGGAGTTCCAGGGGCAGAAAATTCTTGTTTTATCCCCTTATATTTGCAGAACTCTTCTATAGAACTATTCGTGAATTCAGTTCCATTATCACTTCTAATATTCTTTACTTTGTATGTTGATCCTTTTTCCAGTTCTCTCACATGATCAATAAGAATGGATGGAGATTCATCCTTGGTGTGCATAAAATACACCCATGTGTATATTGTATATTCATCAATAATTACAAATGCATAACTCGTCTTGGAAATTGGCATTACATTCACTGGAACAAGGAGATCAATATAAAGTAGATGAAATGGTTCAAGAATATAGGATTCAGTTTTACTCTTGAAAGATTTTTTCCTTTGTTTGGCTTTCTGGCATGAGTCACATAAGCCATCAGGAGTAAATATTGCATTGGGAAATCCTCTTACCAAATATTTCTTAACAAGTTCATTGATGTTGTTGAAATTGAGATGAAAAAGTCTTTAATTCCAGTTCCAGCTGTCTTCCACTTATGCTCTACTAAGTAGACAAACTTCTGATCCATCAGTATTTGTGGATACCCTAGCTTCATATAATCAGAAAATTTAGTTGTGAAACCCTTTTATATTTTTTTTATTTAGCGAAAATGCTCCAGCAATACTTTGAATCTCGACAAGAATAAAACTCGTAAAACAGTGTTTACGAAAATATCATAAACAACGATAAGAAATAGTGACTATGGACTGAAAAATAAACTTTATATCCATTTTATTCAAAACCCCAATCATGATATCAATACTCATTTTAATATCATATCAAATTAGATATCAATACTAACTTAGATACTCACAACATACCAATACCGAAGTATTGAATTTAACATCAATCATATATATCAATACCACTTTTGATATTAACAACAAATTAAGTATCAACATCAATCGGAAATTGGATCTCGCATTTTATCAAACCAGCCACACTATAGTCTCCTAAAAGACTGTTGTTGTTCAAAAGGAAAAGTCAAAGACTTAGTTACTGTACCTTCTCAAAGTCAGATTGATGTGGCTCCAATAAATGTGGACTCACAGCCTCATTCTCTCATAATCAAAACATAAAAACAAATTCTCTAAATGTGGATTGATAAACACATCAATTCCTGATTCTCCATCTCACAAATTCATGGAGGGGCCAAAATCTCAAGAAAGTGATCATCATCTAATTGATGATTTTTTGGATCACTTGCCAATTCTTTCTCAAACTATTGAAGAGTTTGTGCAACATAATCTAAAATTAACTTCCACAGACTAACAATAGTTTTAACTTTTATTCCTTTTTCTTCGACTCTCTTAACGGATATCCATCATTCGTTGATTAGTGATTGTCTTTCAACGGATATGCTTCATAGTAGTCATGCGTTGATAATGTCAACTACACTTTCAAAGGATATTTCACCTCCGTTGAATGTCACTGCACAACTTGACATTTCTAAATCTATTACAAGTGTAGATGATTTAATAGTTTTCAAATAACTCTTAGGTTTGTGGGAAGGGAGTGAATTGAGTGAGTGGTTGGGTTGCTCCCAGGCAAAAGGAGAAGAAAAGAGTGAAACTATGCATGTTATTTCTTCCAGCATGGCATGAGAGAGTGAGATGAGTCCCACGTTAGATGGTGAAGTTATGGGTGTGAGGGTGGTGAGCCAAGGGGAGCCCTTGATGCAAGAACATATAGAACATAAGAGAAAGGCAGGTACAGGAGATATAAGGATGACAACCATTGCAAGTGAGTTAATGAATGTCAATGAGGCTGAAAGAAAAAGACTATATCAGTAAGAATACATAGTTGTTATAGACTCTATTTCCCTAGATACTGAGACATTTACTCACCCTGTTACAGCCTACCAAGCATTGGTTGTTCAGGGCAACGAGGAGGCAGAAAGGACACTCAATCTAGTACACATAACAGCATCCATGCAAAGGGCTAAAGATGTTTTGTCCTCTCTACCTCCTACAGCTGATGACGTGGACTCAAATTTTGGAGCTCATGGTGATTCTGAGTTTGAAGATGATTTTGATGATGAAGCTGCCACCAACTTAGGGGGAGATGAAGGCCCTAGTTTATCTACACAAGCTCCAGAATGGATGCTCAATAAGGAATACAGCTATCATCACTTCATAACAACCATGTTTAAATTAATCAGTCAAACTCAATCATCCATAAAAGCCACTACCAATTCTAGCACCAAAGCTCTGTTAGAAGCCCATCTTGACTCTCTTCAGCTACACAAAATTCAAAATCTCAAACAGACTCAAGATGTGAATGACATCAAAAATGTAGTTGAGGCAGTTAAGAAAGAGTTAAATGAAAAGATGGAACAGAAGCTTCCAGAGTCAACTATGAGAGAAGTGCAGCTCGTTCTTGGGAAAGAAAGTGATTTGGCAAGGAAGGTTGACGCCCTCACTGACAGACTTTCAAAAGTTGAAAATTATATGGCCAAGATACTGGAAGGTCAAGACAAGCAAACTCAACTCCTTCAACAATTGGTGGTTGCTCAAACTTTAAACCCTGCCCTACTTGATGCTAACAAAAAGGGGGAGAAGGATGTGCACATTCAAGTCAGTATAGTGATAGTGCCGGCTATTACTATCTCAAAGTCACCATCCTTGGATAACATTGGTCTCATAAATCTTGCAGCAGCTGAGCTCAAGATGAAAGAAAAGCAAAAACAGATTGATGAAAAAATTGCAAAGGTATTTGGTTCACCTGCTATTCGAGCAAAATATGTAAAGTATTATACACAGTTGAAGCCAATTACTTTGGAAGAAATGAAGCTAGGAAAAGGAGAAAAGGGTGAATCTTCAATTAAGAATGAATTCAAGAACTTCGTGGTGCTAAAGCCTAAATCAACAAGTGTTACAATTTCAACAAATCACCCAATGTTGGTTGATTACTCTCCACTTAGGCCTGATGAAGAAAAGCTGATGGGTGAATTAATTGCCAGTTTCAAAACAACTAAGATGCTATCTTAAGAGAAAGAATAGCCAGGATTTACAGATATGGAAAGATGTTTTGTGTAATAACTAGGCACCCTGATTTAGGAGAAGCTAAAGATGAAGAAAGGAGAAGACTGGGAGCTCAGAAATGAAGGAAGAAGCAGGCCACTGAAGGAGTGAAAATAAAATTGGAAATGCCTGCAACTTCACTTGGGATTGAGAAATATTTATCTGAGGAAAAGCAAGTACCAAAGAAGTCAGGAAATGGGTACTAGAAGGTTAGAGCCAAGAGGAAGATTAATGAAGATGAAGAAATGGAAGCTGAGCCAATACAATCTACAACCTCAAGATAATCAATTATGCCCACTGTGGAGCCATTTGAATTTAAGGTTCATCCAGATATCAATTTCCATGGTGAACCAATTATCCTAAGGATGAACCTATAGATTGGGACAACTTACCTTTGCCTGATCTAAATCTTCACGATCAGTCAAAAAGAAGACTCCAAGAAGGAAAAATATATGGCTTAAGACTAATCCACCTTAATTCAAAGCCATCTCCAAGCCAAAGCCCATAGTCAATAAGAAGGATCAACTCTTCATATCTGATATCAAAGAATTCTCGGACATAATTCTTTATCTGGATGAGCTAGAGGAAATAAGAGGGATTGATGCTTCATACAAGCTTCTGGAAATATTGGTGTTTAGATATAAGGGTGGAAAGGAGATTACATTGCCTCTTTACAGAATTCTCAAAGAAGACTATAATGTCCTGGTAAAGGTGTTCTCTGCAATGAAAAAATATTTTGGTAAAGATCAATCAAATCAGACAAAGCTGGAGAGTCCTAAATGCACTACCTAGAGTTTTGACTATCCCATACACTGGAGATAGAGTGCATTTGAGACCTTATTGGATGATGGGATTCAGAGATGAAAGATATGTCAAGAGATTTTTCAGACTTGAAGACCAGCTGCAAATATCAAGTAATGACACACTCAAGGAAATGCAGGAGATGCTGGATATCAACAATGAAAATGAAGTTGAATTCTTTAGACAACTTCAAAAACCAATTGAAGAGAATGATAAGAGGCTGGGAAAGAGGACAAGGGATTTAAGGGAAAAGAGATAATCAGCTTAGTCTAGAGGAGCACCTTTAAGATGACATGTAAATATTCTTGAAAGGCATATGTCATAGCCTATTTGTATATTCGAGGATTTAACTCAACTCAAATAAGAATGTAACAAGTAAATAGTGGATCTACCGTCAAAGAGATCTCACAAAGTAACATCCGTCAAAGGATTCAAAAATAAGGTTCGTATACAGACTTGAGGAATTACTTCACTGGAAGAAATTCAAGAAATTGATCAAGCCTCAGTGATATAAATCAAGATAGTGGATTAAATCAAGTGACAGAGATCTTGTCAGGGTATCAATTAATTACAAGAATTTAATCTGAAGAAAATCAAGTATCAAAGTCAAGACATGAAGAAACGTCATGGAAGTTAGTCACTCATGAACCAGACAGTACATCGAGTGTCAACATTGAAGTGGTGGAATTGATTCATAATTTTCAGTGATTTTCAGAAGATTGGTTGTTGTTCAAGAGTAGTTTTATTCTCTATTAATTAATCAAGTCATATAATTTAATTAAGAAAATAAATTATATCTGCAAAGATTAATTTATTTATTAATTGAATTAATTGATTAATTAATTCAGAATTAATATTATGAATTTTCAGAATTGATTTTGAATTTGTATTCAATATTAATTCAGCATGACAATCAATTGAACTGGTATGACAATCGGATTGTCATACTGAAAGTCATACCAGCTCAAATAGATTGTCATACCGAAAGTTCTAATAGTTCAACAGATTGTCATGCTAGTACAAATGATTGTCTCACCGATTGTCTTGCTAGTTCAACTGATTGTCATGCCGATTGTCATGGTAGTACAACAGATTGTCTCACCGAAAGTTCTACCAGCTGTGGGATTGTCATGCCAGTTCATTTCAGTTCTGTTGATTATTATTTAAAAGACAGAAGCAGCAGACATTCATATTTGATCCAAAAACAACAGAAGTCAACAACTCAAGAACAAAAGAAAAGCAGAGCACAAATATTCCATCTCACTGCTGCAAATTCAAGATCAACAATTTCTAGTTATTAAAGTTAAATCCAAACCATTAGAAATCATTCTCTTGTTCTTGTGTAACTATCTAGCGGATCAAAATCCCTTGAACTTAATCTCAAATTGCGTTTAGCATTTGATTCTTTTTATTGCAAAAATAGAAAAAGTTCATGTCGAATTTATTCTAGATTTGTGATAATTAATTTGAGATTAATCCCTTGTAATCGATACTGTTGTTGTAACACCGTTCAAGTTTAATAATATTTTTATTTAACTTGAACTTTGTTTCAATTTTATTTTCCGCACTAAATTCGATTATATGGTATAGTTTATATTCAACTCCCCTTCTACAGACACATTGGGACCTAACAATTGGTATCAGAGCCTTCTGATTAACGAACAAATCAAGATCCTAGACTTTTGTGATTTTTTCAACTCCTTGAATTTTTATTTATTCAAAAATTCATAATGACTTCACAAAAAGTTGGAACCGTTAAAATTCCACTATTTGATAAAGAAAATTATATTATGTGGAAGAAGAAGATGCTCTTGTTTTTTACAAGTTGCAAATCCCAAATATCTGAACTTGTTAAAGAAGGGTCCAAAAACTCCGATGGTTATTGAACCAGAGGTGATAGTAGATGATGTTATGATTACCAAAGCTAGAACCTATGCAAAAGAGCCTGAGGATTTTTCTTCTGCTGAAAAAGAAGAATCCTCCTTGGATGTCAGCCTTCAGTTAATTTTAGTTGATTCCCTCGATCCCTTGATGAACAGACATGTGATGAACTGTAAAAATTCCAAACACATCTGGGAAACTATTGAGGTGATTAATGAAGGTACAGAGGAAGTTAGGGAGAACAAGTTGGAGATCCTAACCTCTGAGTATGAACATTTTAAATCCAATCCAGGAGAATGAATTACTGAAGTGTTTGAGAGGTACAATTCATTGATCAACAACCTGAACATAAATGGAAAATATTATTCAATCAAGGAGGTCAACAAAAAGTTCCTGTTAACAGTGCCAACTCATCTTGAACATAGAATCACTGCCATAAGAGAAGCTAGAGATCTGAGTGAGATTTCTTTGGATAGACTCTATGGTGTGTTAAAAACCTATGAGTTGGAGCAGATTCAGCAGAAGGAAGTCTACGGGAAAGATAGAGTGGTCAGCACATCTACTGCTCTAGTAGCTGAAGGTCAACAACAACAACAACAATCTCAACAGGCAGAGAGAATGGTACAGTATTCCAAGGCTGAGGAAAATGTATTAGTAGCAGAATATGATCCTCCTACTACAAATCAATCCAGTGATGATTTTTATTCCTTGGAAGGGCTGGAGAAATTGGAAGATGAGTCAATGGCCCAGATTTTTAAGAGATTCTCCAATGTCAGATTCAAGAGAAATCCCAAGTTGAAGTACAAGTCCAACTACAACAGATTCCAGACAGGTGGATCTTCATCCTCTAACACCAGTAGTAGTGGATACAAAACAGGGATGGTTGATCGGAGCACCATTAGATGCTATAACTGCAATGAGTTGGGACACTTTGCCACAGAATGCAGGAAACCAAAGCAAGTAAGGAAGAACTCTTATGATTCAAATCAGAAGAGTAACTCTGAAAGGGCTTATCTGGAAAAGGGAAGAAGCTGGGATGATACTGATAGTGAAGAAGAAGAAGAAGGGAATCTTGCTCTTACGGCTAATGATGGAAAAGCTTCATCGTCAAGAAAAGAGGTAAAATTTACTGATGTTGAATTAGTTTATCATCTAGGAGGTTGCTTAGATTGTGCTCGTCGTGATAATGAACTGTTAAGTCAACAAATCAAAGACCTTGACAAAGAGGTCAATGAATTAAGACTTGTGCACATTAATCAAGACAAGTTAAAAGAACATGTATCTTTTCTAGAGAATAGAGTTAACTGTTATAGACAACTCGAAACTGTTCTCAAAGACAAGATCACCGGTCTTGAGACAAAGGTTAAAGCCTACTTCAATTCTTGTTCGAAGGCTAAAGAGTTCTACAGTAAGCAAGCTGTTAATCAAACATCTGGAATAGGTTATGATTACAGTGTTGCTATAGTAGAATTAGGCATAAACTCCCCTCCTCATGTATGTGCTAAAGGTAGGGAAGTACCACATGTGCTTAAGGGTTTTGATAAACTCCTCTATAAAGCATCAATTGCTGAACCATTTGATGCGACCTCCTCTATTATTCAAGAAGAAATACGTTCTGGAAGATCATGCTAATGAGAAGGTTGTTTCCAAGCCAAGTGTGTCGAAAGTTCCAGTCAAAGTTTTGAAAGCAACTGAGACTAACTCAGACACACATGAATTGGATAACAAAACTGCCATGTCTACCATGCATATTTTGCCTGTTGTTAATCCCTCTCATAAAACATGTGGTGTTGCTAATTGTATGTCTTGTGCTTTTAATTTGATGTATGCTTATTTTAATGGTAATCATATTTCTAGTGATAAGACTACTCCTCGTCAGCATGTGAATAATAGGAAGCATGATAGGTCTAAGACTGCTAGTCCTTCTAAGGCTAGAAAGGAGACATTTATGCCTAAGCCTAAACAAAAATTTGTTAAGGCTGTTTACAAGGTCAACTGTTCAGTCATTGAGAAAGTTGAGAATATAAAAGTTAAGAATGTTGTTTTGCCTGACAAAGGTCAATTCTACAAGTATGTCGGACCCAACCAAGTTTGGGTTCCGAAGAAGGTCTAATCCATTTGTAGTGCAGGGCAGTAAACAGGTGGAACCGGTGGTGTGGATTCTTGACAGTGGATCGTGAAGACATATGACCGGAGATAGAACCCTGCTATCAAATGTGGTTGAGAAAGCTGGCCCACTGGTTACCTTTGGAGATAACAACAAAGGTTTAACTGAGGGATATGGCTGGTTGCAAGCTGGTAATGTTATCATTGAAATCAAACTTCTTTCAACGTTAGTGATTTCTTATTTCATATAAAATCTTTTGAAATCACTATTGTACATCATTTCTCTCAAAAGATTAAATGTATGATTTTCATTCATTATAAATCTTAAGTACATTTTATCTCTATTGCCATATGTTTTGTGATACAGGTTCAGCCTACAATGGCCTTCTTTCATTGGTAGTCATGAGGTTGAAAACCCACAACTTCTATCCCAGATTGTAAAGATAAATACAGAAATAGAACCAACAAACACTCTCTTACCACTAAATGAAGTATGAATGAGCGTGAGGGAGATAGTGCCTTAGTGCACCACATAAGGAAGGTTCTGAAGTCAACCCAGCAGCTCTGTCTCCTACAAAGATGAGTAGTATTTAAACCGAGACAACTGCTAGCTCCCATACATCTTCTTAAAAAGATGTAATGGCTGAAAAAGGCACAAAAACAGTTACTAGATTCATTCTCTCAACAGGGTGCGTGTATTGAAATTTGCCTGTCGGCCAGGGTATCCGTTGTAGTGTCACCACCTCAAACATAAACAATTCTTGATGCACAAGGAAAGGTTACACACACAAAGGAGGAGTTGACAGAAACAAAAGTTTCGACCATTTTAAGGTCAGCTTCGATTGTTCAAGGTTCGTTAATGGACCAATTGCCTTTACAGGTGTTAGGAGAGGATACTGATCAAAAAGTCATATGTCAGTGGTCAGTGTCTACCTCCCCAGGCTTAAATCCCCTGGATGCATCTGTGGATAGTGGATCTGACATAGGTGCAGATCGACAACTTATTGACAATGATTCAGATATTACCTGATGAGTCACAAGGAAATGTCTACACAGACATTAGAAGGGAACTTTGATCTTTATGCTAAATTCGTTGGATCATTGTTTACCTTTCCAGAATTCAAATCTGGAACCCTTAAAGGGAAACTAGCAACTTGTAGATTATGACTCAGATTCATCTGACGAGTTGAACAAGGATGGGGATTTGCGAACTCCCATTGCACCACCTGTGACCTCCTTAAGGATGGCTAAGGTGATTTTCCTTGCAGGTACTGCTGAAATTTGGAGCTATGAGAGGAGTAATATACTTGTGAGAATGAGTGTAAACACGAGTGGAGAGAAGAGTGAAACACATGTGAGGTACACTAAATAGAATCACACACTCACAGTGAGGAAGAAAGACAAACTACTTGTTATTTCTTTTCCATCCAAGTGAAATATGAGAACTCCTTCAGACAACGGAATACATTCCTTCTCTAAGGGGGAGATAATAGCTTAAGTAATAGTTTGGAGGATTCCTCAACTAAGGGGGAGAAATAGCAGGGAGGAAGAAAAAGATCCTACATATGTACACTACACCACACCATTGTTGTTTGTAACTACGGATCCTATTGTACGGGAGAGGTGGTAAACACAAGGTGATTTTCTAGTAAGGGAAGAAGCTGTTTTCCAAAAGGGGAGTACCATTGGTTTTTATCTGCGGATCCTATTGTACGGGAGATGTGGTAAACGAAGGTGATCTTCTTTAAGCAGTTAATTCTCATAGGGGGAGAAGTAAGAGAGATATGCGCTTCTCAACAGGAAATGTGGTTGTACAAAAGAAGATGAAACTACTTGAAGATATGTTCAGTCTAGAGATCCTACATATGTACACTACACCACACCATTGTTGTTTGTAACTACGGATCCTATTGTACGGGGGAGGTGGTAAACACAAGGTGATTTTCTAGTAAGGGAAGAAGCTGTTTTCCAAAAGGGGAGTACCATTGGTTTTTATCTGCGGATCCTATTGTACGGGAGATGTGGTAAACGAAGGTGATCTTCTTTAAGCAGTTAATTCTCATATGGGGGAGAAGCAAGAGAGATATGCGCTTCTCAACAGGAAATGTGGTTGTATAAAAGAAGATGAAACTACTTGAAGATATGTTCAGTCCAGAGGAACATCTATTTGGAATCTGGAAAAGGTTAAATATAATCCAGAACTTTTCTGCTATTTACTTTGCATTTCTGTTTATATATTTTTCTTATTTGTTAGTTGGGTTATCCTCTAGGTATTTGTTGTTATTTTCTAACAAACAAATAGGCGGAGATTGAAAGGCATATTCCATAGCCTATTTGTATATTCGAGGATTTAACTCAACTCAAATAAGAATGTAACAAGTAAATAGTGGATCTACCGTCAAAGAGATTCCACAAAGTAACATTCGTCAAAGGATTCAGAAACAAGGTTCATCTACAGACTTGAGGAATTACTTCACTGGAAGAAGTTCAAGAAATTGATCAAGCCTCAATGATATAAATCAAGATTGTGGATTTAATCAAGTGACAGAGATCTTGTCAGGGTATCAATTAATTACAAGGATTTAATCTGAAGAAAATCAAGTATCAAAGTCAAGACAAGAAGAAACCTCACGGAAGTTAGTCACTCATGAACCAGACAGTACATCGAGTGTCAACATTGAAGTAGTGGAATTGATTCATAATTTTCAGTGATTTTCAGAATATTGGTTGTTGTTCAAGAGTAGTATTAATTCTCTATTAATTAATTAAGTCATATAATTTAATTAAGAAAATAAATTATATCTACAAAGATTAATTTATTTATTAATTGAATTAATTGATTAATTAATTCAGAATTAATATTAGGAATTTTTAGAATTGATTTTGAATTTATATTCAATATTAATTCAGCATGACAATCAAATGAACTGGTATGACAATCGGATTGCCATACCGAAAGTCATACCAGCTCAAATAGATTGTCATACCGAAAGTTCTACTAGTTCAACAGATTGTCATGCTAGTACAAATGATTGTCTCACCGATTGTCTTGCTAGTTCAACCGATTGTCATGCCGATTGCCATGGTAGTACAACAGATTGTCTCACCGAAAGTTCTACCAGCTGTGGGATTGTCATGCCAATTCATTTCAGTTCTGTTGATTATTATTAAAAAGACAGAAGCAGCAGACATTTATATTGATCCAAAAATAACAGAAGTCAACAACTCAAGAACAAAAGAAAAGCAGAGCACAAATATTTCATCTCACTGCTGCAAATTCAAGATCAACAATTTCTAGTTATTAAAGTTAAATCCAAACCACTAGAAATAATTCTTTTGTTCTTGTGTAACTATCTAGCTGATCAAAATCCCTAGAACTTAATCTCAAATTGCGTTTAACATTTGATTCTTTTTATTACAAAAATATAAAAATTTCATGTCGAATTTATTCTAGATTTATGCCTATATTTCTATTAGACATAAATTAGGGGAGATTGTAAGGAATATGTTGTAGGCTTGATGAAAACTTGCCAAAACACTCCAAGTAGATAAGTTAAATTTTTTGTAACTCTCAACGAATGATCACATTATTTATCCGTTAAAAGAGTAGCTTATTTGAATAAGTCTATAACACATTCTCTATACCAGATTAGCTGGGGGATTTGGGAGTTTTAGTTATTTCTAAGTCATGTTGACTACTAGCAAGATATACAAAATAGGTGGGCTAATTGTATATAAAAGATGCCGGGTAATTTTATATAAGTGAAATAGTATCAACTGCTATAAAATAACTTCAACTGCTAATCTATAAAGCTTCAATGGATGACCCTATAAAGCTCAATGAATAAATTTAGCATACTTTTAACGGCTGAGCTAGTCAAATTTTAATGGATAACAAATGAAGTTTCAACGGATAACACCTATGAAGCCTCAAAGAATAATAAATTCAAATAGTAGTTAAAAGGGACTTGACAGTCATATGAGTTGATTATATACAAAAGGAATATGGCAGCTTGGAGTCAAGATTTAAAAGAAAATGAAGCATTTCCATTTCCATGCAAAACAAGGACGTTCAAAGATGCAGTATCTAACTGGATTGCATTGGATATAGAAATGAAGAAACATGTGATTGGACCAAGCTAATAGGTTTTACATTTTGTCTTATTTTTACATGTGAATTGGTGATATATAAACCAAGAGTATCTAGTAATAAAAGTCTAAGAAAATTAAAAAGCATTTAAGCACATCAACTAGAGAGCCTTTATAAGTTGTATTCTTAGTATCTCAAGTACTTAGTAGTGTTACTTGTAAGCAGCTGTGTACAACTTTATATCACAGAGATTTCTTCACATTTATATATATCTCTCATAGAAATATCAATCCACTAGAAATTTTTTAAACACATGTTTATTTAATTTATGTTCTTGAATACTATTATTGTTTATCCCCCACTCAAGAATATTCAAACACAGTTATATTTTAAGTAAAAAGTTTTAAGAATTTTAAAAAGTAATCAGAATTCCATTCAACCCTCATTCTGTAATTTTGTTGATAGATTGTTAGGGATTAAGAAACTATATTTCAAAGCACTCGCTCCTTTAGATATATGATATTTGTATGTTGCTCCACATACTTTAAGTTAAACTTCAAGTTTATCTTCTTATATTCAATCATATGAATGGCGTCAGGTTGTAATTCCCTAACACAGACACGTGGAACACGTTATAAACTTGTCGATAATTCGGGGGTAGTGCTAATTTGTAACCCAATTTTTTTTGTCCTTTAAAGATTTCAAACCGTTCAATAAACCTTGGGCTCTCCTTTTCTTTCCTTTCGAGTCTCATCACTCCCTCCCAGGGGGACACTTTCAACAATACATGGCCTCTTACTTCATACTCTCTGTCCTTATGGGTCTGGTCTGCATATCTCTATTATTTGTCTTGGGCTACCATTAGCCGGGTTTTGATAAGGTTTATGATTTTCTTTGGTCTGTTGACTCAACTGGGGTCCAAGTATCACCCGATTACAAACTTCTTCCCCACCCAAGGGAAAACGATTTCTTCTTCCGTAGAAAGCTTTGTAGTCATTCTAATGCTCGCATGATAACTCGTTATTCTCGGTAATTCAATTAACGCTAATCGGCCAGTTCTTGTTCCTTTAAAAATCTACCGCATGGACTATTATCATATCTTCGATTACTTGAATGGTTCTTTCACCTTTTTTTTAATTCCCCTTGCATGTTCCTACTCGTGTTAAAGTCATGTTCCTTAATATTTGCTCATTCCCGTACATTATCTTTATCGGTTTCTTATGCAAAAAATTCTTGTTACAGTTCTACACGTTTATATTTTATCACACACTTGACGTCAGATTTAACATTTCTTCCTGTAGTTCATAGACACATCATGGTCCCGTTGCCATCTTGAAAGAAGCACCATTTTGTACGCAATTGATTGATACGTTCTAGAATCTCGAAATGCTCATCTTCCGCTATTTGTCGGACTTCTTTAATCCCTTCCAATATGATATTTCTAGTACTACTATACATTCAAAGTCGTATTCATTATTCTCGGACATATCCGCATTTATTGGGAGCTGCTCGCAGTGGCCTTTAAAGGGCGTGTTCAATCTTCCTTTCCTTTTGTTAGCTCTAACATTGACATGCTTCATCTTTTCATGTTGTCCTTTATAAGGGATATCGATGGGTATTTACCGTATGCTCGCATGGTAAGCATAACTACACGAAATTTCTATTGACGATAGGCGATTCTCCCAACTTCCATAATCAAATGCATGATGCTTGACATATCTTTAATTGTTTCGACAGTTCTCTCATTCTACTTGTTGATCTGCAAACTCTATACGGTGCATCTACTTGTTCTTTTACACAAAATACTTTGGGAGGTAATCTAGGTATGAAATTAAATCTTGGGTCCTTGCCTGGTACAATTTCCACGAGGTCTCTCTGTTACCAATTATCTCTTCCATGTTCATAGCAATTATATCGAATGGAGATCTATCGTTTGCATAATAAAGTAAGTGGTCTTATTTAAACCATAACTCATGATCCCCAAATAGCATGATGGCTTATTTGGTTTTGATAATCCTTCTTCAAAATTTATTATAATAACTCTTACTTGTATTCAGGTCATTTATAAGCCACAATCGCCAAAATTTTAATCCTCGTTGTTCCATTTTCATTTTCAATCATGTTGAGTACTTACTTACCTACCCAATGTCATCCCTTTTTATATTCAGTCATTAATAATATCTTCTTAAGTTTGTAGAAATCTTTAATTCTTCATGTTACGTAATTAAGGGTTCTCTTCTCTTATCCTTTCTTGACACAATCTTAGCTTTTCGATCAATTTTTTTTGTTGAGTCTCATATTTTATTAATTCCTATAGTCCTCTTCACATTGTCTTAACTTCAAAATTCATCTGTGCGATCCTTCTCATCAGTTGTTCTGAAATTTTTCATCCTCAATCTATCTTTTCCTACTTAAAGTGTCAGGCACTATATTGGCCTTTCCTTGATGATAATAGATTTCTCAATCATAACCCTTGATCAATTTGACTATAGCCTCTATCTCATGTTCAGTGTAAGTATACACTTCGGAAAATATGAAAAAAATTCCAAATTTTCCTCATATGTTAAACTTTTTATCCCTTTCAGTGCGAACCTTGTCGTGATTATTCACACAACACCTTATGTCACAGTCTTTAAGCCGCATAGACATATCATTATACTCCACACAAAATCCTCTTTTCTAGTCAGGTATTGCTAACACGGGGTTGTTACAAATATTACCTTCACTTTTTAAAAACCCTATTCCATAAATTCATACATGATTGGTCGTTCCCGAATCCATTAAGTACTCATTCTGACAAAATTTTGTAAGAGCATACTTACACTAATCACATCAGTATCTTTCATATTGTCCTTCTATGATCATATTAAAGATCCTTACGGTCTATTCTAAACGTGTTATTCCCACTGTAAAATAATGTACTTATCTTGATGCTTCAATTACACAATTACAGCACCGAGTTTTCAGTCTCAATTCAGATAAACAATTCTCAATTGTCCCTCCCCTTGTCCATAAGGTAATCAACATTGGAAAAATGATCTTCACGATATCAATGTCATTTAGACCATTTTATAAGACTCCAACTTGCGATGTTCCAAGAAATAATGAGCTCTGGGTATAAAGAGCCACAATGCTAAAAGATATAAGGATTGACAGAAAGAATATAATAAGGCTTATCCCTTCCATGTTCTTAAAAATATTATATCATGTTACTATAGAGAATATCCCTCGAAAAGAACAATTTCTTGGATCTAAACTTCATAAGGGTGGTCTTTATAAGATTTTCACATTAGACATATAGTTTTCCTTTTGAAAAATAAAAGGGAAAATGTTGAATGACCTCTATGATTAGAGTCGACCATTAAGGATTTGTAAAGAACGATTATCTGAAAAATGAATTATACTTCATGGTACATAAAGAATGAAGAAGTTTATTGTTTAATTACTTTATGAATCCTAGTTGAGTGGACGACCGAATTTTGATAAAAATGTGTAAGAATGCTAGTTGAGTGGACGACCTAGTTAGGCCTCAATTAGTTATTCTTTGAAAATTTCTTCACGCATTCCTGCATATAAAATGCATAGGAAATTTGCTTAAACAATTTGATTGGAAGTTTGAACTAGTGAAACAATAACTAGTCCATCTCAAGGAACATTAACAACTATCTTCAGCAAAATGGCTAGCTCAATTAATTTGGCACATAACAACTAGCCAGGATGATTAGCTAGATTTTCATCATATCAGTTTTAAAATTCCAACTAGTCAGAACAAGTAACTAGTCTTTCACGAGGACATATCCGACTATGCAGATTCAGTTTACTTGTATAAAATCTCAACATCGTAGCCACTGAAGAAATTTGTGGCTACCTGGATAACAAGTTTGAAAAAAAGAGTTATTAGGTTGGGCCGAAAAGGCAAATATAAAATTTGAATAGAATGTTCTTGGTATCGGAACAATCGATAGCCTCTCATCAAATATTTCTTATTAATGAAACGGTTCACCCAAAGGTGCCTCAATATAAATAATTTATCAAATTCTCTAACATATTTGAATTCGGGAATACCAATATCAAATTGATATCCTTACTTTGATTTCAATGTTTAATGTACAACATCATCTCGAATTGAATAAAAAGTTCGCGAGGAATTTCTGGATATCAGATGATCAAAGTCCTTAAACAAATAATAAATACAAGTTTGAATGAGGAGTGTAAGTATGAAAGATAGAATCAAATGTTAATATTCACTAACAAATATTCGTCGATTACTCAAGGAATTATTTATACAAATTCCTTGGATAATTTGAAAGAAAGTATACTAGGTCTGAGCCCAAACGAGATAATCATAAAATTTAAATATACTTTTATGGATCAATTAAAAGACTTTGGACAAGCCCTGATTCAGAAAATTATTATTAGTTTATTATTCAACAATTTTGACGTAGAAATCCAAAAGGGTTACCTAATATAACTAATCAAGGTAACACGAGTGATGAACAATTTGGAGGGAGTACCTTAATGGTAAGTAGATACCAAAATACGTCATCGACTACCCTTAAATTTCATCAATACCCATCTGAGGGTTATCCCATCTCCTCGTCTTTGTAATTCCATATACTAAATAATGTGTCTCAACATCAATTAAAAGTCACTCATTAATTCAATTTTGTGAATATATCTTTCATTCCGGTGCTTTTTCTTCGAAAACCTTACTCCGCATGCTACATGCATTCGTCACTAATTACAAGTGGCCAGTTCCCTTTGGGAAAAGATCAAAGAGATCTCTCTGGGATCTCAATGCAGTCCATAAGTTCAGTGGCATGTGTGTGTAAGTGAACATATGTTATAAATTATATAGAGGTCTACGAGTATATATACGTATCCTCTGACATCATTTTTATCGAAGAATTCCACTCTAGACTCACTGATCTCTCCATAGTCCTTGTAGTAGGTTCTAAGATCGAACCATTGCTCGTTGTAATCATAACCTCTACAGGATCTTAAATATTTATTCATAACCTCTACATGAAGTTACAATAATTACAAATAATTTATACCTAATGGAATGATATAGCCCACCTTAAACTAAGCTTTCAGTAGTTACGAAAATTTTTTGTGTCTTCCACGCTTCCTCACCAACATACTGGTTATCAGTTGTATTGTAACATTTAAAAGAAATCAAGAGTGAGAAATAACACTAAAAAATGATATAAAACAATTGAAAAATGATTGTCAAAATAATACTTCCACACATTATTGTATAATTGGAAGATTGAAATCTCGATGGTATACACCTTTTTCTCTTTAAATAAAATTAGATATTTTCTATATATCAAAATATCTTGCCAATGCTCTCGATATTATTATATACACGGTAGAATAGCTTTCTTGGTGATATACACCTTCTCATTTTAATTCACATTGGAATTTATTTATATCAAAATATAGTGTTAATACTCTCGGTAACTAAACCCCTTGGGTTTAGTTCCAGTATTGCATAACAATTTTAATTAGAAGATTAGGACATTCATCGGAGCCACCGCTTACGATGATCAGTCGTATAACAGAAATCTGTAACCTTTTCTACTAGTACAAGAACGACACCTTTTTCTCCTGGTTATCACCCTGGCCGCATACAGCCTACGTGTCCCATTTTGTTATGCACACACTTTGTAGGTCCTTGAGTACACATGGTACCGTCTCCTACGGTACTGCTGGTCTCCCTAGTACCGTAGTACTAGAGTCTACCCCTCCCATCCGTTTCAAAGAATCCTACCATATACTCGGAAGTTGAATTATATCAGAGTTCCCCAAGCGCAATGCTTGTTGATAGGCACAACTTGTCTTATATATATGTGCTTCTAAGAATTTTTGGTGAAGTACTGTAGATAATGTGGGTTGACCGTTGTCAACAGATAAATATTTAAAGGCGAGTTTCTTTTGACATTATCGTCAAATTATTCAAAATAAATTGAATTATTATTTTTCGAAGATTGGAAGATACTTGAATGTTTTTCTGAAGTTCAAAAAATATTTTAAAACAGGACTTACGATTTTAATCATATAAAATCCTTTAATAAATATTTATTAATTAAATCATAATTATTAAATAATTAAACCTCAAATAATTTCTTTTAAATGAATATTTGAAATAATATTCCTCAACTGATAAAATTAAATTAAATCTTTACTGAATATTTAAGTATCGGACATTATAACGACGTAAACGCTACGATCCATGGTTTCGATTTAACAATCCTCTATTACCAATCACTCAATATTCAACAATAAATCATTTAATCACTTAGTTATCCCAAGAACTCAAAGTTGTGTGTTCATCAACATCATCTTTATCAACTAATTCATCCACAACAATCAAACTAACATATAATCACTACTACTTTAACCTACATCCAGGATCCATACTTTTCTTGAAAGGTTCTTACTAAAAAAGTTTGAAAGAAAGTTTTATGCATTTATTGAGTTCTTGGAAGGCTCTCCTTGGATGGATGATTCTTGATATACCTTTAGGTATGCTGAAAGATCCTTAATCATCCAAGAAATCAACAAAAACAAACTTGGATTACACTTAGCAAAAAAACAAAATAAAGTTGGATTACTATTTGGTCACTATTCATCATCATCCTAAACATTGTATTTTCCTATGATAAATTCAAAGGAATGGGGAGCAAGATTTATTTTACCTTAGTTTGATAATATGGAAGCTTGAGAATTAATTGGAGATTTTATCCATAGGTAGAGCTTGAGATTTAAATTTCTTCCCCTTAGCTTTTCTTGAAAGGGCCGAATAGAAAAAAGTATGAGGGAGAGAGAGAAATGATTGGATGCTTGCTTGGTTAATATTGATGTTGGTTGATTTTGTTGTTTATTAGATATGCATCTTGCTTGTGTAAATCAAGAAGCGGGATTTTCCAAGGCTAGAAGCTAGGTTAGTACACAAACACCATCATTTCTACTATTCATCCAACAAAGTTGCTATGCTTCTTAGAAATGTTACTATTTAATCACAAATCCTTGGTTGCATTTTGTACTAATTGGTTGGCATGGGAATTTGCATGGTTTTATTTCGTTTATTCATTCACTAACGTACTTACTTAGTCGCTTCCTTGTAATCGTGGTAAATCCTCGTAAAAGATTCACGAGGTAATCCTTTCTTCTTTATATTTTATAATTTTGTACTTGGGTTTTATTTGTAGGATTTTAAATCCTTGATCGTAATGTGATTCTCGTATTTCTTGATAGTTCATAAAATAAGGTCGTTTTTAAATATCGGTTTACTTCGAGAACTAATGACTTTTACATACACTTATTTGGTACGTATAATGATAATATCAACTCAGAAACTTAATTTACATACCTCAATATAGTGTGGGCTCAAAAGTTTTTCCTTGATCGTCAGGATTGCTATTTATTCATTGTATTACAAAGTCTCAAAAATTCGGGTTATTAAAGTCTTCCAACATGATTAAATTAAAAAATATATAAATTAAAAAAATAACTAAAAAAAATAAATATGCATTGCGTGTCAACACTTTAGTTAGTGTAAAAAATATTCCATTTTCGTCTTCACCACCTATTTGCTCCGTCATTTGAAAACAACTCATTCAATTCATTATAGTTTAAAATATGTTTGGTCTTCCACTTAAATAGCATCAGGTTTTACTTATATATCATTATTATACATAGGTATACAAATGTATATTACATATTAGACTTATATGTAACAACAATTTGATGGGAAGCTCGATTTAGGTTATATACAAGTAGAACTATACATGTCGATATATCATCTCTTATTTTGGGTAAAATTATTTGGTGATTAATTTTTCTAGCACAATGAAGTATAAGGAGGCGAGTAATGAATAGGGTTTGACAAGTCTGGGACACTTGTTTTTGTTTTAAGTAAATAGCTATGTATCGGTATTGTTGTATAATTGAAAAATAATTATTTCTCTTCCATCATGATTAAAGCTGAGTATTCAGTTTGTTCTGTCAGAAACCCAAATAAACAAAAACCAGAATTCTTAAAATCCATGGACTGAACCGAATCAAACCAGACCGAAATACTCTAAGAAACCGAACTGAAAATTTAAGATCGGTTCAGTTCGGTTTGAAAAAAGTTGAAATTTTAAAACTGCACTTCCGGCTAGCTATCACATGTTTACCTTCAAAATTTAAAAGCTTTAAATGGAAACCTTAAAACTTAGTAATATGAATGTCGTTAGTGAGAAAACAGTGATTAAATATTCAAACAGTCTAAACCATTATTAAGTAAACCATGACACATGGGGATGAGATTCAATCCAATGGTACCCAGGTGATGAAATTAAATTAGCGGCGATTGTGTTTGAGTTTGGGTTTATGAGAGATCAGATTTAGATTATAGATTTATTTAGACCATATTTAGTTTATCATTTAATAAATTATATCATACAAAATTAGATATACATACATATATTTTAGTTAATTTGATTAAAACCGAACTTATATTTTGAAAAACCAAACCAAACCAATTTTTTTGGTTTAAACCAAAAAACCGAAATCATCAAAAATTTTAAAAAAACTCAATCCTGATCGAACCAAAATTGTCCGATTCGGTTTTTTAGTTTCAGTTCAATTTTGTTCAGCCCTAATCATGAACTTTACAAATTTCGAAAGAAAGTTTAGTTACCAAATTCCATCAAATCTTTTATCCCCTATTTACTACTTCTCTCCTCCAAAAACTCTACAGCATTGGTAGGAGAGAAAATTTCAAAATTTTCTTCAAGAATCTTTTCTCTTCTCTCTCAATCTCAACTCTGGAGCACAATGTTAATGCGCTTTCTTCCTTCTAATTTCTTTTTAATTTTTTCCTTCGTTTTGCTTAAATTTTTCGTGAAACCCATTCTTTAAATATGTAGGCCTATCCATTTCTTAAATGCGTATTAGACTTAACCATTCCTGAAATGGTTATTAGCTAATATTTGTGGCCAAAAATTTCAAAAATAATATTCTTGTTACATTATCTAAAAATTGTATTTTCCGTCTTCACCATGCACACGCTATTAAGCACTCTTGACCTCCATTAAAGAAGCGAAGATCTCAACCATTGCAACAACCTTTTATTGATTTTTTCGCGATCTATTCTGTTAGGTCCCGAATTATCATAGAAGGGGAGGGGGGTTGAATAAGATAATCACTAAATTAAAAATTCTTTCGAATCTTTAGCGGATATAGATTTAGTGCTCGGTTAGTGGTTTCGTGTTCTTGAGAAAAATAGTGTTTGGAACAATAAAACGAGGAACAATAAACCTAATCACCTGTTATTTACTTTGTATGGCGACTCAGAGTACTACTACTACTTAATAATAAAATGCAGCAGCTCTATGGCGACTACTCAGTACATCCTTTTGTACTTAAACACTAATAAAAACTTTTGTACACGTTTTCATTTCCATTTTCTTTTATTTCTTTTTTTTGATTTTCTTTTTACTTTTTATTTTTGTTTTCTTTTCTCTTTTCTTTTGTTTTCTTTTTGTTTTGTTTTCCTTTTCCTTTTTCTATTTTCTTTAACTTTTTCCTTTTCCTTTTTCTTCTTTTTATTTTTAAGTTTAAATTGTAACTAAATTAATTTATAAAATAAACTTAAATAAAACTTATATAAATAAACTAATTTAGATTTATAAAATAAACTTATTTAAAGTTTATAAGATAAATCATTTTAAGTTTATTAAATAAATTATATTAAAGTCCACTAAATAAATTTATTTAATTTAACAATTAAAATTTGAGCTTCGCCAGTCCCCTAAGTTGTTTAGATGTATACCCCACACACCTCTTCTCGTACTTTAACAGATAAACGTTCAATCCAAGTATGTTCCTCAACTTAACAATTCTTCTAAAAATAATACCCAGATTCCTTTCACGAGCTGTTCACGCCTAGTGCAACTGGTCTGGTTCACAGACGACTAACCCCGATTCAGGTCTTTGTATTATGGCCTTGATTAAATTGTTAAGCTTGCAACAACTTTATCACTTCAGACATTGACTGTCAATAAACAACTGTACTTTCACTGAAATCCTTTATGGTACTTTAGACAACGTCTTCATTAACCTCTATATATACCATGTCTTCAATTCTCCAGATTCCTATGCTTCGAACACTATCTGTCTTCCATCAATGCCAATACACTGAAATCTTCTGGTAGCACTTATACACTGAATCTTTAACATTTCTGAAACCTCGAAAGTCTTTAACCTTTAGTCTTTACTGAGGCATGGACATATTAATGAGCTTCTTTCAGTGACCTATAAACAAATTTCAAGCTTTCTTCTAATCTTTTGATTCTTTGTATTTGCCTTGTCTTCATTTCTTCTGATTTCTTGTGTAGACATAGTATTATAAACCTGTCATGTTCTAGTGTTGTTCTCGTGTTGAGTTATCACGTAACTATTCATAGAGCTACGCAGTCTCACCAATAATCTCCCCATATTTGATTGTTAAATCTAACAAACAAATTAAATAGAGAGGATAGCTTAACTAATAACTAGAAAAAGTAATGTACCGGAACTTGTAAATAATGTTACTGGTTTTCTGGATCAGATACTGCATTTCCAGATTTCTTGAGTAACTGAAATGAAAGATGCTTGTTCCTTTAGCACTGAACTGATTTTCACGTAGTTTCATCTTTATTTCCTTGGTTCTTCAAATCTCTTCCAGATAATACTTATCAGTCTTGAAGTAATCATCAACAACTTCTTTTGTACAACCATATTTCCTATTGAGAACCGCATATCTCTCTTGCTTCTCCCCCTATAAGAATCAACAGCTTAAAGGAGATCACCTTCGTTTACCACCTCTCTTGTACAATAGGATCCGCAGATAAAAACCAATGGTACTCCCCTTTTGGAAAACAACTTATTCCCTTATGAAGAATAGTGATGAACCAAACCACTTCTTCTGATCACTAGGAATCACTAGGAAATCACCTTGTGTTTACCACCTCTCCCGTATAATAGGATCCGTAGTTACAAACAACAATGGTGTGGTGTAGTGTACATGTGCTTTACCTTTTTCCTCATGCCTGCTATTTCTCCCCCTTAGTTGAGGAATCCTCCAAACTATTACTTAAGCTTTTATCTCCCCCTAAGAGACGGAATGTATGTTGTTGTCTGAAGGAGTTCTCATATGTTACTTGATTGGAAAAGAAATAACAAGTCAAAGTTTGATCAACCATGTTCCTTTAAATGCTATAATAATGACTTCATTGTTGATCCTCATGTTCACCAATCTTCCCAAGTCCTTATACCTCCCAAATGTGAGATCACCAATTGTTACCAATTGTTAGCTCCCAAATGGTTAGGTCCCAAAATATTCTAATACAATCTGTAAATGTTAGGTCCCTAAGAGTTAGCTTCCAATCATAAATAGATTCGAGACCCGAAGTATTAAGAACCATGTTTAGGGATAGGGAATGGGATATGGTTTTTGTCTTTCTTCCTCACTGTGAGTGTGTGATTCTGTTTTGTGTACCTCACATGTGTTTCACTCTTCTCCCCACTCGTGTTTACACTCATTGTCACAAGTGTATCACTCCTCTCATAGCTCCAAAATCCAGCTGTACGTACAAGGAAAATCACCTTAGCCATCCTTAAGGAGGTCAGAGGTGGTGCAATGGGAGTTCACAAATCCTCATCCTTGTTAGACTCGTCAGATGAATCTGAGTCATAATCTACAAGTTGCTAGTTTCCCTTTTAGGGTTCCTTATTTGAACTTTGAGAAGGTAAACAATGATCCAAAAAATTTAGCATAAAGATCAAATTTCCCTTTTAATGTCTGTGAAGACATTTCCTTGTGACTCATCAGGTAAATCTGAATCATTTTCAACAAGTTTCCGATCTGCACCTATCTCAGATCCACTATCCGCAGATACATCCAGGTTTATTAGTCCTGGGAGGTAGACACTAACCACTGACATATGGCTATTGGATCAGTGTCCTCTCATATCACCTGTAAAGGCAATTAATCCATTATAGAACCTTGAACAATCGAATCTGACCTTGAAATGGTCGAAACTCTTGATTCTGTCAATTCATCCTTTGTGTGTGTAACTTATCCTTGTGCATCAAGAATTGATTATGTTTGAGGTGGTGACACTACATCAGATACACTGGCCGACAGGCGAAGTTCAATAGATGCACCCTGTTGAGAGGATGAATCTAGTAACTGTTTTTGTGCCTTTTCAGCCATTACATCTTTTTGAGAAGATGTATGGGGGCTAGCAGTTGCCTCAGTTTTAATACTACTCATCTTTGTAGGAGACAGAGCTGTTGGGTTGATTTCAGAATCTTCCTTATGTGGTGCACTAAGGCACTATTTTCCCTCACGCTCATTCATACTTCATTTTAGGGGTAAGAGAGTGTTGGTTCGTTTTGTTTCTGTGTTTGTCTTTACAGTCTGGGATAGAAGTTGTGGGTTTTCAACCTCATGACTATCAAATGAAAGAATGCCATTGGAGGCTGAACCTTCATCACAGAGCATATGGCAATATAGAGATAAAATGCACTTAAGATCTATAATGAATGAAAATTATTGTTAGTCCCTTAACAATATAGCAAGAATTACAGAAGGGGGGGTTGAATGGAATTCTTGAACCTTTTTCTTAAAATAAAAATGCTCAAACTCGAATATAAATATAAGTGTATTGATTAGCACAATGCGGAATAAAAACTTAAGTGAACCAAAACACAAGTAATTAAAAAAAAGAGTCTTTAAAAACTTTCTGGTGGATTTAACCAATTCCACAAGAGATATATATTATATCGAGAAAACTCTGTGTGCAAGAATGCTCACAGCTGCTTACAAATATGAACTACTGAGAATACAGAGAAATGCTAATAATTATGCTTACAAATGTTTCTCACTTTTTGTATCTCAGATCTATATTTCTATTTGCTACTTCTTGGTTTATATATTACCAAGATTACAAAGTCAAAAGACAAGATCATCATAAAAACTATCGGGTCTAATGCTTTGCTACTTTGTTCTCTATTACCCAGTTAATAGGCTTCCTCATTCCATTTGCATACACTTCGACGCATGTGACCAGTTTTCACTGTCAACTGATATTTGAATTCTTTATCCGTTGAGTACATGATCATCCGTCGACTTCATGATCATCCGTTGATGGCTTCATTGATCACCTGTCAACTGCTATATTGAACATCCGTTGATAGCTATCTGATCATCTGTCGATGGCTTTGTTAATCATCCGTCGGTAGCTATTTTGGCACTTGACTTCAATTCATTTATGCAGAATTACAAGACATCATCTATGTATAATTAATCAACCTATTCTGCATATCTAGTTAAAGTCAACATGATTTATATGCTACTATAGAATTTATACAAAGGTGTATGCATAAATGTGCTACAGACTCAGTATTACATAAGCTACTCACTCGATGGATAATAAGTCATCATCCGTCAGGACTATAATGAGTTATCCGTCGGGACTATAATTCTTATCCGTCGAGTGCTACAATATTTCACTAAGTAAAATCTACTTAGGTGTTTTGTTTATGTAATCATCAAGTACACAACATATGCACAACAATCTCCCCCAAATTATGTCTACTGGAATTGTAGCCATAAATTAAGAGATACTTGATGATAACAAAACACCCTAAACATACATCTTTAAAGAAAAGTAGATAATATTGAAAAGTGCTTCAAATAACAAAATGTACAAAGTTTAGCTCACAGTCATTTTCAAGATGCTCCTCTAGCCTGAGCAGATTTTCCTAGTTTCTTGAAGGTCTGGATCTTCTTCCAAGCTTTTTGTTGTTTTCTTCAATCTGATTTTGGAGCTGCCTGTGAAATTCCAATTCATCAGATTCTGAGAGATTTAGCTTTCCTTGCATTTCCAAGAGAGTCTCATTGCTGGAAATGCTCAATTGGTCTTCTAATCTGAAGAATCTGCTCACACCTTTGTCATCTATGAACTCTATCAGCAGTAGGGCCTTAGATGCACTCTTCTCCCTGTGTATGGGATGATTAAAGTCTTTGGGAGTGCATCTTTAGCTCTAACACTCCTTAGTTCTTCAATCTTCTTCAGTACTAGTCTTCTTGCAGTGATATTAAACCCAAAGTTCTTCTTGAAGGATGAATAAACTTTAATCAGTACAACTTGGCTTTCTTGAAGAATCCTATGAAGTGGCCACAGAATCTCCCTTCCTCCTTTGTACTTGAACACTAACCTTTCAAGTAGGTTTCTGTATGCATCAATTCCCCTCACTTCATCTAGTTCATCCAGATAGAGGTTTAGATCAGAAAATTCTTTGATGTCACACAAGTACAGATAGTCTCCCCTATTGACTTTGGGCTGAGCTTTGACTATAGTCTCCCCTATTGACAAGTACAGCTTCACTTTCTTGACTGCTCTTGACTTTATCCTTTTTGGCTTGCTAAGGATTGGTAGACTGAAGTCAGGAATTGGCATGTTATCCCATTCTATTGGCTCATCCTTTGGCATAATAGGTTCACCATGAATATTCCTGTAGGGATCCACCACCCTTATATCTTCAAATACCACAGAGGGCTTTGATGCTTGAGTTGTAGCTGGTGTGGATTCCTTAGGAAATTGACCTTCCAATTCCTTGTCAACAATATCCAGTTTCCTTTTAGTTCCTTTAGCCAATTCTTTCTTTCTTGGAGATTTCTTCTGTTCTTCAACTTGTTTCCTTGATTCAGTAGCTTCAGATGGTTGAGAGGGAATTTGTTGAGATGAATTCACAGCCTGTAGCTTGGCCAAGATAGCAATATGCTCTTTCTTTTGTTTAGTTTCTTTGCATCTAGAGTAGCTTGCTTCTTTTCCTGCTTTAATCTGGCTTTTTCTTCTCTCTTTGCTTGAGCAAATTGAGGATGTCCAGCTACCACACAAATTTCCTTCCCATTTTTGAATATCTTAGCAATCCTCCTTTTAGAAGCTGAATCAGTTGGATCTTTATAGAAAACAATTGATCTTGACAGAAGCTTCTTCTCATCAGGCTTGGGTGTCTCATACATAGTGTCCAAGGGGTTTTTCAAGGATGATTTTGAGTAGTTTACCCTTGGTTTGAGAATCATTTCAGCCTTTGGAGACTTGATGCAGGAAGATTGTCCTCTTTCCAGATAGTTCATGCTCATCTCATTCACACTGATTTGCTTGACTTGAGAGTGATGGATGGATGACTTAGCTGGCTCCTTGACAAGTTGGAACTTCTTCTGTATCTCCTCATCAATCTTCTCCCAGTTGACCAAACTCAACTTTTCCTTCTCAGCAACTTTCAAGGTAGCTGCTGCTGCTTGAATCAGATCTATACCATCTGCAACTGGTGGCTTTGAGACAGTAATCGAAGGCACAATTACTTTACTGATTTTTATCTGAAGTTTCTCCCCCTCACTTGGTCCTTTCTCCCCCTTTCTGTTTTCATCAAGTTGAGGAGTCAAGCCTTGTGCTTTAGCCAGTTGCATTAGAAGACTGGTCTGAGACTGTTGATTTTGAAGAATGGTGACCACAGAGTTTTCAATAACTTGAACTCTGTCCTCCAATTTGGCCAGCTTCTTTTCAGCATCTGATTCTCTTCTCAGTCTCAGTAGCAGATCTTGCATGGTACCATAGGGCATGATTGAATCCAGCTTCTCAGAATTATAGGTCTTCAAGTCAGCTATATCCTTTTTGAGTTCATCCACACTCAGATTCTGTCTTAATTGTTGTAGCTTCAGGAGATATAGAGAATTTAGGTGGGCTTGAAAAATAGCCTTGGTACCAGCATTTGAGGTGTTCTGAATGGCCTTTTGGATAGACATGATTTGTTTGACTAAGGATACATTGAATTATCCTGTTGTAGACTCCTTTGTCAATGCCCATTCAGGTAAATCTGGAATAGAACTTGGGCCTTCATCTCCCCCTAAGTTCATGCTTCCATCAAATGAAACAGAGTCATCATCATCAGAATTTACTCCAAATTCTTCAGATGTCTCACCAGCTGTAGGAGGCATCAAATTGACAGCAGCTTTATCCCTTTGTAGAGATTGTGAAGTATGTACTAGATTTAAAGTCTTCTATGCCTCCTCATTGCCCTGAGTAGCCAACAGTTGATAGGCTGACACGGGATGAGTAAAAGTGTCAGCATCCAAGGAAATGTTATCAATTATAGCCTTGTAATGTTGCTGAAATTGTCTTTCCTTTTCAGCATCATCCACAATCATTGACTCATGAGCAATGGTTGGATCCACCCTTATACCCTTTGTACCTGCTTTTCTCTCATGTTCTCTCTTTTGTTGTATCAGGGTCTCACCCTGGCTCCCCACCCTCACACCCTCACCTTCACCTACTAATGTGGGACTCCTCTCACTCCCTTTTTCCAATCCTGAAGAAATGGATTGCAGATTTTCATTCATTTCCTCTCCTTTTTCCTGGGAGCAACCCAGACTCTCACTCAAAACAATCTGCTCTCTCAATCCTAAGAGTGACTGTACAACCACTAAATCTTCTACACGTGAAATAATTGAAGTTTGAAGTTGTGCAGAGAACTCGACGGATGAGTGATATCCATCGAGTGAGTAGTTTTTCTATCCGACGGATAACTGCTGTTAGGCTTATCCGTCGGGATACAATCACTACTCGACGGATGAGCAATATCCGTCGAGAGAGTAGAAATAAATGAGGTGGGAATAGAAACTATTGTTGACTCTGTGTTGATTGAAGATATTTTAGGCACAGATGACACAACAGTTCCTGAAAGAATTGGCAAGTGAGCCAACAAATCATCTAAAAGATGATGCTCACTTGCACTAGATTTTAGCTTCCCCAACAGAGTTAAAGAAGGGGAATCATGGATTGATGTGTTTATCATATCGACATCCAGAGAGTTGGTTGGTGATTATGGTGTTAGAGGTGCTTCTATAACTATAGATTTTGGCTGTGACTCCACATTTATTGGAGCCACATCAAACTGAATTTGAGAAGGTGCAGTGACTGTGTCTGTTACACCAGTTTGCACTATGTGTGAACCCTGTGCATCCCCAAATGTTTTTGATTTCTTCTTTCTGACATAAGTTTGGGGTGAGCTTGTGTCCCTAACCCTCTTGGCCTGTGCTCTTGGTTGAGAGCTTTGTTCAATAGCTACATCCTTTTGGGAGGATACAACTAGAAATGAGCTTTTGTCCTTTTTAAGCACTGCCGTTTGTTGTGAAACTGCAGTGTGGCTAGGCTGGGATTCACTCA
This sequence comes from Apium graveolens, assembly GCF_009905375.1. NCBI lineage: Eukaryota > Viridiplantae > Streptophyta > Magnoliopsida > Apiales > Apiaceae > Apium > Apium graveolens. The sequence continues at coordinate 48,060,531 of NC_133656.1, forward strand.
ACTCTCCAACCTTATTCTTGGGGTTTCTTTTATGTTCACCCCTTCCCTCACCTGACTTACCCTCCTTCACACTCCCCTCTTTGGCTTTTGTGGATTTTTCAACTGGCATCTTTTGAGAGATACCAGAGAGGGTTTTCTTTGATTTGGATTTGGAAATAGTAGTAGGTCTGACAGCTTTAGTAAGCAACTGTTTGGTCATTAGCACAGTTGTCATACCTACTCCTGAACTCAAAGAAATTGTGGAGGTTGGAATAGTTGTAGGGATGGATGAACTTACCTCACTTAGCTGAGGTGCTTGCATTACGGGAAAGTAGAACATTGGCACATCCTTGTGATGATTGGCCCTGTTCTGATCTGCAATGAGCCTTCTCTCTTGAACCCAACAATCCAGTTTGTTATTAGGGTTCTCAAGCACAATCTCTTCATAAAGGTGGTTAGCCAATAACATAAGAAATCTAGCATAATACACATTCTTACCTCTTTTAGCTAACTCACCTAATTTAAAACCTAACTTAGACAAGACAAGGTCACTGAAATTATAAAATTTATCTGTAACTAGCATGTATAGCATGTTAAGCATGGAAATATTCACTGAATCAAAATTACTGATCTTTCCTGAGAAAACCTTTGTAATTACATCACACAAGAAACTCTACTCCTTCCTAAGACCCATTCTCCTAATATCACTCAGTTTAGAAGTAGGAAGAGCATAGTGCATGGAATTAAGCATATTGATAATATCAGTGTCATTGTGTGGTGAAGTCACATTGTTATCAGGAATTTTAAAACATCCTTTTATCACATCACTATTGATACATAATTCTTTACCTTTGATGGTTAGAGTGATGGTCTTATCTATAGAGTTGTAGGTAGCAGTGGTCCACATCTCTTCAACAACTTCATAGAAGATTGTGGGTTATTCCAGCATGGCATAATTGAGCTTGCAATTCTTCACAAAGTCCATCATCTTGTGATAGTCATCCGATTGTCGAATACCCTTGTTAACTAATGCAGTGAAATTGTTCTTCTCATAAATGAACCCAGTTTGAGACATGATCTTTACTACAGGTGCCATTGTTAGAGAATAAGAATTTGAAGAGAAGGAGAGTAGGTGCTTGAGAGAGAATGAAATTAGAGCAGTTGAATTTGAGAATGATAAAAGAAAAGCAATTGCAATGAAATAAGCTTTTATACTATCTCAAAAATAACTGATAAAAATAATAAAGTAAAATAAAGTAACCAATAAAAATGGCCTAAAATAGCCGTTTAAAAAATAAGCTGTAAAAATTCCACCCATTATCCGTCGTGTAATGCTTACAGACTGTAAGTATACTCGATGAATAATGTTCAGGGAATTAACGGCTTAGATTAAGACAATTCGACGGATGAGGATAAACTGTTATCCGTCGAGACATAAAATATTCCAGAAAAGTAATTGATTTTTATTAGCAAATTGTATATCGACGGATTACCAAACTCGATGGATAAGGGTCATCCGTCGAAATGTAAATTTTGACTTAGCCAAAATTTTATCCAAGACTGAAAAATCAATTAAATTTCTGGCTGCATATCAACTTGCAAAATAACTCAGATAGATTTAGGAGTAATTAAGCATACCTAACTCACGTACCAACCTTGAAAAGGTGGATTCATGCAGTGGCTTGGTAAAGATATCTGCAAGGTGCTTCTTACTTGGAACAAAATGTAGCTCCACAGTACCATTCATTACATGTTCCCTTATGAAATGGTACTTGATATCTATGTGCTTTGTCATTGAATGTTGCACTGGATTTTCAGTGATGGCAATTGCACTTGTGTTATCACAGAAAATAGGAATCCTCTCAACTTGCAAACCATAGTCCAGCAATTGATTTCTCATCCATAAAATCTATGCACAACAACTGCCAGCAGCAATATATTCAGCTTCAGCTGTAGAAGTAAAAACTGAATTTTGCTTTTTACTGAACCAGGACACAAGCTTGTTTCCTAGAAATTGACAGGTTCCTGTTGTACTCTTTTTATCAATTCTACAACCTGCATAATCTGCATCTGAATAACCGGTTAGATCAAAACCAGAATCTCTAGGGTACCAAATGCCAAGGTTTGGTGTTTCCTTGAGATATCTGAAAATTCTCTTCATAACTATTAAGTGAGATTCTCTAGGATCAGCCTGAAATCTAGCACATAAACATGTAGCAAACATTATATCTGGCTTACTAGCTGTTAAGTACAGAAGTGAGCCAACCATGCCTCTATAACTTGAAATATCCACAGACTTTTCAGTAGTGTTTAGTTCAAGCTTAGTTGCTGTGGCCATGGGAGTTTTTGCAGATGTGCAATCCATTAGATCAAACTTCCTTAAAAGATCAAAAATATATTTAGTTTGACTAATGAATATTCCATCACTAACTTGCTTAACTTGTAAACCAAGAAAGTAAGTTAGTTCTCCCATCATACTCATTTCATACTTACTTTGCATCAATTTGGCAAACTTTTTGCAAAGTTTCTCATCTGTAGAGCCAAAAATAATATCATCTACATAAATTTGAACAAGTATACTAGAGCCATTAACATTTCTGAAAAATAAAGTTTTATCTACAGTACCTCTTGTGAAGTGATTTTCCAAAAGGAACTTTGATAAAGTGTCATATCAGGCTCTAGGTGCTTGCTTCAGTCCATAAAGTGCTTTCAAAAGATAATAGACATATTCTGGAAAATTTGGATCTTCAAAACCAGGAGGTTGACTGACATAAACTTCTTCCTCCAAATCTCCATTCAGAAAGGCACTTTTGACATCCATTTGATAGACCTTGAAATTGGCATGGGCTGCATAGGCTAAGAAGATTCTGATGGCTTCAAGTCTTGTAACAGGAGCAAATGTTTCATCAAAATCTATTCCTTCTTGTTGACAGTAGCCTTTGGCAACCAATCTAGCTTTATTCTTGACAACTATGCCATTTTCATCCATCTTATTTCTGAATACCCACTTGGTGTCTATTGGATTCTTTCCTTTAGGCTTGGGTACCAGCTTCCACACATTATTCCTTTCAAATTGGTTTAGCTCCTCCTACCTAGCTAATATCCAATCATGATCCAACAAAGCTTCTTCTACCTTCTTTGCTTCTTCCTTGGAAAGAAAGCTGCTGTATAGATATTCTTCTTGAGATGCTCTTCTTGTTTGAACTCTAGAAGAAACATCACCAATGATAAGCTCAAAGGGGTGATCTTTTATCCATTTCCTTTGTTGAGGTAGATTAGCCCTAGATGAAGAAACCTCATTGTTATCTTGATGTGTAATTGAGTTTTGATTGCTAGAAACTCCCCCTGAGTTTGTGGATCTTTGATTTGAGAAAGGGGAACTTTCTATAGGTGATCTATCTTGACTTCCTGCTCCTTTTGATAACCCGACGGATGGTGAATTTTGAGTACCGACGGATGAAGCAGGTTGTCTCCCGACGGATAACACAGATTGCCTTCCGACGGATGAAGCATTATGCAACTCGATAGATGTTGAGTTTTGTAAGTCATATGTCATAGACCTATTTGTATATTCGAGGATTCAACTCAACTCAAATAAGAATGTAATAAGTAAATAGTGGATCTACCGTCAGAGAGATCTCGCAAAGTAATATCTGTCAAAGGATTCAGAGACAAGGTTCATCTACAGACTTGAGGAGTTAATTCACTGGAAGAAGTTCAAGAAGTTGATCATGCCTCAGTGATATAAATCAAGATCGTGGATTTAATCAAGTGACAGAGATCTCGTCAGGGTATCAATAAATTACAAGGATTTAATCTGAAGAAAATCAAAGTGTCAGAGTCAAGACATGAAGAAACGTCACGGAAGTTAGTCACTCATGAACCAGACAGTACATCGAGTGTCAACGTTGAAGTGGTGGAATTGATTCATAATTTTCAGTGATTTTCAGAAGATTTGCAGAAGAATGGTTGCTGCTCAAGACTAGAATTAATTCTCTATTAATTAATTAATTCATCTAATTTAATTAAGAAAATAAATTATATCTGCGAAGAATAATTTATTTATTAATTGAATTAATTGATTAATTAATTCTGAATTAATTCTAGGAATTTTAGGAATTTTCAGAAGCTTAATTGGATTAAATTCAAGCATTAAATCAGCAAGACAATTGAAAATGAACTAGCATGACAATCAGGATTGTCATACCGATTGTCATGCTAGGCCATTTTCCATTGTCATACCGAAAGTTACTCTAGGAGGATAATTGTCTTGCTAGTTCATTCTGATTGTCTTGCTAGTTCATTCAGATTGTCTTGCTAGTTCATTCAATTGTCTCACCGAAAGTCTTGCCAGCTATAGGATTGTCATGCCAAGTCAATTCTATTCGTTTGTTGATTTAAAAAGAAGCAGAAGACCTTCTTTAAATCATCTATCATTCAAACAGAAGAACAAAGAACAAGAAAAGCAGCCGCCTTGAAATATTACATTTTTCATCTGTTTAATCCAAGATCAAAATTCTAGATTGTAAAGTTAAATCCAAACCACTAGAATTATTTATCTTGTTCTTGTGTAACAATCTAGCGGATCAAAATCCCTAGAACTTAATCTCAAATCGCGTTTAGCATTTGATTCTAATTATTGCAAAAATAGAAAAAGTTCATGTCGAATTTATTCTAAATTTGTGATAATTAATTTGAGATTAATTCCTTGTAATCGATACAGTTGTTGTAACACCTTTCAAGTTTAATAATATTTTTATTTAACTTGAATTTTGTTTCACATTTTTTATTCCGCATTTAATTCGATTATTCGGTACTGTTTGTATTCAACCCCCCCTTCTACAAACACATTGGGACCCAACAATTGGTATCAGAGCCTTCTGATTAACGAACAAATCAAGATCCTAGACTTTTGTGATTTTTCAACTCCTTGAATTTTTATTTATTCAAAAATTCATAATGACTTCACATAAAGTTGGAATCGTTAAAATTCCACAATTTGATAAAGAGAATTATATCATGTGGAAGAAGAAGATGCTATTATTTTTACAAGTTGCAAATCCCAAATATTCAAACTTGTTAAAGAAGGGTATAAAAACTCCGATGGTTATTGAACCGGAGGTAATAATAGATGGTGTGGTGACTACTGAAGCTAGAACCTATCCAAAAGAGCCTGAAGATTTTACTCCTGCTGAGAAGGAAGAAGCCTCATTGGATGCCAGCCTTCAATTAATATTAATTGATTCCCTTGATCCCTTGATGAACAGACATGTGATGAACTGTAAAAATTCCAAACACATGTGGGAAACTATTGAGGTGATTAATGAAGGCACAGAGGAAGTTAGGGAGAACAAGTTGGAAATCCTAACCTCTGAATATGAACATTTCAAATCAAATCCAGGAGAAGGAATTACTGAAGTGTTTGAGAGGTACAATGTGTTGATCAACAACCTGAACATCAATGGAAAGTATTATTCAATCAGGGAGGTCAACAAAAAGTTCCTTTTAACACTGCCAGCTCATCTTGAACATAGAATCACTGCCATTAGAGAAGCTAGAGATCTGAGTGAGATTTCTTTGGACAGGCTCTATGGAGTGTTAAAAACCTATGAGTTGGAGCAGATTCAACAGAAGGAAGTCTACGGGAAGGATAGAATGGTCAGCACATTTACTGCACTTGTAGCTGAAGGTCAACAACAACAACAATCTCAACAGTTAGAAAGAATGGTACAGTTTTCCAAGGGTGAGGAAAATGAGTTAGTAGCAGAATATGATCCTCCTACTACAAATCAATCAAGTGATGATTTTTATTCCTTGGAAGAGCTGGAGCAATTGGAAGACGAGTCAATGGCCCAAATTGTCAAGAGATTCTCCCATGTCAGATTCAAGAGGAATCCCAAGCTTAAGTACAAGTCCAACTACAACAAATTCCAGAAAGGTGGATCTTCATCCTCTAACACCAGCAGTGGTGGATACAAAACAGGGATGGTTGATCGGAGCACCATTAGATGCTATAACTGCAATGAGTTGGGACACTTTGCCACAGAATGTAGGAAGCCAAAGCAAGTAAGAAAGAACTCTGAAAGGGCTTATCTGGCAAAGGGAAGAAGCTGGGATGATACTGACAGTGAAGATGAAGAAGAAGGAAATCTTGCTCTTATGGCTATTGATGGAAAAGTTTCATCGTCAAGAATAGAGGTAAAACTTTCTGATGCTGAAATGGTTTATCATCTAAGAGGTAACTTAGATTGTGCACGTCGTGATAATGAACTGTTAAGTTTACAGATCACAGACCTTGAGAAAGAGGTCAATGAATTAAGACTTGTGCACATTAATCAAGACAAATTAAAAGAACAGGTATCTTTTCTAGAGAATAGAGTTGACTGTTATAGAAAACTCGAAACTATTCTCAAAGACAAGATCACCGGTCTTGAGACTAAGGTTAGAGCCTACTTCAATTCTTGTTCGAAGGCTAAAGAGTTCTACAGTAAGCAAGCTGTTAATCAAACATCTGGAATAGGTTATGATTATAATGCTGCTATTGGAGAATTAGGCATAAACTCCCCTCCTCATGTCTGTGCTAAAGGGAGGGAAGTACCATATGTGCTTAAGGGTGTTGATGAACCCCTCTATAAAGCATCAATTGCTGAACCATTTGATGCGACCTCTTCTATTATTCAAGAAGAAATACGTGCTGAGGATCATGCTTATGAGAAGATTGTTTCCAAGTCAAGTGAGTCGAAAGTTCCAGTCAAAGTTGTGAAAGCAACTGAGACTAACTCAGACACACATGAGTTAGATAACAATAATGCCATGTCTACCATGCATAAATTACCTGCTGTTAATCACTCTCATAAAGCATGTGGTGTTGCTAATTGTATGTCTTGTGCTTTTAATATGATGTATGCTTATTTTAATGGTAAGCATGTGTCTAATGATAAGACTACTCCTCGTCAGCATGTGAATAACAAGAAGCATGATAGGTCTAAGAATGCTAGTCCTTCTAAGGCTAGAAAGGAGACATTTGTGCCTAAGCTTAAACAGAAATTTGTTAAGGCTGTTTACAAGGTCAAATGTTCAGTCATTGAGAAAGTTGGGACAATTAATATTAAAAATGTTGTTTTGCCTGACAAAGGACAGTTCTACAAGTATGCCGGGCCCAACCAAGTTTGGGTTCCGAAGAAGGGTTAATCCATTTGTGTTGCAGGGCATTAAAACAGGTGAAACCGGAAGTGTGGATTCTTGACAGTGGATCATCAAGACATATGACCGGAGATAGAGCCCTGCTATCAAATGTGGATTGAGAAAGCTGGCCCCCTGGTTACCTTTGGAGATAACAGCAAAGGTTTATCCGAGGGATATGGCTGTTTGCAAGCTCGGAATGTTATCATTGTAATTTTGTATATTGTGCTAGGTTATTATCAGGAAGCAGTATCTAACATATAGCACCAGTGACGAGACTTGAGAATATTACGACATATCAGACACCTGCTGCACATTACACTTGGAATTGTACTCTAGTAAGATGTGTACAAGTGTACTCCTGTTTGGTGAGTCAACAGAGGAAGTCAGTGCACCACAGTTCATGGACTTTGCAGCTGCAGATCTATTGGACTATGCAATTTCTTCTTCACAATCTCACTTCAGGTTGGTATGAACTAGTATACTGCTCAAGCAATCGTCAAGGACATGGTATGACACTCTAACAGAAGTTATAATTTTATATGAACTAGTAGAGTCGTCATATTTATAACTATTCTATCACTAGGCACAATCATATTGTTTTATATGTGTAGTGATATATTGTTAATGCAACATAACAATTAGTATCTAAAGTACTTGACAAGTATCGGTCAATGATATGTTGTTAACATTATGTTGCAGATATTTATAAGCTCTTGACATGAATGAGAATTACTTAGACTTTACCCTAAGTGATCAATGTTTTATCAAAAACTCATTCATATTGAAAAAACAAAATTAAACTTCTCTCTACATTAGTGATTTCTTATTTCATGTAAAATCTTTTGAAATCACTATTGTAAATCATTTTCTCTCTATTACCATATGTTCTATGATACAGGTTCAGTCTCCAATGACTTTCTTTCATTGACAGTCATGAGGTTGAAAACCCACAACGTCTATCCCAGACTGTAAAGACAAACACAAAAACAGAACCAACCAACACTCTCTTACCACTAAATATAGTATGAATGAGCGTGAGGGAGATAGTGCCTAGTGCACCACATAAGGAAGGTTCTGTAGTCAACCCAGTGGCTCTGTCTCACACATAGATGAGTAGTATTTAAACCGAGACAACTGCTAGCCCCCATACATCTTCTCAAAAAGATGTAATGGCTGAAAAGGCACAAAAACAGTTACTAGATTCATTCTCTCAACAGGGTGCGTCTATTGAATTTTGCCTGTCAGCCAAGGTATCTGATGTAGTGTCACCACTTCAAACATAAACAATTCTTGATGCACAAGAAGAGGTTACACACACAAAGAATGAGTTGACGGAAACAAGAGTTTCGACCATTTTAAGGTCAGATTCGATTGTTCAAGGTTCGTTAGTGGACCAATTGCCTTTACAGGTGTTAGGAGAGGATACTGATCCAAAAGCCATATGTCAGTGGTCAGTATCTACCTCCCCAGGCTTAAATCCCCTGAATGCATCTGCGGATAGTGGATCTGACATAGGTGCAGATCGGCAACTTGTTGACAATGATTCAGATATTACCTGATGAGTCACAAGGAAATGTCTTCACAGACATTAGAAGGGAACTTTGATCTTTATGCTAAATTCGTTGGATCATTGTTTACCTTCCCAGAATTCAAATCTGGAACCCTAAAAGGGAAACTAGCAACTTGTAAATTATGACTCAGATTCATCTGACGAGTTTAACAAGGATGGGGATTTGTGAACTCCCATTGCACCACCTGTGACCTCCTTAAGGATGGCTAAGGTGATTTTCCTTGCAGGTACAGCTGGATTATGGAGCTATGAGAGAAGAGTGATACACTTGTGAGAATGAGTGTAAACACGAGTGGAGAGAAGAGTGAAACACATGTGAGGTACACTAAACAGGATCACACACTCACAGTGAGGAAGAAAGTGAAACTACTTGTTATTTCTTTTCCAACCAAGTGAAATATGAGAACTCCTTCTGACGACGACATACATTCCTTCTTTAAGGGGGAGATAAAAGCTTAAGTAATAGTTTGGAGGATTCCTCAACTAAGGGGGAGAAATAGCAGGGAGTAAGAAAAAGATCCTACATGTACACTACACCACACCATTGTTGTTTGTAACTACGGATCCTATTGTACGGGAGAGGTGGTAAACACAAGGTGATTTCCTAGTAAGGGAAGAAGCTGTTAGGGGAGTACCATTGGTTTTTATCTGCGGATCCTATTGTACGGGAGAGGTGGTAAAACGAAGGTGATCTTCTTTAATCAGTTGATTCTCATAGGGGGAGAAGCAAGAGATATGGGCTTCTCAACAGGAAATGTGGTTGTACAAATGAAGATGGAACTACTTGAAGATATGTTCAGTCTAGAGGAACATCTACTTGGAATCTGGAAAATGTTAAATCTCATCCAGAACTTTTCTGCTATTTACTTTGCATGTATGTTTATATCTTTTTCTTATTTGTTAGTTGAGTTATCCTCTAGGTATTTGTGTGTTATTGTCTAACAAACAAATAGGGGGAGATTGTAAGTCATATGTCATAGACCTATTTGTATATTCGAGGATTCAACTCAACTCAAATAAGAATGTAATAAGTAAATAGTGGATCTACCGTCAGAGAGATCTCGCAAAGTAATATCTGTCAAAGGATTCAGAGACAAGGTTCATCTACAGACTTGAGGAGTTAATTCACTGGAAGAAGTTCAAGAAGTTGATCATGCCTCAGTGATATAAATCAAGATCGTGGATTTAATCAAGTGACAGAGATCTCGTCAGGGTATCAATAAATTACAAGGATTTAATCTGAAGAAAATCAAAGTGTCAGAGTCAAGACATGAAGAAACGTCACGGAAGTTAGTCACTCATGAACCAGACAGTACATCGAGTGTCAACGTTGAAGTGGTGGAATTGATTCATAATTTTCAGTGATTTTCAGAAGATTTGCAGAAGAATGGTTGCTGCTCAAGACTAGAATTAATTCTCTATTAATTAATTAATTCATCTAATTTAATTAAGAAAATAAATTATATCTGCGAAGAATAATTTATTTATTAATTGAATTAATTGATTAATTAATTCTGAATTAATTCTAGGAATTTTAGGAATTTTCAGAAGCTTAATTGGATTAAATTCAAGCATTAAATCAGCAAGACAATTGAAAATGAACTAGCATGACAATCAGGATTGTCATACCGATTGTCATGCTAGGCCATTTTCCATTGTCATACCGAAAGTTACTCTAGGAGGATAATTGTCTTGCTAGTTCATTCTGATTGTCTTGCTAGTTCATTCAGATTGTCTTGCTAGTTCATTCAATTGTCTCACCGAAAGTCTTGCCAGCTATAGGATTGTCATGCCAAGTCAATTCTATTCGTTTGTTGATTTAAAAAGAAGCAGAAGACCTTCTTTAAATCATCTATCATTCAAACAGAAGAACAAAGAACAAGAAAAGCAGCCGCCTTGAAATATTACATTTTTCATCTGTTTAATCCAAGATCAAAATTCTAGATTGTAAAGTTAAATCCAAACCACTAGAATTATTTATCTTGTTCTTGTGTAACAATCTAGCGGATCAAAATCCCTAGAACTTAATCTCAAATCGCGTTTAGCATTTGATTCTAATTATTGCAAAAATAGAAAAAGTTCATGTCGAATTTATTCTAAATTTGTGATAATTAATTTGAGATTAATTCCTTGTAATCGATACAGTTGTTGTAACACCTTTCAAGTTTAATAATATTTTTATTTAACTTGAATTTTGTTTCACATTTTTTATTCCGCATTTAATTCGATTATTCGGTACTGTTTGTATTCAACCCCCCCTTCTACAAACACATTGGGACCCAACAAGTTTTGTGCTTCATTGGTGGTAGATTTATCTGCATTATCCTTAGATACATTCTCTTGATCACTTTCATCATCACTGTCATCACTAACCATCTCCACATTGTCAAATTTGAGGCTCTCATGGTAATCTCCATCTTTCAGTCCTTCAATCTTTTTATCATCAAACACAACATGTATTGATTCCACAACAATATTGGTTCTTAGATTGTAGACTCTATATGCTTTACCAATAGCATATCCAACAAAAATTCCTTCATCTGCTTTAGCATCAAACTTCCCATTTTGGTCAGTTTGATTTCTCAGAATATAGTATTTACAGCGAAAGACATGAAGAAAGTTTAGAGTTGGCTTCTTGTTCTTGAACAATTAATAGGGAGTCTTGAATTTTGCTTGATTAACCAGAGAAATATTCTGAGTGTAACTTCCAGTATTCATGGCTTCAGCCCAGAAATATGTTGGCAATTTTGATTCTTCAAGCATTATCCTTGAAGCTTCAATGAGTGATCTGTTCTTCCTTTCCACTACTCCATTCTGTTGTGGAGTCCTTTCTGCTGAAAACTCATGCAGAATCCCATTTTCCTCACAAAATGCTCTCATAACAAAATTCTTGAACTCAGTTCCATTGTCACTCCTGATTCTTCTAACCTTGAAATCAGGATGATTATTGACTTGCCTTATGTGATTGATGATGATTTCACTAGCCTCATCTTTAGACTTTAGGAAATATGTCCAAGAGAACTTTGAGAAATCATTTATAATTACTAGGCAAAATATTTTCCTTGAGATGGACAATACATTGACTGGTCCAAACAAATCCATGTGAAGCAGTTGCAAAGGTTCTTCAATTGTTAAATCAAGTTTCTTCCTGAATGATGCTTTAATCTGCTTCCCTTTTTGGTAGGCATCACACAGTCCATCCTTTGGAAACTCCACTAGAGGAATGCCTCTGACCAGTTCTTTCTTTACCAGCTCATTCATGGTCTTGAAGTTTAAATGGGATAGCTTCTTGTGCCATAGCCAACTTTCATCCTGACTTGCTTTACTGAGAAGACAAGTTACAGACTCTGCATTGGATGAGTTGAAATCAGCTAGGTACACATTTCCTTTTCTCACACTAGTGAGAACCACTTTGTTGCTTCTTTTATTAGTCACAACACAGGCTTCTGAATTGAAGGTTACTGAATTGCCTTTATCACAAAGCTGGCTGATACTCAACAGATTGTGTTTGAGACCATCCACCAAGGCAACCTCGTCAATGATGACATTGTCCTTTGAAATCAAGCCATATCCCACAGTATAACCCTTGCTGTCATCTCCAAAAGTAATACTTGGGCCAGCTCTCTCCTTGAACTCTGTGAGCAGGGTAAAATCACCAGTCATGTGTCTTGAACAACCACTATCCAAGTACCAAAGATTCTTTCTGTTTACCTGATTGCTTGAGGAACTTGTCTTTGCCTAATCAGACTTGACCATTAGGGCTAGACTGACATAGCTGACATCTTCATCTTCATCCAGACCATCTACTGCCCAGTTATTTTCTTGTGTAATAAAAGCCCTTTCCTTTTGCTTGAGTAGATCAAAATATTTTTGCTTATAATCCACATACTCAAACTTTTTCTTAATGGAATCTGACTTCCTACACTCACTGGAAAAATGCCCTGCCAAACCACATTTGAAACATTTGAATTTTGACTTATCCACCATATTTCTATTTGGCTTGGCTGCTCCAAAGTTCTTCTTGAACTTGAGCTTGGAAAATCTCCTGGAAAAAATGCTAGGTGATCATCAATGTCCTCCATGTCATCTTGGCTCAATGAATCTTCACTTTCTACTGCAAGTCCCTTGCCCTTGTTCTCACAGACCTTTGAAGTTGATTCAACAGCTTCCATCTTCACTTTCTTCTCCTTTTCCAACTCAGCAACTAGTGCAATGGATCCTCCTTTCTTCTTTCCTCTCTCCATCCTTTCATCCTGCTCTATTTCAAGCTCATAGGTTTTCAGGATGTCATAAAGTCTCTCCAAAGTAAACTCCTTATAATCTTGTGAGTTTCGTAATGAGACTGTCATTGGTTTCCATTCCCTTGGAAGAGATCTAAGGAATTTCAGATTAGAGTCTTTAGTCTGATAGACGCTTCCATGCAACTTGAGAGCATTTAGTAGTTTTTGAAACCTACTAAAAATGTCAGTGAGAGACTCACTTTCCTCATTGTGAAAATGCCCATATTGCTGAATCAGGAGCTGCATCTTATTTACTCTAACTTGCTCAGTGCCATCACAGATTATCTGTATAGTATCCCAAACTTCCTTGGCAGTTTTGCAGTTGATAATGTTGTCAAACATGTCTGCATCAACTCCATTAAACAGAATATTCATGGCCTTTTTATCCTTCCTGACTTGTTTAATGTCAGGATCAGACCATTCATGCATTGGCTTGGGGACTGATGGCTCGTTTCCCGTTGCAACTCTCATTGGAACATAAGGGCCTCTTTCTATGCAGTCCACATAGGCCTCATCTTGAGAAAGCACATGAAAATGCATCTTTACCTTCCAATGATGGTAATTATCTTTATCTAGAAAATGAATCTTGACTCCAACATCCTTCTTGTTCATCTTGCTGAATTGTTTTGATCTTTAAACTCTTTATAAGTTAAGAGCTTGCTCTGATACCAATTGTTAGTCCCTTAACAATATAGCAAGAATTACAGAAGGGGGGTTGAATAGAATTCTTGAACCTTTTTCTTAAAATAAAAATGTTCAAACTCAAATATAAATATAAGTGTATTGATTAGCACAATGTGGAATAAAAACTTAAGTGAACTAAAACACAAGTAATTTAAAACAAGTGTCTTTAAGAACTTTCTGCTGGATTTAAACAATTCCACTAGAGATATATATTATATCGAGAGAACTCTGTGTGCAAGAATGCTCACAGCTGCTTACAAATATGAACTACTGAGAATACAGAGAAATGCTAATAATTTTGCTTACAAATGTTTCTCACTTTTTGTATCTCAGATCTATATTACCAAGATTACAAAGTCAAACGACATGATCATCATAAAAACTATCGGGTCTAATGCTTTACTACTTTGTTCTCTATTACCCAGTTAATAGGCTTCCTCATTCCATTTGCATACACTTCGACGCATGTGACCAGTTGTCACTGTCAACTGATATTTGAATTCTTTATCCGTTGAGTGCATGATCATCCGTCGACTTTATGATCATCCGTTGATGGCTTCATTGATCATCCGTCAACTGCTATATTGAACATCCATTGATAGCTATTTGATCATTCATCGATGGCTTTGTTAGTCATCCGTCGGTAGCTATTTTGGCACTTGACTTCAATTCATTTATGCAGAATTACAAGACATCATCTATGTACAATTAATCAACCTATTCTGCATATCTAGTTAAAGTCAACATGACTTATATGCTACTATAGAATTTATACAAAGGTGTACAAAGGTGTATGCAGAAATGTGCTACAGACTCAGTATTACATAAGCTACTCACTCGATGGATAATAAGTCATCATCCGTCGGGACTATAATGAGTTATCCGTCGGGACTATAATTCTTATCCGTCGAGTGCTGCATTATATCACTAAGTAAAATCTACTTAGGTGTTTTGTTTATGTAATCATCAAGTACACAACATATGCACAACAATTATGCATTTAATCTTTTGAAAGAAATGATGTACAATAGTGATTTCAAAAGATTTTAATGAAATAAGAAATCACCACTGTAAAAAGAAGTTTGATTTTTCTCTTAAAACTGTTCGAGTGCATGAGTCTGTTTTTATGCATAAGGAGATAAATGATTTGATAAGACAGAGACTGATGACCTAGCAGTATTAAGAAGAAAAAGAAAGATTTTATCTTTCAATATAAATGAGTTTTTGTAAAAGCATTGATCATGTAGGGTAAAGTCTAAGTAATTCTCATTCATGTCAAAAGCTCCATAATCTATCTTTATAAAATTATTACCAACAACATTGTTTGTTGATAAATAATATTAATAAGAATGACTATGCTGCTAATTTCAAATTGTAGTGAATCTGTCAGATATAGCAACTCATATAAATCCACTAGAACTTAAAATCTCACAATTATCTGCAACAAAATATTAACAATATATCATTGTCTGATACTTGTCAAGTACTTTGGATACCAATAATTATGTTGCATCCTATTTTAAATATTAAAATAAGATATCAATGAATTAAATACCAATTATCTATCAAAAAGACATCAGCATTCAATTTCATATATCATACAATTGTTAACTCCTAACAACTGTAATATCTCAAACAATATTGGTTCGATAAATAAAGCAACATTAACCAACATTGACTTGTTTGCAATCTTAGAAAATTATTCTAAGTTCCATATACTTTGATCCATTGAGTATTAAATCTATTATCAAAGTATTTAGGAATTTGCAAGTAAGTATAAAAATTATTCTAACTTGACAACATATGGTTACTTCTAATAAAGCAATCAAACATTTTAACCATAGTTGTACTTAAGAAAAATTTCCACAGTTTCTATCTTAGTATAAGTGACTAAAGATAGGTATTGATTACTTGGAGGAGTTCTAAGTAATGTCACAAATACTAATACTTCACAATTAGTTCATAGTTAAATTCTTAACTAAGTATCATTAACTGATATAAGTCAAGAATTAGCACACAACTAATCATGCTACAATCATGATTCTGATTCAGTGAATTCTTGAGATGTAAACATTGCTAAATTCACTAAAACCAAAATCTAATAATTAACTTATAATACACAAGTTACAATCAATATACTAGATATCAATTGTTGACAAATTTAGTTATAATCAATCATGCTACTTATTTATTTTAAGTTAGTTTAAATTATGAAGCAAATAAAATCATTGAATTGCTTCAATTTTAATAATCAAAACTACCCAAAATAAATATTAAATAGATAAATACTAAATATCTATAAGTTAGATACTAGCACTTAAATATTTATAATTATTCTTGAATAATTACCAATAGAATATATGACTTATATACATGGCAATCACTCTCTGGATAATTAGTAACTTTAGAAATACTTTCTAAGCATATAAAATATTGAGAGCTTTATACACATAACTTAGAAAGTACTTCAACTTTCATTATTATTGATTTTAGAATTAAGCATTGATTACTTAAAACAAAAATTCTAAATAATATCACTAATACAAAAAGTATCATAATTATTCATACAAGATACAAATAACTATGTTGCATATTATTTTAATATAATTTAAATTATGAGACTGATATGGAATGGAGTTATCTACAGTCATAATTTGAATCAATTAAAATAATATTCAAACTTAATGCTATAATACTTAACTACCACAAATGTATATGACATTGCAATCATGATAATCAAGATAGTAGAACTAAGTACGAGGTACTGGATTACTGATAAATTCATAAGTCCTTTAAGTATTGAAGATTTAATACTTGTGAACTTATATGAAGAATTCCTTACAGATGGGATTTCCAACTAATATACAGTGAATGATATCCCACACTTACAAACTAGTCTTGAAAAATTAACTTTATCAAGTGATTTAATAAATGTTTCTGTCAGTAACTCTTTAACTAAAAGACATGCTCTCGAAAGTAATGATACCTGGTGTGAAGGTGCCTTTTCATAGAGTGTTCCACAGAGTTGTTGGATTTGAAGTTATTTCTCATCATAACAGGAAATCAATCTTCTTCCATAAAGTTGACAGCTTCCTGAGATGCTTCTCCTGTCTTTCTTACAATCCTGCATAATTTGTATCTATATAGCCAAACATGTTAAGCATAATATCTTTAGGGTACTTTACTCCAAGAGTTGGTAGTTCCTTAAGATATCTAATAATCTTGTTAATAGCTATACAATTGGATTCTCTAGGATCCACTTGGAACCTTGCACATTGGCATCTTGAGAACATTACATGTTGTCTATTAGCATTTGAGTAAAAGAGTGAGCTCATCATACCTCTATAGCTTGTCATTATACCTGAGTTGCACTGATCAAGCTTCAGTGGTTTCTGTTGGTAAGTAGTCTTGGCATGTTCAGAATCTTCCAAATTTTGCATCTTCAAAAGATCCTTAACTTACCTGTATTTCCATCATTATTTTGGTTTACTTGTGCTCCTAAACAAATTGTTCTTTTGGCTTGCTTGAGCTCCTAAAAGAATTATCCTAATGGCTTACTTGAAGTAATTCCAAAAAGAATTGTAACCTTTCCAACATGCTCCTCCATACCTACTCTACAATAACTTAGCAAATAATCTTGCACAAGTCTTTGTTGGTAGACCAACATATAACATTATGATTATATCACTGCACATATAAAACAATATGTTTGTGCCTAGTGATAAGAGAGATATTAATATGACGACTCTACTAGTTCACACTAAATTGTAACTTCAATTAGAGTGTCATACCATGTCTTTGACGATTGCTTGAGATGTATACTAGTTCATACCAACCTGAAGTGAGATTATGAAGAAGAGATATACATTGTCCAATGGATCTGCAGCTGCAAAGTCCATGAACTGTGGTGCATTGACTTCCTCTTTTGACTCACCAACCAGGAGTGCACTTGTGCACATCTACTAGAGTCCAATTCCAAGTGTAATATGCATCAGGTGCCTGATATGTCGTAATATCCTCAAGTGTCGTCACTGGTGCTATCTGTTAGATACTACTTCCTGATAATAACCTTGCATCCAGTTTGGCCTTGTCCCTCGTAACAATGCCATTGTCATCCAGTTTGACTTCTGGTTATCCTTGTACCAATTATAATATTGTTACTTGGTTTGGATACCAGCTTCCCTATAATCTGCTTGTTGACTGATTGAGTTCATCTTGCTTTGCAATCACCCAATCAATCCAGATTTATCAGAGCTTCAGTAACTTTCTTAGTTTCTTCTTCAGATAGAAAACTAGAGAAATAATCATTCGCACTCAGTAGCCCTGCTAATCATTACTCCACCATCTTGATCACTTAAGAACTAGACTCTAGGAATAGACTTGACATCAACCCCTTTGTCTCAGCAGATATGTTCTTGTTGTTTCCTATGAATTTTCAATGTGGTGTTGTGTCTGACTAGTTGATCCTTCTTTTGCTCCCCCTAAGCTTTTGCTGGGATTTCCTGAAAATTATTACCCTTGCTGACCGGCTTCATTGAAATAATGAGTTGTGTTATACACTGCCATTCCACTGCTTGGATATGAATCATCAATACCATTAATTTTTCCTTTAACAGCTTGGAGCATGGAGTTGTTGAACTGTGCACTTAGACTGTCTATCACCACCTGTTGATCAACCACAAATGCCCTGTAGGTTGTATACTCCACTGAGTAACCATGAAAAATATCCTAACAAGTCTTAGCTGAAAATGCCAAGATCTTCAAACAACTGAAAACAATTCATTGTTTGCTTCTGTAAAATATTCTCTCCAAATACTTTGAGGTTATCCAGTGTTTGCTTCTGTTGGACATTAACTCATTAGTGGTCTTCATGTATATATCCTGATCAAGGCTTGATCTAACTTGTTGCAAACTGTATTGACTGCTTCAGCCCTTTGGTATTTAGAAAGTCTTGATTAGCTTGATATCTCCCTTGTAGCTTTAATCAAGTTCTGGTTCTTCCTTTGTACCACTCCATCATGACATGGAGCTCTCAGTGCTGAATATGTCTCAGAATGTTCTTGATGTTACAGATATTAATCAGAACTGCTTCTTGAATTCAGTCCCATTATCTGATAACAAGATCATTTCTTTAACAGTTGTATGGCGCCCCAAAACCCGGGGTCAGGAGTCTCGGAAGCCATGCCATCTAAACTCACACAACTCACACTACAATATGTAAATACTCATGCTTCATGACCCCACACTTATCACACACACACACACACTTACAGGTTATTGTCTTGGAAACGAACCATCATAACTAGAGTAATTGTCAACCATCAAGTGATATTTATTACAACCCAAAAGTAATTAATCTTATCGGGGAGTGACCTTTAGGTAAGGCTAGTCTACCGGCCAAATATATGTTTCTTGTTTATTACCTTACATAAGTCATACTTATAAATAAGCCGAACTATAAACAACTGAAAACTAATCCAACTTATTCTGACTACCTGTGGTACAACACCAAACAATCTACAAAATAGCTGGCAATTTCCTACCTGTTTCCTAGCTATGGTTCTCATGGCAGGCATCTTGATTCACTGTTATGTTGTGTCAATTTAAGAAAACAAGTGTGAGATATAATGCCCAGCATAATAATGTACAGTATGAAAATGACTGTATGATAACATCATATAAGATAATTATGTTTTATTCGAAAATAGTTTTCTTTGGTGATACACACCTTCTTATGAAAACAATTCTTTAAGGGATTTTAATATAATGCGAATACCTTAATAGTAATCCCAACACCTAGGCTTTGGTTACGGTATTGCATCTCAATTCCAATTGGAAGAATTAGGACACTCGTTGGAGCCACCATATACGATGATCAGTCGTAATACGATAATAGTAACCTTTTCTACTAGTAGAAGGACGACACCTTCGTATCCCGATTATCACCCTTGCCGCATTCGGGCTACGTGTCCCATTTTTGGGTATACACATACTTCACAAGTTCCTGAGTACACTGAGTACCTTCGCCTGCGGTTCCTTTGGTAGTCCATCTAGCACACATAGTACCAGAGTCTACCCCTCTCTTGTCCTTTAAAAGAATTCTATCAATCTCGAGAACTCGAACCACGTCGAAGTTCCCCAAGCATTTTGCTTGTTGATAGAAATAGCTTATCTCTCTAAGATATAAGTGTATATATATGTATATACGTACTTCGGAGAATTTCTACAAACATCTTCCCGCGACGAAGGGATGCTTCACCTATTAATCGCCTGTCTAAGTCATTGTTCATAATTCCCTTGATCTTCGATTATCGTCCCGATACTCGTTTGCGTTGTCTGATGTACATAACCTTACTTTCTTATTTTATAATTAATTTATTTATTACGGTTCACTAACGATTCATTTCTCGTTGAAATCTCCTAATTTGCAGTGCATCGCGTTAACGTAATTTATCGTACTGATGAGATTCTCGTAACAAGAACAACTGTCTCACTTGATGTCTTTGCCATGACCACGTTATCGATGTATCCATTTTTTCCTTATTTGCAGATGTCCACCATTTATCGGCTTTCAATCATACCTACATTCGACATGTGATTTCTACCTGCTACACGGAACTATTCCATTTCTTTTGAAATCGTCAAAGAACAGACTTTACGCAAGAAGACAGTTTGTGAATATGATTTTCATTGAAAAACTGGATAAGGAATAATAATGGACAAATCAAATGGGAGAATTTGTAAGTCAATAAATTGAAGGAAGAAGAATGAGGAAGGATTTAGATATGAATGATACAACCATATTCGTACTCAAGATGGCCAGTCTTTTATACTATATGGCATACAACACATGATTAGGACCGATCCATTCTGGATCGACCGAATTGGTGCATCCCACCCGACCCTTTATCATTTCGACAAAGCGTCACATCACCACACTGTTTCTCTCAATCAGGAAACAATATTTTGAGAAGAGAAATAATTCAGAAGGAATATTATAGATTTTTTTTCATTTTTGCCTCCTATGATTTATCAATAATAGAAGCTCATACACATTCAAGAATCAAGAAGGACATATGCTCTCATTGATCACCGTCACCGCCTCACTTACGTATGCCTTCAGGGATCATTCGAATAAGAGACTCACGATTTACGTGACATTATAACTTCGGAATATCGTTGGGAAATGCCTTCACATTAAATACTTTAACAATTCGATCATAATTGCGCTCCCACAAAATTTATAATCACCGCTTCCAATTTCATCTATGCCGTGTAGAATAACCATCAATCACACAACGCTTCAACTTCGTCGATCAGGATATTATTCTTCGCCAATCCTCTGGAAAGTCGTCAATTTCCTTCAATAATCCTCTAATCGCTCTAATCACGAATCTTGTTAAATTTTTAATAATTTCATGAATTGGGTAATTAATGTTTTAACATGTTGATTCAATCATTAATATTATTAAACAAAGTTTACATTCATCTTCCACGGAGAAACTTTAAACTTTCTTCTTGCTAGTGGGTCTACTTGGTCCTTCGAACTAACAACATTGAGTCTAAATCCATTCTTCTTTTTAGGTCATTTTCTGTTTATAATAACAAGAACTTAAGTAGTAATTCGACAACCAAATTGTGAAACTCCTTTTATGCAAAAATCTTCTAAAAGTTTATTAAGAAAATCTTTTTTAAAAACTCATTTTAAAGTTTTGAAAAACAAATATTTGGTCGTCGTTACTATATAAGTTACTTGTAATTCTTATAATCCACTAATGAAATGTCTAATTAAAAGAATATCAATATAAGGGTCTCTCCACTTTTGATACCTCTTCTACTTTTCCTTGGATTCTGCTCGCACTTATTAGTCGACGAAACTTTGAGTTACCGTTGTATACCATTTTGTTCAGAACTCTAACCCAATGCTGACGTCTGCCACCGTCTTTGATATTCTCGTCATTGTCCTGGACGTTATACTTACGATCACTAATGAAGTTCAATGTTTTGTCTACAGATAGAGTCGCACCTTTGTGCTAGTCTTCCCCATACCTGATAAATTAGATATCATCTCTTGCGCAGCGCCCACTAAGCGATGGAACCTTCTCACAATGGCGGTGCCTTTGCAGCTTGCAACTTTAGCCCTTTATCAGCTTCCATCAACTCATTACCTCCGGCGTGGAGCTCGTCCTACTACCTAATTCCAAGTTAAATTATACCAAAAATCACCTAGCCTTTCTTACACGAAGTTCTCACAAGACTTAATTGCATTTTTGTTTAAAACCATCTGAAAAATAGGGTAACATACCCAATCTCCGTCAAGCTGTCAACTTCTCATTACTGTAGGGCCCGAAAACACAATATATCTATAGCTTTGCTATATTCTTCTCACACTTTTCTCAATAATCCTATCTTACTAATTCCATGTCGGACCCGCTAACCCTAATTCACACTCAACTCAACTTAACATAAGCATGCCTAGCTCTTTCCTATCTTATATGGCCTATCACTCCTATCTTACCCTCACCTATTCTTATTTCAGTGACCAATAACCTATAGCTCTGACACCAACTTGTAACAACCCAAATTCGGGGTCAAGATTTGGTGTCACTAAATAATCTTTACATAAAATAAAAGAATATTTAATTAACCCCTTGAATCTGGATCGTTTACAGGTTATGGTATGAAAGAAGAATATAACTTTCTACAATTCACAATAACTACAATATGAGTGTAAATACCTTTATGCTAACGTCCTTGTCATATTTTTCTAACATCTTCGTCCCCTCACAACGGAGATCTCTCTAACTTTTGTTTTCTAACAAAAGCTATTCACTTTCATCCTTATCTGTTTCTGGGAGAAATAAGAATTTACAAAGCAAGAGTGAGCCAAAAATGCGTAACAAGTATATAATTTGAGTTTCAAGCATTAGTTTCAAAGGAAAATTTATGGATAAAAGCTTTAAACAATTTTACACAATTCTATTTATTTGAAGGAGTTGGGCGAATAAACGTTGGCTATTACCAGCATTTAATTATAAAACCAAAATTAACAAGCGATTCCGCAGATTCATCTCTTGAATCAGGGTTTTGCCCAGTTTTGGAATCATAAAACTTTTCAAGAAAGATTGCCGTTAATGGAGATCAACAATAAATTAGACTGGACACTAGTTCACACTTATACCCTGTTGATCATTAAGGATAAAGTGTAGATCTATACCCAACCATATAGATCTATTCAGGTACTTAGGCACTATCGCCCAAGGGTCCGGTCCATCCCCGACCCATAGGATCCAGCTCGTCACTGGCCCTTACAATAACCATCCAGCCCGTAGAGTATTTTGATGTCAAATCATTTTGATTTCAAAACATCCCAATTCAGGGTTCACAAATAACCCGAAAGAATGGGTATTTGCTCAAGAGAGCAATCAATAATATAGGAACAATGATGAAAGGAACATGCATAATAAGAGTAAATTACAGTGAAATATAAAACAATTAACTATTATGAACTTAGAATAGGAACGAAGAAATATTTGCAGTATTTTAAAAGAAAGTTCAGGAATACTTGCCTCGAGAAGCTTTAACCACTATTATCGGTTGACTTTTGGATTGCCTTGAACGTTTGGCTTTATCGTCAAACCACTATCCTATTCTGGATACAATCCTATCCTTCGTGTCCTTCGATTGGAATCTTGTTGAGTCTGATGATTAATCATTAGATCATTTATAACGACTCGTATATTTTTATATTGTTTAAATGTGTAATTATTAAATAATTACATAAATAAAATATATGTATGGGTTCAGTTAGCTGAATATTATTTTATTATTAATCATATGTGATTATTGGTGTTCGATGATGATTTGTGTAATTAGTTATGAAGCTGAGTTGTTTTGTTTTTATATTTAAAGGTGATTCCATTCAACATTTATTTTCATAAATATGGGGATTATCTCTAAAATCATTTTTATGGCTTCATAATTTTATTAATCATTTTTAGGAGTTTATAAAATTGAGAAATCAATATTTTATTAATTATTTAGCCATATATGATTTTCTGATTGTAATTATTTGTTAAATCCGTATTTAATTCCAAAATTCCTCAAAAATTACGAAATTCATATTTTATTAAGTTTGGAATATTTGGAGAATTTTAAAAATCGCTCCGAGATTTTTAGGATTTATTTCACCCGCGCATCGGTTCGTTTAATAGATAAATGCGGGAATAAATTATGTTTTAGAAATTATTTTAAAACTTACGGAAATTTTATTTGATTAGTTTTATTTGATTCGGAAATTTTGAAGTCTAACTGGGAGTCATTTCAAATTACATTATCCACATATTGTATCGTTAAAAATATTAAATTGCGGGTTAGACAATGCTTGAGTCGCGGTATTATACAGTATACTATTAATAAAATAGAAGGGGGCAGTTGTAATCGGGTATAACCCGTTTCCTTCTTTTTCTTTCAATCCTCAATCTCTCCTCTCTCTCTCTCGATCATTTCTCTCTCTTTCTCCCTGCATATCTCTCCTCTCTACCCCTCCTACCTCCCCTGTTATCCCTCACCATTCCCTCCTTCTTCTCCGGCCGCCGCCGCCTTCCGGTAGCTCAACCTCTGTTCTCTACCCCTTTCTTCTCCCGATTATCTCCCTTTTCTTCCTCAATCTCTTCTTTCATTCTCTATTTGTGCAGTGTTTGTGTATCTGTGTGTGCGATTGTGTTGTGCGCGTGTGTGTATTTACTTGTGCGAATTAATATGTGTGAGTATGTGCATGTGTTTGTGTGTGTAGTGTGTGTGTGTTAGTGTGTGTACCGTGCGTGTGTGTTGAGCCGTGGCTTGTGTGTACCAGTGATGCAGTCTCAGTTGTTGATTGCTATGTTCCTGATTGTTGGCTGTTTAGTTCGAATATTTGCCATTCATTTTTGAAAATAATTTCTGCAGGTTTATTTTTGAATATTCGGTGAAAATAATAATTATTTTTTTTGCAGGATTATTTATTTTAATCGGTAGAATTTATTTGGAAACCCGTATTATAAGGGTACTAATAAATTTTGCCGCCGTCGGCAATGATCTTCGGCGAGCCGACGGTGGACGGTGATGAATCATTTCTGAGTCCTACGATTTAAATTATAAAATACGATTAAAATATAAAAATACGGATGATAGCGATTAATAATTGAATTTAATTGGTATTGGTGAATTTGCGAATTGACGTTGTTGACTAAAGTTGGTGATTGGATTTTGGATTGTGATTGATTGCGGTTGTGATTGATTTGACATCGGGATGTTCGACGGGTTAGCCGATAATTAAGGGAGGTGCTGCCCGATTTGCGAAAAAATTAAACTACGAAAATACGAGGCTGTACCCAATGACTATCGGGACGTCGATTGGATATATATAAGTACTATATGCAAAACCTGATTATGTGTTGTGATGAAATACTTTGTGAAAATCGATAACCCTAATTTCATAAAAGAACAAATATACCTATTTTCTGAAAATGAACACCGAACCGGCTTTCGAAGACGTGAACCCTGATTGATACGTGTATTACTATATGAAGTATGTTACGAGTCGGGTTTTGTTAACGTTCGGGTAGATTGTTAGCGAGGATATGTCAAGCATAATCGAAGGTCTAAGTTAGGGTGTTTTGACTTTTTAGGTTCTAGTCGGAAAGCCCAAGAGTTGGTGTTGGTCTAAAGTTAGCCTAGTGGACAATCGACGAGCTCAGTAAGGTTCCAATCGAAGGATCTGAGTGTTGAAGTCGAAGCGAGGGTAATCTAGTGGTTAGACATTAAAGCCCGAGCATCCGTGTCGGCTCAATGTCAATCGATAATATTTGTAAAGCTCTGCAAGGCAAGTACCCCTAAACAAATATTTTACGGTTCAGTATATATGAATAATTATTGATTTAAATTTACGTACTAGAACAGAACGATTTAAGTTACGTATCCCTTGGGTTTCAAATTGTTTTGTTAACTTGTGTTTTAGGGGAAAAGTAACTTCTGAAAATACATATCTCTAAACTTTGAATAAAATGATAATGTTTTGGAAAGTGCGCTGTGATACGATGGTTTTGAAAAGAGATAGGTAAGTCATTTGGAAAACTGGATAAAAATGATCAGATAATTGGATGAGTGTGCACAGGAGGCCCGTAACGGCCTGGAAGATAGCGTAAGAGGCGAAGTGGTTGCGTACCCTATTATAACCACCAGCCCAGCGTGACAGGGACCTAGCTATTCTTTGAGTTCCGGAACAAGTTTTCATAGGATAGCCAAGATAGAGTTATCCTAAGGAGATAGTCTGATTAGCTGTCTCACCAGGGATCATCCAATACTTTTATATCTGAGCAAGTTTTATGGGTCCTGTGATGGGACAAGTTTTATGGGTCCTGTGATGGGACAAGTTTTATAGGTCCTGTGATGGGACAAGTTTTATGGTTCCCTTAACGGAACAAATGGTTTTGGGTCCCCGTAACGGGACAAATGGTTTTATGGGTCCTGTGATGGGACGAAAGATTTGAAAATGAAAGTAGCATGCTAAAATTGAACTCTGGTATTTACACAGCACAATTAATGAAATGTTTTATAGGGCATGCTAGCTATTGATAATCCAGTTTTCATCATATTCATCGGTTTTCACATGTTTACTTGTTTTATAACGAGTTATGATTTCTATTCCTATGATTGTTTAGCATATATTATTTTTGATTATTATTCATATAGTGGTATTGCTGAGCAATTGATTGCTCACCCTTGCAAAATGTTTTATATATGTATTGCATGTGCCTTGGAGATTCTTCCGTGGTAGTCGGGGCAGAGTTCTAGTTCCTTCCGTGTCAGGCTCCTCTAAGGTAGTTGTGTCAGACTAGAAATGGTCTACTGAGTCGATGTATTAAGATAGTATTGTCAAGTTGGTTGTAATGAATTGGTTTTGTGATAAATTATGACCTAAGTCATACTTAAACCTGGAAAAGATCTTGGTAAGAGGGGTCCTGATTATGTTTTATCAGTGAAATGAATTTTATTATGTTACTTGTTGTGTTGTGGATGACGTCAACTCCTGACCCCGGGGTTGAGGCCGTCACATCATTCCTAGTCCAACGTCAAATCTCGGGTCTTCCGACTAGGATCTACAGGGTTAAAATACCCTAATTTAGATAGTCGCCTCGCTTAACATAACACCCCTATCACTTTTACCCATACAGTTTCATAACCCAACTCATATTTATATGTATTATTGAAATACACATAGCAATTATGGTTCACATCTTCGAAACTCGGTTCAGTGTTTATTTTCGGAAAGTACGTATACTTGTTGGTTTGAAAATAGTAAGGTAATTGATTATTTATAAAATATCGTGTCACAACATATAATTAGGTTCTGTATAATATAATTATATTTTTTCGTTCGACGTCTCCGATTATTATAGGTTACGTTCCCGTATTTTCGGAATTGTTTTCCCGAAAATCGGGCAGCATTTCCTTTGTTTATCGGCCTACCCGTTGAGATCAAATCGACGACAATCCAATCGAAGCAATAACATCCAATCACAATTCGTAATTTCGCAAGTCCCAACCACCGATACAATTTTATTTTTAATTAATATTATTCGTATTTTCGTTTTGAAATTAATTTTACAAACTAATTTTATTTATTTATAATTTATAAAAGTAGGACTCAGATAAAAATCATCAATGCCCACCGTCGGCTCGCCGAGGCTCATCGCCGACGGAGGTAAAATCCACGGGTTCCCGTAATACCGGGCATCCTACGTAAATTTCACCGAGTAATTATAAAATTTCCCGTAGGAAATTTATTTTTATTTCACGAATATTTATACATTTATTTCCCTGCAGAAAATCAATTAATAAATTAATATAAAAAAATAATTTGAATTAAGAGGAACCAAGTAATAGGCAACAACCAACATAACCGAGACAACCAGAAAACATCACTACACCAACACGCGCAACCACGCACGGGCGGCCGAAAAACAAAGAAATCAGGAAAAACAAAGCGGCAACACAACACACGCACACAACTATATAAATATATATACAACATATATATATATATATATATATGTATATATGGAATAAACAGAAGCAACAGCGCTGCCTCTCACCGGAAAACGCGACGGCGGCGGCGAGCGGGGCAACTGAGAATCGGAGAAAATAATGACACATGGGAATAAATGAAGGAAAGAGGAGAGGATAAGGTAATAGAGAAAGAGAGAGACAAAAAAAGAAAATCGACGGGGAGAGAGTGGGAAGAGATGAGCGAGAGAGAGATTAATTTAGGGATTAGGACGAAGAATAGAAACTGTAAAGAGGAAGAAACGGGTTAACCAGAGTAACCCCTGCCCCATTTTTAACTTTGCTATCTTTTCGGGACAATTCTCACTTCGCCAATTTCAGAATTTAACTAGAATTTAGCGGATAGAATAAGTCGAAAACTCACAGATATAGTTTTAAAAATCCCAAAGTACATAAAATTAGTAATATATAAATTGTTTTTAATTTTTAATCTATTTTGAAATGCAACTGGTATTCGTATTTTAACAATTAAACGAATCAACGCGCACGTAAATTTGATCAGAAAAAATCCCAAAATAATTTTAAAATTCTCATAATATTCAAGAGTTAACAAAATAGAATTTTCATGATTTTGGAAGCATTCTGGAATTAAATATTGATTTTACAATTAAATGGAACCAGAAAATTATTTAAAGATAATTAATAAATAAAATATTGATTTCTAAATTTTATAAACTCCTAAAAATAATAAATAAAATTATAAAGCAACAAAAATAATTTTAGAGATAATTTTAGCATATATAAGAATAAATATTCAATAAAAATTATTTTAAAAGGAAAAATGAATTCATATAGCTCATTAATTAATTATAAAATTAATCCTCGCACCGAACAAATTACCCATAATTAATAATAAAGAAACACACAGCTGACAGACCCATCTCATATCTATTTATTTAATAATTCGGTGATTACATTTACATATCGGATCCGAAAATGGGTTACTTAGCCGCTAAGTAACTAAAAGACGATACGATTTTAATACCAGACTTGGATAATTATCAAAACAGAGCTTCCTATAAAATACTTTATACGAAAATAAGGTGATAATATCTCACCTTTTAAGAATATGGTTTTTTATCGATCTATAAAAGGATTAACGTACTAAAATTTTTACGGCGGGGCTCGTACGGGTCAAACCGTATCTCGGATTGAAAAAGTCAAAACACGGAAAGTGTTCAGAATTATCAGATTAAGTTAGGAAGGAGTTTTCGGAAGAGTTTCGGGTTGCAAAAATGCAAAAACGGTCGAAGTGGAACGATTTTTGATTCTAAAAAGTAATTTTATAATTATGTAAAAATAATCATTATTAATTCTATAAATCCTTATAAAATCATAGAATAATCCAAAAATTACCAGAAAAATACCAAAACTATCTATATTTTATTCTGGACAATTAAAAATTAAAATATCCTAATTTTATCAGATATCAACACCCAAATATTTATATCAATCATCAAATAATTCACCAAAATTCACATAAAAATCATATAATAATTACTTATTGACAAAAATAATTACATAATATTTCTTGGACGTTACAGTAGTAATCCGCTCGGATGTTGATGTTCTGCTTTGACTCGTTGGCATGTATAACATTTACTGACCCATTCCGTTATTTCTTTCTTCATGTTTGGCCACCAAAAGTTTTCCTTCAAATCTCTGTACATCTTCGTGCTTCCGGGATGAATTGAAGATCTTGAACTATGAGCGTCTCGCAAAATTTCTTTCTTTGGTTCTGATACATAGGGTATCCAGATTCTCGAGGCAACTTGTAAACTTCCTTTGTCATCTTTTTGACTTGTAATTGCTTCTCCTGTCAAATTATCAATTTCTTGATTCATTACTTCCTCCGGACACCTTCTGATCTTTTCCAATAATTCTGGCTGGAATGTCATTGAGTAGTTTATTTCAGTGAAGCTTTCTGGAATACGAACTTCAACTTCTAATTTATCGAATTCTCTGATCAATTCTTCTGTGGATGTCAACATATTCAATCTTTACTTTCGACTTAGTGCATCCTTCTACGACATTTGCTTTACCTGAATGATAGTTGATTGATACGTCATAGTCTTTAATTAGCTCTAGCAAATGTCGATGTCTCGTGTTAAGTTCTATCCGCGTAAAAATATACTTTAGACTCTTATGATCCGTGTAGATTTCACATTTCTCGCTATAAAGATAGTGTCTCCAGAGTTTCAGTGCAAACACAATAGTTGCTAGTTCCAGATCATGTGTCGGGTATTTTTACTCATGAGACTTTAGTTGTCTAGAAGCATATGCGATTACGTTGTCGTGCTGTATTAGTACACATCCAAGTCCTCGATAGGAAGCGTTGATGTAGATGATGAAGTCTCCTTGAACATTAGGTAACACAAGTACAGGGGCGGTTAATAATCGATTCTTTAATTCTTGAAAACTTTCTTCACATTCTTCATTCCATACAAACTTTTTATTCTTCCGAGTAAGCTTGGTCAATGGCGTAGCTATCTTCGCAAAGTCTTTAACAATCTTCCGTAATAACCAGCTAATCCCAAGAAACTTCTAACTTCCGTCGGGCTCTTCGGTCTTTTCCAATTTAAAATAGCTTCAATCTTTGTTGGGTCAACTTGAATTCCTTCATTACTAATTATGTGACCTAAAAATTGCACTTTCTTTAACCAGAATTCGCATTTTGAAAACTGCCCATTCCTCAGCATTTCTGAAGTAATTCCCAGGTGCTTTACATGCTCTTCTATAATCTTCGAGTATATCAAGATGTTATCAATAAATACAATGATAAATTTATCCAAGTACTTTTTGAACACTCTGTTCATCAAATCCATGAATGCTGCTGGTGCATTGGTCAGTCCAAACGCTATTATGAGGAATTCGTAGTGTCCGTATCTCATTCGGAATGCATTCTTAGGAATATCTTCTTCCTTGATCTTCAACTGGTGATAACCCGATCTTAAATTGATTTTCAAAAACCATGCCGCTCCTTTCAGTTGATCAAATAAGTCATCGATCCGTGGAAAAGGATCTTTATTCTTGATAGTTAATTTGTTCAGTTCACGATAGTCGATACATAGTCGCATACTCCCGTCTTTCTTCTTGACGAACAGTACCGGTGCACCCCATGGGGATACACTAGGCCTTATTATTCCTCTATCGAGAAGATCTTGCAGTCTTGCAGTTGTGTTGCCATCTCTTTCATCTCAACATGTGTCATTCGATACGTAGCTTTCGAAACTGGTTCAGTACTTGGTGCCAAATCGATGGTAAACTCGATCTCTCGATCTGGAGGTAGTCTTGGAAGTTCATCTAGAAAGACCTCGGGAAATTCACATACCACAGGAATATCTTCGATCTTCGAACTTTCTTTTTCCGTATCCAATATATAGGCTAGATAAGCTTTACATCCTTGGCGTAACAATCATTTTGTCTGCATCATTGTTAAAAATTTCTGCTTCTATTTCTCGCCTTTAAATGTTATCGTTGCATTTTCTCCAGTTCGTATATTCACTTTCTTATTCACGCAATGGATCTGGGCATTGTTACCGGCTAACCAATCTAGTCCTAAAATAACATCAAGTTCTCCTAACTTGAAAGGTATCAAGTCAACAGAGAAATGATGTCCTACTATTTCGATATCGCACCCTGCACACACTCGGTCTACCGCCATTTGATCACCGTTTTCTAGCTTTATAATTAACGTTTCGTCCAACCGTTGAATTTCACAATATAACTTGTGAATAAATTTTTCATAAATAAAAGATCTTGTGGCTCCAGAATCAATCAATACTTGTGCATCAACAGAATTCACAGGAAGCGTACCTGCAACCAGACTGGGACTTTGCACAGCTTCTTTCATTGACATATTAAAGGTCCTTGCCCTAGGCTGATTCTACTGTTGTGGAGAAGGTAATTCCAAAACCCTTGGAATACTCGCTGCCATTGCTGCTCCTCTACAGTCTTTAGTGACATGTCCCTGTCTTCCGCATTGGAAATAAGTGACTTCTGTCTTCCCTTTTGGGCATTCCCCAAATTAGTGTCCATTCTGCTTGCATTTGAAACACGTGACGTTTGGCTTATTACAGATCCCTGTATGCTTCTTCCCACATGTTCTGCAGTCAGGTATTGGTGGTCGGATGATTCTTTGTTAATTTGGGGCTGGGAGTCGGTTGTCCGTCCTCTGATTGCCCTGTCCTGTCCTTCTAAAGTTTGCATTTTCCCGGGCTTGAAATCCCGGCCTCCTGGTGGAACGGTTCTAAAAACTTCCTGGTCCCTTTTCCTTTTGGGACACTTCACTTTCTCCTTCAATGATCATGGCCTTTTGAACTACATCTGTATAGGTCGTCAGCTCGAACAATGCCACTCTGCTACGAACCCATGGCTTCAATCCCTGTTGGAATCTCTTAGCCCGCTTTTCTTCAGTATCTACCTGCTCTGGAACAAACCTAGCCAATTCCATAAAGTTAGCTTCATAATCAGTGACCGATAAATTTCCCTGCTTCAACTTCAAGAACTTAATTTCCATCTGGTTCTTCATATAACGGGAAAAATATTTTTCCAGAAAAAGCTCGGTGAATCTATCCCAAGTTACGACACCCTCGACTTCTAGCGCTTTCTTAGACTCCCACCAGTAATTAGCCTCTCCTTTCAAGAAATAACTAGAAAAATCCATCTTCTGATCTGCTTCCATTTTGACCAATGCAAATGCTTTCTCCATCTCCTTTAACCCGACTCTTGCCTTGGTAGGATCTGCTAAATCTTCAAATTTTGGAGGCTTTATTGACTGGAACTGTTTAAAAGTAACAACTGGTACAATTGGTGGTGCTTGTGGCTTTCGACGAAGTGGCTGCAGTAATATCTGCTGTTGGAACTGCTGTTAATGTTGCTGCATTTGCTGTTGCATCATCACCATTTGTTGTTGCATTAGGTGAAACATTTGGTCCATGTGGTGGTTATTGTTATTTTGGCCTTCAATATTATCATTGAATGACTCAGTTCTGGTGTTTCTTTTTGGTGCCATGTTTCTGATAATAAAACAAATGGTTCTTTTAATAATAATTTATTTAAACAGGTGATATGAATAAAGAAACAATTTTTATTGTGTTAAAACAGGAAATTTAAACAATTATTAGTGGAAAGAAAACAATTTACCAGATACCTAAAATGAGAAATTAAAACAGTTTAAAATTTAAACAAATCATTTGGAAATAATTGAAAATTTTGGGATAATAAATGGTACAACATTGTTTTAAATAAAAACAACATTTGAGATATGGAAAAACTATAAAACAGTAAAGTAAATGTAAATGCTTTAAAGACTAAAATTTAAAATAAAAGAAAAAGTTGGAAAAATTTATTTTATATATATATGACACCAGCTACAGGTGTTAGTGCTTGATACAAAAAGGGTCTATATCTCATCTGTCATAGGTACTGCTGCTACATTTCAAAACTAGATACTACACACATAAAGCCTAATCACACTATACTATGCTGCCTCTATCTACATATGTCACATCTAGTACAGCATATCTAGTTGTCTGGATGATCTCAAAATCCTGGTGGCACACAGTCTATCTCCTGCTGAATCGACTCTAACACTGCCTTTGTCAATCTTATAGCTCGGTGATATACTGCATCAGTACGGATGTCCTCTTGTCTCAACTCTGCATACTCCTGCGAGGCTGCCCTGTAGATCTGTCTGAGCCTTTCTCTCATGATGTAATCTAGCTGCAAGGCTCTCACTGGGCCAAACTCTCTTCTCTCAAACAACCCAAGAATCTCCCTACACTGATCCCTCCACATTTGCATTTCCTCTCTCATCCTGGCATGCTGATGGTATGGCACTGTATGTGGCTCTAGGAGGTCTGTCTGTGATCCTCTGGTAGGTAAAGGTATCGGCTGATCAATAACCTCATCCATGAACTCGACAGGCGGAAATTGATAAACTCCGGGAACATGAGCATAAATAGGTATAGGTGATGGGAATAATATTGGTGGAACTTAGGGCTCAACCATCTGAGGGGCTTGGGGTACATCAGTATGTGGAAATAGAACCTCTGGCTACAGCTGCTGCACTGGCACCTGTGGCTCAAGCTCATCCCACTGTGGAAAATCAACCATGTTAGGTACCTCAAACATCGGGAACTCAAGTGGTGGTAACTGAGGTATCTCGGGCTCAAAATACGGGAAAAAATCAATAGGGTCAGGTACCTCTAACACTGGTGGATCTGGTATCTGCTCTGGAGCTGGTGGTGGTAGCTCCTGCGGTAGTGGTGGTGGTGGAAGTGGTGGAAACACCTGTGTTGACACTGGTGGTAATGCTGGGCCGGATACTGTCCTCTCTGACGAAGATGCTGAAGCCATCTGACTGAATAGCCATAACAGAAGCAAAGGTCAATTCTCATTACTAGAACTTACAATTTCCTAATCTACGAAACTAACCAAACCCTAATACCATTATTCCTACCTTATGCGATCTTCATATCTTATCTTAACTCTAATGTTCTTATTTTCAGGGCCAAAACCTAAGCTCTGATTCCAACTGTAACACCCCCCAAATCCGGAGTATAGATCTAGGGTATTACTATCACTAACTATCTTACTAAACCTGTATAATTTTAATATAAATATATAATTACCCTTACTACTACTACTCAGGATCTTTTAAAGTTAAGGTGTGAAAACAAGAACAACTTACCAACTTTATTACAACATCTCAAATAACCTGTGTTACAAATCTTCTTTCTTACAAACCAGTTATCTATATAAGTTTTAAACTAAACTTCTTTTATTCAAACCACAACTACAAGTTATCCTGTTACACCTGCTCTGGCATCTCAAAACACTCTTCCGGAATTGGGAAAAACACTCTTGGTGCCAGAGGGTCCCGCTGTTTGACCCGCTTCTTGACTACTTGGGTCCGGATGGATTTCATTCTCAACTTTAACTGAAAAACAAGGTGAATAAAAATAATAGGGGTGCGACAAAATTGCTCAACAAGCCTGCAACATTTATAGATATAGTGTAAAGGGAGAAAGTTAAATGAATCGGTAATCTGTTGATTTGATCAATCATCTTTTTCTATAGTGAGCAATGAAAGCCATTATTGGCGAGTACCAAAGGAACTAGAATGGACACAAAAAAACCAACATACGCACTATAACCTGCTGATCAGTCAGGATACAACGTGGATCTATACCCAACTGCATAGACCGACCAACATATAGGGTACCCAGGCATCATGGCCTAATAATCAAGGGTCACTTCATACTCGGCCCGTATCATAACCATCCAGTCCATAGCTTAGCATTCGGAACAATCGGTATGTTTTTGATGTATCCCAACATCAGAAAATATCAGAGTATATGTATATGTGTGTATGTAACTATTGGAATATGAATAGAGGATTCAAAGAATTAGGAGAAATCAGGAATCAAAATGAAAAAGAAACAAAGGAATAACAATTGTGTATTAGTGTTTGTGAACAAGAATTATCAGGGTATAGCTGTCATGAAAAGTTGGAAGCAATTCACTATTCTGAACTTAGAATAGGGGAAAAACTTTCCTGGTATGCGCTTCGCCTCGGGTAGTTCCCAGCTCTCTATTTCCGGCTTGATTCTCCTTGTTGGTGGTGTTTCTATCAAAGAAAGACATTTATTTAGTTGACTTGCATCATATGCGTATCTCAGACTGAGACCATACAACTCTTATCGTCTACCCATACAATTCTATCCGACTCGTAGATATAATAATCTAGCATATAGAGTTCAAATAATCACGTAAATCACATAGCATGTAAGGCACATAATTAATTTAGGCTTAAAATTATTTTTAGAATCAAAATCGGGTCTATATTTGCATTAACAAACAATATCTGACTCGATTCCTAATTTTCTGGGATTTATTGGACTCATATGTGTGACGACTGAGAATTTTGCGACGTAATTAAGTCAATAAAGTATGTGTTATGTGATGTGATTATAATTATGTGACTAAGTGCTGATTAATTGTCTTTTCTGTATATTAGAATATAGGAGTGTAAATCAAAACGTTCCAATTGAAAGAGTCAGCTTAGAAGTTAAGCTGTGGTGTCGAGCCGTCAGGTAGAACGGAACCCGTCCAAATAAGGAGTTAAAGAATATAAAATGTGAATTATGTGTAATTGAATGAAATGAATGTTTAAATAAAGTATTTCGTCATAAGTGACGTGTCGATTGATAATGATAATGAGAAGCGTAATCGAAATGCTGAGCGTCGGGCCGTCAGGCTGAACGTGACCCGGTACGCGTAAAAAGGATAAAAGATTAAAGAGGGATAAATTCTATGATCAGACCTGAGTCGTTATGTGATTGTATATGTGTGATTGCTTGACTGTGTGCATGACTATGTGCTCTGTGACATTTTTATGAAATTAAGAGAATTATGTAAGGATTTATTTAATCTTCGTGCATTTTTATAAAATTATCCGAGTAAGATAAAAACATGGGATTTGTTCTGTTATCTTCATAGTGGTCCTAGAGACTTTTTAAAAATGATGAGTGGATTTATTTGGCGGTCCTTGCATTTTAAATTGATTTTATGTGGAAAATGTTATTATTAAAGCGAGCTTGCGAAATTCATATAAAATTAACCGTCCGCTCAAAAATCCATTAAGAGTAATGGTTAAAAAGCTAATTTCGAGATTTATGTTTTAAAATTATCATTCGTATTAAATTCATCTTTTCCGAGAGAGATATTTGCAGATCAAAATTGTTTTCTTTCAAGAATAAAAAGCAAATCAGAAACAAGATAACCCAATTACCATACTACCCCTCCCTTGGTAGTATATAATCACACCCACCCTCTCTTTTCTTTCTTTTTCACCCGAGCTTCTCTCTTCTCTTTCTTTTCTCTCATTTTCTTCAATCCTCTCGGGATTTCTCTCTCTCTCTCTCTCTCTCTCTCTCTCTCTCGGTACACTCTTCCTTCGATCTCTCACTTGTTCTTTGCTCTTTTTCGATTAAAGAACCATGATTGTGTGAGACTTTGTGATATCTACCTATATACATACACGCATGGCATTATCTTCAAGTTTTTTAGAAAAACCAAAGTTGGATTTGGTGGTTTAGAATTCGGTTTTCATGGAAACAAAAGGGTTTTTGTTCTTAAATGATTTAGAATAAAGATATGTGTTTGCATGTGTGTATTACTTGAGAAAATTGGTGGTTAATGGTTGGAAACCCCCGAATGGGGGCACCACCGAGATGCCACCGCCACCGGTGATGAACTCCGGTGAACCGGTGGTGAGCAATGATGTTAAATACTGAGCTCTAGTATTTAATCGACTATTTTGTGTTTGCATGCTTGGTTGGTTTGAAATTCAAAAAGGGTTTTGATATTTTTTTTATTTAAGTTGATAAATACTTGGTAGGAATGAGTTGTTGAAGTTTAAGTCTATAAATTATGATTTGATTTGATGAATTTAAAGCAAAAATAGACCATGCATGTGTTTATGTGAAGTAAGAGCCGCATAGGGCTTTGATTTATCACGAATGAATTGATTTTAGTTGATAAAAAAAAGATTGTTTGATGGTTGTTTGAAAATGATAAGTTAAATAGAGTGTTTAATGGAATTAGGAATGAGAAATTCGAACATAAATATGGATTTGTAAGTTGCCTTGGTTCGAATTTTATTGATAAGAAAGAAGAAGTAAATTGGTGTGTTGTTCTTGCTTGGATTCATTAGGATTTAGGATTATAACTATGGAAAGATGCTTGCATGCTATGTATGAGATCAAAAATTGAAATGCATGTCGTTGTTCTTGAAAATTCGAATGATATGGTTGTTTTAATTGGAAATATTAACTTGGATTAAGTGAAGGTTTGATTGATTATATGTTATGTGGATTTGGTATAAAAATTTGCTTGAATTTGGAAGGTGTTTATAGAAAGGCCGAATGGTTTATAGTACTTAAAAGGTCAAATTCTAATTTAAGTGCTTGAATCGATCATGGAGATTAGTTAAGGATTGTATGTGAGATTTTTGCCTAATTTGCTATGTTGGTTCGAATTAAAGTATAAGAGAAAGGGGAATGATTGATCTGTGATAACTATGGTTGTCATTATAAGTTTTGTCATTTGTTTATTTGTATAAGAATTTCAAGTATAAGGAGCTATGTGTACCAATATAGAGTACGATTTGATTTTGAGTCGAGATATGGATGTTTATAAGTCGATTATCGAATACATAAAGGTGAAAAGGTTAATAATATAGTATTTGATGTGCTATGTGCTTATATGTATAAGCTATACCCATACATTTAAGTCAAGAGTATAATCGAGTTATCGTAATCGAGTGATCGTTCCGGGAACGAGAGTTGGGAAACTGATTAAGGTTTTGGTTTTGATTGTAGATTAGGAGCGTGAGGGCATTCAGGCTAGGAAAGGAAAGAATATACAAGGTGGCAGTAGTTCAACCTTCAGGAAAGCAAATTCAGGCAAGTAACTCTGATTACTTGTGTAAATGGTTATAAAGAGAATGTTGTTCATACCATGTAGAGTATTGAACTGTTTAATTATGAAACCCTGATATTGATACCCTGCCTTTTTCTTGATAAACTGTTATTGATAAGCTTAATGATTCAACCCTTTGATAATCTGTCCTTTCTGTTCAAGTTATCTATTAAGCCATGGATTATTTTGAACCCTCTGATTATCCTTGTTAACCCTGTTTAATGATACCTTGTTTTCCTGATCACCCTATTGATCCCTAAACAGATGTTGATCCTTCTAACTTAAGTGTTCTATTATCCCTGATACAGAATCCTTATAAATTGTTCCTTGCGTATCTTTAAATCACTCCCTGAACTTTGTTTCCTTTAAATCTGAATTAAGAATGAGTTTCGACTTGAAAGAGTCCGAATGATTTCAAATTCTTGGTAATGATAAAATGAATTTTAGAAAACCTATTTGTTTTTCCAAATCAAGGTTTTCCAAATGAATTCCTGATGGATTGGATTGGGATGTAAGAGGCTAGTGGGACTAGTCCAGTCATGGTAAGAGGCTAGCGGGGCTAGTCCAACTTAAGGCTGAAATTATGCTGATTGGTACCTTAAAGACCGGAATGGAGGTCGGTACGGGCTGATCACCCGTATATAATGAAATGGAAAGATAAAGTGATCCAATCAAGGGTTCTAAATGATTATTTAAAAAGGGAACTGAAACTATCTGTTCAGTAAAATTGATTCTTGAAAATGAAAATGGTTTATATTGTTTTGAAAAAAGTTGATTATGTCAATGTGAAGCTTAAAGCTCGAGAACCCTGATTCTTGAATTTGTTGATCATATGATTGATTCCATATAATGAAATACTGTTGCTTTCCTCTATTGAAAGATCTATTCTGATCCTTTAATGATTTGTGATGAATGTCGGCTTTCGTCCTGCATTGAGCCTTGTTCCTTGAAAGCCCCACATTATCCTTCAAAACCTTTCCTTAACCCAAAAGCTGGAAATCTGCCACCTAGATCAAATAAAGTAGAATGCCCTGAGTTTGGTAAAGTATATTGTGAATTGATATTGCAGAACTGCTATATAGTTACTTTCTGAGTTTTATACTCATTTGTTTTATTTTAATCTAACCATGGCAGTTAAGCAAGAAGGTGGCCAGGCTTAGGCGCACTGCTCGTAAGAGCGTACCTGGTGGTCCCTACCGTATTGAGGGCTTCCGGTTGCCAGAGCAGGTAGTGGTATTTGTGAGTGAGCTCGCGCCTAGAAGGAAATGTTTAAAGATACAATGGGTTATCTGTCGGTTCCCAACCAGGAATCGATATTGTTTATTTAATAATATTTTGGGTTTGTAAGTTATATTTTATGATTGGTAGTTGTAATCTTGTCTCATACTTTATCCTGTTGATCATGTTAGTAGTTAATCGGGGTTTATGTTTATTTAATTACTAGATTAGAGGTGTGTGAGTCCTCATTTCCTAACCCCGAGATTGAGGGCGTCACAATATGTATCAATATTAAGGTTTATAAATGAATAAGTATCATAAGATGACTCGCTCTCGAAAGAAATTATGATTTATAACTATTTTTATTGGAATCAGGTCATTTTTCCAAGTCTAAGGGTCTTCGTTTTGATTAAATCGGATAAACGGTTTAATTATTACGCAATAAACAAGAATATCAATATTAAATAATTATAATTAATTATTCATAATTAATTAAACCTTTATTATATTTTAAAA
The DNA here is from genome assembly GCF_009905375.1 of Apium graveolens. Classification (NCBI taxonomy): domain Eukaryota; kingdom Viridiplantae; phylum Streptophyta; class Magnoliopsida; order Apiales; family Apiaceae; genus Apium; species Apium graveolens. Next base: position 48,100,557 of record NC_133656.1, read on the forward strand.
CAAGTTTTCCCTAATTTTCGGAATTAAATACAATTTATTACAAATTATTCAATCAAACTGATTAATTATAAATAATCAATTAATACAAATAAATAATACATAATTTGGAAATAAGTAAGTAAATAAATAGTTACATTCCGAATTCCTAAAATTTGGAACCCAACTCGAATTTATTACGAGTTATTCGCTTAAACTGATTGATTATCAACAACTAATCAGTCCACATAATTAATCTTCAAATAATAAATAAATAAATAAGTAAATAACTATATAAAGAAATAAATATATTTTTGAATTTCTAAATTAGAAATTATTTACAAAATAATTTCGATTTTTAATCAAATTACTTATTTGATTTTCTAATTAATAAAACCGATTTTCTGATTTTTAGAAAATAAAAATAATATAAAAATACAGAAACATTTTTCAAGAAACAGAATTGGGGATTTTTGGATCAAACCCGGGTCAATTTCCGGGTTGGAACAGGGTCGAACCCGGGTCTCGAAGAACACCACCGTCACCACCAGAATCCGATGACGGTGGTCAATTCCGGCGATGCTCAGACGACCAAAACGGTACTCCAAACACACGGGTTTTTGGTGGTTTTCCTTTGTTATCGATCGACACCAACACAGAGACCTTCCTCCTCCTTCCTTCATCGATATTGATGCCGGAAAAACGAAGAACGCCGCCGGTAACGGCGGTTCGCTGACGAACCTAAATTGTGAACCAAATTCGATGAAACTGATACGAATTGACAGGAAACTCGATGATCTACATGCTTATAACAACGGGATCCTCTAACAAATAACAAATCAAGCAACCCGAATTCAAGAATCAAACCCGGAATAACAACTTTAAATTCACATAGTCTAAACACGAAATTGATATTAGAATCGTATAGAGCATTCAAAGAGCTTCAAACTGAATACTTACATGATCAATTTGTTGAATGGTATCACGATCAAATTGGGCTTTGATTCCAAGAACTCCAAACCTTAATTTCAGAGAATTGGGAATTTTTCTTGAATTTTCTGATTTTTTAATGATTATTTAATAATTAATTAATAATTTATTTGGTTTTTATATTAGTATAAATAATACTCCTAAATAAAATTAAGGCCCTAATTATACATCTATTAAAATTAATTGGCCCCAATTTTTTATAATTTTTGGATGTTAATTATGAATTTTTAAGTATCCAATAAATACAAAATATATGCCAAGAATTCCCAAAAATTGTGAATAATACAAAAATGCAAAGAAAAATGATATTTGATAATTTCATGATCCTATAAAAATAAAAATGTGATTTTTGTAGGGTTTTTGACACCCGAAGGGGCCCGGAAAAGTCATTTTTCACGAAATAAGAAAATTTGTAAAATATCTAAATGTTAAGAATATCGATACAGTATAAGCCATACTTGAAAAAATAGGGCCAATGATTTTATATGAGATATCAGCTATTAAAATACTGTTTGGGCTGTACAACTTTTGATATAAAAATATTTAACTTTTAATAAAATACTCAATAATTACCCGCAACACGTTCTGATCGAAACAGAAGAAACATAGCACAAAACACTAGGGTTTTATGACTCAACACACTTACTGACATATTTAAAAACATAAATCATCTTTATTAAGATATAATATAAGCATAATTTCTCGGTCATAACATTACAAGTAAAACATATTGATGAAGGGATCTTCATAAATCAATCCAAATACACCAGGAATTTGCTTTAAAGATTTGGAATGCAAGACAACTCAACTGCATCGACTCCCATGGCCACTGCAACCAAGTTAGATTTAAATACTGGTTCTTCAGTAGATATAACTAACTACAGAGGTATGATTGGATCACTCCTATAGTCGACTGCTAGTAGACTTGATATCATGTATGCTACATGTCTCTGTGCAAGGTTCCAAGCTAATCTCAGGGAACCTCTTCTATTAGCTGTGAAAAGAATTTTTAAATATCTCAAAGGTACCATGAATCTAGGATTATGGTATCCTAGAGATTCAGATTTTAAGCTAATTGGATATTCAGATGTTGATTTTGCAGGATGCAAAATAGATGGGAGAAGCACTTCTGGAAGCTACCAATTTCTTGGTGGCAGATGGGTTTCTTGGTTTAGCAAGAAACAAAAGTTAATATCCACATCAACTGCAGAAGCTGAATATATTGATGCACCAAGCTGTTATGCTCAAATTCTATTGATGAAGAATCCATTATTGGATTATGGGTTAAACTATCTTGCTAGTCATATATATTATGATAATCAAAGTGCTATTGCAATAACAGGAAATCTAGTGCAGCATTCAATGACAAAACACATCAGCATTAGGTACCATTTCATTAGGGAACATGTGGAAGAAGGTACAGTGGAATTGGTCTTTGTTCCAACAGATCAACATTTAGCAGATATATTCACCAAGCCTCTCTATGAAGCTACTTTTACAAGATTGGTGAATGAATTGGGAATGATATCAGGAAATTTCTCAAACTATGATAATTAAGGAATAACTACAGATAGTTAGAGTATGATATCTTATTATTATATATCAGTACTTGCTAGATACTGATTATTGTGTTAAATTTTAATGGCATGATAGTATGCAATTAATTTCTCTTAATCCTAGCTAGTAGCTTCTTGTGAAACTCTGATTATGTGTATAAGCTCTGATATTGGTCAAACTTGTTCTGACAGATAGATCCTGACAGTAGTTATTAAATTATGATATTGGTCAAACTTGTGTTGACTGATGTGATGCCCTCCAAACCTGGGTCAGAAGTTTAGGGTTCACAACACACACACACAATATATAAACCTTCTTATGAAAAAAATATATATGCAATGACCCTACTTACCATAATCCACGGATCACAACAAGTTAAAGTATGCACACAAGCCACAACTTTACTTATATTACAAACATTCCAATACTGAGATTATAAAATGATCAATTAAATTGATTTAAGGAATTAAGTTTCTTAATAAGCAATGATTAGAATTGGATATTCACTTTTATTTTAAAAACCAAGGTTAGGGTACTAATCATTCATGCACTAACCCCGAGCAAGGCACCCAGCTCTGAATTATATGTTGGATCCAAGGCACACATTGGCCTAATACGACCACGAATCTGGTCTGACCACAAATCTGGTCCACATTTATAAAACAATCCAATTTTATAATAATAAAAGATTAAAACAATGTAAATCAATAAACGAAATCATAAACAACATTCGTCTCAAAGCATAAGGTGATTCATAACATCATAAAGGTATAACAAGATGTTTACAAGGACTGGCTTTCAGTTTGTAAAAGAATCAGATAATAGAAGAATAATGGTTTGATGATTACTAGGTATAAAGGTTTGTAGGTTAAGCAAATCCAAATCAATGATCTGTATATGGTGTATATGCATTTGTGGAGTAGTCTCGTATATTTGTGGTTCGTATCTGGGTATTCAACGTTCTATGGTTTACAAGGAACAAAGTTTATGGCTCAAGATCAACAAGAATAATCAGGGTTTAGGTTTTAGTATATTAAAACACTTGCAATATAAAACAGAACTATTTAATTACTTGAAACATATCTTAGAGGGTACAGAACACATGCCTTATCTAACTTCGCTAATACATCACTTACTCTCGTTCACCGACTCTTATTCATCGACTATCTACTTTCCCTTTCTATACCTCGCTTCCTCTGCTAGACATCACAAGTATCTATCAATACTCATTCTCACTTTATTCTATTTGTTATAAACTTCTATCTACCCTTCGTTTCACCAAAATCCGACTCACGGATTGAAAGATACGATAAAAATGATCAAACAATGTACATATAATCATATTATGCACCAATTAGATCACATATAACACATAGCACGTAAGACATTGGATAAAAATAATTTTTCAAAGAAGATTCCGGGTTAAAATAGTTTTCCAGGTATTTAATATGAATCTTTGAACATTTTTTGGAATTAAAACGGGTCGATGAATCATTTATAAACAGTTAACAGGGTTCGAATACCCGAATCTGACTTGAAAATCATTTAATAATAATTATCGAGCCTTAAACATAATTTAAAATAATATTTTAAAGCTCGAAACTATTTTTTGAAATTTTTAAATGAAAAAAATAATTAAATCTATTTAAATAATCAATTAAAATTATATGATAACTAATTAAATCAATTAATCAATTAATATTTAAATTAACTGTCCAATTAAATAATTAATTATTAATTAAAATTAATTAATTAATTAATTTAGATTTAATTTTGAATTAAAAATAATTTTTGAAATTAAAATAATGATTATTTTAGGATTTTTAATAATTAAAATCAAATTTATGAAATTAAAATAAATAGAAAATATAATTTTATAAAATTTTAAAACAGGAGTCCAAAATTTGCAATTTCTGGAAACCTCAAGGACCTAACTGTATCACCTTCAAAACTACGGGGACCAAACTGCAATTTTGCAGTGGTCGCCGTCGTTTTTGCCGTAGGTCGCTGGAGTTCACGATTCCAGCCACCTTAGGCCACCAAGCTCTCCATATTTATTCTACAGATTATCAGGAACTTATTCATGTAATCAAATCAAGCAAACAATCAAGGATTTGGCCGGAAAAAGTCCAAGAAACTAGTCGTCGCAGGCGAGCTCTGTTTTCTCCGATTTAATCGATCCAGGAATCCTCCCATGATTTCAAACACATGATTCTACACCTGGAATTATTCTAAACACGATGGTCTCAACCAATTTCAGCAATAACCCGTGGGGAAGAAACCCCCAATTTCAATTGAGAACATTCATACGGTGTATAAACCCTAACTTTGAAATTTGAAAATTAATCTCAATTTTGAGCATTTTGTTGAACTCCAAAGTGCTATTATGACATACCAAAATGACCAGAATCAAATTATCTGCAACATGCAAGAATCAAATCATAAAAACAACATCAAAAAATAAATTCTTAATTAAACCCAAATAAATTCCAAAATAAATAATTATACAGAAATTAACCTAATAATTCTGCAGTGATATAGGTTATAAAACTTGATAGTACTCTCCAAGATTTTCATTTTGAATACTAGAACACATAAATCCGAGTTCGAAAACACCTTCAAATGCTTGTTTGATTCTCAAGAACACTATGAATATTATGATTTTTCTCTGAAAATTATATATTTTTACTGTTTGCAAATGATTATCTGTATAAAATAAAATACGGTAAAAGCTATTTATAATTATGGAATATTGTTACCTCGTTGGATCATATCGGATATAAAAATAGAATACTTAATCGCTAAGTGTTAACAAAATAGATCCAATTCGGTACCGGTTTTAGGATAATTATCAAAACCAAGCTTTTTGCAACTACAATCTGGGCCTCAATGCCTTGGTTATACGAAAACAAAGCTTATCAAACATACAATCTATTCCTACAATCATATTCATATAACAATCAACATAAAACTCAAAAAATAAAAATCAAAATTAACCAAAACTCTCGGTTTGACACTTTCAGGAATCGTTTGGCACAAATAAGTTTAATCAATTACATATCTCATTAGAAAGCTATCCCAATCATCAAAATCAATCCATGAAATCAAAAAGCCCTAATTCGAACCATAAACCCTAAAATCGAAATTTAAAAATCACTAACCTATGGTATGATTTAATGGTATAATTGGATTGTACTCTTCAAGAGATTCAAATTGACTACAAACATGACATGATTTTCTTTCCAAATCACTGCAAAATCATGGTTTGATTCCAAAAACTGTTCTTGAAACCCTAACCCTAATTTTTATAGAATTTTGTGATTTTCTTGTATATTTTTCTGATTTTTATATAATTAAATAATAAATAAATTCTATTTATAATTACAAAAATAATATTCCCAAAATTATTTAAGGCCTAAATATATCATTTAATAAAAATAATTAGCCCAAAATTAATAATTAACGGGGAATAATTTTTAATCCAATAAATACAAAATTTATGTCAAAATTTCCCAAAAATAACAAATAATCCAAAAATGCAAAAATATTGAATATTTAGTAGCCCACAATTTTATAAAAATAAAAATATGATTTTTGTGGGCTTTGACGTCCCGGTAGGGGCCCGGAAAAATCAATTTTCATGGGATGAAATATTTTCTAAATTAACTAGATATTCTGAAAACCAATATAATAATTACCGTATTACGTGAAATAAGGCCAAACGCCCTACACGCAATAACAGCTATTAAAATTGATTCTCAGTAGCATAATATTCAACATACACCTATTTAACACGTAATAAAATAGCCGAAAAGTATCTCAAAGCACACTACATATATATAACACTTAACAGCTAGCATTTTCTGATCAATCATAACATATAATATCATAAATCACATAATACTCATTTAATATAATATAAAACAGTCGTAATTTCCCAGTTCTTACATCCTTCCACCATAATAAGATTATATCCTCAAAATCATGCTAAGAAACAGGTAATGATACTTTTCAAGTATCTTACTTTCAATTCCTCAGGTTGACCTCTCAACCTTACGATTTCTTCAAAAAACTTTAACTCACAATATCAAATTTTTACTCAACAGCCTCTTGTTGACATAATATTCTATCAGTTGTTCATACAACCCAATTTGAGTTTCCATCATATATAATAAGGCTAAGTTAGACTTTCCTGAGTATAAATATATAAACACACTACAATCATGCTATATATGTGGTGGTAAAGCCAACTGACACATCACATATCTTACTATCTCAAAAGGACTCATATACTGCATATTAAACTTTCTTTGCTCGCTAATTCTAATCAATCGTGTTTATGAATGCTTCCAATGTTTACTGGTTGTTTAACCTCATTTTCCACGTACTTCTTCGTTTAATCAGCCTATTATGTAATCCCTTCCAAGCGCATTCGATGTTCTTTTATCGTTCTCTTACTCTTCTCATCCATCCACGAATGGTATACTGAGACCATGGCGTATTCGGTTTCTAACGTTCTCAAAATTGACTCCAGAATTAAGGATTAAAGAGAAAATCTTGGCTGGGTACGATTGACATACGAATTCATTATCAACCCATAATGTCCTTTAATCACACATGAATTTATTTGTTGAGCGAAAATATTTTATTTTTTAGTAGAAATTTATTAACTTGGAGACATCATCTACAATACTCTAACTCATGTTATCCTTTATTTCGGTTCTAGAAAATTCACGTACGGAACTTATTACATTGCTTTTCCTTGACGTTCAGTCACATATAATATTTATCCCTTTCTTCGCGCTATATTATCCGAAAGTCTCCTTCTAAATTTATGTACTTTACCATACTCTTGGAACAACTTGATTATCTCGAGTTATCGATGTTTAGCCAAATTCATTCCTTTAGATTGCCCTACCTGGTGCTCGTTTATTCATGGGTGGTATGCAACATTCTGGTTCAACATGATTGATCATATTCTTAATACTTCTACCAAATCTTAAATCAAGTAATAATATCAATCATTTATAATCAATACTTGATTCTGGTGAGGTACCAGAATCTCCTTCAAGAAGCAACGAACTCACTCGTCGGGTAAACTGTTTATTAGAAAGAGAATGATTAGGTTTAGTTAACCTATCAATAAGAATTCCAATAATGCTCCCCTCTTCTTTGGTTTTCAGGTGATTTCAGTACGACCTCCCTTAACGAGATGTACTCATTTCCAAAATGGTTACAATAATATATCTAACCTTTAAAAAAACTGGTCTGAATTCTTCGGTAGATATAACATTTACTTTACCTGTTCCACCATCTCCTTTATCATACCAAGCATATCAATATTTCCTTTTAACCCTCAATTTTATAATCGTGTTCTCAAAATGAATTTCCTATTTCAAGTTATAGTCGTTTCATTACGTTATTTACTTTAGCTCTTGCACACATGATGTCCATAACTTAATTACATAATGGGTAACCTATAAAATTTCTTTATCATCCTTTTGATTCCACTTCCTTTCTTAGTTAAGTTCTCCATTCCCCTGGCTCATTTTTTCTTCTTAATATAAGTGAATCCTTCTTCCCAATAGTACTGATCGGTTCATCATTAAATAAACATTCCCGTGGGTAACTTTAGAATGAAAGCTTTCAATTCATAACTATTGGAACTCTTTTACTATTTTTGCTAATAAAAGTAACAATGTCCAACTTTTCTTTTCGCTTAAACTATCAGCTACCTCATGAGCCTTGCTCAAATAACTGCTAATCACGTAATTTATCACACTCGTCATAGATTGCATACTGCAACCCCCAACAAGTGTTCCAAAAGGCCAACAAATCGCTGCTATAGGTGCCAAAAATACTATTGCAATGCTTTTTCGAGGTTGTAATTTTATCAGTTGGGAAAGTACTTTATTGCAACCCCGGCATACCCTGTTGCAACACCTGAATATCTGTTATTGAAACAGGCTACTGTAATGATAACCATGGTTGCAATAGGTGTTCGACTAGTGTTGCAATAAGTGTTTAGCAATTGATAGAATATTGTGGGGCCCATCAGCAGTACTTTTATAATGAAGAATTGACAGGAACTATTTGATTTATTTTCATATATCCCAAAAATAAAAAATATGTTTTCTCAATTTCATCAATATCAAACAACCATTACATCAATAACACATAGAATAAACATTCATCTAATAACCTAAAATGCTCCCTAAGCACCTTATTACTAGTACAAATATGAGTACTACTTTTAAAAATTATAAATATCCGACTACGAAGTGATACATCAGTCTTGTACTTACAATCTTCAATATTTTGCGTAAGAATCATAACGAAAGTTTTGCATCTATATCTGATTCCTACCTCGGTCTGGACATTCCCATAGCTTGAGCCTATGATAATAAATATTCCTGTACATCAAAATGCAGGACATGAATCAGACAAGCAACTAAGTATATTGGCAACAAATTTTACATAAAAACAGTCACATTCACATCAATTATAGCTATGCATAAGTACTTGATCAGTTGAAGGATATTGGCAAAGTAATTTTCAACTTCATAAATGTCACTGTGCATTGACTTATACTAGCTCTAATTTAGGCACAAAGCTCTACAAAGAAAGATTATGGTAAGTCCATAGATCCCAGGGGTTTAAAACATTCTAATAATACCGTCATGATGAGTGAGAAGTATAAATCTCTTTGACTCTTATTAAAATATATCTCATCTTTAAATAATTTATGTCCAGGTCGACAAGCTTTCAATTAGAGCTGCTTCTGCACTCTCATGGCCAAAGGAAAAGTTAATTGCTCAAGTTCTTGTTAATTTAACCAAAAAAACAATAATGGTACGTAATTTAGCTCAACAAAACTAAATCTAAAAATGAACTATTTAGAATTAGGTTTGATAATCTATAATGTACATTGTAGACAAATGTAAAGGCAGAGTGTACCACAGTGGAGGACATGGATCTTGTAGTCAGGGCTAAAAATTACTTATTAATCAATAGTTACCATAAGTTAAAATGTAAGAATACCATTATTTTGTAATAAATCACATAAATGTTGATTAATACGTTGTTGACTTGTTTAACCTCTAAAAAGCTTCCATTTTGACTAGGTTTTCCCGTATTGACTTGTTTAACCTCTAAAAAGGGCAACAATGAGTACAACATTAATACCTAAAACATGAAAAATATTTTACTTCCATAAAATTATTCTGTTAGATTTGTTACTCAACAAATTCAATATTAAGATATTTGTATAAGATAGACAATATATTTTATGCCACAGTCAACATGCAACTTAAGGAACCAAGTCAAGCGATGAAAAACCTGATTCAGATTATTGCAGAAGGACCTAAACAACATCAATACTGATCAGTGATAAAATTAATTAAGTGATGTAGAGTAATGGAATCAATAGTACACTATTATACATCAAAAGGTCACTTGTAATATTGATATCAAATGGTGATAATAGTTACCAGGTGATATGGATTGGATAGAATGTAGTTATTTTCACGTCCGAATTCTCCCTCTTTTTTATTGTAATGTGATTACACATATATCAGTATTGAAGAATACAATATAGGCTCATCGGAGCAAGTCATTTTATGTGTATAAATAAGCAATAACACATTACATAATGCGAAGTGTAAATTCAAAAAAAAACTATAAATGTGAAAGGATTTCATAGAAATGTCTTTTCATTAATAAATATATGTTCAGTCCTAAAGGATTTCAACCGTCTATAAATATATACTCATTCCTAAAATACATGTCCAAGCCTACTGATTTCAGCAGTACCGCTGGTCTTGCGGTCCATCTAACCTTTTCAAGAAAATGAGAAAGGAAATCATGCTTTGCAGAGTAAGACAACTCTAGAGTTTATTCTCTCCAAATTCAATTACTCAAGTAACAAAAGACATAAATCTGATAAGAATTATGATTTACCTTTCAAATAAATATATACACTAACCTTACTTGTTGATGAAATTCCAGATGCTACAACACGCACCAACCACTGTAAAGAAAAACCCTACTTGTGAAAAAATGAGGCATATTAATACATGTGCATAAACAGCACAAAAAATGCAATCTAATTTATTTCAAATGTTTTGACTTATCTGAATAAATCAGATGGAACGAGAATCTAATTTTGTTGTCTCCTCTACGACACATTGTCACGCTGCATTTATCATCTTGAAGTACTGCCACACCAAGTTTACTCATAATACAATACTGAAACTGAATGGAAATTGTGCATTAATCTCAATTCATACACTATATAAAAGGGTCTTCACATATATGTTCATTAATATTAAGTCATACACTATATAACATTTCGCATTTGATAGATTCTGTAAAATATCGAAACTATATAACAATATTGTCAGCTGGCTACAATTTTAGCTAATGTTCATATTACGTATCACGTACTGAAAGATAGATGTGGCTAATAAAAAAATTGATTGCATCTGAACTCCCTGCAAAATTTCTTTATTCTTAATGTATACCATAATATGTTATAACAACCATCTCAAAAATAAATATATTTTTCGCTTAACATAAAATTAAAAGTACAGAAATATACTGAATTAGTAGAAAGCTTGACCAATTCATTCCCATCTTCCAGAAAAAACTCATAGCAACTAATATTTTTTCGTCTTTGTAGAAATAAATGGATGTATAAGAACAGAACATGGACGATGATTCACAATCAACAAAAAAAATCAGAGAAACACTATTAAAAAAATACATTTACATCAAAACATTGCCAAAATTAGAGAACAAAAATGGTTTGAGATCATGTGTCAAAGTAAAACTACATTTTTTGAGTGAAAACACACGCTGTAGAAAAAACGTTTCACCACCATTGCCATCTGAACCGCTTCAATTAAACTCTAAAATCTTGAAGAACCCTCTTCAATTAAAACCCCCAATTGAAACCCCCAAATGAAAATCGGAGAACCCCGAAAATATTCAAATTCGATTAGCGAGATCCTGAAGAACCACTGAATGATTTCTAAGAGAAAAAGTATCCTTAACTCTTGAATGATTTTTGAGAGAAAAGGTATCTCTAACCCTTGAATTGATTAGCGCTCGATGTAAGAGACAAAAACGATGTGGAGTGAGAGGCGCTTTGTTAGAGAGTAACCCTCAAATGAGTTACTTTGTTTTTATGTTAAAAATATTCCAGCTGAACAATGCGGAAAATTTGCCTCTACTGAAATTTCATTCCCCTCCTGCCTCATTTTCATATATTTGTATTAAAATTATTAATATTTTAATAATCTTGATCTTTTAAACTTTAATTATGAAAAATAATACATCTCATAAAATATATCTTAAATCACTATAGTATTTCTTTATGAAAAATGAAAAAATTCAAATATATATAAATATTGTAAATAAAACCATTAATGACTTGTTAAGTTTTATAAAGTGTTCAATTTATCAATATAATATTGTAAATCACTACACTAATATTATCAACTTCCAAAAATAAATAAAATATATATTTCAATTATTATTTCATTTCTATGTAAATAATTATTAATTAGTTAAATTTAAAAATCATCTTTATATATATGTCATTTTGGTAACATATTGTAACTATACCGCTACATCAAAAAAGAGGGGTTGCAATATATATTTTTTTAGAAGGCCACTATTACACTTTTCTTTGCAACCCCAGGATGAAGGGTTACAACATACAATCTATGGCATAGTGTCATTTCCAATCAATTCCAACTGTCCTCTGTCTAATATTTTACTTTCTCGAAATGAAGATATATTTCAAATTATTGGGATCTATATAAATTATATACTTTATACCTCTACATCTTTGTTCGCAGTAAAACACGCAAGCATACGCGGTCACAAGTATTATAAGATTAAGTTTAGTTCTTTCCCACAGAGATTGGTTTAATTCAAAATGTGCACTTATGCAACAATGTATGGTTATTATTCACTGCTAAGACAAATATCAAATTGATTTTGATTATCTAGAGTAATTATGCTAGAATGAATTAATTACGAGATTAAAAATCAAGTTACTTATATGAAATAAGACATGGGATTCTAACTTCATTAAATACTTCGTTCAGAGTTTATGCCTTTAATCATAGTATGTGACGGTTATGATAACTAATCAAACAACACAAAATTAGTACATGCTATCTTTTAATATACGTGTACCGTTCTACTCAGCATCCACAAATCAAAGAGAATCTAGGCAGACACCAATTATGTTTAGACCCTATATGTCTATAAGATTTGAAAACATAACGGTTTAAGAGCAAGTTATCCATTGAGATCACATAGGGCAGCGTAAGATGGTTAAAATTATACTATGAATTATGCATGTTAAAACATCCATAAACCTATGCTAACATGGCAAGTTCTAAATCCCTATATCCACTTTCGCATTCAATAGAGATTAACAAGCAACTTAGATGTTAGCTACGCATCCAAGAAGATTAATCACAACCATACTAGGAAATCAATAATTCATCACACACATAAAACTTGAGGCAATCGACTACTAAACTCCATAAATAAATTCGTTAGAATCCCACGATAACGCTTAGTTCATACTCAATACAAAATGCATTAAAAACACCACATACTTGAGGTCAAATCATCAAATTAAGCCGATATGAAGTGTTCTAAATGGATATAAAATCCACTTATCACACACCCAAACTTAAATCGATGTTTGTCGGCAAGCATAAAAAGACTCGACAACTACTACTACTAATGCATGAATGCAACTAAATGAATGAATGCAAATACATGATAATGCAAAGATCCCCTCGGAATAACCATAACCAAATCGATAAGTCCATGTCTCTAAGAATGCAATAAATCTAAATAGAGCTTGACTAAATCTAATGCACTAACTTACAAGCACAGAAACGTGAGTGTGTACTATGCATATCAAAAATACTCCCAACACTAGATCAAAACCATATCTTATTCTTGGCCAAAACAATCACAAGTTTATAAGTAGAATGAACGCTAAACACATCACGACTCCAAAACATCTCCATCATCACTGGAGTTAGACAAGGATTCATGCTACAACATTAAACACATCAACACAAATGCTTCTTTGACCGTGCAATAGATGAGGCTCTGAAAGACTTATGCAATAATACCCATGTAGCAAGCGTTAGGTTAGCGGATCCCAGACCAAACAAGCCTTAGGTCACTAGGAACAAAGTCCCCTAAAATTTAATTGCTCGAGTATTAAAAAGCTCACCCGTGGTCAATTCTGCATAATCACATACTAACACAATTTTTTTTTTCATTTCTAGAATGAGTGTGTTTCGCTTCATCTCATCCAACCCTAGACTACTCATAAATATGAGCAGCTACTAGCCTTTTGATGCCTAACTTTTATTAACAACTAGCAATAAAATCCCTGGTTTCCCCCAATTTATAATTTAGTGCTTCTTTGTCATTAAGGGAATAACAAGCATTCCAAATGTAAACATGTGATTAAATTTCAACAACCAAACAAGCATGACCCTGATCTAGCCTAAAAGCACTCGATTAGACTTGTGAATAGGTTTTGATTCTGGACATGCAAGTCAATTCATAAGAACTTAATTATCCCTCTATTCATCATCACCACACCCAAATCAACACCGACCTACCCACCAAAAATAGCTCATCCTACGGGATCATGTTATATGCTATGCAAATGCAACTAATTGGGCTCACATAATAAGCATGAACAATTAGGCAAAAAATTATGGCCTATATGAACAATTATGCAAAATTATGAATGAACTACCACTACACATGCAATATGATTCCTATATGAACACGACTCTTCTACTATTAATCCTTAAATTACCACCCCCAAACTTAAAATATTCAATGACCCCATTGAAGGCAATAATAAGGATATCAAGAGCATACTAGATGTCGGCAAGATCACTCTCTTCGGGTGGAGAATCAGGAGGCGGATATACTGTGCTAGCTCCAAAAACTAGCCAATCAACCTTGACACCAGTGGCTCAAAAAGCAGTACCTAGAGCCTGTATCAAGTCCTCTACAAAACGGCGGTGAATGTCATGCATGACATCTATATGCCGAGTCAACCGTCTATACTGAGCATCACCAAGACCGGACCTATCAACTGTCTGTTGCGCACGTGAGGACCTAGCAGCTGCCTGCTACGCATGAGAAAAACTAGGAGGATCCGGGTGGCCACCGTCTGAACCATCAATAATATATCCCAACCCCTTCTCATGGGGCCACTCATTCCTCTATTCGAGAAATCGTAGAATCGTCAATAGGTGCACTCGGCATCTGTAACTGCTCATGCTCAGATCACCTAACACCCACAGATATGCACAACATAGTAATAATAGAGGCATAAGGAATCTCCCATGTCATCCCCTCGCAGAAATCGAAGCATGCTTTGATGAAGGACATAACCAAGATCAACATATTCCTCATTCAGAATCTCCCATAAGAGTATGGCGCGGTCCACAGTGACCTCATGCGAATGCGAAGAAGGTAAAATATTGGCACATATAAACAAATTCCATGCCCTCGCATACCTATTCATGGCAGAAGCAGGGAAGTTAAGCGGCTCAGTTGTGCCCACCTTGTCACTACTAGAAAAAGTAGAATAGACATCGCCTCAAAGACATCGGTTGTTTTTGGCGCCGATGTAAAAGATGTTTTAGACATCAGTTTTGAGCAACCGATGTCTTTTGATTTTATAAACATCAGTGTTTTAGGTGAACCGATGTTATATGTATGTTTAAAAAAAAGAAATCAGCGTGCCTTCCCCGTTTTCCCCCCTTAGCAAATATTTCATTCCCTCCATGTTTCCCCCCTTTGTTTTTTGCCTTAGCCAAATTCTCCCCCCTCTTTTTCACACACAATTCCCCCCTCTTTTCAATTAAAAATAAAACATAAAATATTAAAAACATAAAATCAAAAACAAAAACAAAACATTTAAAAACATCTCTCTTCACTCTATCCTCTCTCTGAAGAATACTCACAAACACCTCTTTTCTCTCGAATCTCGATGACTCTCTCTCTCTCTCTCTCTCTCTCTCTCTTCAGTCTCTCCTCTCTCTGAAGAACATTACAATGTTCATTTGGATATTCTTGCCGACGTATCCCAATTAGACATCACAACGATATTGTCCATCTCTACTCTTTTGTAATTACAATCTCTCTCTCCCCCCTTGATATTATATTAATGTTTATATGTTTGTGCGTGCGAGTATTTGATTTTGATATTGTTGATTTTGCAAGGTTTTCGTGACGTTGATGGCAAATAAGAAAGGAATTTAGAGGAAAAGAGCCTCTGGATCTGTATTTGGTGTTGCGATTCTTGTATCATTTTCGATAATAGCTAAGTTGAAGTTAAAGCTTAAATTTGGTAAGTTTTGAACCCTAATTTTAGAATTGGGGGTTTCAATTTGAACCCTAATTTTTTAATTTTTAAATTCTAATTAAGATAAGTTTTACGCTCTTTAATTGTAGAATTGTAAATTGTTGATTTTTCAGTTGGATTAATGTTCAATTTATTCGATGCATTGACTTTTTTATTGGGTATTGATTGACATGATTATTGGTTGTAGTGAAGGTTTGTGATAAAATGGCAGAGGAAAAGAAACAACCTGTGTTCCGTAAGGTTGCGGAATTTCGACCGGGAACTTATGGTCTTAATCTCACTGTAAGCGTGCAACACTGAAGGTATGACAGAAGATCATATCATTTATCTTAATCTCACTTTAAGTGATGCTTTTGATGGCCAATCTATTATTCGTATCTTAATTTATGGGGTTGATGATGTATATTGAAGGACTTGGTTTCCCATGTTTTTAGATGATAGTTTATACCTGTAATAATGTGGTGATTAACCAACTGCTAATAGTACAAGATGTTTTTAGAGGTAGAAAGCTAACTAGCATCAGTGATATTATTTGATGTAAACCTTTTTATTTATGGCTATGATAAGAAACTTCTACAAAGACGGGATGTTCTACAGACTACAAATACAAGATGTTTTTACATTACTTTATTCTAATTAATGATAACTTGGATTGTACTATCATACTTAATGTAACACCCCAAACCTCACTTAAAAACTATGGTGTAGGTTTGAGTTGTTACATACTACTTCTTTTGTATAAACAATTATTAACAATGATCCAGCACAAGAGTAATAGAAAATTAAACAAGGAAAATGTTTCAAGAAATTGGTTTGGTAGAGTAGGATAGTAATACCTGCCTTAGTTGATCATGTTCTTAGTACTATATCCAATCAACCCCTCGATAATCTTGAGTTCTGACTTACTCCTTAAACTCCAAACTTTGATCTCCTCCTAGCTGTTAGTCCCCTTAGGTTTCCATTTTAGAACAAATATATAACCTCCCTGTAATGTCCTGTATCTCTGGTTTATTTGATAGATATATGTGACTTTTATTCTCCCGAGTTGTTCCTTGATTCTCATTTTACTACACTTATTTACATTCCTGAAGACCTGTTAGCCTCTAGTACATAAAAGATACTTGATCTTTTTCCACATTACCCCCATCCTCTCAGTAAATATAAAATATAATTAAAACTCATAAATATACTTCCAACCAAACATAGTTGCTCTTTTTTCTTTAAATATTTTTTTATCAGAATTTATGTATTTACTTAAAAGAATAGTTTGTAACAATAATGCATTTAATTATTGTTGTTAATATTTTAAATAAGACACACTGATGTGTTACTTTTAAAGTCTCTTAGCATCATAAATCCTTTTTTTGGTCCAAATTACCCAATCAAGATTTCAAGGTTATTGGTGAAATGTTGAGGTTAATTTATAAATGTCAATGAGAAAATAAAAAGTTCGGTTATAAAATTTTAAATTTGCTATGTCCTATATCTATATATCATATATGATAGTGAAACCTTTAGTTTTTTTTAACTTCTTTGTGTTACATGGACCCTTTGTGGATAAGTAGCTGTATAATGGCGCACTCTGGGTGTATTTTTTCTTTAAAGAATTTTTGGCATTTATGAATTTTGCCCAAAGTCAAACCACTGGTTATTTTCATCTTCTCAGGTAGAAGAAAAACTTGAGTCTGGGCAAGGGAAAACAACAGTTAACCATTTTTTTTCAAGATTTTGTACACCTATATTCCTGGAGGTTTGTTTTGTGTTAAATAAAAATATGGTTCTTCCTGTCTGGATAATAGTTGCATCTTAATACTGCAATTGTCATACTCATTACTTAAGCAAATAATATATGCATGCACGTTAAAAGGTATCATTTATAATGTTGCAATGATTTCAATTAGATTTCCGAAGGCACTGCCTATAAAAACTGTAATGATTGTTGCTTTATGTCATTTTTTTTCTTGCAGTCATTCATTTTAAAATTTCTAGCAGAGTGGGGGGATCGTAGCCAGATTGCAACAATTGCTGTAAGTTACTTAACTTCTGAGAATCATTTAGAAGAAATATCTAGTATTGTATATATCACATCGGTGAAATGTCTCCTAAATGAGAGGGATTCATGAATGTTTTTCTTTTCCAATAGATTCTTTGTACGAAATTGATTTAGAAAGGCATTGTTCATGTTTCTCGTTGTTAGTTCGTCAACAGTTGAATGTTGTCCTGTTTTAAATCTGAGAAAAGTCATTCCTGAACTTCCCTAGTATATTACCCAAGTCATAACTCGGTTACCCTACCTGAATTAGCGAAAATGTGGTGAAAAAATGTTTTACTTACACGAAACATAAGACTCTGTAAATTGGTCATGATTTGCCCTCACTTATGTAAACAATTTAATATTTTACTTCTTAAAGCACATACAAAGATTATATTTTGGGCGGCAAGTCTTTCCATTGGCTTTGATTCCCATTTAGTTCTTCAGGTGATTCCCTTGTGGTCACTACTGCCTCCATTATCTATTTTGCCTTATAGTCTCTGCTCTAATTTAATAACCATGTCCAGCCCATTGATAGCCTTTCAGTTTGTTTCTATGAAAATTTACTCTATCCGTTCTTTCTTGTTTTGGAACTAAATATTTAATTTTCTGTTCTTGGCAGAACAAAGATGTGACTGAAGCAATTCAGAAGGTTGTAGTTGCCTATGACTGTAAAGTTGTTGAAGGTGTTGATGCTATTTACATTCGATAAAAATAATTTAGTTACTACTACTGTTAAGTTAAACTTGTTAAGGTGTTACAAAAATTTTCAATAGTAAGTTAAACTTGTTAAGGTGTATTGTTTAACAGGTCATGAGTGTTAAGGCAATTGGAATTGTTCTAAAGCTAACATTATCGGGAGTGAATCAGCTAATTTATCCCCAAACATGGGCATTTACAATGGTAGTTATCCTCTGTGTGCTCACACAAATGAATTATTTAAACAAGGTAAAATTCTAACTATGAACCTTCTAATTTTCTTCTCATTTTTTTCATCGGGCACTGAATGATCAGCAAGTTGTGTTTCTCTGTGTTGTTCACCTATCCTTTGATACAAATTGGTACAGATAGAACTATATAACTATGTGAGTACGAGCAATAGATGTAGCCATCTCAGATTAGTTTGTTTAAGTGAAGCTTAGATTTAGCTCTTGGATTTCGTGAAGTTGGCTTATTACATGATCAAATCCTCTAATGCTATTAGTAGTTAGGAAGACTATTGAACTTTGTTTCGTGAAGTGTAGTAGTAGTTGATCATTTTTAAGTTGAAGTATTAGATTATTGAATTTTATGAAATTTTTATTTCAAAGTTTTTTCTTTATAGTTGCATAAGTTCAAATGATGCTATGTCATTGCCAAACTTTAATGATGGATTTATCTTTGAATTTTGGGTCATTTACTTATTAAATTATTTGTTCTACTATTACCTACTATAGACCTCTTAATGTTGTGTTATGGAACACTAAGTTTTAGTCCCTACAAAGTACAACTATATTTAGTAACCGGAGCTGATTCAATTTTCAGGATCTTCAACGCATTAGGCCAAATCGTATTTGCATTTGAAGGGCATTCTATGATACTGGAAATTCATATCATAATTCCATCTACTCCAGAGAAGCCCTCCAGAATTCAGGCCAACTTTCTATGTTTTGATTACATGTTGCCGGATATTATAGCTAGTGCACAATTACATATTGTACTTGATGTTTGGATACTGGTTGATGAATATATAGACAATTTGGTATTATGTAGTAATTGGTTTTGGAAATTTTTGGTTTGGCAATTTTTTTAGTTTGGCAAATTTTTGGCATCAGTATAAAATTGATGTCTATCAAGGTTTAATATATCATTTTAAGTAGTACATAAACATCAGTTTATGAAAAGAAACCCGATGTTAAATACCACAACAGACAAAGGCATAAGAATCCAGAACTGATGTTAAAGAGAACTTTAGACAACGTTTGGTTAAAAAAATGATGTTATTAATTCTTATAGACATCAGTTCAGTGACTATAGAAATCAGTTCTCAGATAGGAATCGATGTTAAAGGTTCAGTTCACATCGGTTTTGCTTGAAAATTGATGTTATCGGTATTAGTAACATCAGTTTAATGGAAAAAATAAAATATTTTGCTTATCTGTCATATGTTTAAATTGATAAAAATATCATATTATATAATATATAAATAATAGATGTGCATGAAAAATTTAACATCAAGATATAGATATCGGTTTTATACAAAAAACCGATGTTATATGTCCTCTTTCACATCAGTTTAAAAGCGATGTTAAATGGGGGGTCTTTAACATCACCCACGAAGACATCGGATTTTTTCATTCATAGACATCGGTTTTTAGCCGATGTCTATTGACGTTTTTCTAGTAGTGTGTATTTCCATTCTGTCCCTGGAACACATAGCTCCCACAAGATATAGTCCAAATCCAAATTAGCCTGGGTCTTGCGCACCCAATCATCAGCAGCCCTAGGCTTCGCAGGTTGATGCAGAATCCGGCGAATAGCAGCAGGCCGGTAATCCACAGTCAAACCCCGAACCACATAAAATCCATTCTTCTCAACCTTAGCATTGGCATAAAACTCCCGCACAATGCTCAATGGAATCGCAGATGGTACCTCACAAAAACTCTCCTAACCTTTCTCTACAATCATCTCCAATAGCTTCCCATCTTGAGCCGTAGGCAAGAATCCCCTCTCTTTAGCCATCAGTTTAAACATCAATCGAGCAAATTCCGTTTGTGCCTCCAATGAAGTGATTTTTTTATCACCACCACCCATACTAGAGTCCTCGTCAGAAGAGGGATGAGTGCTACTACTACCCGTAACTCTTGCTTTCTTAGGTTCCATAATCAAACAAGTGAGTGTGAATTGGGTGTAAATAGTGTATGTAGAACTAGGGTTTGTATATATATAAGATGGATATGAATATATAAGAGGGATATTTAAAGGGGCTAAGTTATAAAAGCTGTAGAATAATGGGTAGGGTTAGGATAAAATTCGGGTAAGAGTGGGGTGTTTTATTTTTTGAATTTTTCCTTTTTTTCTTTGTTTTTTTAGAAAGCAAGCGCAGGCGCGCTTGGGTAGGGCGCGGGCGAGCCTGGCTTCTGTAAAAAAATTATCTTCAGAATGTAAAAAAATATTTTTTTTCATTTTTTCATTTGGTATAACTTGTTGTTCTCATTAGCTTATAGACAAAACTCATCAAGTTCATTAATTTGAAGCATTCTCTTTTCTCCAGCCGCCGACATGTCCTGGTACTATCCAGGTGCAAAGAACCCCGGAGGTGTCAAGATTTAGCTTATTCAAAGCCCAGTACGCTTTATGTTCTAACCTAGCAGGTAGATGGCATGCCTTACCATACACCAACTAGAAAGGATACATTCCTAGAGTAGTCTCAAATGATGTTCTATAGACCACTTCAACTAGCTTCAATGACCAATCCTTCCTTGACGGACTCATAACCTTCTCCAAGATTCGCTTGATCTCTCGATTAGAGACTTTAGCCTGTTCATTAGTTTAAGGATGATAAGCTGTGGCAACACGATGATTCACACAATACCTTTCCATTAATGCAGTAAATTTATGATTGCATAAATGCGATCCCTCGTCACTGATTATTACCCTTGGATTACCGAAATGTGTGAATA
Organism: Apium graveolens; assembly: GCF_009905375.1. Taxonomy (NCBI): domain Eukaryota; kingdom Viridiplantae; phylum Streptophyta; class Magnoliopsida; order Apiales; family Apiaceae; genus Apium; species Apium graveolens. Next base: position 48,122,209 of record NC_133656.1, read on the forward strand.
TGTGCTTATGAAGAAAATACTACACCAAATATGGCCTATTGCAAGACCAAAAAAGTGTTGTGGTAGACCCAATATATGTTACAATAGAATCTATGGTAACATATTTGCCAAAAACCAGCGTTGCATTTGCGGCCGTTGCCATAGACCCTTTTTGTAACGAATTTTAGTCTGTTGTAACACTTTCGTGGTTATTACAATAGAGCTTTTTTGTAACACTTTTTCCTCTTGTTGTAACATTTTTAAATTGTTACAATAGATCTTGTAACACTTTTGTGTAACATTTTAATATGTAAATATGTTACAAAATGGAGTTTTAGTAACACTTATTTCTGTTTTTGTAACATTTAAGGGTGTTACAATAGAACTTTACAACACTTTAGTGTAACATTTTTATATTTAAAATGTTACAAAATCGAGTTGTTGTAACATTTTTTGCAACATTTTATACTATTTGTAACAAATTTTGGGTTTTTAGTAACATGTGCTTGCACTATTTTTATCTCCTAGTGTAATACTTTAAATGTATATGGCAACATTTTTGTGCAACACTTTTATATGGTAAAACTGCAATATGCTGTTTGTGATTACAATAACCTGACAAATTATACTTGTCAAAATCCTGAAAACACATTTCAGTTTGCAATTTAGCAAATCCAACAATAACAAGTGGCAACAAACCACATACTGCATCATAGTCTAAACATCAAACCAAGTACTGATAATAGTCTAAATATCAAACCAAGTACTGATAATAGTCTAAACATCAGCAACAATATTGTTGGACCAAAATATCAAAAGACCAAGTACCAAAAGTATGCACATAGAAATAAAACTACTGAGCATCATTCATCAGAAATTGCAGTTTCAGTATCATCCTGTTCGCCGTCCACCTGATTGTCATCCTCCAAATTCTCATCACCATGATCACTATCCTCGCTTTCATCCGTAGCAGCAGCACAAAGCTCTTGAACATTAATGTTGCTGAAATCTGGATTGATTTCTCCAAGTCTTGCCACCACTTTGGTCATTTTATCAAACACCTTTCTTTCTATCATCTCTTGCATTTCAACCATGAGTTCCTCCCTTATTGTGTTTTTCAAGTCAGTGACATCATTAGGCACAGTACTGCCTAGATCTTTTAGTTGCTGAGCCTTCTTTGTTTTTCTGCATTTCCCCGATCTGCCAAGAAGCCAATTCGGTCCATGACTTGGTTTTTTACCAGCTTGGTCCCCACTGCCATCTTCAGCAACCAATGTAGTCTACCAAATTAATAGGTATAAAACATTAGTATCATGTTCCTTAGCTTAAAAATGAAAATTAAAATGACTTGCTCCCTGTAACTGAAAATGAGTAATTTAAATTACCATGTATTCGCGCCCTTCTTTTCGTTTACGGGTTTTCACATAAATTTCATCCATGGGAGCTAGTTGCTTAGGTGACATTTTTTTCTTTGCTTTCTACAAAGATAAACCAAGAACTCAAGAAAAAATCACAAGAAAAAGTGAATCTATGAAATCGTAAATAGATAATAAAAAAATATCGATTTTATAAATTATGGACATACAATTTTCTCCCCAATTTGTGCAAAGCTTTTACGACCAGCAGTGTGCGTTTCGACAATTAACTTGCGATTTTTTGCATTTTTCTGAGCTCGATCCTTATCATTCAATAATGTGTAAACAAATAATTAATTTCCAACATGATGTAGAGTACTGGCTAGCTGTTCAATATTTAAAATGCATACCTTCACGTCTTTATCCCCCCAGTATTTAAGTAAAATCTTAAATTCTTCGACTGAAACAACATTTGGCCTATTTTTGAGTCTGTCCTCGTCATTATCATACTTAAGATAATGGTTCTTCTTAAATCGGCTTTTGTGCAGCCTTCACAAAGCATAAATTGTTCGCAATGTGTACGTCCTTCCTTCCTCAGGAATATCATATTTTGACTAGCAAAATTTGTTAAAATTAGTGCAACTCGATCTAAACCTAAAGACTAACAAAATATACCATAGTAAATTATCGTGTTTATGTTTCTGGTTTACCTTAACAAAACTCCAGAGCTCTTCCTTCTGCTGTTCAGGAAATTTATGCCAAGAGAGGCAATCAAGTGGGACAGACTGCCTAGCCAACGTACCTAAAAAGTTGGTAAATTCAGAGAGGACGTTGTCATCATCAGCGATGGCCTGAAGCTCGCAATTCAGTTTAATGACCTTTCTTTCATCAGGCCTTCTTCTGTAAACGTCATTCATGAGTGTAGGTTCTCGACGCTTTCTATTCTTGGGTGCACCTAAATATATTACAAAACACTTAATTAATAGTTGAATGCCAATTAAATCAAGAAAAAAATTAACAATAGAATTAAGCCAAAATCAAGAAATAGAAATTGACCTCCTAAATTATCATCACTCAGTTCCTCATCAGGTTGTGGCTCAGATGTTTGACCACCAGCATCCCCTAGCCCTTTATCTTTTTCAAGGTTCTTTTGACATTCTTTCATTAAAACATAAGCTTCCATCGTACCAATTCCTAAATTATTGAATTTTTTGGCAGGAGCCACTTTCAATGGGAAGAATGGTGATGTAACTTCAGGTAAGGGAGGGGGAGGTGGCAGTGGAGGGGTTAATTCTCGAGTTGGTTGTTGGGGTGATTTTTCAGTGGGTTCAGTAGGAGCTGTGGCCCTTGAACGTGTGTTCGGTCTTTTCACCGGAATGGTCACCTTTTTATTTTTTGCTTTCTTGTCATCAACTTGCTCAGCTTTCTTTGTAACAACTCGCACATCTTCTTCTTCTGCATCAGATAAGCTCTCATGTTCGGGAATGTACTCCCTATCAACTTCCTCATCATCATCAGGTGGAGTGATTTTTGTGCCTTTCTTATCTTTCTCCGCATATATTCCCAACTCCTTCAACTTCTTTTTATTTTCTTCAATCTGCAACATTCTTTTCCTCTCATAATCTGTTACCTGAAAAAAAGGGATCAAATAATAATTAGATCCAAGGCATAACTGATAAGAGTAATTATATGAAAACATAAAGAAAAATTACCTGCAAATTTTCAAGAGCCAATCAGCGACTTGTCCTCTGTTTCTGCAGGGCATCCACTGTCACAAAATTTCATTTTGCTTGTAGACCTGTTGGTGCAATAACAGTTTAACAATATGTAACATTTTAATATGCACAAATTGAATGCATCATCAACATGAAAATATATTACCTTCAAAAAATTGTGTTCTTGGTCGCACAACTACATGGGGTTGAACCTGTTGCTTAGCCTCTACAGATTGGTCAACCACATCATCGACATAAAAATCCAACCTTTTACCTTCAACTTTGCTTAGGAATGCAGTTAAGTCAGCATCAGACTGAATCAAGTGCCAACCTGAAGGAACCTTCTTCACATAAACACCACCAATTTCCTTGTATTTCAACACATCTAGCACATACTCCATCAGAACCGTGTACGAGAATTGGTCTGCATCAACATACTCCAAAATCACTTTACAGGTCCCACCGACATATTTGAATTTTGTAAAAGTTCCCTTGTGAAAGAACCTGAGAACATAATATGTACTTGCCATCCTGAAAATTAAAAAGTACAAACAAATTGTCAGTGATATAAATACAAGTCCTAGATGTTACAAATTAAAAAAAACAAGAAACTAATTGAGGCTCATGTAGAAAATAGACAAATAGATTACAAACCAACGCAAGTTCCAAATAAATTACTACTCAAGTTACAAACCAACTCAAGTTCAACTCAAGTTCAAAATAGATTACAGACCAACTCATTCAACTAACAAATTACAAAGCAAACTCTAAGTACCAATTACATAAACAAATTATAAATCAGTGCAATGTCATATATCAATCATCCAGGTCTTCATTAGGTGTAACAGGGAATTGTTTTTTCGGGACATCATCTCTGGACCAAGTGAATGTATCAGGTATGTCAACTCGCGGGATATAACCTATGTCAGACACTTCTTCTACTTCAGAGTATTGATCCTTTGGATATTTCTGAAGAACAAATTGCAAATTCTTTTCAGTGGGATCTTCAATATAGAAGACCTGTTGTACTTGTGTAGCGAGGACAAAGGGATCTTCCTTTTGACATAACCTACTAAAGTTCACTCTTGCTAACCCATAGTAATCCCCAGCTTTTTGGTACCAACAACACCTAAAAAGTACTACTGACACCGCACCCAGTAGTCCACTTCAATAATCTCCTCAATTGCACCGTAGTATCCCACATCCCCAACTATTGGGTTCTTATCTTTTGCACTCGCAAAACTGGTGGTTAAGGCAGTGAGGAACACACCAGAGTTTTGTGTCGTACACCTACTATCTCTGAGCTTGTTGTGAAATCTATATCCATTCACATTGTAACCTGTAAATCTCTTTTCCGAACGAAGAGGGCCCCTTGCCAACGAGGACAATTCCAGTGAAATTCCATCTCTTTTTTGAACCACATATTTCAACCACTTTTGAAAGTCAGTTGTATGCATTCTTTCGTGCTTATACCTCTTTAATTTGTCATCTTTTTGAACAAGGGTATGGTGTTCACTACAATTGGATTAGCAGCAAGTTAGCACAATATTATAATGTCTTAAAGTTTTTTTTATTTAATCTTGATTTTTGGTTGTTAATTAGAACTTACTCTTTTAGCTTTTCGATTTCCACGTTTTCACAGTTGAATAATATGTACCGATGAGCATTTGTCCATGTCTTGTTGTCCAGATGTATAGACTTTCCTTCTCTGCTTCTTTCAGACCTGATAGGATATCCACCATCTGTATGACTGTCCTTGGTATCGGTCCCACTCTTAGACTGCTCATCAAAAAATCTAGAGCAAAATGTAAGGCATTCTTCTACCAAGTAGCCCTCTGTTACGCACCCTTCAGGTTTACTCCGATTCCGAACGTATGACTTCAATTTGCACAAATACCGTTCAATTCCAAACATCCACCTTAAGTGCACCGGTCCACCAAATTCTATTTCCTTGCACAAATGAATTGGTAAGTGAACCATTATATCAAAAAATACAGGTGGAAAAATCATTTCAAGCTCACAAAGTATCTCGATTATTTCCTTCTACAATTTTTCAACATCTTCTAATTCAATGACTTTTCCACATATGCCTCTAAAGAATGCTCCCAACCTCATTAATGGAATTGCTACCTCAGGTTTCAGAGTTTTTACGACAGTAAATTGTAATAGAAATTGCAGAATAAAATGCGCGTCATGACTTTTGTAACCCGATATCTTTCGCTCCTTCATTTGAACGCACCGGCTGATATTTGATGCAGATCCGTATGGTAGCTTAGCATTCATTAGAACTGAACAGAAGATCTCTTTCTCTTTTTTGGTCATATCAAAACTAGATGCCCTAATTTCAACATGTTTATCATCACATTTGACAGGGTGAAGGTCTTTTCTAATCCCCATTTCTTCCAAATCTTGACGAGCATTAAGATGGTCCTTTGTCTTGCCTCCGATATTTAACAAAGTCCCCAAAATCTTGTCACAAATGTTCTTCTCAATGTGCATAACATCTAAGTTATGCCTAACCATATTATTGCTCCAATATGGTAGCTCGAAAAAAATGGACTTCTTCTTCCAAGGGCAATCTGATGTTCCTCTATTTCTTTTCAGCGGCTTCCCAAAATCATTTTCGTAACCACGCAATAGTTCTTCAACCTCTTCTCCGCTTAATATATTAGGACATGATAGCATTTCCACATCTCCGTTAAATCTGCGCCTATCGGACCTCCACTTGTGATCTAGAGGGAGAAACTTTCGATGGTTTAAATACACAACCTTCTTACTATGTTTCAAATATGTCGATGAGGTCTCATAGTGACATGAAGGACAAGCCAGCTTTCCTTTTGTGCTCCAACCGGATAAAATCCCATATCCAGGGAAATCACTTATCGTCCATAATAGGCTTGCGTGTAGCTTAAACGTGTTGTCTAACCTGGCATCATAAGTTTCTATTCCAACAGCCCATAACTCCTTCAACTCTGCAATTAACGGTTGCATATACACGTCAATTTCATTACCGGGATAAACTGGACCAGGGATTAAGGTTGAAAGAATTAGATTTTCGGGTTTCATGATTAACCAGGGGGGAGGTTATAATTTACGAGCACTACTGGCCAGGTGCTATGAGATATGTTCATTGATCCATATGGATTGAAACCGTCTGCCGCTAAACCCAATCGTACATTTCGCATTTCGGCTACAAATTCAGGATATTTACTGTCCATCGACTTCCAACCCTTTCCATCAGCCGGATGCCTTAACCGTCCATCTTTCTTTCGTGATAAAGCATGCCATGTCATTGAGCTCGAGAAATCAGAGCTCAAGAACATTCTCTGCAGCCTTGGATTTAAAGGGAAGTATCTCATCACTTTAGCCGGGATTTTAGGATTCGATGCAAGTTCTATGTTTGCATCAGACCTGGCCTTCGCCTTCTTTTCAACTACTCTTCATCTTGATGTTCCACACTTAGCACAATTCTCCAGCCTCTCGTTTTCTGCCCAAAAGAGCATGCAGTCATTTGGACATGCATGTATCTTTTGGTAATCAAGTCCTAGGTCTTTAATCATACCCTTTGCCGCACTAAAAGAAGACGGAAGATTTACATGAGGGAAAACCTCCTTTATCAATTCAAGTAAGTCACTAAATCCTGATTCGCTAAATCCATGAATGCACTTTAGTTGATAAAGCCTAACTAAGAAACTTAATCGACTAAATTTTTTGCACTCGGGATATAACGGTTGTCCACCCTCCTTAACAAGGCGATAAAATTTCCTTACGTCATCGTTTAGTCCTGTTCTACCAACGTGGTCAGTAACGTCATTAGTACCATATGCATTGTGTATCATAGCATCAAATTCATCTCCAAGACCTACACCTATATTAATATCCATCTCATCAGCAACCCTATCTATCTCATGGGTTGAGACCTCGTAAATCTATTCAACGGAATGGGAACAAGGACCATTACAGACTAGATGTTCGTGTATAGCCTTAGCACCACTCCAAAAATGATTACCACATTTCTTACAAGGGCACTTAAGCTCGTTTCCTACGGCATATCGGGAAAATGCTTGGTTAACAAAAGCTTCAACTCCCTTCCTATATCTATCACTGTACTTGGGAAGTGTTACCCATTTCTCTCCTTCAACATCCATTTTCTACATAAATTTTTTGAAACAAAACCACAAAATTCAGTTAAGTTTTCAACACAATCAGACAACAACAAGAACCAAGAACAAAAAAACAGACCAAGAACAGGGCAGTTTGACTTATAATTACAACAAGAACACAAAAAAACAGACCAAGAACAGGGCACTTTTGACTTAAAATAACATGGTATTTTGACTTTAAAACATCAAAAAATTAAAATAAAATTCTCAGAAATAGTCAGACCAAGAACCTACTAATTTTACAAAAACACAAAACAAAAACAAAATACAAAAGAACACAAAAAACACAAAAAATACACAAAATTTTTACATGCATTCACAAATAATCAGAGAGAGGAGTGTTTGAAGAGTGAGAGAGATGAGTTTTACCTTATATCAAGCTTTAATCGAGTTTAATCGCGCTTCAATCGAGCTTCAAGTGAGAGAGATGAGCTTCAAGCCTTCGAGATGTGAGAAAGCCTTCGAGATGAGCTTCGAGTTGCGACGGAGAGGTGTGAGAGAGGTGTGTGAAGGAGAGATGTGAGAGAGGTGTGAGAGAGATGTGCGAGAGAGAGATTTGAGGGAGGTCAGAGAGAGAGATGCGAGGGAGGTGAGAGAGAGGTGTGAATTTCTATGTAATAGATTTGGGGGTGAATTTTTGTCCAAATAAAAGTGTATTCAATTTTTGGTGCCAAAATAAAAGTGTAAAATAATTTTTGGTATCCCGCCATCCCCAATTTCAGTGTTCCCGCCTGTGTTTTCGGTCAATTTGACCAAAAGCGTTACTATTATTGCAACATTACTTGAAATATGTTGCACGTTTTACAATTTTTTCAAATTGGACCTTAACCATGCAACACTTACGTATTTTATGTAACACTTTTATAAATTATTGCAATAGAGTTGAAAAATTTGTTCTACTGTAACATTTTCTGCAACACAATTATATTTTGTGCTTGCAATAGGCCATATTTGGTGTAGTGAAACTTACCAACACCTTAGCATCGTTGGTTGACAAAGCTTTAACCTCAACCTATTTATACACATAATCCACTGCCAAAAGAATATATTGATTGTTGCACGATGAGATAAATGGTCCCATGAAGTCTATTCCCCACACATCAAAAATCTTAACTTCTAGAAGCATATTAAGAGGCATCTCATCTCTCTTGGACATATTTCCAACCCGTTGACAGTGATCACATCTCAACACGAACTGATGAGCATCTTTAAACAAAGTTGGCCAAAAAAATCCCACCTAAAGGATATGGGCAGTTGTCTTCTCTCCATCATAATGGCCACCATACGCAGTGGTGTGACAATCTCGCAAAATACCCTCCATTTCACTATACGGAATGCACCTCCTGATTATCTGATCTGCCCCCAGTCTGAACAAGAATGGCTCATCCCATCGATACCACTTCACTTCATGTAAAAACTTTTTCCTTTGAGCATAAGAAAATTCTGAGGGAATAACATTACTCACAAGATAGCTCACAATATCTGCAAAACATGGTTCTTCTTCTTCCACCCTAAAAACTTGCTCATGAGGAAAAGTTTCATTGATTAACGTGTTATCTTGTGAAGCTTTACCTTGATCTTCCAAATGTGAGAGATGATTCACTACCTGGTTTTTTGTACCTTTCTTATCTTTGATTTCCAACTCGAATTCCCGAAGCTAGAGAATTCATCGAATTAATCGAGGTTTTGAATCTTTCTTCGAGACTAGATATCTAATTGCAGCATGATCAGTGTAAACCGTTACTTTTGTCCCAAGCAAGTAAGATCTGAATTTCTCGAACCCGTAGACAACTGCTAAAAGCTCCTTCTCCATAGTAGTGTAATTCAGCTGAGCACCATTAAGGGTTTAGTAGCATAGTAAACCACATGGAAAATGTTCTTTTTCTCTGACCAAGAATAACTCCAACTGCAAAGTCGCTAGCATCACACATCATCTCGAAGGGTTCATCCCAATCGGGTGCAGTAATAACAGGTGTTGTAGTCAAACTCTTTTTCAAGCTCTCGAAAGCAGCTAAACATTCTTCATCAAATTTGAAGGGAACATCCTTGTCCAACAAATTGCACAAGGGTTTAGATATTTTGGAGAAGTCTTTAATGAATCGCTGATAAAAACCCGCATGATCAAGAAAATTGCGAATTCCTTTAACTGAGATTGGTGGAGGAAGATTTTCAATAACCCCCACTTACGCCTTATCCACTTCCAGCCCCTTTCTAGATACCTTATACCCAAGAATGGTACCCTGTTGCACCATGAAGTGATATTTTTCCTAGTTAAGCATCAGATTGGTCTCAACACACTTTTTCAGCACCAAGCCCAGATTATGCAAACACTCATCATAAGAAGACCCGAAAATAGAAAAGTGATCCATGAACACCTCCACATTAATACCAATCATGTCAGAGAATATGACCATCATGCATCTCTAAAAAGTAGCAGGTGCTCCACAGAGTCCAAATGAAACTCGACGGAAAGAGAAAGTGCCAAAAGGACAAGTAAAAGTGGTCTTCTCCTGATCTTCTGGGGCAATGCAAATCTGATTATAGCCTGAGTACACATCCAGAAGGAAATAATACTCATGACCATCCAACCTGCCAAGCATTTGATCGATGAATGGAAGAAGAAAATGATTCTTCCTGGTGGCTTTATTCAGCTTCCGATAATCCATGCATACTTTCTACCCTGTGACTGTCCTAGTAGGGATAAGCTCATTCTTCTCATTAGCCACAACTATAATGCCTCATTTATTTGGCATACACTACACCGGGCTCACCCACGAACTTTCTGAAATAGGATAGATGATCCATGCATCCAGCCATTTAAGAATTTCTTTCTTCACCACCTCTTTCATGATAGGATTGACTCTTCTCTGATGTTTAACGATAGGTTTACTTCCTTCCTCAAGCAAAATTTTATGCATACAATAGGAATGGTTGATTCCCTTGATATCTGCTATAGTCCACCCGATTGCTGATTTAAACTTTCTCAGAATTTGCAAGAGCTTGTCTTCTTCACTACCTGAAAGGTCAGATGCAATAATAACAGGTAAAGTAGATGCATCACCTAAAAAAACATTCCTCAAGTGATTAGGCAGTGGTTTGAGCTCAAGTGTGGGAGCTTCTTCAATAGATGGTTTAAGACGCTCTTGAGTATTTTTCAGCTCTGTTAATCTAAGAGACTCGAATGGAAAATCTAACTTCCTCTTCCACGGAGATGCATTCAAAAACTGAAGTTACTCAACCTCTTCTTCATCTTCACTATCAGATTCCCCTGTTAAAGCTCTCTCTAAGGTATCTGACCTTAGCAATTTATCAAGCTCCGAATTCACTACAGAGTCGACCAGCTCTACTTTATAGCACTCCTTTTCATCCGTGGGGAATTTCATTGCGTTGAAGACATTAAAAGTGACATCCCGATCCTCAACCCTCATTGTAAGTTCTCCCTTTTACACAACGATCAAAGTCCGGCCTGTACCTAAAAAGGGTCTTCCCTAGATAATAGGAATCTTCTTATCCTCCTCAAAGTCTAGGATGACAAAATCAGCAGGGAAGATGAGTTTATCCACCTTAACCAAGACATCCTCCACTATACCTCACGGATAAGTGATGGACCGATCAGCCAGTTGTAAGGACAGGTTTATAGGTTTTGGATAAGGCAGACCAAGTTTCCTGAAGACAGAAAATGGCATCAGATTTGTGCTAGCTCCCAAGTCACACAAACACTTGTCGAAAGATAACTCGCCAATGGTGCATGGTATCGTGAAGCTTCCTGGATCTTTAAATTTAGGAGGCAGTTTTTGCTGCAGCACCGCACTAAACTCTTCCGTTAGAGCAACTGTTCCCAACTCCTCAAGCATCAACTTCCGATATAGAATACCCTTCATGAACTTAGCATAGCTCGGCATCTGCTCTAGAGCTTCCGCAAAAGGTATGTTAATATGCAATTTCTTAAAAACCTCCAGAAACTTAGCAAATTGCTTGTCGAACTTCTACTTCCGAAATCTTTTATGATATGGAGGAGGCCGATAGACCTGTTTGTAACATGTATTCTGGTCAGGAATAGTGTGTTCAATAGAATTTTTCTTTGTTTCCACTTCTCCATCATCTGATCAGCTGTATCGTCAATATTTGCACTTTCTTGTACAGGGAAAGGCGCGGGCGCGCCTGTATGGAGTGCGAGCGCGATTAGCTTTTGCCGAAAATTTTTAGATTCTGATTTTTGATAGTTAGTGACCTTTCTAGACCTCAAAGTTATTGCTTTCAACTGTTCTTTGACTTCCCTCTTGCCTGGGTTAGCTTCCATGTCACTAGGAAGAGTTCCTTGTGGTTGATTCAGTAGCGCAGTAACAATTTGTCCTATTTGATTCTCCAAAGTTTTGATCGAAACCGTTTGGCTTTTACACATTAGCCTCAATTCCTCCAATTCAGATTTTTCATTAGCAGATTGACCAACACTTTCATGAGATTATTGTTACATTACCGGTTTCTGAAATTGTTTCCTTGGTGCATATTGTAATTGAAAACCAGGAGGCTTGAATGGCTTGGCTCCAAACTACTGATAAGGCTGTTGTGGATGTTGCATACCACTCTGATTATTGCTCCAGCTGAAATTAGGATGGTTTCGGTTATTAGGAAGATAAGTGGCAGGAACTGGTTGCTGTGGTCTCTAAAAATTGCTCACAAACCGTGTTGACTCAGTAGATATAGCACATTGATTCGTCGTATATGTACCTGTACAAAGCTCACAAACACTTATTATCTGATGAACTTCATAGTTAGCCAGAGAATCCACTTTCATAGTCAACACTTTTAGCTGAGCCGTTATAGCCGTAGCTGTATCCACCTCCAGAATTCCTATTACCTTGTCTTGTGGCAATCTCTGAGTTGGGTTTTAATATTCATTAGTAGCCATCATTTCAATTAGTTCATAAGCTTCCTCATAGCTCTTGGCCCATAAGGCTCCATCTGATGCTGCATCTAGCATGGGTCTCAACTGTGCTCCCAACCCATTATAGAAGCAATTTATTACCATCCAATCAGGCATTCCATGATGAAAACACTTCCTAAGAATCTGCTTATAGCGCTCCCAAGCTTCACAAAAATATTCTCCCGATTTCTATACAAATTGAGTAAGAGCGTTCCTGATTGTACCTGTTTTTGCCATGGGGATGAATTTAGTAAGAAATTTCCGAGCAAGATCTTCCCATGTCGCAATAGAGCCCGGTGGTAGAGAGTGCAACCAGATCTTAGCCTTATCCCTTAGAGAAAAAGAGAAAAGTCTCAGTTTCACAGCATCTTACGAAAAGCGTTGAACTTGAAGGTGTCTCAGATCTTGATGAAATCCCTAATGTGTATATTGGGATCTTCCATTTGAGCACCCCCAAACTGGACTGAATTATGTACCATTTTAATCGTGCCAGGCTTGATTTCAAAGGTATTAGCTATAATGGCTAGCCAGACAATGCTAGACTGAATGTCATTGATTTTCAGTTGAGAATAATCCTTAAATGCTTTCGTTTCTGCAGCTAGTTCTCCCATTGCAATGATCACTTCCGTTTCTACTTCTTTTAGTGTGTCTTTATCAGATTGAGAATATGTTAGCATACACACTCGATCGATAACCTGAAACACACAATCAAAGTAAAATTGGTATGAGAAATAATTCTGAGTCAGTGAACTTTAACAACTGCTGATGCCAAGCACATAAACTAAATTTAACATCGATCCCCGGCAGCGGCACCAAAAAACTTTTCGCACTAAAACACGCAAACGTACGCGGTCAGAAGTAGTATAAATTAATTTTAGTTCATTCTCACAGAGATTGGTTTAATTCAGAATGTGCACTTATGCAACAATGTATGGTTATTATTCACTACTAAGACAAGTATCAAATTGAGTTTAATTATCTATAGTAATTATGCTAGAATGATTTAACTACGAGATTAAAAATCAAGTTATATGAAATAAGACATGGGATTCTAGCTTTATTAAATACTTCGTTCAGAGTTTATGCCTTTAATCATAGTATGTGACGGTTATGATAACTAATCAGACAACACGAAATTAGTACACACTATCTTTCAATATACGTGTACCCTACTACTTAGCATCCACAAATCAAATAGAAGCTAGGCAGACAACAATTATATTTAGACCCTATATGTCTATAAGATTTGAAAAGATAACGGTTTAAGAGCAAGTTATCCATTGAGATCACATAAGGCAGCGTAAGATGGTTAAAAGTACACTACGAATTATGCATGCTAAAAAAACCATAAACCTATGCTAGCATGGCAAGTTCTAAACCCCTATATCCACTTTCGTATTAAGTAGAGATTAATAAGTAACTTAGATGTTAGCTACGCATCCAAAAATATTAAGCACAGCCATACTAGGAAAATAATAATTCATCATGCACTGAAAACTTTAGGCAATCAACTACTAAACTCCATAAATAAATATGTTAGAATCACACGATAAGGATTAGTTCATAATTGAACGGTTGGTCATCATTGGTTTGAAAGAAAACATGATAGTAAAAATGTTCTGAATACTACAAGAGAATATTAAAGTATTATGGTTTAGAAAACAAATCTGAAATAAGCATCCAAAGTATCACCTAATTAGAAGAATACAAAAGAACAATGTAGAACTAAATCTTCTTCTTAGCCGTCTTGTGTGCCTTTTGGTTTCCGGAGTTCTCCTTTTGTTCATTATTATTTAATTCGTCTCCTTTTCTTTATTTATATGCTCCAGGTTGACTCGGCCACTCAGAATATCCAAAACATAATAAAAATAGGATTTTGTCTACCCAACCTAGTGCGGGGGCGCCTGTATGGAGCACGGTCGCGCTCTGATTTTAGACAATAGGGCGCGGGCGCGACTAAGTCAAGCACGGGGGCACTTGGCTTCAATTCTCGTTTCTCGTTCTGATCTTCTCACAAGCAATCACACATCAATTCCTTATCTCTTATCAACATAAAAGCATATAGAAGTTCATTCCTTCCTCCAATTAAAGCCTTGCACATACTCAATACAAAATGCATTAAAAACACCACATACTTGAGGTCAAATCATCAACTTAAGCCGATATGAAGCGTTCTAAATGGATATAAAATCCACTTATCTATCTTCAACTCACATACTATCACTGCCAACTTTTACCATATTTTGACTACTTTTTTTAGTGAGTATTTCAGAGCATCTACCATTACTTTATTGCTTTTTATAAAAATACGACCAAATTCTTCATGTAAAATATCATCGTAGATGGTAAAACCCCCTTGATCGCCTCACAACATCCACATTGGTGAAGTTAGCAATCTCTTCTTTCTTCTTCCTTAATTTTTATTTCCTTCTTCCTTCTCCTAGCTCTTATATTGAGCCTTTAGTTTTTGAATACGTACTTCTCATGTGCATAAACAAATAAACTTTTCATTTCTATTGTCTCTTTCAAAAATGCATACCTATTTGGAAAAGGCCCCGCACAAACTTGCAGTAATATCATATTAGTTCCACTAAAATTTTGAATTATACTGGGTGTCCTTACTCCCTCTCCAAATCCCTAATCACTTTGATTTCGGATCCAAAAATCCCATTGGAAAATAACTTAATCTAATTGGAATTGATCACCATCTAACAAATCATCAAATGATAAAATTAATCAATTAACTATCTTTAATTGATCAATTAAACCAAGGGATGACTAACTAGATGAAATCAAAGACCAATTATATGAAGTCAGTTTTGCTATGAAAAGGCTTTTTTTCATAACCGAAATTGCAATCGTTTGGAGTATCAAACAGGAATATCAATAACACATGGAAGTGCGCTTTGTGTTTTAAAAGTGTAATATTTTTAGAAAAAATTGGGCAGCATCTCCCTGTATTATTGACTTCCAGTCGGACTCATGTCGAAACCAACAATAAACCCAATCACCAACAAATATATCAATCACCTGCTATCATCCAAATTCCTCGTTCCACGATACCGTTACACGTAACATACTGATAACCATATATATTACTAACAAAAATAACAAACACCATTAATCCAACTTAAAATCATAATGGAAAATTAATTATTATACCCGTACCTTTCATCATTCCTTTCAGAATATTACTAGTAAATATCATTACAAAATTTATTCTACTATCTCTCAAAAACTATACTCATTTATTCAAGAATCTTTCTACTTCATGTTTAAATCCAAGCGCTCTAATTAACAATTCATTTCACTTATACCTGTTCATAAATTCATTTTAGAGATACTTTTTTTCTGAATTTTCCATTGTTAATACTTGTATGTAGTTAATTTTTAAGAAACTATACTGCATCTTTCGTCTTATCAAACAAATCCTCTATTCTCGATAATATATACTTATTCTTTTACTTAAATTATTAAACTACAGATGACCAACATATGGTCTCAATCAACACCATTATAACCTGTGAAAATTCCTTTGGTTTTAAACCATTACTTCTTAAAAGATTTTGCAGTTGGATCACTACTTCTTCATTTCTAATTATATATTTTAATACGGAACCTACATCGCTAGCTCAGTTCCTAGTGTTAAATTCTCCATAACTCAGTGGATGGAGTTGGAAAGCCTAACAATTTCTTGAAGAACACATTGAAAATTTATTCATAATTAGAATTTCTTCGATTCTAAAACCTTCATGATAAACAACCCCCACATGATTGAGGCATGCTTCGCCTTCTTAATGTATTAATCTCTTATCTACGTCATTATTAAGAATTACTTCATCTTCTTCTGTTGCCCAATGAATCGTTTGCCTTGACTGGTGTACGTATCTTTATT
The DNA here is from genome assembly GCF_009905375.1 of Apium graveolens. Classification (NCBI taxonomy): domain Eukaryota; kingdom Viridiplantae; phylum Streptophyta; class Magnoliopsida; order Apiales; family Apiaceae; genus Apium; species Apium graveolens. Next base: position 48,138,240 of record NC_133656.1, read on the forward strand.
TTCTTATTTCTATGGTTTATTCACCGTATGTGGTTCGCTAACTAATCCATTTCACGCCAAAATCTTGAACTTGAAATATATCATGCTAACATAATATAGTGTTGTGTTAAAATTACCACAACTAAACAATCGTGTATAACATATATCCACTTCTGGTTTAATGTATTCGTAACAACCATGTCATCTGCAAAATGATTCTTCATTGCATGAAAATGTCCACCGTTTATTGGATTGCAATTATATCTACACTCAACATGTAATTTCATCAGCTACACGGGATTATTTAACTTCTTTTAAAACACTCAAAGAATAGACCTTACATAAGAAGGGAATTTATGTATATGATCCTGATTGGAAAGCTTTATAAAGAGCAACAGTGTAACGACATAATTGGAATGGTCTATAAGTCAATAAATCATGATTGAAGAAGAAAGAATGGATTATTTAGATATGAATGAGACAACCATATTTGTACTCAAGATGGCCAGTATTTCATACTATATGGCATACAGCACATAATTACGTGGTGTCCCACCAGACTCTTCGTCATTTCAATAAAGCGTCACACCATAACACTGTTTGTCATAATTAGAAAGCAAAATTTCGAAGGGAGAATGATTCGAAAGGAATATAATAACTTTCTCTCTTTTATTATCTCATTGAACGTATTAATAAAAGAAGTTTACACTAATTCAAGAATCAAGGAGAATATACGATGTCGTATTATCAAAAAGAATGATATCGTTAGTGGTCATCCACATTTCACTTATGTATATCTCTAGGGCTCGTTCGATCTATAGATCTCAAATCCAAGTCATATAATAACTTCGAAAAGTCCCCTGGAAATATTTTCATAAATTGATCAATTATAATAAATTCTTACTTATTAAGTCTTGTACTTTTAACGATGTGCCTCCACGTTTGATACTTTAATAATTTGATCATATCCGCGTTTTTACGGAATTTACAATCATATCATATAGTTTCGTTTGTGCCGCGTAGAGTAACCATTGATTATGCAATATATCGACGCTTTTAATAGTAATAATATTCTTCTTCAAAATCTGGAAATTCCTCTATCCTCTTCGATCGTACCCTGGCTTCTTTTGAATCAATGAATCCTTTAAACTTTAATAGTTTCATGAATTGGATAAATAACATTTCCGCATGTTGATTCTATTGTTGATACTATTAAACAAGATTTACACTCTTTTGTCGGGAAAATTTTAAACTTTTACTTAATAGCGGGTCCACTTGGAATTCTGAATTAACAATATTGAGTTTATAACAAGTATTCTTCTGGGAAATATAATGCTTATAACAATCAAGAAACTCAAGTAGTAATTTGACAACCAAATTTTAAAACTTAATTTGTTTAAAGATCTTTTAGAAATTTTGTTAAGAAAATCTTTTTCGAAAACTTGTTTTTTTTTAAGTTTAAAAATTGCACACATGGTCATCATCACTATTTGAGTTGTTCTTTGTTCTCATAAACTCTTAATAAGGTATCTAATTAAGGAAACAACCACATAAAAGTCCATCCATTTCAGTATATCCTCTACCCCTTTATTGGGTCCATTTTTCCTTCATTAGTCGATAAAAACTTCATTTGTCGTTGCATAACTATCTCATTCATAGCTCTAACTCCAATGCCAACATCGGGTACTATATTTGATACACTCATCGTCATCTTTGATGTCATAATTAAACCAATCAGCGTACTTCAATGTTCTGTACGTAGATAAAGTCCTATCTTCCCAGTAACTTTAAGTATACCTAATAAGGTAGATGTATCGTTCCTTACGCGGTGTCCGAGAAATGGCTAACAATAACAAGAAAAATCTCACAATAATATCTAGGGTCAACCATTAAGGGTGCCTCCAAGGCTGTAAGCTCTGATTTTCCGATTGACTTACTTGACTAAAGAATGATAACTATTTCTTACTATGTGATCATACAAAAATTTATCCACCTTTTCTTGCACAAGATTCTCGAAAGAATCAATCCCACATCCATTTTAAACCACATAGAAATCAGGGTAGTTTACCCAATATCTGAAGAGTCATCGACTCCTTGTAACTATAGAATCTGGGTGCTCAATATATCTATAGCGTCAATATAATCTCCTCCCACCTATCTTAATAACATCTTATCTTAGTAATCAATATCGTATCTGATAATCTTAACTCAACGCAACATGAGTTTACTTAAGGTCTTCCCTATCTTATTGACATGCCAATCTTATCTTAATTTCTACATATTCTTATTTTAGGGACCAATAACATGTGGCTCTGATACCAACTTGTAAGATCCCCTAAATTCGGGGACAGGATTGGGTGTCACCAAACAACTTTAAACAATATACACCTGTATATTAAAATAAATATACAGATCACCCCTTAAATCCGAATCCTTTATAGGTTATGGTATGAAACAAGAATCTAAACATCTAAATTTTATAACAACTACTCGTCTTATTCACTCTGACATCTCCAACTTCCTGGAGTTGGGATCTCTCCAATTTTTGCGGTCCATTAAAAGCTATTCACTTTTATCTAATTGTGATACTAAAAGAAATAAAAATTCCCAAAGCAAGAGTGAACCAAAAATGTCCAACAAGTATCATAATTGGGTTCCAGGTATCATTATGAAAAGAAACTCTTGGAAACAATATTTAAATGATTTTATAAACATCTTTATTTATTTGAAACAGTTGAGCGAATAAAACATCGGCCCTTATTAGCCTTTAATCATAAATCATATTTTCTCTGAAAAGAACATCAAACAGTTCACTACGCCATAGATGGGCAAATAAGATACTTTTCTAATGTAATGCCTGTTTTGCGTTACATTAGACAGACTTTTTTGACCTATCGTAACACTAACGAAATAGCGTTACTTTACATGTGAAGTTACTGTTACGTTAGAGGGCTTGTGTTGCAGTAGAAAGCTAGTGTTACAATAGTGCTGACATGACGTAACGCTTTGCTTTATCATTATAATAATATTTAATTTATTTATTATTTTTTTGGGCCCCACCAGTGTACACGTCAGCAAAACTGGGTCCCACATGTGGGCCCCACTAAAACTTGTTCCAGAAAGTGGTTCCACACTGACAGGTGGACCCCACATGTGGGCCCACACTGCCACGTGGCAATGCCACGTCAGCAAAGCGTTACGTTAGCTTTTCTGTTACAACGCTACTGCTACATTTGCTCAACCCTGCCACGTGTGCACCGCCACGTCATTAAATAATTAATTATTTAATTATTTAATAAATAATTATTTAAAAATTAAATAAATAATAATTAAATAAATAAATAATGGAGAAGTGGGCCCCACATGTGGGCTCCACTTGTGGGCCCCACATGTGGGCCCCATATTATCCAATTATTTAATTATTTAATAAATAATTATTTAAATAATAATTAAATAAATAAATAATGAAGAAGTGGGCTCCACTTGTGGGCCCCACATGTGGGCCCCACATTATCCAATTATTTAATAATTTAATAAATAATTATTTAAATAATTAAATAAATAAATAATGGAGAAGTGGGCCCTACTTGTGGGCTCCACTTGTGGGCCCCACTTGTGGGCCCCACATGTAGGGCCCATATTATCCAATTATTTAATTATTTAATAAATAATTATTTAAAAAATTAAATAAATAAATAATGGAGAAGTGGGCCCCATATGTGGGCCCCACATCATCCCAATATTTAATTATTTAATAAATAATATTTAAATAATTATATAAGTAAATAATGGGGAAGTGGGCCCCACATATGGGCTCCAATTGTGGGCCCCACATATGGGCCCCACATTATCCAATTATTTAATTATTTAATAAATAATTATTTAAATAATTAAATAAATAAATAATGGAGAAGTGGGCCCTACATGTGGGCCCCACATGTGGGCTCCATTTGTGGGCCCCCGTGTGGGCCCCACATTATCAAATTATTTAATTATTTAATAAATAATTATTTAAATAATTAAATAAATAAATAATTGAGAAGTGGGCCCTACATGGGGGCCCCACATGGGGGCTCCACTTGTGGGCCCGCAATGGGGGCCCCACATTATCCAATTATTTAATTATTTAATAAATAATTATTTTAATAATTAAATAAATAATAATTAAATAAATAATAATTAAATAAATAAATAATGGAGAAGTGGGCCCCACATGTGGACCCCACATTATCCAATTATTTAATTATTTAATAAATAAATATTTAAATAATTAAAAAAATAAATAATGGAAAAGTGGGCCCCACATGTGGGCTCCACTTATGGGCCCCACATGTGGGCCCCACATTATCCAATTATTTAATTATTTAATAAATAATTAAATAAATAAATAATGGAGAAATGGGCCCTACATGTGGGCCCCACATGTGGGCCCGCCATGTGGGCCCCACATTATCCAATTATTTAATTATTTAATAAATAATTATTTAAATAATTAAATAAATAATAATTAAATAAATAAATAATGGGGAAGTGGGCCCCACATGTGGGCCCTACATTATCCAATTATTTAATTATTTAATAAATAATTATTTAAATAATTAAATAAATAAATAAAGGAGAGGTGGTCCCCACATGTGGGCTCCGCTTGTGGGCCCCACATCCGTTGGTCGATTTTTTTAATCGATTTTCTCGACGATCCAACCGTACGGATGTTATTAAACTGCCTTCCTAACATTGGGAAAAAATAATCAAAAAATATAATGCCCGGATCATGGTCGGATCGTAATAGGGTTCATATGTCAGGATAGGATTCATTTAACGGTTCGACCCACATATCCGTCGTTCGATTTTTTTAATCGGTTTTCTCGACGATCCAACCGTACGGATGTTATTAAACTGCCTTCCTAACATTGGGAAAAAATAATCAAAAAATATAATGCCCGGATCATGGTCGGATCGTAATAGGTTTCATATGTCAATATAGGATTCATTTAATGGTTCGACCCACATATCCGTCGTTCGATTTTTTTAATCGGTTTTCGCGACGATCCAACCATACAGATGTTATTAAACTGCCTTCCTAACATTGGGAAAAGATAATAAAAAAATATAATGCCCGGATCATGGTCGGATCGTAATAGGGTTCATATGTCAGGATAGGATTCATTTAACGGTTCGACCCACATATCCGTCGTTCGATTTTTTTAATCGGTTTTCTCGACGATCCAACCGTACAGATGTTATTAAACTGCCTTCCTAACATTGGGAAAAAATAATCAAAAAATATAATGCCCGGATCATGGTCGGATCGTAATAGGGTTCATATGTCAGGATAGGATTCATTTAACGGTTCGACCCACATATCCGTCGTTCGATTTTTTTAATCGGTTTTCTTGACAATCCAACCATACGGATGTTATTAAACTGCCTTCCTAAGATTGGGAAAAAATAATCAAAAAATATAATGCTCGGATCATGGTCGGATCGTAATAGGGTTCATATGTCAGGATAGGTTTCATTTAACGGTTCGACCCACATATCCGTCGTTCGATTTTTTTAATCGGTTTTCTCGACGATCCAACCTTACGGATGTTATTAAACTGCCTTCCTAACATTGGAAAAAATAATCAAAAAATATAATGCCCGGATCATGGTCGGATCGTAATAGGGTTCATATGTCAGGATATGATTAATTTAACGGTTCGACCCAGATATCCGTCGTTTAATTTTTTTAATCGGTTTTCTAGACGATCCAACCGTATGGATGTTATTAAACTGCCTTCCTAACATTGGGAAAAAATAATCAAAAAATATAATGCCCGGATCCTGGTTGGATCGTAATAGGGTTCATATGTCAGGATAAGATTCATTTAACGGTTCGACCCACATATCCGTCTTCGATTTTTTTAATCGGTTTTCTCGATGATCCAACCGTACGGATGTTATTAAACTGCCTTCCAAACATTGGGAAAAAATAATCAAAAAATATAATGCCCGGATCATGGTCGGATCGTAATAGGGTTCATATGTCAGGATATGATTCATTTAACGGTTCGACCCACATATCCGTTGTTCGATTTTTTTAATCGGTTTTCTCGACAATCCAACCGTACGGATGTTATTAAACTGCCTTCCTAACATTGGGAAAAAATAATCAAAAAATATAATGCCCGGATCATGGTCGGATCGTAAAAGGGTTTATATGTCAGGATAGGATTCATTTAACGGTTCGACCCACATATCCGTCGTTCGATTTTTTTAATTTGTTTTCTCGACGATCCAACCGTACGGATGTTATTAAACTGCCTTCTTAACATTGGGAAAAAATAATCAAAAAATATAATGCCCGGATCATGGTCGGATCGGGACATTAAAATATCATTTTTCTAAAATTTACGAAAATGAAAAAAAATTAAAAAAATGAAATAAACTGAAAATCGTACAAAAGGTGCAGTGAAAATATGGGCGGCTAAATTTCCCCCCAAAAACATCACTCTCTCTCAGAAACATCACTCTCGCTCAGAAACATCACTCTCTCTCGACCTCGCTCACTCACCTCAGCCTCCCACCTCGCTCACTCACTCACCTCTCACCAACACTCCCTAACTCTCACCCATCTCACTCTCCCTAACTCTCACCCATATCACTCTCCCTAACTCTCACCTCAGCCGCACGTCACCTCAGCCGCACTCTCACCTCAGCCTCACCTCAGCCGCTCTCATTTCGGTGGATTCAGCAGCAATTAGGTGGTTCTCAGCAACATTTCGGTGGTTCGGGTTCTCTGCAATGGAGTTAGGGCGTGCAATTAGGGTTTCGGAATTTTAGGGTTTCGGTTGGAGCTAGCAATTAGGGTTCAGAGCTGCTTTGTGGTTTCGATTTTGGACCAAGGTAACCTCTAATTGAACTTTATTTTTGATTTTATATATTTATCCTTGCTTATTTAATATGTTTAATATGTGTCTGTGTTTAATATGTGTAATATGTGTAATACGTTTAGAGTTTGTGTTTAATATGAATGTAGTATGTGTTTGTGGTCATCTCCCCCCATCTCTCTGTCTCTCTCTCTGTTTCTCTCTCTCTCTCTCTCTCTCTCTCTCTCTCTCTCTCTCTCTGTCTCTCTGTCTCTCTCTCTCTCTCTCTTTGAGTTTTATTGTTTTAGATTCTTGTAATTATGGTTATTACATTTCTTGATGTGATTACGTGTCGAGATGAATTGATGAAATTATGTTGCTTATTCGCTGTTTTTTGTTATTTAATGTCCAAATGCAAGGCTTAACTCTGTTTGCCATTTGGTTACTATGTCTTGTTTTTATCGTCTCTTAGCAGTACTTGGCCTTCCTTAGTTCCTTGTACAATTAAATAAATATATATTATTCGAATACTTAAGACATTAATCTAATCTCAAACTGATTTTATGTGCTATACAAGTCTTTGACTATTGATCTTTTACATTCTAACATTTATTCCCTGTGTGATATTTAAAAGTTACAGTTGTAAATTGAAGTAAAAAATTTAATAAAAATGAAAGCATGGATAAAAATGGGGAATGAGATGTAGGAAATTATTAGTTTATCTTGTATCACTGCAGTATAGTGCACAGAGAGGATTACACGGGCTTTTTTAGGTAGACTTATAATCTTTTAACTTCGCAGGCTATATTATACAGTGTACTAATGGAAGATGATTATAGTAGCTGGATAGGATTTCCAAAATCTAGTAAAGAATATGTACGAGGGATAAAGGCATTTTTGGAAAATTCATTTCCAATTTATGCTAAAGGAGAAGAAATGAAGTGCCCCTGCAAAGTATGTGTCAACCGTTATTGGCACACTCAAACAGTTATCTATGATCATCTCATATGTAGTGGCCCTTCTCCACTACATATGAAATGGATTTGCGAGGTATCACATACCAAAGTAGACGGTAGTACTAACTTCATGGATTCGGGGACGGGGATGGATTTCGAAGATAATTTTGGTGAAATGTTCAATTGTACAGGTAAAAAGTTTCGAGATTCAGAAAATGACTATGAAAGTCTAACAAATGCAGAGGCTAGAAAGTTTTATGGCCATGTTAGGGAGGGTAAACAACCACTATACCCCGGATCCACTAAATTCTCTCGGTTAAGTTTCCTGATCAAACTTTATCATTTAAAGTGTGCTCATGGAATTCCCGAGTCTGCCTTTGGGGAATTGCTGGAGTTAATAAGAGACGCCTTTCCTGATGCCCAAATACCTTTGTCTTTGAATGCTGTAAAAAATATGATCAAGGATTTAGGCTTACACTATGAAAAAATACATGCATGCCGAAATAATTGCATGTTGTACTGGGGAGAAAATAATGACAAAGAAAAATGCGACAATTGTGGTGTTTCTAGGTGGGTGTTACCGGAAAAAAAAGGCAATGATGCTAGTGATCCGGGGCAGGTTATACACAAAGTGCCAGCTAATGTGATGAGGTACTTCCCTCTAAATCCGAGATTGCAGAGGTTATACATGTGCAAGGAATATTCGAAACTAATGAAATGGCACGATGTGGGACATCAACAGGATGGAAAAGTAAGACATCCGGCTGATACTGTAATAACCCCAATTTTTGGAAATTTTTGAAACCCTTATGAATAGTGTTTTTGCTGAATGAGAAAACTGTTCGTGCCACACTATGTAGGGGTTCTGATATGGATATTCTGAGATTTTATTAGTACTTTATATGGGATATAAGTGTATGTAAAGATCGTCAGAATCCAAATCTGAACACTTTAGTTTTTCCCGGAAATCCACAAGATACGGAGAGATTTGAGTATAAGGTAACAGGATAAAAAGGATTTAAATTAAAGGATTATAATAGAGGATCATAAAAAGGAATATAATGTATTGAGAAAGGTTAAGGGAACCTAAGTAATAAGATCCCGGGCATGATCCTTCAAACGAGAAACGAGAACGAAAGTTAAGCGAACCGTATAACAGATCAGCGGTCATTAGGCAAACAATTAGAAGCTAATCAAAGGGATTAGTGGGGGATGATGTCATCCAACCAATAGAAAGAGGACAAAGGAGGGGTGATGACATCACAAAGTGATGCAAGCATGACATAAGAGGGAAGGAAATGTGGTGGAATATTAGCCACACAAAATCAAGGGTAAATGGGTAATTGACCTAAAACAAAACAAAAACAACCAACCAAAAATCAAATCAAAGCAAAACCACAAAAATCTCTCTTTCTTCTTCATCTTGCTCTCGGCCTTTTCAAGAAAAACAAGGAGGAGTTTTCAAAAACTCAAGCTACACACCTTCAAAAATTATAAGGTTTGTTTCTTTAGCTTCCATAATTCATAACTTAGTTATGCTATAAGTTTGGATCCAAGAATCCAAGGTTTACCTAGTTAATCAATTCCTAAAAGTTTAGGGTGAATAGTAACTTTCAAGAACAAATTTTTGATTCTTGATTTTATTTGTAAGGACAAGGTAGCTTAAGCATAGATCAAGGCTTCCATGGGCTTTCCAAGGATCTTTCATTGATTAAAAGCTTCAAGAAGGTATAAAACTTCAAACCCTAGCTTTACTTTTGAGTATTAGGAATGGTTTTGATTGTTATAATTCATAAGGAGCATGATCCTTGTATACTTAGAGTGTGGTTGGATTTGTAATGAGTTTGAAGTTGTAAATCTTGATTATTGGTTAATGAACTTAAGTATAGCTTTTAGTTCATGTTTGAGGGTAGTATAAAGTTCATAATATTGAGTTTTGGGGCTGTTAGGATGTGATATGGATGGACTTTGATTGTATGAAGGGATTGGGGTTGTTTGGTGATGGAATTGAATGGTATAAAATTGGGAAATCGCGTAAACATAGCCGTCGTAATGCCCGATTTACCGTAGACTGTTTTTGTTCTTAAGATCAGAACCCTTGAACTCACTGCTAGGTTTTGACCATTGCCATGATTAGATAGTTCATGTTACGAGCTTCGTTTTGATATGTAGTTCGTTCGATTCCGATGCACGGTTTAGGAGAAACGACCGTTTCAAGTAACGGCGTTTCGCGAACGAAACTTTTTCCCTCGCCTTACTTTGAAACATAGGTTAAAGACCAAAAAGGGTTAATTAATGTATGAAACATTTATGGTAAGTGTGCTAGGCAGTTAGTAAGACACTCGCGAAGGAATCGCCTTAAAACTCGTAAAGGTTAAATTATTAAAAATGGTGGAGCCGCGGGTACCCGAGTGACTTAAGCGAATCAGTGAGCGCAAAACAAGCGTTAGAGTCTAAGTTAGTTAAAGTATAGATTTACAAGTGACTTTGGTTTAATTCCAACTTACTTGTTGTTTATAGGTTACCAGACTCGTCCCGAGCCTTTTATCACTCCAAGTCGCTCAGGCAAGTATTCTATCCGATATACTGTTGTTGTGATGTATACATTTGTATATGCATGATCTTGCGATAAATGCCTATTGGTTATTTAGCAAACTTTTGCGATATATTGTAGCATGTGATATGGTATATATGCATGCCTGTTTCATATTCTTGAAATATATATCTGTTGGTTCATTTGATAATACCTATGCTAGAGGATAGCGGTAACTTGCATATACCCTTAGTATAGGGACCCAAAGGTGAAAATATTTTCAAAAACCGGGAGTCGAGGATCCCGAGTTGATTTTATATATATGGATATGGATATATATATATATACTTATATATTTATATATATATGGTTATAGTTTTCCAAACTATTAATCGAATAAGGTTTATTCGATAACTTGAAACTTTATTTTATTATTGAATATTATTTCGAATATTATTCGAGGGCTTATGACTCCTTTTATTTAATTATCTGAATATTATTTGAATATTCATTCGAGGACTAATGACTCTTTTATATTATTATGAATATTATTTGAATATTCATTTGAGGATCTATGACTCCGATAATGTGCTGTAATATATTCTTTATTTTATTAAAGAGTAAGGTGTTAATAATCAAACTTATTTTCGATTATTCAAATAAAGATAATACTTTCATATAAGTATATCTTTGGTTATTTAATGTTTATTTCAAGTATAAGTTTTAATACTTCTACTTCAATTATTTTTATAAAGATTATTCTTTATGGGAATATTATTTAAATAATAATATTCAGTCATTTTCTAAATATTCTGGGGACTGATTTACTTCATTAAATCAGCCTTACTCCAAACACTCTTTAAAGTGTTTTCGAGTCTTCAAAATGATTTTTAAAAGTCAGAGCGGATCCCAAAACTCATTTTTATATTTAAGATCTTCCTTTTTAAAGGGGATTTAAATACTCGCTCAAAACCTGGGGAATCCGGCTCTGTGGTGTATTTTATATTCGCAACGAGGTTGCAGATTTGGTAAATGAATTGATTACTTGCCCAACGTTCGGGAAGTAAGCCCATCTCATTGAGTCGGCATAAGCGACAGGCCGGGGTACGGTCTATTATTGTGTAAGTGGCTGGGTGGCAGTCCATCAATGCGTGAGGGGCCGGGGTACGGTCTAGCGCGAGGTCCTAATGCGGCCAGGGTGATGACCGGTGAGGAATTCATCCATCTACAGTAGAAAAGGTTACTTATTGGTATCTTTGCCTGATCAGCAAGATATCTGGTTTATGCCAAAATTCTTTTCCTTTCCAAAATTCATTGGATGTTTCAAACTCTGTTCATACTTTACATAACAGAGGTTCCAGGAAATGTTTAAGAGATATATATATGTGGATATATATATATCGGGACTAAATAAAGTATCTCGTAACTTTATTTCATTCAATAATATTTCAAAGATTGAATCTATTCAAATCTTGTCTTGTAGTCTCATCTATGTGATGAACTTTTGAAACTGATTATAACTTGAACGGTGGTAGTTCAAGTAGTATTGGGAAAGATATAAGTATATTGGGGTATTTGGTAACCTCATCTTTTAAACTTATATCTAATTAATAATTGTCTTATGAATGACAAAGATTTTCAGAAAAACGTTGAGACAAGGTTAGATATATGAGATCACCTTGCAATGATATTTTTTTTATACAGTTATACACTGGGACTTTATGTATATTATGCATGGAAGAGGACTTCCAATATTTTGAAAAGTATATATATATATATACTGAATATTTTGCGACTTCATCGCATTAAGATATCAAACTTGGTTCATTTCTTTTGACCAAGACTTTCATGAGTACTAAGAAAAGGCTCATATACTATTAATCATTATGCATATTATTTTGGTGGGCTTGCTGCTCACCCTTGCTTTCTTCTTTCATCACACAACATCAGATAGACAAGATGAACCGGACCAAGCTCCCGATTCGCAAGAGGTTAGGAGACGTTCCGCAGTTTTCTAGAAGCACTGATGCCGCCGTAGCTGAGGTAGGAACTACCAATAGGCTAGGCTTTCAACTTTTGATGTATCAGATTATGTATATTTATGAATTATAATAATGGCAAAGAAATGTAAATTTATTCAGAAACCTGTTTAAGGTGTATTGGCATATAATTGTGGAATAAAATGACTTGTGATTATTTTTGGATATTCATCTCTGAGACTATAACTTGTGGTGTGTGTTTATTGTGGGGTCACAGTACAGAGTAGTTGATTATTTATTAAGATTGGGTGTTATTAAGGGAAATGGAACTCGTGACAACCCGGATCCCCGACCCCGGATCTGGGGGTGTTACAGAAATGGTATCAGAGCTAAATGTTATAAACCTCAGAGATGATGTGACGTTAAGATAATAAGTTCACTAAGATAATAAGAACTCTTGCCAAGTTCATAGTCGGGCTACCTAACGTAGTACTGACAGTTAAAACACTTATGGGAACCCTTATAAATATCGTGATAGAAGCGTAGTTCGTTATCGTATATGGTAGCGGGACACCGAACCCTGAGGTTGAGGAGCAACAGCGCGATGATGTTTTATTACTAATTGGAGATCGGATTGTGGATCCGATAGAGTGTCCTAATGCAGGACCGGATGATGTTGATATTGAGGATGTAGCGGTTGAGGATGTTGTCCTAGATGGGATTGTTGCTGAGGAGGATCTCGTGGAGGATCCTGACAAGAATGAATAAAGGACCACTGATGAATTGATGACCATGGTTATGGCAACTCCCAGAGGTAGGATTGGCCGGTCACTACCGGAGGTTCGTTCAAGTTTGTAAAGATAGTAGCCCCTTTAACGCGGCTTACTCGTAAGACTGAGAAGTTCGAATGGACAGAGAAATGCGAGAACAACTTTTAAGAACCGAAGCAAAGGTTGGTGACGTTCCCTATGTTGGCGTTGCCGGATGGAAAATGATATTTTGTGATGTGTAGTGACGCTGCGCATAAGGAATTAGGGTGCTTCATATACAGCACAGCAAGGTAATCGCGTACGCGTTAAGACAATTAAGGGAATATGAAATTCGATATCCCCGCCCATGAGCTTGGGCTCGTGGCAATAGGTTTGCCCTAAATATTGGAGGCACTACTTGTATGGATAGAAGTGCGAGATTTACACAAACCATAGGAGCTCTAGTACATTTTGTGTAGAAAGAGCTCAACATACGCCAGAGGAGGCGGTTAGAGCTAATCAAGAATTATGATTGGGAGATTCTGTATCATTCGGGGAAAGCCAATATGGTGGCTGATGCCCTTAGTAAAAAGGAGAGACTCAAGATGATAATGTCTTTTAGAGAGTTTATAAGAGATTTTGAGAAAATGGAAATAGTAGTGAAGGTAACCGGAGCCGGTACCGAAAAGCTGTTTGAGATAGCAATACAGCCCGAATTATTGGAAAAGAACATATTGTGCCAGTAAAGGTGATGAATGAAGGCTGAGAGCCAACGAATAAATATGAGATTAATACCGAGAAAGATGATAAGGGAATAATGAGGTATTCCTATAGAATTTGGGTTCCAAATATTCAAGAGCTTAAAGATGAGATCTTAGATGAAAGTCATAGTTCAAGGAATAAGATTAAGGGCAAACCCTGAATGTAATAGTCAAGGAGGACGCCATCAAGATAGAAGGAACCCATAACATAATGAAGTGGAAAATGAGGATTTTAACGTATAAGATAACCCCAAGTATGGGAGAAGGATGAAACATTTCATACTAAGGAAACAGAAAGTCGAGTAAGGAAAGGAGACCCAAGACGGTACTCCTATACGATAATTTATAGACCAGCCTAGACAGAACTTAGACTATTATCCCCAACCACCACACTGAGGAAACAATGTGGTGTGAAATTCTTTCATAACCTTTAAATCGCTAAGCTCTCAGAGTTCCAAGGAACAGGCTGACCCAGCCGAGGCAAGAGCCTGGCTAAAGGAAATATAGGAATCATTTGAGATTCTAAATGATTGACGAATCTCAAAAGGACTGTTTTTGTCACTTACCCTCCCAAGAGAGAGACCACCCGCTGGTGAAAGGCCAAGGAAGGCACGGAGCAAGAGATTATAATAAACTGATTAAAGTTCAGCCAATTGTTTTCGGGAAAGTAATTCCCAAGGTTATGGAATAGTGTAAAAGCTTTAGAGCCAGAACAAAGGCAGACGAGTATGATGAATTATGAATCTAAGTTGTAAAAGTTATCAAGATTCGTTCTGAGGACACGAATCCAGAATGACGGGATGTTTGAAATCAATGCTTATGTTGTGTTGGTTCATGAAATAATGATAAGAGAAAGGAAAATAAAAAGAAATTGAAGTGGAAAGGAATATAACGGCAATAGAGTTTGAGGTATGATAAGGGAGTTGGATATGAGGAAACCCTAACGACTCGTAGCAATAGAAATAGAAAAGTATGCATTCGTCAGGATGAGGGTGATTCACCATAAGTTAAAATTGATGGTTGAGGGCATAAGAGATACATATAGTTTATCCCCTGTAAGTTGGGAGGATTCGAGGAAACCTTGAGATAATTCGAAGGATAAATAATGAGACGCGGATAGACTAAGGGGATAAGGAAGTAAGAAATTAGGAAAAATTGGATGAAGGAAGTGACCTTCAAGAAGGAAATGTAAGACCGGTGGCTTGATACCCAGAAAGGGAGATGCCAGGTATGAAAGATATCCCAACATTGAGGTGACTGTTGAGATAAACAACAGAAGTAAATAAGGAATTATTAAGAAGAAGTTCACGTTGAACACGACCAATATCTTCCAGAATATCCTTGTTATCGTTACCAAATTAGGCAAGACAAGCGGATAACCGTTGTTATCTTTTGGAGGCCATATGGATTGACCTCAATTTGAATAAGGATGCTATTATGAAGTTAGGTATAGACTATCGAGGTGGGAATGATGAATATGATAATCTATCAAGGAAATATGACTTGATTTATTCGTGGAAGGATGCAGGTACCTTTTAAAGGTGGAATTAAGGATAGAACATTGGTAACTTAAAATGAATCCTAGGGGACTGCATAAAGGTTGGCATGTCACCCTTAATAGGGACAGTATGAGTTTTGACAGTATGATTGGGAAAGGGTTAAGGTAACAACAACCTTTAAGAATCAGTGGAGAAATTTTGCAGAAGTATATAGACAATGGTTCTACTATTAGTAAATGGTATTGTGATATGCCCTGTATCTAGGGAATACAGGAGGAACGATTGAAGGATAACCTTAGAGGTTTTATAAGGAAAAAGGTAATATTCAAAATTCTCAAGAATAGAAATGTGGATAAAGGAAATATGACGTAATTATAATGATGCCAAGTGGGGCACGTGTTAAACCACGAGAAAGTATGGATCGAACCAGTAATGGTCGAAATTGTTCAGGGCAATTAGGACTTAAGAAAAAAAAAATGTTCTAAGTATGATTGAGAGTCAGTCTTGACAGTGATTAGCCTCTAAAGACTGAGGCAATAACTTATGGAAAAATGGTGATATTTTTTTTCCCATCTGATTTTAAGGAAAACATCTTCACTCAAGCAGTGATCGGAAATAAGGTAGAAAATTTATTTGGAGGTGGTTAAAATGACATTGACTGTAAGGAAATTTTACTATCAGGAAAGGCCAAAGAGGTGGCCGACACTTTAAGGGTAAGAGGATAATTATAGGCGCGTGTGCCAAACGAATACAGTGATGATGGTTAGAAATGTGAAGGTTGAATTATGGTTTGGAAGATTGACATTCCTTCTGATGACTGTGCAATACCCAACCGTAATAGTAGTTGGTAAAGGTTTAATTCGTGTAATCGCCATGAACGGGCTATCTATCTTAGAAGGTCCTATCTTGAGATAAGCCAGGACCATATTTCAAAAAGGACTAGATGAACCCTTGAGTTAATTCTTCTATTTAGGGCGTATGATTAAGAATAGTATTAACCTGCTATCGTTGCTTTGATTGAAACTCTTCTACACTTTTATCTGCTTCATGTCATATATGTATGTCAGGATCAGGAGTGTTCTTCATGAATCAGAAATGGTGATTATGTTACCTCCTTAGAAGGATTTGATACGACATGTATGGACTCCGTATGGTTAGCTATTAAGATTTCATGGAAAGTGAATGATGACAGTGGGTCAGTGGTGGACCATAGTAAGGCATCAATGATTCTGCGAGTAGTGAGCTGATTACAACCGTGAGAGTTGTATTGGAATGGGTGTTGAGATTGAGTACCACTAATCGGGTCATGGTAGTGTATAAGTTATCATTGATAGACTAATTAAGTAGAGTATCTACCTGGTGAATAATTATTCTTTCTTATCAATAGAGAGTCGTATTATTATACGAGGAAGGTTGCAGTGCAAGCATAGAATTATAGTAACGATGATGTATAGAATGAGATCCCAGATTCGATTTTCGATGTCGAGGGAGTTTCAAAGGTGATTATGTATAAGCTCGAGGAAGAGTGTGGGTCCATAGAATGATGGACGGGATAGCGAAAATATTTAGGCATGGGAAATACGAGGCTATAATGCTTGATGCTGATATAAATACGTATATGTTTTGTTCTCCTATGACAAACCTCTATAGTTCAGAGGTAGGTTCCAAGCCAGATATTTTGTGGCAGTATATTTTTTTCATATATACAATTCTCTTCAGTTCGTTCTTTTCTCTTCTTTTCATTTCATGTAAGCTGAGAAGAACAACCCTTCCAAAAGGGGAGGTATTGTCGAATGACTATCTATCTGTGTGATAGAAGCCGAGTAGGATACCAGCTATTGTTTAATTGCTTGTCAAGTACTAAAGGCTGGCCACCTTCTGTACTAACTATGCGATATAACAAGTGTTCATGATCATAGTGATCTCTCAACAAATTCCTTTACTTCTATTTGATTGATCAAATTTTGGAAAATAGAAACAACTGAAAAAGGAGTAATAAAGTGGTGGTAGTATGCGGAATGGGAACACATTCGTGATACTAAGGTTGACGTGGTTATTAAAAGGTTATAGAACGCTAACGAGCAAAAGTATAACCAGTATAATATTAGGAACGGAAGGTAGTAGCGATTACGAACTGGAAAAGAATGGGTATTGAGAAGCAGAAGCTCTAATGCTAAAAGCAATAATGAGAGTCTGTGTAATAGACTTGAAAGAATTTGGAATGATCACTTAATTTGGATTGAGTTATCTTACGACAATAGATCATATGTCATTATCGAGATGTCGCCTTATGAGATCCTTGAGGGAAGACAATGTCGATCTCCCTTATGTTAGGATGAAGTTGTAGAGCGCAAGATGCTCGGACCCGCAGTAGTCCAAAGGACCAAGGATATGATAGATCTAATCAGAGGACGGCTGGTAGTAGCCCAAGATGGACATGATAAGTATGTTGATTTGACACGAAAGGATAAAGAGTATGAAATAGGGGACCTAGTAATGTTATAGGTATCCCCTTGGAAACCCTTGAAAAGGATTGATGAGGTTCGGAAAGAAAGGAAAGCTAAGTCTACAATTTGTTGGACCCTTGGATATATTAAGACGTTTGGGAAGTTAGCATATGAGCTAGCCCTACCCCCGAACCTGTAGCAAGTTCATAACGTGTTTCACGTATCAATGTTAAGGAAGTGTAATTCAGATGCCAGATAAATAGAGGCATATGAGCGCATAGATATGCAACCCGACGTAACCTATATGGAGCAACCAGGAAGGGTTATATATCGAAAAGGAACGAGTGCTTAGGAGAAGGGTTATCAAACTAGTAAGAGTTTGATGGTAGAACCACAATGTGGGAAAATTGACTTGAGAGTTAGAAAGTGCAATACTAAGAAAGTATCCCTATTTATTTCTATCTGATTCCGGGACGGAATCCTTTTAAGGAGGGGAGACTGTAATAACCCCAATTTTTGGAAATTTTTGAAACCCTTATGAATAGTGTTTTTGCTGAATGAGAAAACTGTTCGTGCCACACTATGTAGGGGTTCTGATATGGATATTCTGAGATTTTATTAGTACTTTATATGGGATATAAGTGTATGTAAAGATCGTCAGAATCCAAATCCGAACACTTTAGTTTTTCCCGGAAATCTACAAGATACGGAGAGATTTGAGTATAAGGTAACAGGATAAAAAGGATTTAAATTAAAGGATTATAATAGAGGATCATAAAAAGGAATATAATGTATTGAGAAAGGTTAAGGGAACCTAAGTAATAAGATCCCGGGCATGATCCTTCAAACGAGAAACGAGAACGAAAGTTAAGCGAACCGTATAACAGATCAGCGGTCATTAGGCAAACAATTAGAAGCTAATCAAAGGGATTAGTGGGGGATGATGTCATCCAACCAATAGAAAGAGGACAAAGGAGGGGTGACGACATCACAAAGTGATGCAAGCATGACATAAGAGGGAAGGAAATGTGGTGGAATATTAGCCACACAAAATCAAGGGTAAATGGGTAATTGACCTAAAACAAAACAAAAACAACCAACCAAAAATCAAATCAAAGCAAAACCACAAAAATCTCTCTTTCTTCTTCATCTTGCTCTCGGCCTTTTCAAGAAAAACAAGGAGGAGTTTTCAAAAACTCAAGCTACACACCTTCAAAAATTATAAGGTTTGTTTCTTTAGCTTCCATAATTCATAACTTAGTTATGCTATAAGTTTGGATCCAAGAATCCAAGGTTTACCTAGTTAATCAATTCCTAAAAGTTTAGGGTGAATAGTAACTTTCAAGAACAAATTTTTGATTCTTGATTTTATTTGTAAGGACAAGGTAGCTTAAGCATAGATCAAGGCTTCCATGGGCTTTCCAAGGATCTTTCATTGATTAAAAGCTTCAAGAAGGTATAAAACTTCAAACCCTAGCTTTACTTTTGAGTATTAGGAATGGTTTTGATTGTTATAATTCATGAGGAGCATGATCCTTGTATACTTAGAGTGTGGTTGAATTTGTAATGAGTTTGAAGTTGTAAATCTTGATTATTGGTTAATGAACTTAAGTATAGCTTTTAGTTCATGTTTGAGGGTAGTATAAAGTTCATAATATTGAGTTTTGGGGCTGTTAGGATGTGATATGGATGGACTTTGATTGTATGAAGGGATTGGGGTTGTTTGGTGATGGAATTGAATGGTATAAAATTGGGAAATCGCGTAAACATAGCCGTCGTAATGCCCGATTTACCGTAGACTGTTTTTGTTCTTAAGATCAGAACCCTTGAACTCACTGCTAGGTTTTGACCATTGCCATGATTAGATAGTTCATGTTACGAGCTTCGTTTTGATATGTAGTTCGTTCGATTCCGATGCACGGTTTAGGAGAAACGACCGTTTCAAGTAACGGCGTTTCGCGAACGAAACTTTTTCCCTCGCCTTACTTTGAAACATAGGTTAAAGACCAAAAAGGGTTAATTAATTATGAAACATTTATGGTAAGTGTGCTAGGCAGTTAGTAAGACACTCGCGAAGGAATCGCCTTAAAACTCGTAAAGGTTAAATTATTAAAAATGGTGGAGCCGCGGGTACCCGAGTGACTTAAGCGAATCAGTGAGCGCAAAACAAGCGTTAGAGTCTAAGTTAGTTAAAGTATAGATTTACAAGTGACTTTGGTTTAATTCCAACTTACTTGTTGTTTATAGGTTACCAGACTCGTCCCGAGCCTTTTATCACTCCAAGTCGCTCAGGCAAGTATTCTATCCGATATACTGTTGTTGTGATGTATACATTTGTATATGCATGATCTTGCGATAAATGCCTATTGGTTATTTAGCAAACTTTTGCGATATATTGTAGCATGTGATATGGTATATATGCATGCCTGTTTCATATTCTTGAAATATATATCTGTTGGTTCATTTGATAATATCTATGTTAGAGGATAGCGGTAACTTGCATATACCCTTAGTATAGGGACCCAAAGGTGAAAATATTTTCAAAAACCGGGAGTCGAGGATCCCGAGTTGATTTTATATATATGGATATGGATATATATATATACTTATATATTTATATATATATGGTTATAGTTTTCCAAACTATTAATCGAATAAGGTTTATTCGATAACTTGAAACTTTATTTTATTATTGAATATTATTTCGAATATTATTCGAGGGCTTATGACTCCTTTTATTTATTTATCTGAATATTATTTGAATATTCATTCGAGGACTTATGACTCTTTTATATTATTATGAATATTATTTGAATATTCATTTGAGGATCTATGACTCCGATAATGTGCTGTAATATATTCTTTATTTTATTAAAGAGTAAGGTGTTAATAATCAAACTTATTTTCGATTATTCAAATAAAGATAATACTTTCATATAAGTATATCTTTGGTTATTTAATGTTTATTTCAAGTATAAGTTTTAAAACTTCTACTTCAATTATTTTTATAAAGATTATTCTTTATGGGAATATTATTTAAATAATAATATTCAGTCATTTTCTAAATATTCTGGGGACTGATTTACTTCATTAAATCAGCCTTACTCCAAACACTCTTTAAAGTGTTTTCGAGTCTTCAAAATGATTTTTAAAAGTCAGAGCGGATCCCAAAACTCATTTTTATATTTAAGATCTTCCTTTTTAAAGGGGATTTAAATACTCGCTCAAAACCTGGGGAATCCGGCTCTGTGGTGTATTTTATATTCGCAACGAGGTTGCAGATTTGGTAAATGAATTGATTACTTGCCCAACGTTCGGGAAGTAAGCCCATCTCATTGAGTCGGCATAAGCGACAGGCCGGGGTACGGTCTATTATTGTGTAAGTGGCTGGGTGGCAGTCCATCAACGCGTGAGGGGCCGGGGTACGGTCTAGCGCGAGGTCCTAATGCGGCCAGGGTGATGACCGGTGAGGAATTCATCCATCTACAGTAGAAAAGGTTACTTATTGGTATCTTTGCCTGATCAGCAAGATATCTGGTTTATGCCAAAATTCTTTTCCTTTCCAAAATTCATTGGATGTTTCAAACTCTGTTCATACTTTACATAACAGAGGTTCCAGGAAATGTTTAAGAGATATATATATGTGGATATATATATATCGGGACTAAATAAAGTATCTCGTAACTTTATTTCATTCAATAATATTTCAAAGATTGAATCTATTCAAATCTTGTCTTGTAGTCTCATCTATGTGATGAACTTTTGAAACTGATTATAACTTGAACGGTGGTAGTTCAAGTAGTATTGGGAAAGATATAAGTATATTGGGGTATTTGGTAACCTCATCTTTTAAACTTATATCTAATTAATAATTGTCTTATGAATGACAAAGATTTTCAGAAAAACGTTGAGACAAGGTTAGATATATGAGATCACCTTGCAATGATATTTTTTTTATACAGTTATACACTGGGACTTTGTGTATATTATGCATGGAAGAGGACTTCCAATATTTTGAAAAGTATATATATATATACTGAATATTTTGCGACTTCATCGCATTAAGATATCAAACTTGGTTCATTTCTTTTGACCAAGACTTTCATGAGTACTAAGAGAAGGCTCATATACTATTAATCATTATGCATATTATTTTGGTGGGCTTGCTGCTCACCCTTGCTTTCTTCTTTCATCACACAACATCAGATAGACAAGATGAACTGGACCAAGCTCCCGATTCGCAAGAGGTTAGGAGACGTTCCGCAGTTTTCTAGAAGCACTGATGCCGCCGTAGCTGAGGTAGGAACTACCAATAGGCTAGGCTTTCAACTTTTGATGTATCAGATTATGTATATTTATGAATTATAATAATGGCAAAGAAATGTAAATTTATTCAGAAACCTGTTTAAGGTGTATTGGCATATAATTGTGGAATAAAATGACTTGTGATTATTTTTGGATATTCATCTCTGAGACTATAACTTGTGGTGTGTGTTTATTGTGGGGTCACAGTACAGAGTAGTTGATTATTTATTAAGATTGGGTGTTATTAAGGGAAATGGAACTCGTGACAACCCGGATCCCCGACCCCGGATCTGGGGGTGTTACAGATACAGAGGCTTGGAAGACGATGGATGCTGACTATCCTGATTTTTTATTAGAAAATTGGAATGTTAGTTTAGGAGTAGCCTCAGATGGATTCAACCCCTATCGTTCAATGAACCTAAGTCACAGTACCTGGCCAATTGTATTGGTCAATTACAACCTCCCACCTTGGCTATGCATGAAACAAGAAAATCTAATTCTTTCGACACTAATATCTGGTCCAGATTCACCAAAGAATAGTATTGATGTGTTCATGCAACCTTTAATTGCCGAGTTAAAAGAATTATGAGAGGTCGGCGTCAATACTTATGATGCCTTGGCTGATGAAGATTTTAATTTACGTGCTAGAGTGCTATGGACTATTAGCGATTTCCCGGGATATGCTATGTTGTCTGGCTGGAGCACAAAAGGTAAACTAGGGTGTCCTGTCTGCCATTATGAAATTTCATCACTTTATTTGAAGCATAGCAAGAAAATGTGCTATATGAACCACCGAAAGTTTCTTCCTTCTGCACACAAGTGGAGAATAGATACTAAAAGGTTTAATGGCGCAATTGAAATGGGGCAGTGTCCTTCACTTTTGACGGGAACTGACATTGAAGAGTTGTTGTCTGGGTATATAAACCAATTCGGCCTGCAGAACAAAAAGGCAAAGAGTAAAACTGAGGGCCCTTTTAAAAAGAAGTAAATTTTTTTCGATTTACCTTATTGGAAGCATAATCCACTTCGACATAACCTTGACGCCATGCACATAGAAAAAAATGTTTGCGATAACATATTGGGCACTTTACTCAGTATAAGTGGCAAGACAAAAGATCATGTTGCCGCTCGTAAAGATTTACAAGAAATGGGAATTAGAAAACCCCTACATCCTGTTCTATCAGAAGATAGAGCGCACCATGAAATACGAGCAACAATCTTTGACTAAGAGAAGGAGATCTTTTGTTCAGTGTTGGAAAACACTAAACTGCCGTACGGTTGTGCCTCCAACATAGGGCGGTATATGCACATAAAGGAGAGGAAAGTAGTGAGGTATAAGAGCCATGATGCTCATTTCATACTCCACTACTTGTTGCAGTTTACCATCAAAACAACTACAAAGCCTGAGGTTGCAGTACCTTTGATGAAATTGAGTGCCTGCCTTAGAGCTCTATGGAGCAAGGTTATCGATTTGGAGGAGCTTGAGAAGTTGGAAACTGAAATCGTCGAGGTACTTTGCCAATTTGAGATGATTTTTCCATCAGCTTTCTTCGACATAATGGTGCACTTGCTTGTTCAACTAACTAGATAAGTTAGACTTGGGGGACCTCAGCACCTTCGAAACATGTTCCCAATAGAGCGTTATCTTGCAAAATTGAAATCATACGTTCGTAATAGAAGTAAGACGGAAGGTTCTATTGCAGAAGGTTACATAGCTGAAGAATATGTAACATTTTGTTCAAGATTTTTGGCTGCTGATGAAACAACAAAAAACAACATGTGCTCAACAGTTTTCGAAAGAGGGCCAACACAAGCTGAATATCATATCGGAACGAGAATGAATAAAGATGTAACTATTATTCATTTGGAAGATGTTGATTGGAAGGCAAGTCATCGCTATGTTTATTCAATACTGGTAACAAAGAAGTAGAGAGGCTCCTCGAGTAAGTTTAATAAGCTCTAACGTAAATAATTTTAATTCATAATTCAAGAACTTTTTCTTTTCTACACTATTTTAACTTAGTATAATTTTAGGGAACATCAAGCCTTGGTGGACAGCCACGCAAATACGAACAGATACAAGAGGTCACGAAGACACACGGCAGAATTCTGGGACTAGTTACGAGAAGAGGTTGGGAAAATGGTGGAGGTTTCATCTGACTTGGGGGTGTTTGCGTTGGTGCCTAATCGAACAGCTAGAAGGTTTACTGGTTATGTTGTTAATGGCTATCGATTCCACACAAGTGATAGAGATTCTCGATGCACAACACAAAATAGTGGTGTATATTTGACTGCACAAACAACTAGTTTCTCTAGTTCTAGATACGAGAACCCTATAGTTGGGGATGTCAGCTACTACGGATCATTAGAAGATATCATAGAACTTGATTACTGGGGATTATTTACAGTTGTCCTATTTAAGTGTCGTTGGTACCAACAACAAAAAGATTCACACGGTCACATTCGAGTAAATTTCAATAGGTTATGCCATAAATCTGATCCTCATGTCCTGGCCAAACAAGTGCAATAAGTTTTTTATGTGGAAGACCTAATCGAAAAGAATGTACATTACGTAATTAAGAAACTACCGAGGGAGTGGTGTGATAATGGAAACATGGATGCACATGAAGATTTCAACGATACTGATCTCCGTGAGACTGAATTTGTTTGTGGACTTCAAACTCATGTTGATGAAATGAGTTGGTGCAGAGATGATATCCCCACAACAAGAGTTCCCATTCCCGATAAATGAAGCAACTGAACTGCTAAACATTTATAAGTTTAAAATTAATCACAGCAGTGAACTTCATTTTGTATTTTCTCTGTGTTTAGACTATTTAGATGTAATTGAATATCTTAATTTATTTCTTCCATGAATTCTTCCATGAATTCTTCAATGAAATCCATCTTTGTAGTTTAAATTTGTTGTCGTTGTCGCCTGATTTGTAGTTTATATTTATTGTCTTGGTAAGTTCAGCATGCCCTTGTTATATTTCGTAGTGTTGGGATTAAATCTCCTTACTGTAATTTAGTTGATTCAGTAGATGCATATGATAACTATTTTTTCTTATTTTTATAATCTTGTATGTTAGCTGCAAATATCCTACATGTGTAATAAAAACAAATATAGGATATCAAGTAGATGCTTAATATCTTTTTGTGATCGAAATTGTGTTTGTTGTATTTGTGTCGAGTGCCAATTCATGAATATTTTGCTGTTTATTATTTGATCTAATATGTGTTTACCAATTAGTTCGAGATATGTGTTTATGGCATACTAGGATTTGGCAGAGATACATTTGAAATATTTTTGTTTAATGGTCAGCCATTGACATCTCTTTGAACTCTGTGCAGGATGGCAAAAAAACACGTTAATATTGGATTGTACCACAGTGGGGAGTTTCAGAGGACAAGTTACTCTGGTAGAGATTGCTTGACTATTTATAATGTAGATGCTGATATGTGGGCTTATAATGATCTGATGGAGGAGGTGAAGAATCTCCTCAAACTCAATGAAATCGGAGGAGTCTATGCAAAAGAAGGAAAACATGGTGGTTGGAAGCTGCTGAGGACTGTCCTGGACATCATTCAAGAGATAGAAAAGTGTAACGATGGCGAAGAGGTCAAGCTTTATGTAGACACAGTTGTTGACCCTGCAATTGAGCCGTTGTGTGAGATGCAGCCTCACGTGATTGTCAGGCCGAGGAAAAGCCTGTTTGAAGGTATGCCTATTGCTGATAAATAATTAGGTCCCCATTAAATACACATCTCTATCTATTTATGTATCTCTTTATATATGCATAATGGGACTTGGATGTCCATATTAGTTGAAGATAATTCGTTGACTTGGATTTTTTTCTTGGATAAATACAGTTTCACCGAAGAAAATACAAAAGCGGAAATATATTACCACACATGAACTCCAGCAGAAGCAGAACCCAAGGAAGATTGTTAAGAAGACACCTGAGCCCAGTCGGAGGTATGCGTTACGATCATCGCCAGCTCTGTTGCCTACTCAGCAAGATGCAACTGCTGGGCAAGGAAACGATAAAGGGTCTGCTAGAAGGAAACTGCAGTTACAAGGTGATATTATTCCAGATAAAGAGGTATTTTTTTTTAATTTTCCTTCTTAAAAACATAAGTTATAATGATTATTATTGTGTTGTGTCAATTTAATCACTGACCTTGTCTTCATAAATTATTGTAGTTTCCCCTACCACCACTGACCGAAATCAAAAGAAAAAGACCCCGTACTTTTCAAAATAATGAGAAAATGAAAGATCAGCTACAAGGTGATGCACGCCAAGTAAGATGTCCCCTTGAACTTGCTATACCTGAAATCGAGGTATCCTTGTCAATGTTCCTCTTTTTTTCTTCTAACCTGGACTGTAACACTTGTAATATTCACTTAAACACTCCTTCCAAATTTTTAGAAAGAAAGTACAATGCATATTTGAGCTACACTAATAACAGTGCTGATTTATAATTATTGCAGGTGCCCCCCACTGCTACCAGCCTGTGAGCAAGAAAGACTTAATCGAATGAAGGAAAATGATAGAAGGTTGGAAGAACTTGGGATCAAAAAATTAGTGGTTGATTTGAGAGCTCGATCAGCAACAGTTATTGAGAAATCCAAAGAAAAAGACAAAGCCTCTCCGGATGATGATGATTATAATCCGGAAAGTGAGGACGAACATGATAGTGATGATTCATCTGAGGTATGGATTTATTTTACAGTCTTCATTACTTTGGCCTTCCTTCTTTGTTTCTCAAGAGTGTAATTTGTGTTTTTTTATTAGTTTAAGACCTGATATTTTGTTTATCACTCTATCAACTTTCCTATATATTTTGTTTTTATTTTATACTCTTTATTGCTTTGGCCTCATATTATATTTGCAATCCTAATAATTTTAGAGAACGAAGAATGGGAAGAAAAAGAACCATGTCCCCCTTGGACCAAGAACTCGTTCGCGAGCTAATGTCACCGCTGCAACAGAGAATGAACCATCGCAAGCTGGTAAAACATCTGACAAGGAAATGACCAGTAAATCTAAGCTCCTGAAACCAACATGTAGTAAAATCTTAAAATCCGCGAGCAATTCAGAATCACGTGGGTCTGTATCTGTTTATTTAGCAATGCGGGAACGTCAAAAGCAGGGAATTCTTCCTCCAACAACCGAGAATGTGCACGCTTCTAATTCGGAAAATGTTGTTGAGGAAGAAACTGAAGCGGGTACTTTTACTTTCTAAATATAACTACGCATGAATTATGCATACTAATTATTTATTGATGGAGAGGCAGTAATAATTTAATTAATTATTAAATTCGCAGTCACCTTTTTTTTGTGTGCATATACAATGAAGTACCAAAGCCCAAAAAATGGAGAGGAAGGACAAAACTGCTAACTGTTCACGCAAGGACACGTGATGAAAGACCGGTGATTTTTTTGAACAAACAAAATGTACCTGTTTCAAGAGACGGAAAAGTTACGAGAGAGCTGAGTAATTTTCTCGGAACAGTTGCAAAGGACAATGTCTCTCTTACTTATGTCAACTGGCGCCTGGTTCTTGAACAATTGAAGAAGAAAATGTGGGACTATACTCGGGTAAATTCTATTACCTAAACCTCAGTTTCATTTATTTTTCAATTAACCCCTTCATTTTATTGATCTTGAGTTTATTATATATTAGGACCATTATATTATTCCGAATGAAGCTCAGTCCTGGGTTTATGAGACAATTAATAGATGTTGGAGGACTTACAAGTCTCGGATGAAGGCAAAGCATTACACACAACATGCCACTGATGATGAAAGGCTTGAACATAGGCCTAAGGAGATTCCGCTCGAGGATTTTAAATTGCTGATAAAGTATTGGGGAGATGAGTCGGTGAAGGTGCCTTCGTGCTTCTTTTTAATATGATTTTAATGATTTTAAAGATTCTCAAACTGGATTGTGTAATTTTTTTTTACAGGAATTAGCACATGATAACAAAGTAATCCGCGCTTCGGTAACTGACCCACACAATCAGGGTGCCAATAGTAGTGCACAAGTTGGAGAGAAGTTGGTATGATTCCTAAATTAACTAGTACATTTATAAATATTTCCCCTTTTATTTTGATATTATAATTACGGCCCCATGGTTAAGTTAAATTGGATTAAATTTTGATTATAGGATAAATTTATAATTTAATTAGATGGGGACATGTTCTTAAATCCAATTTTAAAATGGGACATGTCAGAACCCCCCCCCCCCATTTTTTTAAATAATGTATATGTCCTTGTCGATATCATCATTATAACTAGCAATTATTTAGTTGTCTGATTAGTTATGATATTCAGATTATTATAAACCAATCTGCATTTATATAACTTTAAATAATTCACTGTGAACAACCCGAAAAAACCAATAAAATAGAGCTCACAGACACAATAATTTAGTTGTTCATGTCAAGTGGCATCACACATTTTTGTGATTTAATTCTTCAGAAATCAGATGCATGTCTATTTTTTGCTGGTATTTGCTTGAATTTAGATATTCAATTTCAGAACTGCATTAATATTGCCTTCATTGACTTCCTGTACACACTTGGATTGTGTCTACTGAATAGTAATGACTACCTCGTTGTTTGTTCATAAATCCTTTGATTGAATGTTAGTGCTTATGCATTTTTTAAATAGTTGATGTGCAATTTTTCTTAAGTAAATCTATAGTTATATGGTAACTTTGAGCTAGATAACCTTGTCTTCTTCTTTTGTGCTCTATAACAGAAAGAGACTGATCCTAATCTCGCCTCGCCATCACAAGCTAAAATTTATTTGCAATCTCCTGAACAAGATGGCCGAATATACAAGACTACGGCTGCTCCGCAAAAAAGAAACGTAAGGACTTTACTTTTTTATGGAGGTCAAATGCTGCACAGTAAATAAAGTGGTTTATTTAGTTCAATTTATCTATTTCTTTAAAATTAAGAGATAAAAAATGCTTTGCCAAGTATGTTTTGTTGGTTTAATTTATTTGGTAAAACAAATAACATAAGAGACTTAGCGGAAATAAAAGGTTGTTAAGTATTAGTATAGGCCACCTTAATGCAAACCTTGTTAGTAGTTGTGTAGTTGTGTAGCACAATTCTATGGTAAAATTGATTAATATTTAACAACATTTTTCTTGTAGAGAAAGAACAAGAAAGCGATGGAATCAGATTCGGCTCCTGCAGACACTTATTTGGGAGATTTAACTGCAAAGATCAGGGGAGAACTTGAGGCTGAACTAGAAGAAAAGGTTTCCAAGAAAGTGCAGGATAACTTGTCAGTTATTCTCAAAAAGATCGCAGCAGCTAATCCAGGCTTGAATCTGGACATTGGAGAAGTTGATGCTAATATTTCAAGCGGGGATGATGAAAATGGTACACCAATGACTATCGGGACTGTTGGGACTTCCAAGACTGCCGGGACTGCCCGAACTTCTTCTTAGATATTTCTCTTTACAAGCATTAGCTTGAGTTAATAGTATGGACAATTATATTATTTAGACTTTTGAATTGTTGGTTTATAACTTTTGGTACTCACTGTAATTGGTGGTGGATGGTGTTTATTTGGTTTGGTTGGAGTTGGAATTTGGGGATTGTTTGGTGTTCTTGTTAGTATGATTTTGGTGGAGTGATGTAGTGAATCGTACTATAATTTTGGCAAAGTGGTTATTATGTTGGCGGAGTTGGTGTTCTGAATGGTGTAAGATTAGTTTGTTGGGGAAATATGTTTTGGTATGACTGAATTGTTATTTTGCTAATGGCAGTATTGTGTTTATCAAAACTACATTTCGAAATGTTATCTATTAGTGTTATAATAGCTATATTTATCACAGTTACAAAATCTAAATTTGTGTTTCTTTTGCCAAAATATAGTGTTACATTAGATTTGTTTACTGTTACGTCAGTAATAAAAGTGGGCCCACATGTGGGGCCCACATGGCAGTGGGACCCACTTGATGACGTGGCAGTGGGCCCCACTTGATGACGTGGCAGTGGGCCCCACTTGATGACGTGGTAGTGTGCCCCTTGATGACGTGACAGTGGGCCCCCACATGATGACGTGGCAGTGGGTCCTACTTGATGAGCCAATCCATGTGGCAGTCCACGTGGCAGTCCACATGGCATTGCTCACCACGTGTCAGTGGGTCCCGCTATATGACGTGGCTGCCTACGTGGCAATCCAGTCTGGTGGGTCCCACATGATTTTTTCAAATGCTAAGGTAACACTGAATTGCCGTTACGTTTGATTTATCTAGTGTTACTCTATCTCCCTAAGGTAATGTTTTTAGTTATGTTACGGTTGATAATCAAAACATTACATTAGATAACAATGGTAACATTTGCGGATGAAATGGTGATTTGGCGTTACAATAGGCCTATTGCAACATAAAATGGGCCTAAGGTGACGTAAAATGAGTGTCTTATTAGCCCATCTATGGCGTAGTGATTCTTTGATTCATCTCCTGAATCAACTCTTTGTTCGATTTTGTAAGCATGAAACTTTCAAGGAAAGAATTTCATTAATGGCGATCAACAATAAATTAGACTAGACACAAGAACCAACATATGTACTATACTCTGCTGATCAGTCATAATATAGTCTGAACCTATGACTAAGCGCATAGACCCACATCATATCAGGTACCCAAGCCCATCATATCGGGTACCCAAGCCCATTCGGTCCTTATCGTAACCATCCAGTCCGTAAAGTTTTTTGATGCTAAACCATTTTGATTAAAACATCATAATTCAGGGTTCACAAATAACCCTAATATTAGGTATTTGCTCAAGAGATCAATCAACTCCTATTGCCACTGCAACCAAGTTAGATTTAAATACTGGTTCTTCAGTAAATATAACTAACTACTAAGGTATGATTAGCTCACTCCTATATCTCACTGCTAGTAGACTTGATATCATGTATGCTACCTGTCTCTGTACAAGGTTTCAAGATGATCCTAGAGAACCTAATCTATTAGTTGTGAAAAGAATTTTTAAGTATCTCAAAGGCACCATAAATATGGGATTATGGTATCATAGAGATTCAAACTTTAAGCTAATTAGAGATTCAGATGCTGATTTTGCAGGATGCAAAATAGACAGGAAAAGCACTTATGAAAGCTGCCAATTTCTTTGTGGCATATTGGTTTCTTGGTATATCAAGAAACAAAAGTCAATTTCCATATTAAATGGAGAAGCAGAATATATTGCTGCAGGAAGCTGTTGTGCTCAGATTCTATGGATGGAGAATCAGTTACTGGATTATAAGTTAGATTATTCTGCTAATCCTATATATTGTGATAATCAAAGTGCTATTGCAATCACAGGAAATCCAGTGCAACATTCAATGACTAAACACATCAGCATCAGGTACCATTTCATGAGGGAACATGTGGAAGCAGGTATAGTGGAATTGGTCTTTGTTCCAACAGATCAGCAAGTAGCAGATATATTCACCAAGCCTCTTTGTGAAGCTACTTTCACAAGATTGGTGAATGAATTGGGAATGATATCAGGACAATTCTCAAACTCTGATAGTTAAGACTGCTGATATTTTGAAGCTTGGTATCTTATTATATGTCAATACTTGTTAGATACTGATTATTGTGCTAAATGTTGATGCCATGATAACATGCAATTATCTTCTATGAATCCTATCTGAAAACTGCATATTGAACTACCGATTATGCGTGCATGCTCTGTTATTAGTTAAAATTGTTTTAACTAATAGATCCTGTCAGTAGTTGTTAAATTTTGATATTTGTCAAACCAGTGTTGACTAATAAATCCTGATAGTTGTAATTGTATATTGATAATGGTCAAAATTTGATTGACTATTTTTATAAAGATATTCAAATATTGTTTTAGTCATTATTGTAATTATAGGGTTCGTATTAGTGGTGAAATCTATCACCCAACTGAAGTTCCAAACTCAGTGTATGATCATCTCTCTTGGGATGATCAGTTGGAACTGCATTTCTTTACCGAATAAGTTCTTCTTAAAGAAGAACTTCGTGATGAAATGGCGGAACATTTTCGTCAAGCAACTCTTGAGCTGCAAAAGAATGTCATTTTTCTTGTAGGGACAATGAGTAGGATTTATCATCGCAGGACGATGAGGGCAGAGCTGGATGCAAAGAGGCAGAAGAAGTCTGAGTAGTTAGATTATGTTAGATTTTTATGTTTAGAAATCTAAAAATCTTGTACTTTGATTCTTAATTAATGAAAATATATTTTGTAGTCTTTGACTCTTTAAGTGAATATTTGTTACTTCTCTTGTTTGTGCTCGAATGCTTTTGACTGTTCATATTCAAATCAGTATTGCATGCTTAATTTCAAATATTTATAATAGTGCATGTGAAGAAACTAATCTCTGTTTAAGTTCATATGTTCACTTCAGTACAGACTGAGCACGCTATAGGAAGTAACTGTTGTTAAAGAAGAAATTAATGAAAGATTTAATTCTTTGCCAATGAGGATTATAATCTTTGAGTGTACTTGACTATCTAAAATATCTATTCAAGACATACTTTTGAGACTTTCTTTTTCTATTCAAGAAAGTTGTTCACACTTATTTCTTAAAATTACACATCTTATATCTTAAATTCCTTCTTACAACTGAAACACTTGAATCCTGTTAGGTCACACAACACTGTATTGTTAGGTCACACAACATTGTAGAAGGGGGTTGAATACAGTGTTTTCACAATCAAATCGATTTAACACAAGTATGTACCAAAGATCAAGTATATTGAATAAACTCTGTTACAATAAGAATTATTGTTCTCTCTCAGTGATGAACAAATATCACTAAGAGTTGCTAGGTTACAATGTATAATCTTCTCGATAATGATAACACATATAGTGTAAACCCTAACTCTATGTTTATATAGTACACATTTACAAGATAACTTCTAAATGATATGGAATATAATTTTGTCTCCTAAAATATATCAATCAGATATCTTCTACAAGTCTTCCAGTCTTCTAACTCTTTCCATGCATATCTTCTTTTGTTTTAGTCTTAATCTTCTACTGTAAATCAGCTTCCTTCCTTATATAAAAGTCTTCCCGCATTTAAGTTCTGGTATGACCTTAAATTCTGATATTAAGTTCTGACTTCCAGTAAGTCCCGATTCCAGTAAGTCCTGATTCCAGTAAGTCCTGATATGTTCTGTTTATTAAGATCTGAAAACTAAACATGAATCATATTAGACATGACATCTCAAATATATCTAACAATCTCCCCCAACTTGTAAATTAAGCAAAATATACAAGTTAATAGATCTGATGATGTTAAAAACATTTAAGTACAAATGTAATAAGAGTTTAACTAGATAACTAACTATAACTTACAGTCCTTAAAGCATTTACCAATCTTACTGAGTCAATCTGAATTCAAAATGATTCTTGACAAAGCTTGATATCAGCTTTTCTTCTTTAATCCTCAGGACTGGAGAGAGTGTAGTCTTGACTTGCTTCATCTCTTCATTTTGACTTCCAATCTGATAGATTGCAGTCCTTAAAGCAGAGATATGGTTTCTTTCTAAACCATCATTCAGTCTTATTACCCTAGAATGTGAAGAATCTTCATTGTAGGATAGACATTTCTATTTCAGTAACACTTCAAGCTTAGAAGAATCCTTCTTCATTGAAGTTTCACTTCCATCATTTTCAACAATACTAGGAATGAATTTTGTAACTCTTGAACCAGAAATTCTTGCTTTATCTCTGATGGTCTTCAATATGAAGTTTGACCATCTCCTGGTAATATCAGACTTTACCTCTAAAAGGTAATGAAAGAATTGAAGTTCTTTTAGTGATTTGTTCAACACATCTGATTCTGACATCTGATATGTCCTTCCAATTTCAAGAAATAGAATCAGATTTTCCTTGACATTGTGCTTGTGATGAGCATCCACTATCACTTGAACAGAGATAACCTTATCAAGGTGTTTCTGTGTAACATCTTCAAGAGGTCTGTCAGTCAATAGAAATGGATCTCTAGTAGCAACTTCAACTCCTATTTTAATATTAGCTTCATCAGAACCTAGTCCAGCCCTATCTCTTGGTTCTCTAGCATTTAACCCAATAGTCATGAAAGTAGATAGTAATTGACTTTTCTTTGGATCTGATGGTTTGACATTTTTCCACAGAAGTTTCTTTTCATCAGCTACTTCCATTTTGTCTAAATCAACTTGTGCATTATCAGAGGTTGATGTCTTGATGATTTTATCAGAATTTGATGTTTCTGTTGTAGATTGCACTTCTTCACTCTGAACAACTTGAGCCTTGTCAGAGGTTGTCTTTGATTCTTCAGAAATCTTCTTTTTTTAGAGTTTGAACATCTTCATCATCATCAAGAATATCATCAGTAACTTTAACCATTTTGCACACTGGCTTTATCAGGATTTGAGGAATTTTCATCTCCTGTGGCTTGATTGGTTCATCAACTTTTCCTTTCCCTTTGTCTTTGGGATCAATCTCAGATTGTGATCTTGTTTTGGGCTTTGATGCCTCAGTTTGTGACTTTTCCTTGATCATAATGCCTTTTACCTTAGGCCTTGGAGGTTTCTTTGCAACAGAAGCTTTTGGCTTTAGATGTTTCTTTTCAGCTTTAAATCTAGCTTCTTCCTCCTTGAGATTTTCTAAATCCATTCCTGGATTATGCTTCGAGAACAATCTTCTAGAAATTTCCTCATCAAGTGTCTGAATCTTAGGATCTTTATAGTAGACAGTAGTCTGCTTTCCCTTGAGCTTCAGAGTTTGCATGAACTTTTGAGAATCTTGACTTCCACCTTGTATCAGAACATCAGGCTTTGTCATCAGACTTTGCTCATCAGAACTTGATATCAGATTTTGAGTTTCAGTACTTGCTATCAGATTTTGAGTTTGAGCAGCTTCAGAACTTATCTTCTTCTAAATAGAAGATCTGCTTGCATCAGTAATTAATTTCCTTGAAGAAACTTTGCTGCTCTGCCCTTTACTTTGAACTTGACCTCTACCCTTGCTAGGGTTTCCCTGGTCATCAGCTTCATCATCTTTCTTCTTCAGTATTTGATCATTAGAGCATTTGGACTTTACTATCTTCTCCCCCTTTTGGCATCATCTGATAGTAGGAGTGAGAGAAGAAGTTCAACTGAAGATTGAATTTCATCCAATTGAGCCTGTTGAGAAGCTTGATTAGCCAGGACCTCAGAGATTTGGGCCTGTTGCTTCTCTTGAGCTTTCCCAATTGCTTCTACTTTCTCAAGTGTAACTCGGGATATATCGATTCAAATTCAACATTTGTTTTTCAAATCATCACAAATTATTAGTAACCACAATTTTAATCGAAACATTCATCAAGAAATACAGTTGAAGTAGATGAAGTAAAGATTAACAAGCTTCAATGAGAACATTCACATGCATATAATGTGAGATAAACAACGACTAAATCTTGCAATCAAAAGAAATTTCATTAAAATAAGAAAAGAGTACTTTTTATAAAATTTGTAGATTACATGCAAAAGATTACAAGATAATCCAAGTCTAAGATGGCGAACATTAACAGCCTTGGTCTAAGAAGGAAAGCTCTCGATTAGTTCCTCCTGCTGCTGACAACTAGCACTGCAAGACGGATGATCCGTTCTTGCGGAAGAAGAGCCTCTCTCCATTCTTCTTCTAAGCGATAAAGATGGAATTGATAGTCCATCTCAAAGAACAAGAGATATGTCTAAACCTCTTATGGAACCAAGTTCCATATCTCATCAGGAATGGCAGTGACATGCCATTCCTGTTCCCAGTCACCACAACTGAACTCGACATTGAAGTTTTCATAGTTCATAAACATGTTTACAAGAAACATTTTTATGAAGGAGGAAAATGGTGAGAATTAAAAGAGAGAGAATGATTTTGTGTGAGAATAGAAGATGATATGTCTGAGATTAAATGTCGGTTAAATAGCCAATGGAATATCAAGGGACTAGAGGACTAATTAATGATTAAGTGTAGAGATAACTTAATGAGCGTCTCCCTAGACCGATGTGTAATGATTTAGGCAATATGTGAACAGTCAATAGTTAAAGCAGGAGTTAATGGGCACGGGAAATAAGTAATAATTGTTAGTCCCTTAACAATATGACAAGAATTACAGAAGGGGGTTGAATGGAATTCTTGAAACTTTTTCTTGAAATAAAATGTTCTAACTCAAATATAAATATAAGTGTATTGATTAGCACAATGCGGAATAAAAACTTAAATGAATCAAAACACAAGTAATTAAAAACAAGAGTATTTAAAAACATTCTGGTGGATTTGAATGATTCCACCAGAAATATATATTATATATCGAGAGAACCCTGTGTGCAAAAATGCTCACAGCTGCTTACAACAATTGAACTTCTAAGACTACAGAGAAATGCTAAGAATCCTGCTTACAAATGTTTCACTGCTTTCTTGCTTAGATCGATAATGTCTTAGTTGCTACTACTTGGTTTATATATATCACCAAGATTACAAAGTAATAAGACAAGATAATAAAATAAAAACTATCTAGTCTATTACAATTCTACTTCATTACTCTATTCCAGCATCTTTGAATATCTTCATAATAGCATGGAAATGGCAATGCTTCTTTGTTCTCGAAAACCCAGTTGAATAGGCTACCACAATCCATTTGCATCCACTCGACGCATGTGACTGTGTTGTCACTGTCAACAGATATTTGAATTCTTTATCCGTCGGGTTCATGATCATCCGTCGAGTTATTGATTATCCGTCGGGTTATCTATTTGATCATCCGTCGACTTCATTGTAGGTTATCCGTCGGGTAGCAAACTGGCACTTGACTTTATTTCATTTATGCGGAATTACAAGACATCATTTATGTACAATTAATCAACCTATTCTGCATATCTAGTCAAAGTCAACATGACTTGAATACTACTTACATAATCTATACAATGGTGAATACAGAAATGTGCTACAAACTTATTGTTACATAAGTTACTCACTCGATGGATAACAAATCATCATCCATCGAGACTATAATGAGTCATCCGTCGGGACTATAAATCTTATCCGTCGAGTGCTACATTATTTCATTAAGTAAGATCTACTAAAGTGTTTTGTTCATGAAATCATCAAGTACACAACATATACACAACAATCTCCCCCAATTTATGTCTACTGGAATTGTAGCCATAAATTAAGAGATACTTGATGATAACAGAACACCCTAAAAATATAACTTTAAGAGAAAGTAGATATTACTGAAAAGTGCTTCAATTAACAAAAATGTACAAAGTTTTGCGCACAGTCATTTTTCAAGATGCTCCTCTAGCCTGAGCAGCTTTGTCTAGTTTCTTGAAGGTCTGGATATCTTTCCAAGCTTTCTGTTTTTTTCCTCAATCTGATTTTGGAGCTGCCTGTGGAATTCCAATTCATCAGATTCTGAGAGATTTAGCTTTCCTTGCATTTCTAAAAGAGTCTCATTGCTAGAGATGCTCAATTGGTCTTCTAATTTGAAGAATCTTCTCACACCTTTGTCATCTATGAACTCCATTAGCCAGTAGGGCCTTAGATGCACTCTTCTCCCTGTGTAAGGGATGATTAGAGTCTTTGGGAGTGCATCTTTAGCTCTAACACTCCTTAGTTCTTCAATCTTCTTCAATACCAATCTTCTTGCAGTAATGTTGAACCCAAAATTCTTCTTGAAGGATGAATAAACTTTTATTAGTACAGCTTGGCTTTCTTGAAGGATCCTGTGAAGAGGCCACTGAATCTCCTGTCCTCCTTTGTACTTGAACAGTAACCTTTCAGGTAGGTTTTTGTATGCATCAATTCCTCTCACATCATCTAGTTCATCCAGATAGAGGTTTAGATCAGAAAATTCTTTGATGTCACACAAGTACAGATAGTCTCCCTTACTGACTTTAGATTGAGCTTTAACTTGAGATTTGGATTTGAGAGGTGACAGCTTCACTTTCTTGACTGCTCTTGACTTTGTTCTTTTTGGCTTGCTAAGGATTGGTAGATTGAAGTCAGGAATTGGTATGCTCTCCCATTCTATTGGCTCATCCTTGGGCACAATAGGTTCACCATGAATATTCCTATAGGGATCCACCACCCTGATATCTTCAAATACCACAGAGGGCTTTGATGCTTGAGTTGTAGATGGTGTGGATTGCTTAGGAAATTGATCTTTTAATTCCTTGTCAAAAATATCCAGTTTCCTTTTAGTTCTTTTAACCAATTCCTTCTTTCTTGGAGATTTCTTTTGTTGTTCAACTTGCTTCTTTGATTCAATAGCTTCAGATGGTTGAGAAGGAATTTGTTGTGATGAATTTACAACATGTAGCTTGTCCAAGATAGCAATCTGCTCTTTCTTTTGTTTAGTCTCTTTAGCATCCAAAGCAGCTTGCTTCTTTTCTTGCTTCAATCTAGCCTTTTCTTCTCTCTTTGCTTGAGCAAATTGAGGATGTCCAGTCACCACACAAATTTCTTTCCCATTTTTGAAAATCTTGGCAATTCTGCTTTTGGAAGCTGAATCAGCTGGATCTTTGTATAAAGCAATTGACCTTAACAGAAGCTTCTTCTCATCAGGATTAGGTGTCTCATACACAGTGTCCAAAGGGTTCTTCAATGATGATTTTGAGTAGTTTACCCTTGGTTTAAGAATTACTTCAGCCTTTGGAGATTTGATGCAGGAAGACTGTCCTCTTTCCAGATAGTTCATGCTCATCTCATTCACACTAATTTGCTTGACTTGAGAGTGATGGATGGATGACTTAACTGGCTCCTTGACAAGTTCAAACTTCTTCTGTATTTCCTCATCAATCTTCTCCCAGTTGACTAAACTCAACTTTTCCTTATCAGCTGCTCTTAAGTTGGCTGCTGCTGCATTGATCAGATCTATACTATCTGTAACTGATGGCTTTGAGATAGTAATTGAAGGTACAATTACTTTACTAATTTGAATTTGAAGCCTCTCCCCCTCACTTGATCCTTTCTCCCCCTTTTTGTTATCATCAAGTTGAGTAGAGGAGGGGGTTTGAGCACCCACCAGTTTTTGAAGTAGATCAGGCTGTTGGGCTTGATGGAGATGAATGGCAGTTAAAGATGCTTCCATGGCTGACATTCTTCTGTCCAAGGCATCTATCTTGGTTGACAGATCAAAATTTTTCCTTAATTGCCTCTTGATGTCAAGCATTGTAGCTTCTGGAAGTTTAGAATCTATCATGTCTGAAAGGGCCTTCTTCATCTCCTCAATATCACCCTTCATGGTGTTCACATCCCTAGCATGCTGGAAGCCCTGGATTTCTTGAAGTTGCAGGGAGGCTAGATGTGCCTGAAGAAGCTTCTTGGTGCTAGCATTGGTAGTGGTTTGAAGAGCAGTATTTGTCTGATTGATTAACTGGATCAGGGTTGTCTTGAAGTAATGCTCATCACAGTGCTTTGAGAATGCCCATGATGGCATACCTGACCTTGAACGTGAGCCTACTTCTCCCCCTATGTCCATTGCTTCATCTTCACTATCCCCACTCCCATCTCTAAAGAAATCAGCTTAACCACCAGTCTCATAGTCCACATCACTAGCTGTAGAAGGCAAAGCTGTGATGGCATCCTTAGCTCTCATTATAGACTGTGTGGTATGCACCAAATTCAGCATCCTTTCTGCATTGTCATTGCCCTGTTCAGCTAGAAGTTGATAAGATGGAACAGGGTGAGTAAATGCCTCAGCATCAAGGGAAGTGGAATCTATAACAACTTTAGGATGCTGAGATAGTCTTTCCCTGTCTGCATCCTGGACATTCATTGACTCACTAGCAATGACATCCATCCTTATTGCTCCAGTACCTGTATTTCTCTCATTTTCTCTCTTTTGTTGCATCAGGGTCTCACCCTGGCTCCCCACCCTCACACCCTCACCTTCACCTACTAAGGTGGGACTCCTCTCACTCTCTTTTACCAATCATGAAGTAATGGATTGCAGATTTTCACTCATTTCCTCTCCTTTTTCCTGGGAGCAACCCAACTCTCACTCAAAATACTCTTCTCTCTCAATCCTAAAAGTGATTGTACAACCACTAAATCTTCTGCACTGGAAATAATTGAAGTTTGAAGTTGTGCAGAGATACTCAACGGATGAGTGATATCCATCGAGTGAGTGGTTTTGCTATCCGACGGATAACTGCTGTCAGGCTTATCCGTCTGGATACAATCACTACTCGATGGATGAGCAATATCCGTCGAGAGAGTAGAAATGAATGAGTTGGGAATTGAAACTATTGTTCACTCTGTGATGATTGAAGATATTTTAGGCACAGATGACACAACAGTTCCTGAAAGAATTGGCAAGTGAGCCAACAAATCATCTAAAAGATGATGTTCATTTGCACTAGATTTTGGCTTCCCCAACAAAGTTAAAGAAGGGGAATCAGGAATTGATGTGTTTATCATATCCACATCTAGAGAATTTTTTGGTGAGTTTGGTGTTTGAGGTGCTTCTATAACTAGAGATTTTGGTTTTGACTCCACATTTATTGGAGCCACATCAAACCGAATTTGTGAAGGTGCAGTGATTGTGTCTTTAGCACCAGTTTGCACAGTGTGTGTACCCTGTGCATCCAGAAAGTTTTTAGATTTCTTCTTACTGGCATAAGTTTGGGGTGAGCTTGTGTCCCTAACCCTCTTGGCCTGTGCTCTTGGGTGAGAGCTTTGTCCAATAACTACATCCTTTTGGGAGGATGTAGCTAGAAATGACCTTTTATCCTTTTTAAGCACTGCAGTTTGTTGGGAAACTGCAGTGTGGCTAGGCTGGGACTCACTCAACTCTCCAACCTTATTCTTGGGGTTTCTTTTATATTCACCCCTTCCCTCACCGAACTTACCCTCCTTGACACTCCCCTCTTTGGCTGTAGTAGATTTTTCAACTGGCATCTTTTGGGAGATACCAGAGGGAGCTTTCTTTGATTTGGATTTTGAAATAATTGTAGGTTTGGCAGCTTTGGTAGGCAACTGTTTGGTCATTGACATAGTTGTCATAGCCGCACTTGAACTCAAAGAAATTATAGATGTTGGAATAGTTGTAGGGATAGGTGAACTTACCTCACTTACCTGAGGTGCTTGCATTACAGGAAAATAGAACATTGGCATATCCTTGTGATGATTGGCCCTATTCAAATCTGTAATGAGCCATCTCTCTTGAACCCAACAATCTAGTTTGTTGTTAGGGTTCTCAAGCACAATCTCTTCACAGAGGTGGTTAGCTAATAACATAAGAAATCTAGCATAATACACATTCTTACCTCTTTTATTTAACTCTCCTAATTTAAAACCTAATTCAAACAAAACAAGGTCACTGAAATTGTAGAATTTATCTGTAACTAGCATGTAGAGCATGGAAATATTCACTGAATCAAAATTACTGATCTTTCCTGAGAAAACCTTTATAACTACATCACACAAGAAATTCCACTCTTTCCTAAGACCCATTCTCCTAATATCACTCAGTTTAGAAGTAGGAAGTGCATAGTGCATGAAATTAAGCATATTGATTATATCAGTTTCAGTGTGTGGTGAAGTCACATTATTTTCAGGAATTTTGAAACATGCTTTTATCACATCACTATTGATACAAAATTCTTTACCTTTAATGGTTAGAGTGATGGTCTTATCTGTAGAGTTGTAGGTAGCAGTGGTCCACATCTCTTCAACAACTTAACAGAAGATTGTGGGTGATTCTAGCATGGCATAGTTGAGCTTGCAACTCTTCACAAAGTCCATCATCTTGTGATAGTCTCCAGATTGTTGAATACCCTAGTTCACTAGTGCGGTGAAATTGTTCTTCTCATAAATGAACCCAGTTTGAGACATAATCTTTACAACAGGTGCCATTGTTAGAGAATAAGAGCTTGAAGAGAAAGAGAGTAAGTGCTTTGAGAGAGATTGAAATTAGAGCAGTTGAATTGAGAATGACAAAAGAAAAGCAATTGTAATGAAATAAGCTTTTATACTATCTCAAAAATAACTGATAAAAATAATAAAGTAAAATAAAATAACCAATAGAAACTGCGTAAAATAGCCGTTTAAAAATAAACTGTAAAAATTCCACCCATTATCCGTTGTGTTATGCTTACAAACTGTAAGTATACTCGATGGATAATGTATAGGGAATTAACGGCTGAGATTAAGACAATTCAACGGATGAGGATAAACTGTTATCCGTCGAGACATAAAATATTCCAAAAACATAATTGATTATTGTTAGCAAATAATATATCGACGGATGATCAAACTCGATGGATAAAGATCATCCGTCGAGATGTAAATTTTGACTCAGCCAAAATTTCATCCAAGACTAAAAAGTCAATTAAGTGTCTGGCTGCATTTCAACTTGCAAATTAACTCAGATAGATTTAAGAGTAATTAAGCATACCTAACTCACTTACCAACCTTGAGAAGGTGGATTCATCCAGTGGCTTGGTAAAGATATCTGCAAGCTGCTTCTCACTTGGAACAAAATGTAGTTCCACAGTACGATTCATTACATGTTCCCTTATGAAATGGTACTTGATATCTATGTGCTTTATCCTTGAATGTTGTACTGGATTTTCAGTGATGGCAATTGCACTTGTGTTATCACAGACAATAGGAATCCTTTCAACTTGCAAACCATAGTCTATCAATTGATTTTTCATCCATTATATTTGTGCACAGCAACTACCAGCAGCAATATATTCAGCTTCAGCTGTAGAAGTAGAAACTGAATTTTGCTTTTTACTGAACCAGGACACAAGCTTGTTTCCTAGAAATTGACAGGTTCCTGTTGTACTTTTTCTATCATTTCTACAACCTGTATAATCTGTATCTGAATAACCAGTTAGATCAAAACCAGAATCTCTAGGGTACCAAATTCCAAGATTTGGTGTTCCCTTGAGATATCTGAAAATTCTCTTAATAGCTATTAAGTGAGATTCTCTAGGATCAGCCTGAAATCTAGCACATAAACATGTAGCAAACATTATATCTGGCCTACTAGCTGTTAAGTACAGAAGTGAGCCAACCATGCCTCTATAACTTGAAATATTCACAGACTTTTCAGTAATGTTTAATTCAAGCTTAGTTGCAGTGGCCATGGAAGTTTTTGCAGATGTGCAATCCATTAGATCAAACTTCTTTAAAAGATCAAAAATATATTTAGTTTGACTAATAAATATTCTATCACTAACTTGCTTAACTTGTAAGCCAAGAAAGTAAGTTAGTTCTCCCATCATACTCATTTCATACTTACTTTGCATCAATTTGGAAAACTTTTTGCAAAGTTTCTCATCTGTAGAGCCAAAAATAATATCATCTAGATAAATTTAAACAAGTATACTAGAGCCATTAACATTTCTGAAAAATAAAGATTTATCTACAGTACCTCTTGTGAAGTGATTTTCCAAAAGGAACTTTGATATAATTTGAGATTTTGGCCAAGGAGCACTGGATGTAAACAATAAGCCCAGAGGC
The DNA here is from genome assembly GCF_009905375.1 of Apium graveolens. Classification (NCBI taxonomy): domain Eukaryota; kingdom Viridiplantae; phylum Streptophyta; class Magnoliopsida; order Apiales; family Apiaceae; genus Apium; species Apium graveolens. The sequence continues at coordinate 48,181,826 of NC_133656.1, forward strand.
TTAGAGAAGCCAAACTGGTGCTAGCAGAAACCTTAGTATGAGTATTGATTTTTGTAAGCATATAGGAGTGAGGCCTTTGAGTCTCACCAAATTTAGAAGTTATTTTAGAGTCTTAACAACCTGTAGGAAGTGGTTTAAAGTGAAGGCCCAAGGTGGAGACACCCCATGTCCACCAAGAAACCCGAGAGCAACCTTAGAGTGGCCTTAGGAATCGTTAGTGGTATTTATTGTATTTGGGTCTTTTTGTTGAAGAGTCTGAGTGTTGCACATCATCTTTAGGTTTAAGTTAAGGTCAATAATAGTTCTTATGTGTTACTTTCTTATGTGCTTAGGTGTTTAAGTGATAGTATAGTGTAAATAACTAAGTACTATATGCTATGCTATTATGTGATTATGTGACTATCTGGATTACTTGAATTGCATATGATTAGGTTATGTGTATTCTTATAATTATAAGTTCTTGAGTAATAATAGTTATGATAAAGGTAATAGTGATTCTAGGAGTTTATAGGTTTATAAGGTATTTAAGGGTGAATAGTAATGAAGTTAATATAATGTGTAGGTTCCGAAGTGAAGGGGAAGATTCGTGCCGTCAAGATCGAATAATCTTAGAACTGTTGAAAGGAAAGTTACTTACCTTCTTATGCTTGTAATTGTTGCAAGTATAAATACTTTTCATGAATGCTTAGTTGTAATAATCACCATGTCATTACTTAATTCAAATACCCCTGTTAATCACTCTTAATCTTGTTAGTACCTTACCTTCCAAACATTTCCTTTCCATGATACCGTGAATACTAAACTCTCTATCAAATTCCCTGAAGCGAACCTCATTAGTAAATTTGAATTCTCTTGTTATAATTCCATTAAAGTGATACCAAATCTTTCCTCGACATCCATGTTATAAATCATTAAAAATAAAATAAACGTTTTCTTGACTTAGTGGATTGGACTAGACGCAAGTCCTTTTCACACTTATTGATAGGCTCATATATAGCCTAGGGATCCCATTATATTTGAGAATCCAACACATTTCGGGATTACTTCACGGCTGATCACAGGCTGTAATCCGTAGCGACCTAAAATTGATTTTGATGATTTAATATTTAATCGATTATAACATGTTGCCCGATGCCATGATACCATATGCCATGTTCGGTCATTATAATTCTACCATGCCTTTATATTATAACATGTTTCCCGATGCCATGATACCATATGCCATGTTTCGATTGCTACGATTCTACCATGTCCTTATATTGTAACCTCATATTTCTTATTGTCATCTTTTTAAGCATCTATAACCTCTTGATTCATGAACCCGTGATTATGAGATAATGCATTGTATAGTAGAATTGATAGTACTTGCTGAGCATTTTAGCTCATTTTCTTGTATTTAATCCGGTTCTACAGCTAGCAATCATGGTTCCTACCAAGCAGACCGCCCGTAAGACGACCGGTAGGCAGGGTGAAGACCATTTGAAGGCGCAGGTAGCATATAGATTAGGCGAACCTTCCAGTTGGTAATTGTGGTATTAGTTAGAAGGGCTATTCCGAACTCTGAACTTATAAAGATCTCTGGATTGTTATTATTTTGGATGGGTTTGTAATCGTATGATTATCATCTTTTAAAATTATAAGTTTGTAATATGATTATGGTTCGCATTTATTTAGTGTGTGTGTGTTATCGGTTTGGGGTATGACAAATACAATTAGAATCTAACGGAACGATAATGTTCTTGATTTTAGATTTTCGGACAAACTCTAGAGCGCCCTTCACCTCGAAACACCCAGGAAAGTTTATGAACCATGCTCCATATACTGTTGTTTTGTGAAGATTGTTTTACTGTGTTTCGTACAAGTGTTATGTTTGCCTTGATAGAAAAATATGAGTTTTTACGTATCAATAATGATTGAGTTAGCGATGAGTATATCGTAGAATATTTTAATGCCATTGAATAGTGTGATGTATAAGTTACAAGACTGAGATTCGGTTGGCCTTTATAAAGTTTAAACCCGGGAATCATCCCGGCGATGTTTTGGATGATTAAAATTCCGTAGCTATTTTATTCCAAAGGACTCGATGTCCTTTTGCGAAATATTAAATTACCTCGAATTTATTTAAAACAGTTTCTAAAGATCGTATTCTCTCAACTATATTTAATTACTCAAATAATGAATATTATTTCAGATATTCATTTAAATAAGAGGAGTATTCTCCAACGATTATTTTATTTTAAATATAATTATTTAATATTATTATAAATCAATTTAAATTCTTTAACATAAATTAGTTTAGGGATATTAATTCAAATATTCTTTTAAAATAGAATTATTCGAGGTCTAATTATTTAATTATTAAATATTAATTAAATGATTTAAATTTAAAAGTCCAAAATTCTACTTTTAAAATATTTTTTGAACTCCAGAAAATCAGTTTAATACTCTCAGATCATCGAAAAATATTATCTCGACAATTTTTAAATATTTCGACCATAGTGTCGAAAGAAACTCCCATTTCAATACTTATCTGTTGACAACAGTCAACTCAAATTATCTTAGTACTTCCTCCAAAAATTCTCGGAAGTACACACATATATATATATATAACATGAGTTATGCTTATCAATAAGCTAAACGCTTTGGGAATTCGAGGAGTACGAGTTCTTAGGATATGATAGGATTCTTGAAGGACAAAGGAGGGGTTGTGATCTAGTACTTCGTGTACTGGGGAGACTGCTAATTTAATTTCTGTATGAGAAGGTACCAAGTGTACTGAAGAAACATATGAAGTATGCAAAATATACTCGGGAGAAAGAGAAGTATATAAAGCCCGAATGCGGCTAGGGTAACAACCGGGAGTAAGGAAGTCGTCCTTCTACATGTAGAGAACAATAATTATATTCTATTATACGACTGATCATCGTAAAGTAGGTGCTCTGGCGAATGTCCTATTCTTCCAATTGGAATTGAGATGCAATATTGTAACCCAAGCCTAAGTGCTGGGTTTACCATTAAGGTATTTGAAGACTAATAAGTCAATCAAGAATTATTTTGAAAATAGGTGTGTATCAACAATAAAAATTACTTTAAGGAAACATATATCCATATGCAGAAATCAGATTTAAATTCCTTGTACAGTCTTTTAATACTGTAAATTATGATGTTATACATTATAGCTCACACTTAATTTCTTAAAATGACACAACAAAATAGTGAACCAAGATGCCGGTCAGAAAATTTACAGCCCGGAAGCGAGTAGGAAATGTCCAGCTTTTCCGTAGATTGTTTGGTGCAGTGTCACAGGTAGACCGTATGAACTGAATTGGGTTTTAGTTGTTTTTAGTCCAACTTATATATAAGTATGATATATATAAGGTAGTAATAAAGAAAAGAATATTTTGCCATTGGTCTAACCTTCAATATAGGTTACACCCGTGGTAAGACTTAATTACTTTTGGTCTATAATAATGATCACCTTGCGGATTTAATAACTCTAGTAATGTATTATTCTTTTCCAAGACAATAACCTGTAAACGTGTGTGTGTGTGTTAATAAGTGCGGGGTTGTAGATGTGTGAGTATATATAATTATTGTGCAAAAATATGTGTTTAAACAAGATTCAAGATGGCGTGGCCTCCTAAATCCCTGACCCCAGATTTGTGGCGTCACAGATATGGTACCAGAGCCTTAGGTTATCAAATCTTGAAAATGATAGAAGATTAAATACGTAGACATAAAAATAATAAAAATCAATTAGAACTCAAATCGAGTTCATCGTCAGACTACATGGTGTAGTCTTGACAGTTTTACCCTCAAGGCAATCCCGACTCTAATTTAGTAACACCTTGCCTATTGTGTCAGGTACCAGTGGAGCCTATGGGGGAGGTTGACCCAGTTGAGGGAGCTATGTCATTTGAGCACGACCCTACTCCCGAGTCGGAGTATCCACCTATTGATGACTCAGAGGATGACCCTACCGAGGATCCCCCAGAGAATGAGACTGACTTCCCTACCCGTATAGCAGATGATGTCGAGGAGTCCCAAGATGATGGCATAGACTAGACATACATAGAGATGTACCATCTCCCAACTGTTTGCCCTCCTACCACATACCCAGGGATACTGAGCCCCTTACCCTCTGTTGATGAGGACGGGGATGATGATATGTCAAGCATGTTTAGACATCTAATTTAGGGTATATCGGTTCCTGTAGGTTCCAATCAAAATCCCTAGCATCCCGGTCGGTGCAAAGCTAGCCAGTAATAGTTGTTAAAGCGTATCAAGGAAAGTACCCCTGACCATATCCTTATGATTCAATAGTATATGAATAATTGTTGATTTAAATTACGTACTGGAATAGAACATTTTAAGTTACGTATCCCCCGTGGTAAAATTGTTTTGTTAACTTGTGTTTTGGGGGAAAAGTAACTTCTGAAAATACCTATCTCTAAGTTTTGAATAAAATGAAAATGTTTTGGAAACTGTGTTGTGATAGAACTGTTTTGAAAGAGATAGGTAAGTAGTTTGTAAAACTGGATAAAGTTAATCAGATAATTGGATGAGCGTGCGCAAGGGCCCGTAATGGCCAGGAAGATAGCGTAAGAGGCAAAGTGGTTGCGTACCCTATTTTAACCACCAGCCTAGCGTGACAGGGACCTAGCTAGTCTCTGAGTTCCGGAACAAGTTTCATGGGATGGCAGATGGAGCCGTCCTATAGAAATAGCCTGATCAGCTGTCTCACCAGGGATCGTCCAGTACTTTCATATGTGAGCGAGATTTTTTTATTGTTCCCGTACGGAACAAATGGTTTTGGGTCCCCGTAACGGGGCAAATGGTTTTATGGTTCCTGTAATGGAACTGAAGATTTTGAAATGAAAATAGCATGCTAAAATTGAACTCTTTTATTCACACAACATAATTAATGAGATATTTTATAGAGCATGCTAGTTATTGATATCCAGTTTTCACCTATTTTACTTTTTTCTATAAACGAGTTATGATTTTGTTCCTACAATTGTTTATCATAAACTGTTTTAATTATTATTCATATAGTGGTACTGCTGAGCGATTGATCGCTCACTCTTAAAAAATATTTTGTATATTCTCATGTTGCAGATGCCTAGGAGATTGTCCTGTCATAGGAAGGGCCAGTTTCCAGTTCCTCATGTGTTGAACTCCTCTGAGTGTGTTGTGTGAGACCAGGTGTGGTCTGTGAGTTACTGTAGAAAGTTAGAAATGTCAGGTTGTTTTAAATAAGTTGGTTTGTAATAAGTATGTAACCTAAATTATACTTGAACCTTTCTGTATTGAAATAAAAGGGGTTGTTTATATTAAAATAAAAGTGAGTTGATTGTATTATATTTGTAGTTGGATATTGTTTGCGACGTCAACTCCTGACCCCGGGGTTGAGGCCGTCACAGGTTGGTATAAGAGCTACAAGATTAAGTCCCTGATTTAGGTTAGGAATAGAGTCGAAATGGGGTAGAATTGGTGTGTAGGGTGTGAATCAACAACTTACATCTAGAGGAGCAAGTTTAAGAGTCTAGTCGAGGGTTCGAAGGTGTAACCCTGGCATATTTTGAGGATCCTGGAATTTCCCTGATCTGTAGAGTGTCTCCCTGGTAGGCGCCATTGGTAATGGCTGATAGAGATTCCTAGATATTCCTTTCGCGAGAACGAGTCCGATCATGTGAATTCATTTAGTAGGTTAGTAGTTAGCATCTGTTATGAGTATAGGCTTATGTTGTTAGCATTGCACTGTTATTACTGTTGTTATTTTGATTATTGTATTTGTTGCTGATTTTGTTAAATCTAGCCACTCACTACAATCAGACCCCAACTAAATAAGGATGGAGTATTTTATTGTGGAAGCATTCTCTTGGCACATAAAAATGTTGCTACCCGGGGGCAATTCTTTTAACTAAAACCATTTGTTATATTTCAGGAGAATGCCGCCCAAGAAGAATATCCCGTCCAATTCCTCTAGTAGTGCTTCTGAAGGGGGCCCAGTTATGGGTGAGTTCCTAGATTTGCTGCACCAATAGTCTAATCAAATGGCCCAGTGGAAAGAATAATTTCAGCAGCAGCAACATCAGTTTCTGCAATAACAGCAGCAGTTCATACAACAGCAGCAATAACAAATTCAACAGCAATAGCTGCAGCTTCAGCAGCAACCTCAGCAAAAAGAAGTGAATCAAACTGTGAGTTTTAAATCTTTTCAGTCGGTAAAGCCCCTAGAGTTTAAGGGTGAGGTAGACCCAGTTGCTGCAATAATTTGGCTAAAGGAAATGGAGAAAGCCTTTACCCTCACGCAAGTAAGTGATAATCTTAAGTCAGATTATGCAAGTTATTTTCTGAAGGGTGAAGCAAATTATTGGTGGGAATCCACTTGTGCCTTGGAAGGAGAAGGTCCTGTTCCATGGACCAGGTTTACAGAGTAGTTTTTGGAAAAGTATTTTCCGGATTGTTTGCAAAACCAGTTGGAGGTTGAGTTTTTAGAATTGAAGCAGGATGAATAGAGTGTGGCTGAGTACGAGGCCAAGTTAGAGAATTGGCTCGGTTGGTACCCGTGTATGTGAGTACTGAAGCTCAGAAAGTGAAGAGGTTCTAGCAGGGATTGAAGCCAGAAATCCTTAGTGGGGTTGTAGCCTTGCAGCTCAAGACATATCCCTCTGTAGTTCCGGCCACCCTAGTAATCGAAAGTGATCAGAAGTTGGCTGCCAAAGAAAAGGGTGATAAGAAGAGAAAGTCTGAAGGTATTACTGGTGAGACAAATCCAGGAGGATCCAGTCAGAGGTTTCCAGAGCAATTTGGCCAGAATAGGAATAAAAAATTCAGAAGACATCCTTTTCCTCAGGCTAGGCCTGCTACAACTTCAATTGCCTCCATTCCAGCCCAGTCAGTAAACTCAGCGGTGGATTGTAAGATATGTGGAAAGAGGCATAGTTGTGGCACCCTCCAAACCCGGGTCAGAAGTTTGGGGTCCACAACACCTACACAATATATGAACCTGTATATAAGATACTATTTGCAATGACCCTGCTTTACACAACCACAGATCGCAACAGGTTAAAGTATGAAAACAAGCCACAACCTTAACTTTTATTACAACGTACCAAATCCCAACTAATTTAACTTACAACTGATAATAAAATTATTCTTACAATCTTACTATCTCTCTACCGAATGAGGCTCCTGCTAGCTCGATCTAACTCAACTGGAACCATAGCCCGCACTTTGGACGGAGGAACTTCACTATCATCCATATTATTTTCAACTGTAAATTATATAAAAGAATCGCAAGGGTGAGCTAACTAGCTCAGCAAGTCTTAATAGGGATAACTGAGGATAAGCAATAATCAAATGAAATGATTCAGAGGAATCAAGTTTCTTTTTAACTAATCATTAGAATTGGATATTCATTTTAAGTTTTAAAAACCAAGGTTAGGTTGCTGATCAGTCACGCACTAACCCCGAGCGAAGCACACAGCTCTGCTCTACGAACTGGATCCAAGGCACACATTGGCCTAATTCAACCACGAATCTGGTCTGACTATGAATCTGGTCCACATAAAGAAAACTATCCAATTCTAAAATAATTCAGTGTAATAAACAATGTAATTCAATAAGTAAGATCATAATCAACAGCAATAAAGCATTGGTATAAAAGCGTAATGTGAATCATGAGTATCACAAGGGTATATCAGGGTATATAGACGAAACGGTTTTCAGTTTGTAAAAGAATCAGGTAGTAGACCAGTAATGATTTTTCAAGGTATAGTTCTTTGATATTATAAAGAATGGTTGGAGTGTAAAAGTTTCTATGTTCTCAAACAACTCTCTTCCAGTGTTTGGTGTTTGGTAGTTATATATTTGGGGAGTAGTATCATATCTGTGTGGTTTGGTTTCTGAGGATGAACAAAGGATGCTTTACAAAGAATTAGGCTTATGGCTCAAGATCAAGAAAAATCAGGGTTCAAGGTTACATAGTTTAAAGCACTTGCATTATAAAACAGGAGTTATATTGAATAATAGCAACATGTTAAGAAACAGTTTGAAAATATTGGCAATATATCTTGAAGAAAGTTCAGAAGTACTTGCCTTACAGGGCTTTACAACTGTTACTGATCAACTCTGAGCCGACTCTGCCGCTCAGGCTCTAACGTCCAACCACTAGACCACATTAGATTCAACTTTGACACTCAGGTTTTCTGTTGAAACTCTATTGAGATCGTCGATTGACTACTAGGTCATCTTTAGTCCATTGTCCACTTTCAGGTTCCCGATTATAACCTACAGGGTCGAAATACCCTACGTTAGACGTCTAGGTATGCTTGACATATCCTCGACACCAATTTTACCCAATAATATTCAAACTGGCTCGTAATTATATACATTAGTACAATACAATAACACACCCCACAGTCAGGGTTCACGTTCTCGAGAAATCCGTTTGGTGTTTGTTTTCGGAAATACGTATACTCGTCCTTTTACGAAATTAGGGTTACTGAATTTTGACAGCACATTCATCACAGCATAAAATCAGGGTTCGTACAAAATATATGTATATACTTATTTATACTTATTCGACGTTCCGATAATTACAGGGTATGTCCTGAATTTCTGAATTTAATTTTCAAAAATTCGGGCAGTACCTCCTCTGTTTATCGGCCTACCCGTCGAACAACTCGACGTCAATAACAACAAATCACAATCCATAATTACCACAACCAACATCGGCAAATTCCCAAACAATAATTCAATACCATTATTAGTTATTATTCACACTTTACATTTAATTCGTATTTTATTTTTATTTACTAAATTAGGACTCAGAGTATGGTCATCACGGTCCACCGCCGGCTCGTTGAGACTAATCGCCGACGGCAATAAGATTCGCGGGTACCCGAAAATTTCGGATTTCCAACCCAAATTTTATCGATTAATAAAATTAATTTTCGCAAATACCGAATAATTTGTTTCACAGAATCTGTCAATTATTTATGTAAAATAATAAAATTTTAATCCCACGATAATCAAGCCAAATAACAGCATCACCATGACAATACAGTCGGGAACATAAATCAGACAATAGAACCGCGGCAAGATAGCAGCCACGCGCCACCATCCTCACCGGAAATGGTGAGGGGCGGCGGCAACCAGAAAGGAAACATAACCACCATATCTGCACACATACATACATGTATATACATGCACATACACGCACAAACCAACAGGGGTAAGACAGAAGCTACCAATCGGCACTCAAACAGCGGCCAAGACGCTTACCCGAAGCCGGAAAACGGGGCACTGGCAGAAGAAGAGAAAAGAAGGAGGGAGGGATTAATAGAGAGAGACATAGAGGTAGAGAGAATGATCGAGAAAGAGAAAAATGGAGAGAGTTCGAGAGGCTTCTGTGAGGGAGAAAGAAATCAACAGGGGAACAAAGATAAAAGGGGGATAAGACTGATAAATATGATCAGTCCTTATTCGTTTATATAAATTTTTTTATATATAATTACAGCTAATTGATACGTGTCGTGCCCCTGACTGTGCCGCCTTTTGAATTTAATCGATATACTATGCGAGTGGAAATGATCGAAAAATTACCAAATTAATTTTAAAATATCACAACTAATTCAAAGTTATTAAAAATAATTTTTTCATAATTTTTTAAAGTATTTTTGTAACGCAACTCGTACCCGTATTTCACAATTAACGAACCGAGCTGCACCTAAAACAATTTCAGAAAATTACGAAAATAATTTTAAAATATTACAAATATCCCGAAGTTTATAAAAACATGAATTTCGTAATTTTAGAATAATTTCTGAAATGCAAATTATACCCGTTTTTAACAAATAAACGAATCAACGCACGGGTGAAATAAATCCCAAAAATTCCCAAAACAATTTTAAAATTCTCATAATAATACGAACTTAATAAAATATAAGCTTCATAATTTTTCAAGATTTCCATAATTAAATATGGATTTTACCATTAAACACACTCTGAAAATCATTTAAAAATAAGTAATTAACGAAATATTGATTTCTCAATTTTATAAAGTCCTAAAAATAATTATTGAAATTATAAAATTATAAAAACAATTTTAGAGACAATCCAAGTATTTATGGAAATAAAACTGCAATAATACCATCTTTAACAACGATACAACAGCATACCATTCATTAATTAACCACGCAACTCAATTCCATACACTAATAATCACATACACATAGTGACAGAGTAATAACCCAAATATTTTATTTACTTATTTATTCCATAATTACACATTAAAATAATAATAACAATAATAATAAAAATATACGGGTCGTTATAATAGTGGCTCATGCAAAAAGGATGTTCAGTGTTTCAAATGTCATCAAAAGAACCATTATGCATCAGAATACAACACGGAGAAACCCACAGTTACTTGCTACAAAATTGGAAAGGTGGGACATCTTGCTCGGAATTGTAAAACAGCTACTCAAGGTACTATATCTGAAGGACCGGCATCCAGCACAACTAAGGCCAGAACTTTCAAGATGACCATGAGATCTAATGCTCAGGACTCGGATGTAGTTGCGGGTATGCTCTCTCTCAACTCCGTACCTGTTAAAGTTTTATTTGATTCAGGAGCATCTAAGTCTTTTATATCAATGGATTGTGTGATTAAAATGGACTTAATGTTAGAAGATTTGGCTAAACCTTTGACTATAGAAGTAGCCAATCATGATAGAGTTTCAGTGAGTCAGTTTTGCCCTAAGTGTCAATTGGAAATCCAAGGGCATTCTTTTTCGGATGACCTAATACCCTTCGAGCTAGGAGAGTTCGACGTGATTTTAGGAATGGATTGGTTGTCCCATTATAAGGCAAATATTGACTGTAAGAAGAAAAAGATTGTGATGTCTATCGAGGATAATGTTATGGTAAATTATCAAGGATAAAGGCAAGAAAATAAATTTCTCTCGATATTATAGGCAAAAAAATTGTTAAGGTAGGGATGCGAGGCTTACTTAGCACATATAGTAGACATTGAGAAAGAAGTCCTTAATCTAAACGAGATTTCAATAGTAAGAGAATTTCCGGACATTTTTCTAGACAAGTTGCCAGGATTGCCACTAGGTCGTGAAATCGAGTTTTCCATTGATTTAGTTCCCAGAGCAGAACCAGTTTCAAAAGCTCCTTATCGTATGGCTCCAGTAGAAATGAAAGAGCTAGCTACGCAACTTCAGGAATTATTGGACAAAGGTGTGATTAGCCCAAGTGTATCCCCATGGGGTGCACCAGTGCTATTCGTAAAGAAGAAGGATGGAAGCATGAGGTTGTGTATTAATTATCGGGAGTTAAATAAGTTGACCATCAAGAATAAATATCCCCTATCAAGGATAGATGACTTGTTTGACCAGCTTAAAGGAGCGTGTTGTTTCTCGAAGATTGACTTGAGATCGGGCTACCATAAGTTGAAGATTAAGCCAGAAGACATACCGAAGACTGCGTTTAGAACCAGATATGGACATTATGAGTTTCTGGTGATGTTGTTGGGATTGACCAATGCACTAGCTGCTTTCATGGATCTAATGAACCGAGTGTACACGGAGCTTGGATAGCTTTGTGATTTTATTTATTGATTGTGGCACCCCAAAACCCAGGGTCAGGAGTCTCGGAAGCCATGCCATCTAAACTCACACAACTCACACTATAATATGTAAATACTCACGCTTCACGACCCCACACTATTCACACACACACACACACACACACTTACAGGTTATTGTCTTGGAAATGAACCATCATAACTAGAGAATTTTTATTACAACCCAAAAGTAATTAGTCTTACCGGGGAGTGACCTTTAGGTAAGGTTAGTCCGCCGGCCAAATATATATTTCTTGTTTGTTACCTTACATAAGTCATACTTATAAATAAGCCGAACTATAAATAACTGAAAACTAATTCAGCTTATTCTGAATACCTGTGGTACAGCACCAAACAATCTAAGGAACAACTAGCCATTTCCTACCCATTTCCTGGCTGTGGTTCTCATGGCAGGCATCTTGATTCACTGTTGTGTTGTGTCAATTTAAGAAAACAAGTGTGAGCTATAATGCCCAGCATAATAATGTACAGTATGAAAATGACTGTATGGTAACATCATATATGATAATTATGTTTTATTCGAAAATAGTTTTCCTTGGTGATACACACATTCTTATGAAAATATTTTTTTAAGGGATTTTAATATCCTGCGAATACCTTAATAGTAATCCCAGCACCTAGGCTTGGGTTACGGTATTGCATCTCAATTCAAATTGGAAGAATTAGGACACTCGTTGGAGCCACCGTATACGATGATCAGTCGTGATACGATAATAGTAACCTTTTCTACTAGTAGAAAGATGACACCTTCGTATCCCGGTTATCACCCTTGCCGCATTCGGGCTACATGTCCCATTTTCGGGTATACACATACTTCACAAGTTCCTGAGTACACTGAGTACATTCGCCTGCGGTACCTTTGGTAGTCCATCTAGCACACATAGTACCAGAGTCTACCCCTCCCTTGTCCTTTAAAAGAATTCTATCAATCTCGAGAACTCGAACCACATCGAAGTTCCCCAAGCATTTTGCTTGTTGATAGAAACAGCTTATCTCTCTAAGATATAAGTGTATATATATGTATATACGTACTTCCAAGAATTTCGAGGAAGTACTAAGGATGTGAGTTGACCGTTGTCAACAGATAATTAATAAGAGGAAAAAGTTTCTCCTTGAAACTATATTCAAAATATTAAATAAGTCGGGATAATATTCACCGACGATCTGAAATTATTCGAATGATATTCTGAAATCAGAAAGTATATTTTAAATCAGGATTTATGATTTTTAAATTAATAATAAACCCTTTAAGAATAATAATTAATTAAATAATAGTCGATAAATGATTAAACCTCGAATGGGTTTTCTCTCTAAAAGAATATTTAAAATAATATTCCTCAACTAGTTTGTGTCTCCATAATTAATAATCTATAGTGATTAATCGGGTCTGAAATAAATAATCGTTGGAGTATACTACTCCCATAATAAGGAATAAATATATAGTATTTATTATTCGAACAATAAAATATAGTTGAGGGAATATGATCGTTGGTCGTTTTAATAAAAGTTCGAGGTGTTTTAATGTTTCGTAAGTGGACGATGAGTCCCTTTAAAACGTGCTACTATGGACTTATAACCGTCCTATAATACGGAAATGATTCCCGGTTTTTATTTAAATCCTGTCCGACTCTCGATCTTATATAATACGTCATGCTTAAAGCGAAATAACATTTCATGATATATACTTTATCGTACAACATCGCTATATTATACGAAAATTCAACAACTACGTATCATGGTAAACATGGTACTTATGCAATGATAATAAAACAATCCTTTCACAACACAACAGTAAAAATGGAGTTGGGTTTGTAAACTTGCCTTGGTATCTCGAGGTGGAGGATGCTCTAGGTTCCGCTCGGAAGTCTATAACCATAACACAATTCATTTCCTTGGCTACTTATTATGCACCCTCTTAACTTATACTACCCTTATTATTCCTTTAAGTCATTTTCACATTATGGTCACTTCATTTTTCTAAGTATCGTAGATTCATTTCCATTATCATCGTCGGCTCCGCTTATGGATTCTTACGGTTTCTACTCGTGCGGTCTCGGCTCCGATATTTTTATAAAATTGAGAAATCATTATTTTCACTTGAAATTTTTATGGCAGTTAGAAACTCAATATTTTACTCTCTGTAAAAATTTCTTGATTTATGAAAACTTTTAAGTTGATCCTTTATATTTTCAAAGTTCATGATTTGTAGCAGTTTTTGTCGCGTAAATCACTTTTACTAAAACGGCCATAACTTTTGATCCGTAAATCGGAATCAAGAGATTCAAGCGCCTAAACGATCCTTATAACATTTTCTATCCTAAACAAGGGTTATTTTTCAAGAAACTACAGTTTAAAACTTCGGGACTTTCTGCAGAAACTTAAAGTTACGATTTGTTAGTTTTAACAAAGTTACGTTTACGATCGAGATTTCATTTACGCCCTAACTCTTAACACAACCACCAACAATCATCATATCATCATCAACACACAAACTCCTCTCAAGAACATCATGTTCTTGAGGCAACAGCAACCAACCTTAAATCTACTTAACTTAATCATCACGATTTCCTCAATAACACTCATTACACTAGGTTTTCTACCACATACTAAATGGATCTCAAAAATGAATCTTAAATAAAGTTGGACCAAATATTTTTACTTTTATTGAAAGCTTGAGATGTGTTCTTGAGGATGGTGGAGGCTTGGAAGTGCTTGGTATGATTTTTAGAACCTAAAACCACCATTGAAATCAAGAAACCAAAGAGAGGTTACTATTCATAGTATTCACTAGTGAGTTTCTTGAATTTATTCCACCCATCAAACCTTGATAAAAAGAGATGAAAGAATTTTCTTACCTTAGTTTAATTTCTAGGAGGCTTGAGAATTAATTGGAGGATTTAACAAGAGCTAGAACTTGGAGTTTTGAATTTAAATTCTTCCCCTTTTTTCATTAGGGCCTAATGGAGCATCAAGGGGGGTATTTATACTCCTCTTGGTTGCTTAGCTTGGTTGATTTTCTAGGTAACTTCTAGGAAGATGGAGTGATATCTTGCAATTAATTTTATTCTCCTAGTATAGCATTCTAGGTTGGTTCTTGGTTGCAAATCTTAGGGACAAATCTTTGTAGCTTGCTATCTTACAAGCTAACTACAAGGTTTAGCTTCCTTAGCACACTATTTTGCTAGCTAGTTTGGTCATCCTATGGTTAGCTCACTATTTGATGAAGTAACCATGGTTACTTCCTTACCATGGTTTAGTTAGTACATTACGTTTATTTAATCGTTTACGCATGTGCTTGGTTGCTTAAACATTTTCATAATACTTACTCGTAAATGGTTCGCGATGTAATTCCTTTCGTATTTATTCCTCATATTTTTATTTATCCTACTTGAATATAAATCCGTAGGGTTTTAATCTCGTAATTATATTTTGATTCCTGTAATCCTCGATGAGTCATAAATACGGTCGTTTTTCAAAGTTCATTTTCTTCGAAAACTAATAGCGTTTACATACACTCATTTGTTACGTATAGTCGTAATACCAACTCCAAAACTCGTTTTCTCATGCACTACATAGTGTGGGCTCAAAAGTTTTTTCCCGTCCGTCAGGGTTACTACTCATTACATGTTTTACAAGGTCTCAAAAATTTGAGTTATTACAGTCTTCCACTCTAAAAAGGATTCCGTCCCGGAATCAATTAGAAAATAAGTGGGGATATCTATTCCTCATTGTGTCTTCAAGTTCCCAAGTTGACTCTTCAACATTTTGATTTCTCCATAAGATCCTAACCAGCTTCACAGTCTTGTTCCTCAGCACTTGTTCTTTCTGGTCCATTATCCTTACTGGCTGCTCGATGTAGGTCAGGTCTGGTTGTAAATCTACCTGCTCGTATTCTATTACATGTCGTGCATCTGCATGGTACTTCCTTAACATGGACACGTGGAACACGTTGTGTACTTGTTGCAAATTAGGAGGCAAGGCGAGCTCGTAAGCTAGAGGTCCTATTTTCCTCAAAATTTCAAAGGGTCCTATGAATCTTGGACTCAGCTTCCCTTTCTTTCCAAATCTCATCACTCCTTTCCACGGAGATACCTTCAATAGCATAGAATCTCCTACTTCATATTCCCTATCCATCCTGGTCTGGTCGGCGTACTTCTTTCGTCTGTCCTGGGCTACTACCAGTCTTTTCCTGATGAGTCCTACCATTTCTCTGGTCTGCTAGACTAACTCCGGTCCTAATAACTTGTGTTCTCCAACTTCATCCCAACACAGGGGAGAGCGACATCTTCTTCCGTAAAGAGCTTCATACGGGGGCATTCCTATGCTAGCGTGATAGCTATTGTTGTAAGCAAATTCGATCAGGGGTAAGTGGTCATCCCAATTTCCTTTAAAATCAATGGCACATACTCGTAGCATATCTTCTAGGGTCTGAATAGTCCTTTCACTTTGTCCATCAGCTTGGGGGTGGTACGCGGTACTCATGCTTAGTCTAGTGCTTACGCATTCCTGGAAGCTTCTCCAAAATCGGGAATTAAACCTTGGGTCTCTATTTAACACTATGGCTACAGGAACGCCGTGTCTTACTAAAATTTCCTTCAAGTAAATATCTACCAACTTGTCTACGGTTATCTTTCGTTGATTGGTAGGAAGTATTCGGACTTGGTCAATCTATCAATGATAACCCATATGGCATCATGATTGGTCTTTGTTCTTGGTAAGCCTGTCACAAAATCCATGGCTATATGCTCTCATTTCCATTCCGGAATCTCTAGGGGTCGTAATAGTCCACTAGGTCGCTGATGTTCAGCCTTCACTCTCTGGCATGTCAAGCACTTGCTGACCCACTCTGCTACTTCTCTCTTCATGCTAGGCCATTAATAATATTCCTTAAGGTCACGGTACATTTTCGTACTTCCTGGGTGGATTGAATATCTAGAGTTGTGCCCTTCGTGCAACAACTCATCCTTTAACTCTTGCATATTTAGAATCCAAATTCGGGACGCATACCTCATGATCCCTTTCTCATCCTTCTCGCATCTCTCTTCTTCACCGGTCAAAGTTCCTCTTTTCTCACTCATCTTCTTTTCCTGACATACTCGTATCTTTTTAGTGAGTTCTGGCACTAGCTTAATCTCAAAAAATCCTTTTGTTCCCCTACCGGTCATCCTCACGTCGATTTCTATCTTCTCAAATTCCTTAATCAACTCCTTCGATGTCATTATCATCTTGAGTCTTTCCTTCCTACTAAGGGCGTCAGCCACCACATTGGCTTTACCCGGGTGATACAAAATTTCACAGTCGTAGTCTTTTATCAACTCTAACCATCTCCTTTGTCTCATGTTCAGTTCCTTCTGAGTAAAAATATATTTGAGGCTTTTATGGTCAGTGTAGATCTCGCATTTCTCACCGTATAGGTAGTGTCTCCAAATTTTTAGGGAAAATACTTTGGCTGCTAATTCTAGATCATGCGTAAGGTATTTGCTCTCATATTCCTTCAATTGCCGAGAGGCATATGCTATAACTTTGTCGTGCTGCATTAGTACCCAACATAATCCTTTAAGTGATACGTCACTGTATATCACAAACTCTCCCTCTCCATCGGGAAAAGCGAGCACTGGTGCTGACACCAGCCTCCTTTTCAGTTCTTGAAAACTCTCCTCACATTTCTCTGTCCATACAAACTTTTCTGTCTTCCGGGTAAGTCTAGTCAGAGGACCGGCTATCTTAGCAAAATCTTGCACGAATCTTCGGTAATATCCTGCTAAACCCATAAAACTCGTAACCTCTGTTGGGGTAGTTGGTCTTTCTCAATTGGATACCGCCTCTATTTTGGCAGGGTCAACTAAAACTCCTTTGCTACTCACCACATGTCCTAAAAACTGAACTTCTCTCAACCAAAACTCGCACTTCGAGAACTTGGCATATAATTTCTCATTCCTCAAGATTTCCAAGACTGTCCACAAATGTTCTGCGTGTTCTTGCTCTATCTTTGAGTAGATCAGAATATCGTCTATAAAAACTATCACACATATATCTAGGTACTTTTTGAACACTCTGTTCATCAAATCCATAAAGGATGCGGGTGCATTGGTTAACCCGAACGACATAACAAGGGGTGTGGGACATGGCTTGGAGTCTTGCATATGAGTGCGAGTAAGCGGATCCAGAAATCGGGCTGGAAGCTCTCACCTTACCAACGAGCCGGCAGCTGATGGCTGTTGGTCATGACTACTACAAAGGACCTTCTTCAACCCCAGGATGTGATGAGTCGACATCGAGGTGCCAAACGACTCCCGAGACTTCCTTCTCTTTTCTTCCATTTTTAGTAAAGAATTCCATGCTCCTACAGTTGAACCATTAAGGAGATGCATCTGGGTATTCAATCCCGCCGCTGAGATGCTCAGTTGACTCCTTAACCTTGATAGGAAGATGGCTTATTCAAGAATAAGAACTCATAGTGTCCATACCTAGTGCGAAAAGCAGTCTTCGGTATATCTTCCGGTTTGATTTTCAACTGGTGATATCCTGTTTTCAAATCTATTTTGGAAAAATATACGGTTCCCTTGAGTTGGTCGAATAGGTCATCAATTCTGGGGAGAGGATACCTATTCTTAATAGTCAGCTTATTCAGCTCTAGATAGTCTATGCATAATCTCATACTGCCGTCCTTTTTCTTCACGAACAGTACTAGCGCTCCCCATGGCGACTTACTGGGTCTTATCATTCCATTATCTAGTAACTCTTGCAGTTGAGAAGCTAGTTCCTTCATCTCAACTGGGGCTAGCCTATATGGGGCCTTGGATACTGGTGTCGTTCCTGGTGCTAACTCTATAGCGAACTCTATTTCTAGGTCAGGTGGCAATCCTGGTAAGTTCTCTGGAAATACATCCTCGAATTCATTTACTACGGGTATGTCCCGCATATTAGGGACTTCCTTCTTGGTATCTATCACATAAGCCAAATAGGCCTCGTTACCTTTCCTTAACAATCTTTTTGCCTGAAGCATGGTTAGAAATTTTTGGTTCTGTCGTTGACCTTTAAACACTATTTCTTTTTCATTCTGCACTCTTATATTTACTTTCTTCCGTTCACAATCTATTTGCACTCCGTTACTGGATAACCAATCCATTCCTAAGATTACATCAAATTCTCCTAACGCGAATGGGATTAGGTCAACCTCGAATATCTTCCCTTCTAATTTCAACTTGCACTTAGGGTGTACTTGATTTATAGGAATTATTTCTTTGTTTGCTATTTCCACTCGTAATAACTCACGTAAGGGTATGGCATTAAGTTTTAACATTTTAGTAAAATCTTGAGATATAAAAGACTTGGTTGCTCCAGAATCAAACAGGACATTTGCATGTTCGGAATTTAACAAAAGGGTACCTGCTATCACGTCAGTGTTTCGAATAACATCCTGAATAGTCATGTTGAAGGTCCTAGCAGCTGGGGGTCGGTTGGATGCAGCTTTGCTCATCCCTGAGGCTGGGGGCCTCAACGTTGGGCAATCCTTTCTCATGTGTCCTACCTTTCCACATTGGAAACACGTTACATTGGGCCGGGTGCAGTAGTTGGCAAGGTGTCCGATTTGGTCACACCGGTAACATCTCAGAGGGGCTCTTGTCTGGATACACACTCCAAGGTGTCTCTTCTTACAGGTTTGACACTCTGGTATTGGGGCACGTGGTAGGCTATGAAATGTTGCCCTCGATTGTCCGTCGCCCTGGCCAACACTCTCGCTTGGGGCCTTTCTGAATCCGGGGCCTCGTGCAGGTTGGGACACCGCTCCCCTGACGAACCTGCTCGGAAGGCTCCTGTTCCCGGTTCCTATTCCTTGGCTTCCTATCTTCCTTTTTCTATTTTCCTTTTCCTTTACACTTTGCTCACTACCAGCTTCAACAATCAAGGCTTTCTGCACTAAGGTGACATAGTCTGTCAGCTCTAACACTGCTACTCGGTTCTGTATCCACTGTTTCAGACCAAGCTGAAACCTTCGCGCTTTATTTTCTTCGGTATTCACGAACTCAGGCACAAATCTCGAAAACTCAGTAAATTTGGCCTCATATTCTACCACAGTCATCTTATCCTATTTCAACTCCAGAAACTTAATCTCCATCTGGATTTCCATAAACCTAGGGAAGTACTTGTCTAAGAACAGTCATGTAAATCTATCCCATGAGATCACATCATCAGTTTCTAGGTTTTGTTTGGACTCCCACCAGTAGTTAGCTTCTCCTTTCAGCATGTAAGAAGCGAAAATAGTCTTGTATCGTTCCTCAACACCTAGTATCTCGAAGGATTTTTCTATCTCTTTGAGTCAGGCCCGTGCTTCAATGGGGTCGGCCGGTCCTAAAAACTCTGGGGATTTGAGAGATTTGAAGGCTCTAAAGGCAGTAGTTGCAGTCTGTTGGGCAACATGTGGTTGTGGTGGAATAGGATGTTGGGTCAGATTTGCTCTTAACAGTTCCATAAATTCATTAATGGGTTTTCTTCCCTGATGGGTATCCTCAGCCTCTTCTTCTACATATTCTTCCTCATCATATTTATTATAGTCTAGGTCTTCTTCACTTTCCTCATTCACTACAGTGTTAGGCTCACCTCGTTGTTGGTTAACAGATTCTGCGGGTTGTGCCCTAGTTCCTCTTCTATGGGGTGGCATTGTTCTGATATTGAAAATTGGTCAACATAGTTGTAATTATAACATTTGGATTATTTTATTCGTATGTAAGCATGTCATTTATTATCTAGCAGGTTTTTATAAAGTGCAATAATATAGACATCATTTCTTAATAATTGTTTAGATATATATTAATAAGATCTCCCACTTATATCTTGAAGATGAAACAACTAGCCGAGTTCATACATGCCTGATTATAATCTATCACTACTAGTTCTGAATACTGAAATGAAAATACATAAGCCGTGTACCCTGAAGGGCTAGGAACACTATCTACTACTAGCTATCCTATCAAAATTGGTGACAAGTCACTCAGCCTTCTTCAAGGTCTATATCTAGTCACTATTCTCTCAATCACTATCACTGCGAGTGAGGTCACGCATCCTCCTCATCGCTCCTGCAATCATCAGCTCTGCATCAACTACCGGGATGTATCCTCCCACTATTGTCATCCTCATCTGAACCCTGGTACGGAGCTCGATCCCATCGATCTCTCTGCGGGCTATGGCTGGGGAAGCAGCTCTAAATCTCCTGGGTATCCTAGTCGGGTGGCTCTCTCAGCTGTCAGTGCCTGGCGTAACTCCGCAATACGAGCAAATATCGCAGTGATCTCAGCGTTAAGCTGACCCACTATCCAGTCATGTACGGCTACATGCATGGTCTTCGGTGGTGGTAGAGGTGAATCTGGGTCGCTAGAGGATATGTCATGAACCTCATGGAATTGTGCACGTATCACCTCCTCATCATCATCATCATCAATATAAGGCATAGGGCTCTCGATCCCTGGGGGTGGTGTAGGAAAGCGAATAGCCTGGTGAGGGTACATCTCTACATCCCTCCATACTATGCCATTAGCTATGGGGACAGGAAGGTTAGTCTCCTCCTCTAGGACATCCTCAGTAGGGTCATCATCCGAATCATCAATGGGTGGCCTCTCTGGCTCGGGAATAGGGTCACGCTCGGGAATCATGACATCTTCTATAGGATCAACCTCCCTCCTAGGCTCCACTGGTACCTGACACAATAGGCAAGGTGTTACTAAGTTAGAGTTGGAATTCCCTTGAGGGTAAAACGGTCAAGAATACCCGTGTAGCCCGATGACGAACTCGACTTGAGCTCTAATTGATTATTTTATTTTTCCTATGTCTACATATTTTATGTCCTATCATTTCCAAGATTTGATAACCTAAGGCTCTGATACCATTTATGTGGCGCCCCAAAACCCGAGGTCAGGAGTCTCGGAAGCCACGCCATCTAAACTCACACTACAATATATAAATACTCATACTTCATGACCCCGACACTTATCACACACACACACTTACAGGTTATTGTCTTGGAAACGAACCATCATAACTAGAGAATTTTTATTACAACCCAAAAGTAATTAGTCTTACCGGGGAGTGACCTTTAGGTAAGGCTAGTCCGCCGGCCAAATATACGTTTCATGTTTCTTACCTTACATAAGTCATACTTATAAATAAGCCGAACTATAAACAACTGAAAACTAATTCAGCTTATTCTGACTACCGGTGGTACAGAACCAAACAATTCAGCTTATTCAACTCATTTTCTTCCCCTTTTCTGTTGTCTCTCTCATCGAACAACAGTCCTCTTCTATCTCTTTTCTCAATTCCTCTTCTTCATCTTTCCTCTTTTTCGATCTCTCCCTTATTCCTCCCACTCTTCCCCATTTATCTCCTTGGTTCAGGTGAGTTTGGTGTCGCCTCTTCTCTTCCGGCCGTTTCTTACTTTTCCGGTCACAGTTTCTGTTTCTTGATTTAATTGCTCCGATCATCTATATTGGTTACAATTAGTCAGTTACTTAAGGGTTGTGTATATATACATATATGTATGTATATGTGACTAAGAGTAACTGCTTGTGCTTGTGTGCTGCCGCCCCTTGGATTTTTTCGAGAGGAGTGGTGGCGCTTGTTGCCTTTAGCTGTGTTTCCTTCCTCTTTTCGATTGTTCTGTTTTCCTAGCCGCGCGTGTGTGCGTGGATCGGGACTGTGGTGAAATTGTTCATGTAATTGTCCTGCAATAAAATAATAATAATGTTCGAATGAAAATTATTTGATTATTTAATCGAAAATACTTTTTCGTGTGGGATTATAATAATTAATCGGTAAAACTCGCGTAGGGCGTTCGATAAACGGAAACCCGTGAATTTTACCACCGTTGGTGATGAGCCTCCGCGAGCCGACGGTGGACGGTGATGATATAATCTGAGTCCTACGAATTAAAAATATAAAAATATGAATAATAATTAATAATTGTAATTGAATTGGCATTTGGTAATTTGTGGATTGCGATTGTTGTTGTTGGTTTGAATTGGTGGTTGGGACTTGTAAAATTGGATTATGGTGGTTATGTTGTTGGTTTGACGTTGAATCGTTCGACGGGATTGTCCGATAAATAGAGGAAGTGCTGCCCGTTTTCCAGAAAATTAAATTACGGAAATACGGGAGCATATCCAATAATTATCGGGACATCGAGCGAATATATATATATATATATATATAAATACTTTATACGAAACCAATAACCAATAACCTTAATTTCGTAAAAGGACAAGTATATGTATTTTCTGAAAACGAAAACCGAACCGGTTTTCGAGAAGTGTGAACCCAAATTGATACATTTATTTTAATAATGAGTATATTACGAGTCGGGTTTTGCTAACGTACGGGTAGACTGTTAGCGAGGATATGTCAAGCATGTTCAAACGTCTAATTTAGGGTATATCGGTTCCTGTAGGTTCTAGTCAAAATCCCTAGCATCCCGGTCGGTGCAAAGCTAGCCAGTAATAGTTGTTAAAGCGTATCAAGGCAACTACCCATGACAATATCCTTATGATTCAGTAGTATATGAATAATTGTTTATTTAAATTATGTAGTGGAAAGAAACATTTTAAGTTACGTATCCATTGTGGTAAAATAGTTTTGTTAACTTGTGTTTTGGGGGAAAAGTAATTTCTGAAAATACCTATCTCTATGTTTTGAATAAAATGAAAATGTTTAGGAAAGTGTGATGTGATAGAACTATTTTGAAAGAGATAGGTAAGTGGTTTGGAAAATTGGATAAAGTTAATCAGATAATTGGATGAGCGTGTGTAAAGGCCCGTAACGGTCAGGAAAATAGCGTAAGAGGTGAAGTGGTTGCGCACCGTATTTTAACCACCAGTCCAGCGTGATAGGGACCTAGCTAGTCTCTGAGTTTCGGAACAAGTTTCATGGGTTGGAAGATGGAGCCGTCCTATAGAGATAGCCTGATCAGCTGTCTCACCAGGGATCCTCCAATACTTTCATATCTGAGCAAGATTTTTTTATGGTTCCCGTAACATAACAAATGGTTTTGGGTCCCCGTAACGGGGCAGATGGTTTTATGGTTCCTGTAATGGAACGGAAGATTTGGAAATGAAAATAGCATGCTAAAATTGAACTCGGGTTTTCACACAGCACAATTAATGAGATTTTTATAGAGCATGCTAGTTATTGATATCCAATTTTCACCTTTTTTACTTGTTTTCTATAAACGAGTTATGATTTTGTACCTACAATTGTTTATCATAAACTGTTTTAATTATTATTCATATAGTGGTACTACTGAGCGATTGATCGCTCACCCTTGCAAAATATTTTGTATATTCTCATGTTGTAGATGCCTAGGAGATTGTGCTGTCATAGGAAAGGCCAGTTTCCAGTTCCTCCTGTGTTGAGCTCCTCTGAGTGTGTTGTGTTAGACCAGCTGTGGTCTGTGAGTTGCTGTAGAAAGTTAGAAATGTCAGGTTGTTTTAAATAAGTTGGTTTGTAATAAGTATGTAACCTAAATTATACTTAAACTTGGAAAAGATCTTGTGAAGGGGTTGTTTATATTGAAATAAAAGTGAGTTTATTGTATTATATTTGTAGGTGGATATTGTTTATGACATCAACTCCTGACCTTGGGATTGAGGCTGTCACAATCCCTTGCCGAGGATTGATGATTTATTTGAGCAGCGTAAAGGAGCATTCTGTTCTTCAAAGATTGACCTAAGATCTAGCTACCACCAATTGAAGATCAAGCCTAAAGATATACCCAAGACTACATTCAGGACAAGGTATGGCCATTATGAGTTCTTATTGATGTCATTTGGATTGACCAATGCACCAACGACTTTTATGGATTTAATAAATCAGGTGTATAAGGAGTACTTGGATAAGTTTGTTATTGTATTTATTGATGACATCCTCATTTATTCAAAGACTCAAGAAGATCACGCAATACACTTAAGGATTGTCCTCCAAAGGTTAAGAGAAAAACAACTGTACGCAAAGTTTTCCAAGTGTGAGTTTTGGTTGACGGAGGTACAATTTCTTGGACATGTGGTAAGTAAGGAAGGTATCAAGGTAGACCCTGTAAAGATTGAAGCTGTATCCAAATGGGAGAAACCAAAGACTCCGACAGAAGTAAGAAGTTTTTTGGGATTAGCAGGGTATTATCGAAGATTTGTAAAAGATTTCTCTAAGATCGCATCTCCGTTAACTAAGTTAACCAGGAAGAATGATAAATTCATTTGGACAGAGAAGTGTGAAGAAAGCTTCCAGGAACTGAAGAGGAGACTTTTGTCAGCTCCAGTATTAGCATTACCGGATGAGACGGGAAACTTTGTGATTTATAGCGACGCTTCTTTAAAGGGTTTAGGTTGTGTACTGATGCAACACGATAAAGTCATCGCTTATGCATCCAGGAAACTAAAACCTCATGAGCAGAAGTATCCAGTCCATGATCTTGAGTTGGCAGCTATAGTTTTTGTTTTGAAATTGTAGATACATTATCGATGTGGAGAAAAGTGTGATATTTACACATATCATAAGAGCTTGAACTATATATTCACTCAGACAGACTTGAACATGAGACAGAGAAGATTGTTGGAGTTAATCAAGGACTACGACTGTTCTATTAACTATCAACCAGGTAAGGCCAATGTGGTGGTTGATGCCTTGAGCAAAAAAGAGAGACTGAATATGGTTCAGATTGCGGAAGAGTTAGCACGAGACTTGGAAAAGATGAAAATCCAAGTTTGAGTACCAAGAAAAGGTAAGGAGCAACTGTATGAGATTACGTTTCAGCCAGCATTAATGGATTAGATAAAAAGGTATCAAGAAGGAGTTAGAAGGAAATAATTGGATAACCTGATAGGAGAAGAACTGTGCACCCAAAAGGATAACCAAGGTATATTTAGATTTTCTTCCAGAATTTGGATTCCCAATGTGACAGAACTGAAGAATGAAGTTTTACATGAAATGCATAATTCTCGGTTTTCTATCCACCCTGGGAGCACTAAGATGTATCAAGATTTGAAGAAAAACTTCTGGTGGCCAGGAATGAAAAAAGATTTTGCAAATTGGGTTAGCAAATGTCACGTGTGCTAGACGGTAAAAGAAGAACATCAAAGGCCAAGTGGATTGTTACAACCCCTAGAGATTCCTCAATGAAAATAGGAAGAGAATGCAATGGATTTCGTAGTGGGATTGCCAAGGACGAGAGCCAATCATGATGCTATTTGGGTAATCATCGACCGATTGACAAAGTCAGCATATTTTCTTCCTATCAACGAGAGATATTCTTTGGAAAAGCTAGTTAAGTTATATTTCGATGAAATAGTGACCAAGAATGGAGTCCCTGTCTCCATTGTATCAGATCGAGACCCTAGATTCAATTCAAGGTTTTGGACTAAGTTTCAAGAATGCCTAGGGACTAAGTTGAATACAAATACCGCCTACCATCCTCAAACATACGGTCAAAGTGAGAGAACAATCCAGACCATAGAAGATATGTTAAGAGTTTGTGCTTTATATTTTAAGGGAGATTGGGATGAACACTTTAAATTGAATTCTCGTACAACAATAGCTATCATTCCAGCATTGGAATGCCGCTTTACGAAGCTTTGTATGGACGTAAGTGTAGATCACCATTGTATTGGGATGAAGTGGGATAGAAGAAAGTATTAGGTCCTGAGTTGGTTCAGCAGACTAAAGATGCAATGGCATTAATTCAGAAAAGGTTAGAAGTAGCCCAGGATATACAGAGAAATAATGGGGATTTGCATCGAAAAGATATGAACTTCGAAGAAGGATCACTGGTATTGTTGAAAGTATCACCTTGGAAAGGATTAGTTCAATTTGGTCATAAAGGTAAACTCAGCCCAAGGTACATAGGACCATTTGAAGTTTTAAAGAAAATAGGAAAAGTCGCTTAGGAGATAGCGTTGTCGCCGCAGTTGCAGCATATTTATAATGTGTTCCACATATCTATGTTGAAGCTATACATTCCTGATTCGAATCAAGTTATAGAGTATGAACCAATTGAGCTTCAGCCAGATTTGTCCTATATGGAACAACCAATCCAAATTTTAGATCGTAAAGAGTGAGTCCTTAGAAATAAGTCAATCCCCGTAGTAAAAGTGCTTTGGAGAAATCCTCAAGTAGAAGAGTCTACTTGGAAATTAGAATCAGACATGCTTGATAAATATCCTCACTTGTTTAGTTAAGTCAGATTCTGGGGACAGAATCTTTTTAAGGGCGGAAGGATATAACGACTCATATATTTTGTATTATTTAAAAGTGTAATTGTTAAATATTTAATTATATAAAATATGTGTATTGGTTTTGACAGCTGGGTGATGTTATTATTATTTAAGTGTGATTTATAGACGTACATGGTTTGTTTGCATAATTAATTTTTGTGTACTGATTGGTTTTCACTTTTAAAAGTGATTTTATTACAGATTAATTCTCATAAATATTTAGATTATATCTAAAATTATTTTTATGATTTTATAATTTCAATAATTATTTTTTAAATTTTATAAAATTTAGAAATCAATATTTCATTGATTATTTATCTTTAAATAATTTTATGATTGCATTTAATTGTAAAATCAGTATTTAATTCCACAATTCTTCAAAAATTATAAAACTCATATTTCATGAAGTTTATAATATTCTGAGAATTTTAAAGTTATTGTTGAACTTTTTGGGATTAAATTCACCTGCACGTTTGTTCGTTAAATCGTTAAATGCTGGTATAAGTTGTAACGTTTCTATATAGCGTTGCAAGGCAAGTACCCCTAACCTTCATTTTATGGTTTAATACATATTCAGGAACATAAACGTTTTAAGTTATATATTCCCTGTAGTTATAACTCATTGTTTTAAAACTGTTTTGGGGAAAAGTAAATTTGAAAGGTACCTATCTCGAATGAAAATGATTTGTGAACCAGTTTTTACGTGTGTTGTTAAATGAATTATTTCAAACTGAGATAGGTACGAATAATTTGAAAACTGGATAAAACGATCAGATATTGGATACATAGGGGCCAGAGTGGCCTATTGAGGTGGCGTAAGAGGCTAACTGGGTTGCGCGCATTACATGACCGATTAGTCCAGCAGTTAGAGACCTAACTAGTCTTTGAATTCCGGAATAAGTTTATGGGATGGCAGTTGAAGCCGTCTAGTGTTGATAGCCTGATCAGCTTTCTTCACATATCCATTATGTATCTGATTGGGCTGTGCGACTCCCGTAAGGGAATAAGTGATTTATACAGTTGAATAACAAATGTGAATAACATGCTAAAATTGGACTCTACTGTTTACACATCACACAACTACATTTATTTTTATAAAGAGCATGCTAGTCAGTAATATCCAGTTTCTTTTATCGTTATTTTGATAGAGATTAGAAATGATTTATAGATTCTTGATTTCATGTTGATTTATAGTTTTGTTCCTATAACTATTTACTTTACTATTTTTACCTTGATATTCATATGTTGGTACTGCTGAGCTATTATATGCTTACCCTTGAAACATGTTATACATATATCGGATATGCCTAGAAGACCTATCAGACCTTGGAAGAATCGAGTCTCAGCCCCTTCTGGACCTGGCTCCTCTGAGGTAGTTTATATCAGACTATGTGCGGTCTGATGAGTTGCTGAATAAGTTTAGTGTGTCAGACTTTTTAATAAATGGTTTGTAATAGTGAGGTAGCTTAAATCTTACTTGAACCTGGATCGGATCATGGTTGAGGTCGTGATAATATAATAATAATAAATCTTGTAGTTTATGTTCTGTGGTTTGTTATGTTTGGTGACGTCAACTCCTAACCCCGGGGTTGAGGCCGTTATGGTTAGGAACTATCATGTGCATCTTATAAGTGAATTATATGTGAACATGAAAGTTTGCCGAAGGGAAGATGGTGTCTATGATGTTGAGTCTTATGTGCAAGGGATCAATATGAAGGTTGTTAGTAACTCTATTCATAGAGCTATGAGGTTAGGAAGCAATACTTTGTAAAAACCATGCATTAACATCTTTGAAAAATTTGCTTTTAACCAAAAGGATTTGAGTTGTATATTGGCCTTTTTTGTAATGATGATGTGCCTTTAGGTCTTTGTGAGTCTAATTGGAGTATTCACTTCAAACACTTCACATACACTTATCAAAAACTAGCTATCATTCTTAGGGCAAACATTCTCCCTAAACCAAAACAAGATAGGGTTTTTGATTTTGTTGATCTTAATGTAATGTTTCAACTAGTAACTAATAAGGTTGAGTTTAACTTGAGTTATGATATAATTTTTAAACTTGATAAATGGGTTTTATGAAGAATTTATGCCATATGCCTTGCTTATAACCTTTCTGTTTGAAATTAATCAAGTTAAACTAATCAAAACCTTTGCTCAACTAATTCAATTCTTTAATGTTCAAACCCTTTACCAAGATAAGGTCCCCTTGAGTGTGTGTAAGCCCCAACCTGTGAATCAAATTAAAATGCCTAAAATTGTCAATCTTAAGAAAACCAATAGTGGGATTAAAGTGCAAAAAATTGAAATAAACAATTTAAAAGAACTTAATCTTAAGTTGGTCAATAGGATTAATTACTTAGAAGAAAAGATTCTTAGGAAAAAGGCTATACTTGAGCATTTGAAGCAACCTTAAGAAGGCATGTGAGTGAGAAGGCAATTGAGCCTGTGAGTGTTGGTGTTGGTAAGAAGGATGATGAGTTTGTTGGTGTTGGTGAGAAGCGAAATGAGTTTGTTGGTTTGGGTGATATTACTGTGTTGCCTGACTTAGGTGAAACTGATGGAAAGTTGGGTTTTATTGATGTTAACAAATCTCCTGTGAAGGAGTAATCTGCTCTATGCTTACATGGATGCACCAGTTCTGTTTTGTGTGTCTATGTTACTTGTTTTTGTTGCTTGATGGCCAAGCACTATCTGCATTTCATTTTTGCTGGTTCAGTTGCTTTAAGTTATGTTTCCAGTTTGGTTGTTGGTTGATGATGTTCCTTAATTCCAGTTCTTTTGCTTTAAGAACTGTTGATTGGTATGTTGTAAATACTAAAGTTATTAGTTACAACATTGTACTTTGGTATCTAGTTGATATAAGTTAAACAGTTAAGTTCGGTATTTCACATAGTTTTGATAAACCCCGAAATTTGATTTATTAGCCCATTTTCCATTAAAGTTTGTTGTTTGTATAAGCTATACATTGTGCAGAATTGAAAGTATATATGCAAGTTTTGGTACTTTCAGCATCACGTTTGGAACTTCAGCAGATCAAAAGTCTTGATCTCAGCTAGTATAAAATACATAGAATAATTCGAGTATTCAAAATTGTTAAATACATTGGTATCAAATTTTTGTTGTATGAATTGAATAGTCGTGTAAAAACTGTTATATCATTTGATGTACACTAACCTACTAACTTACTAACTACTAACCAGGATGATGTTACAATGAGAACATCCAGAATTTTTTTTACAAAAAGAAAAAGATCTCAAATTTGACTAACAATTAGCAAACTTGATATATTTATGTGATTTTTTTTTTCAAAATACATGCATACATTTAGAGGAAGCACACACTTAGAAAATTTTAAATTTTATGTTTTAGTTGGCAAATACCAAAAAGGGGAAGATTTAAAGGACATCTTCAACTAATTATTTATTTTGGTATTTGCATAATTTAACATAAAATTTAAAACGCGTATATCCTCTCCAAATAGGCATGAATTTAATTGACATAATCAAAAATGAAAAGCCATATCTAGCAAAATAGTTTCAAAAATGATTTCAAGTATATTTATATTTTTAAATATAAATATAAGAGATATCCCAATTTGCTGAAAAATGAAAATATATATTTTTAAGGAATATATTCTAAAAATTCAAAGCAATGAGATCGTAAAAGAATTATCGGAATATGATCTTTCTTAGCCTCTCTTGCAATATTAATAAGGCAAAAAGTTTGAAAAAGGAATATCAGAACTTGGATATTCTTTAGAAGGCTAGTGTTATATTTATTTCAAAAAAAGATGTTTTTTTAAAGAGATAAAATATATATCTTTCACTCCATAAATATTTATATATCCGAAGATATATTTGTACACTCTTATAAATTAATATTTGATAAAGGAATATTAATATCTCATTTTATCCCCCTCCTCATATTTTTCAAAGTAATTTTCTCTCATATCTCAAATATATTATATATTGGAGAAAATAATTTAAATATTTAAAAATATTTCCAATATTCTCAAAATATTTTATATTTAAGAAAATATAATCTAAGTATTTATTATAGCACAAACTGAGCCAACAAAGTCTATCTGGTTTCATAAAAGATCGTTCATATTTTATTTGGAACCGAACCCTGATTTAATCGTTTTAAATCCAAATAAAATAATTCCACTTGCTAGAAAATCTTGAAACTTAATATTTGTCACTCAAAAGGTATTTTCTATGCATGGTTAAAAATTCATAAATTTCGAGAATTTTTGTTCGGTTGTGATTTTCGGGGTGTAGACCAAGTCTTTGACCGAGCGTTTAACCAAGTTATATTTGACCAATATTGACTAAAACTTGCAGATCATCATGTTATGATATTTAGATAATTATCATATTTTTGGTTGTATTTATTAAAGATTTTTCAAACTCATTATATTTAATGGTGCTAATTATTTAATTAATTAAGTAATTAATGATTAATTGAAAAAAGCTAAAATCCTTTATTATATAATTAATAGTTGCTGGGATTTTTGCTCCATAAACTTGTTTGTCCTATATGTAAGTTGCAAACAAACACAACTGAACCTCCACCTCATCAATCCACACCACTCTCTTCATCCACCATTCATTTTAACTCAATCTCAACCACTCCCTTCACCTAACTCCTTCTATAAATAAACACCCACCCCCACTATTTTTCACACAAGCTAAGAGCTAATTCATTGCTGAGAATTTTTAAGAAGTATTCTCTCTACACACTCTCTCAAATCCAAACCCAAATACTTCATCTCAAAAACCTTCTCTCTTACAAATATATATATATATATCATATATTCAAGATTTTTTATCTTCAAGCTTAGTTCTACCAACCAAGCTCTATCATCCCAAAAAAAGCTCATCCACACCACTTTCTTGCCTCCCGAAGGGCTGCCCAAGTTCGACCAACAAACCAAAATTGGGTCGAACCTCCGGCAAATTTTTCCGGCGAACTTTTCCGTTTATCTCTTAAAAGTGGTAAGCCTCTTAGCTTTTGTCCGAGTCTTAACTGAGCATACTTAATATTCATATAAGAAGCTTAGTACCACCTTCTCTTCATCTCTACAAGCTCTTATATAGAATAACTTAAAGAAAAACAAATCCGTACAAGGATTGTTTTCTAACAAATTATACACTTCTAGCACGAAGTGATAATTTCATACAACACTTGGTTTATATTTCTAACTAGCACCTTTAGTATTTCGTGGGAATTAAATTACAAAACTAGCATTTTATTCTTTAAACTTAAACGCACTTATTTTGGCCATATATTGATATATTTGTTATAATTGTTTAACAAGACTTAAGCGACTTCCCTTACTAGCACCTTTAGTGTTCCGTGGGAAAAACTTAAGGCTTATATTATTATATATATCTATATATACATTTTTATTATATTTGATTAAAAGATTTAAGTGAATTTCCTTACCAGCACCTCTAGTGTTTCGTGCGAAGATCTTAAAGCTTTTAAGTAAATATAAGTATATATATAATCGTATAAGAATTAAGCGACTTCCCTTACTAGCATCTTCAGTGTTTCATGGGAAAAACTTAAAGCTTATATTGTATTATATATATACACATATAAACTGTGCTAATATAATTTAAAATCTGCTCTTATATTTTGTGATATATTTTGTTTAAATTAAGCACATTTTATTCTCTCGACCAAATATTTTATAAGTGCAAATAGTTAAAGAATAAGTGTAACGTTCTCGATTTATAAAAGTCTATGCACGACTATATTAACGAGAAATTATGTTATCAAAGATCCGAAAGCTATAACGCTTCACCAATGACTTGATATATTTATTACTTCGGAAATAAGATATATTATTCGAAACGAAGTAATACCAAGTATACTCTAACATTCATTTAATCTAAATAAAAGTATACATTAATATTCTTTTAAGAATATTTGTACGTCATCCAGTCTTATTTAGTATATTACTAGTCCAAACTCTTTTTATCTATAGCGGGTATAGTTTCGTAGATATTGTCTTCTTCGTTTTGCAGTGAGGCGAACTATAGTGAGGTGATTCTTGTTCTAAGACCCAAGTCCTAGACGTACTAACGGGGAGTTAGTAGTCTTGGCACCGTGAGGAAGAGGAAAGACCCAATACCAACTACTGAGATCCAAGACCGGCAAAAGCTTAGAAGGACAAAGACTACGCCAAGGGTTCTACATCAACTTTGAAGAAATAACATTGTGTTATTGTCTAAGATAGGTTGTGTAGGTTTGAACATTTATTTTGAGGTGTTAACCCGGAGTTATGCACCAAGACAAATATTTATGGGGTTGTAAAGGCTTCTCCGCCTACGTAAGGAGCAATGTTATTTTAAGGGAAAAACTCGGGTCCTGGAGAGGAGCTCGGGGACTGGATGTAGAAGTGAGCGAATCTATTAGAAGGTGCGCCATCGCGAACCAGGATAAATCTCTCGTGTGGTATTTTCTTTCTTATCTTTTATTTACGCATATATAATCTGCATCGGTAAAATATTTAAAACGGGATAAATATTTTTAAAATGGCATAATAATTTTTAAATTGATAATTAAGCTATTCAACCCCCCTTCTAGCTTAAAAGATCCATTTTACAAGACCTAACACTATTGATAAAGACATAACTTTGAATGAAGTATTTAATGAAATTAGAATCCCATGTTCATTCTCATATAAGTAATTCACTTTTAATCTCTTAGTTAATGCATGCTAGTATAATCTCTTAAGTAGTTAATCAACTCAAATTTGTTACTTGTCTTAGCTATGAACCATAATCATACATTGTAGCATAAGTGCATAAACTGAACTTAACCTAAACCAGTCTCTATGGGAACAAACCCGACTTAAATCTTATACGACTTGTGATCACGTACGCTTGCGTGTATTTTCACGTGTGTTTTAGTGCGAACAAGTTTTTGGCACCGCTGCCGGGGATCGGTGTTAATTTTTAGTTTATGTTCTTGAAATTATTGGTCGTTAAAGTTCACTGACTCGGATTCTTTTACTTTCACGGTTTACTTGTTTGTGTTTCAGGCACTCGAGAGTGCGTGTATGCGAACATGTTCTTAATCTCCTAAGGAAACTATTGAAGAAGGGGAAAAAGAAGTTTTTGAAGAAGTTGAAAAGGTTGAAGAAGAAGTGATCATTACAATGGGAGAACCAAAGTAATAACCCCAATTTTTGGAAATTTTTGAAACCCTTATGAATAGTGATTTTGCAGATTATGCTGAATGAGAAAACTTTTCATGCCACACTATGTAGGGGTTCTGGTATGGATATTCTGAGATTTTATTAGTACTTTATATGGGATATAAGTGTATGTAAAGATCGTCAGAATCCAAATTCCGAACACTTTGATTTTTCCCGGAAATCCACTAGATACGGAAATAATTGAGTATAAGGTAATAGGATAAAAAGGATTTAAATTAAAGGATTATAAGAGAGGATCATAAAAGGAATACAATATATTGAGAAAGGTTAAGGGAACCTAAGTAATAAGATCCAGAGTATGATCCCTCAAACGATAAACAAAAACGAAAGTTAAGCGAACCGTATAACAGATCAGCGGTCATTAGGCAAACAATTAGGAAGTTAATCAAAGAGATTAGAGGGGATGATGTCATCCAACCAATGAGAAGTGGACAAAGAGGGGAGGATGACATCACAGGATGCCATAAGCATGACATAGGGAGGAAGGAGATGTGGTTGGTTTATAACCACACAAAGTCAAGGTTAGAATGGTAATTACCCAAAAACAAATCAAAAACAACCAACCAAAGAATCAAATCAAAGCAAAAACACAAAAAATCTCTCTTTCTCCAAGCTTGCTCTCGGCTTTTCTTCTTTTTCAAAGAAGAAATTTCCAAAAATCAAGTTCCAAGCATTGTTAAATCACAAGGTAATTATCTAAGGTTCCTTGTACATAGATATGGATATCCTATAAGTTTAAGCTCCTAATTCCTTCACAATCTCTTCCAATAAATCAAGGAAGAATATGGTGAATAGTAACCTTCAAGAAATAACTTTAGTTTTCTTGATTTTTTATGAAAGTTTAAGGTTATACAAGCAAGGATCAAGGTTCGTTAGGCATTCAAAGCTCTTGTGTTGTGTTAAGAAGCTTCAAGGAAGGTATAATCTCTTAACCAAGCTTTGTTATTGAATGTTAAGAGAATAATATGAGTATTCTAGTTCATGAGAGGCTTGATGGTTGTGTATGTAGAGATTAGTTGGTTTTGGGATGTTTTTGGAGTTGTAAATCTTGGTTGTTGATTAATGAACTTAAGTGTAGTTTAAATTCATGATAAAGAATAGTATAAATTGTTAAGGTTGAGTTGTTGGGGCTGTTATGATAAAGTATGGATGGATTTTTTATTGGGTTGTGATTGTGGGTTGATTGTGAGATGATTTGGAGTGGTTTAAAATTGGGTAATCGCGTAAACATAGCCGTCGTAATGCCCGATTTACCGTAGACTGTTTTTGTTCTTAACATCAGAACCCTTGAACTCACTGCTAGGTTTTAACCATTGCCATGTTTAGATAGTTCATGTTACGAGCTTCGTTTTGATATGTGGTTCGTTGGATTCCGATGAACGGTTTAGGAGAAACGGCCGTTTTAAGTAACGACGTTTCGCGAACGAACCCTTACCCCTCGCCTTACTTTGAAACATAGGTTAAAGACCTTAAAGGACTAATTGAAGTATGAAACATATATGTAAGGTGTAATAGGCAGTTGGTAAGACAATCGCGAATGAATCGCCTTAAAACTCGTAATGGTTAAATTATTAAAAATGGTGGAGCTGAGGGTACTCGAGTGACTTAAGAGAATCAGTAAGCGCAAAGCGAGCGTTAGAGTCTAAGTTGGTTAATGTATAGATTTACAAGTGACATTGGTTTAATTCCAACTTACTTGTTGTTTATAGGTTACCAGACTCGTCCCGAGCCATTCGTAACCCCCCGTCGCTCAGGCAAGTTTTCTACCCGTATAACTGTTGTTGTGATGTATATGTGTATATGCATGATCTTGCGATAAATGCATATTGGTTATTAGCAAATTCTTGCGATATATTGTAGCATGTGATATGGTATATATATGCATGTCTGTTTCATATTCTTGATTTATATATCTGTTGGTTCAAATGCTTATAGTTGCATAATACCTATGCTAGAGATAAGCGGTATTTGAGTACCCTTAGTATAGGGGATAAAAGGTGAACATATTTCTAAACCAGGAGGCGAGGCTCCCGAGTATAATATATATTTATATATATATATATATATATATTGATATAGTTTTTAAAACTATTAATCGAATAAGGTTTATTCGATAACTTTATTTTATTTAATGAATATTATTACGAATATTCATTCGAGGGCTTATGACTCCTTTATTTTATTTAATGAATATTATTACGAATATTCATTCGAGGGCTTATGACTCCTTTATTTTATTTAATGAATATTATTACGAATATTCATTCGAGGGCTTATGACTCCTTTATTTTATTTAATGAATATTATTTCGAATATTCATTCGAGGGCTTATGACTTTTTTATTTTATTTAATGAATATTATTTTGAATATTCATTTGAGGACTTATGACTCCTTTTATTTTATTATTTGAATATTATTTGAATATTCATTCGAGGGCTTATGACTCTTTTATATTATTTATTGAATAATATTTGAATATTCATTCAAGGGCTTATGACTCAGTTTATATTATTTAATGAATATTATTTGAATATTCATTTGAGGATCTATGACTCCGATTATTTGCTGAGATATATTCTTTATTTTATTAAAGAATAATGTTTCGATAATCCAACTTATTTTCGATTATTCAAATAAAGATAGTACTTTCATATAAGTATATCTTTGGTTATTTAATACTCATTTCAAGTATAAGTCTTACAACTTCTACTTCAATTGTTTGTATAAAGATTATTCTTTGTGGGAATATTATTTAAATAATAATATTCAGACATTTTCTAAATATATTGGGACTGATTTACTTCATTAAATCAGCATTACTCCAAACACTCTTTAAAGTGTTTTCGAGTCTTCAAAATGATTTTTAAAAGTTAGAGCGGATCCCAAAACTCATTTTTATATTTAAGATCTTCCTTTTAAAGGGGATTTAAATACTCGTTCAAAACTTGAGGGATCCGGCTCAGTGGTGTATTTTACATTCGCAACGAGGTTGCTGTTTTGAGAAAACATCTTGATTACTTGCCCATCGTTCGGGAAGTAAGTTCATCTATTTGAGTCGGCATAAGCAACATGGGCTCAGTGGGCGTCCATGAAAGTGTAAGTGGCTCAGTGTGTGTCCATCAAATGCGTAAGTGGCTGAGTGGCAGTCCAGCATAAGGTCCTATTGCGGCCAGGGTGATGACCAGTGGGGAATTCGTCCATCTACTAGTAGAAAATGTTACTTATTGGTATCTTTGCCTGATCAGCAAGATATCAGGTTTATGCCAAGGTTTTCTCCTTTCCAAATTCATTGGATATTGCAACTCTGTTTATAATTTTCATAACAGAGATTTTCAAGGAGTGTATGAAATGTATATATATAGGTGTATATATATATCGGGATTTAATGAAGTATCTCGTAACTTCATTATTTATAATGATATTCAGAGATTGAATTTATTCAAATCTTGTCTTGTAGTCTCATCTATGTGATAAACTTTTGGAACTAATTATAACTTGAACGGTGGTAGTTCAAGTAGTATTTGGAAAAGATATAAGTATATTGGAGTATCTTGTAACTTCATCTTTTAAACTTATATCTAGTAAATGATTATCTTATGCATATCAAAGACTTTCATAAAAACGTTGAGACAAGGTTAGATATATGAGATCACCTTGCAACGATATTTTTATACAGTTATAAA
The DNA here is from genome assembly GCF_009905375.1 of Apium graveolens. Lineage (NCBI taxonomy): Eukaryota > Viridiplantae > Streptophyta > Magnoliopsida > Apiales > Apiaceae > Apium > Apium graveolens. The sequence continues at coordinate 48,219,657 of NC_133656.1, forward strand.
CTGGAACTTTGTGTATATTATACATGGAAGAGGACTTCCAAGATTTTGAAAAGTATATATGTATATATATTGAATATTTTGCGACTTCATCGCATTAAGATATCAAACTTGGTTCATTTCTTTTGACCAAGACTTTCATGAGTACTATGAGAAGGCTCATATATTGTTAATCATTATACATATTATTTTCGTGGGATTGCTGCTCACCCTTGCTTTCTTCTTTCATCACACAACATCAGATAGACAAGATGAACAGGACCAAGCTTCCAATTCGCAAGCGGTTAGAAAATGTTCCGCAGTTTTCTGGAAGCGTTGATGCCGCCGTAGCTGAGGTAGGAGCTACCAATAGGCTAGGTTTTCAACTATTGATAAACCAGACTTATGTATAATATGAATTGTAATAATGGTAAAGAAATGTAAACTTATTCAGAACCTTCTTGAGGTGTAATGACTTATTATGTGGAATAAAATGACTTGTGTTATTTTTTTGGGTATTCATCTCTGAGACTATAACTTCCGGTGTGTGTGTATATTGTGGGGTCACAGTACGCAGGAATTGGTTGATTGTTAAGATTAAGTGTTGTTAAGGGATATGGAACTCGTGACAACCCGAATCCCCGACCCCGGATTTGGGGGTGTTACAACCAACAACAGCAACGAAAGTGTTGATGGATTATTCTCAACCAAATATCAATGACATTCAATCTAGCATTGTCAGGCCAACTATCGCAGCTAATACCTTTGAGATCAAGCCTGACACGATTCAAATGATACAAAATTCAGTCCAGTTTGGGGGTTCTCTAACGGAAGATCCAAATATGCATATTAGGGATTTCATCGAGATCTGTGACACCTTCAAGTTCAATAATGTTTCTGAAGATCCCATGAAACTGAGACTTTTCCCATTCTCTCTGAGGGATAAAGCTAAAAGATGGTTACACTTTCTACCAGTTGGCTCTATTGTGACTTGGGAGGATCTTGCTCAGAAATTCCTTACTAAATTCTTCCCTATGACAAAGACAGTTGCAATTAGGAATGCTCTTACTCAATTCGCGCAACAATCGGGTGACTCTTTATGTGAAGCTTGAGAGCGCTATAAGGAGATGCTTAGGAAGTGTCCTCATCATGGAACGCCTTGCTGGATGGTGATCAATTGCTTTTATAATGGTTTGGGAGCACAGTCAAGACCTATGCTCGATGCAGCATCATGTAGAGCTCTATGGGCTAAGAGCTATAAGGAAGCTTATGAGCTGATTGAGATGATGGTTGTGAATGAATATCAGAATCCAACTCAGAGACTATCACTAGGCAACGTAGCAGGAATTCTGGAGGTGGATACAACTACAGATATCGCTGCTCAGCTAAAGGCATTGACTATGAAGGTCGATTCTCTGACCAACTATGGTGTGCAACCGATAATGAGTTTTTGTGAGCTGTGTGCAAGATCGCATGCGATGAGCAATGTACTATATCTAGTGAATCAGCTCAGTTTTTGAGCAACTTTCAGAGGTCGCAGCAACCTGTTCCTGCTACTTATCATCCTAACAACCGCAACCATCCTAACTTCAGCTGGAGCAATAATCAGGGTGGTATGCAACAACCACAACAACCGTACAGACAGTTCAGAAACAAGCCTTTCAATCCTCCCGGTTTTCAGCAATAGTTTGCACCATGGCCATAATTTCAGCCACAGGGAATACAACAACAATCTCATGGAGGTGCCGGACAATCTTCTAATGAAAAATCTGAATTGGAGGAGTTGAGGCTTATGTGCAAGAGCCAAGCGGTTTTTATCAAGACTCTGGAGAATTAAATAGGGCAGATTGCTAACGCCTTATTGAACCGACCACAAGGCACCCTTTCGAGTGACACAGAGGCTAATCTAGGCAAGAGAGAAGTCAAAGAACAGCTTAAGGTAATAACCCTGAGGTCTGGAAAGGTCGCTTGCCCACAGAATCAAGAAAAAGAAGATTCTGAAAAAAAAATCCAGAATGCAGGCGCGCCCGCGCCCTCCCAAAATTCAGAAATTGAGATTTTTGATGATTTTGCTGAGAAAAAGGATGGTGAAGCCGAACTAAAGAAAAATGCTGTTGAAAACACTCCTCCGGAGCAGAATACAGGAGTCAAACAAGTTTATCCGCCACCTTCATATCCTAAAAGACATCAGAAGCAGAAGTTCGACAAATAATTTGCTAAGTTTTTGGAGGTTTTCAAGAAGTTTCACATTAACATACCTTTTGCGGAAGTTCAAGAACAGATGCCGAGCTATGCTAAGTTCATGAAGGGTATTCTATCTCGGAAGCTAAAACTTGAGGAGTTGGAAACTGTTGCTCTAACAGAAGAGTGTAGTGCGGTGCTACAACAAAAACTCCCTCCTAAACTTAAAGATCAAGGAAGCTTCACGATACTTTGTACCATTGGAAATCTTTCTTTTGATAAGTGTTTGTGTGACTTGGGAGCCAGCATCAATCTCATGCCCTTGTCTGTCTTCAAAAAACTTGTTCTGCCCGATCCAAAACCGGTAAACATGTATTTACAACTGGCTGATCGGTCCATCACTTATTCGTGAGGTGTAGTGGAGGATGTCTTGGTTAAGGTGGATAAACTCATCTTCTCTGCTGATTTTGTCATTCTGGACTTCGAGGAAGATAAAAAGATTCCTATTATCTTGGGAAGACTATTCTTAGCTACAGGACGAACTCTGATCAATGTGCAAAAGGGTGAGCTTACAATGAGAGTTTAGGGTCAGGACATGACTTTCAATGTCTTCAATGCAATTAAATTCCCTACTGATGAAAGAAGAATTCTTTAAGGTAAAATTGGTCGACTCTATAGTGACTTCGGAGCTTGATCAATTGCTAAGGATTGATGCCTTAGATAGAGCCTTAATAGGGGAATCCGATAGTGAAGATGAAGGGGGGGGGGGCAGAGCAGCTGTAATACTTAAATGCTTCATCATGGAAAAGGAGAGTGGACTTGCCATTGGAGTCTCTTGGATTATCATAGCTTAAAAATTCTCAGGAGCGTCTTAAGCCTTCTATTGAGGAAGCTCCCATATTTGAGCTAAAACCACTGCCTGATCACTTAAGGTATGCTTTTTTAAGTGATGCATCTACTTTGCCTGTTATTATTGCATCTGACCTTTTCGGTAGTGAAGAAGACAAGCTCTTGAGAATTCTGAGAGAATTCAAATCAATAATTGGATGGACTATAGCAGATATCAAGGGAATCATCCTTTTTTACTGCATGCATAAAATTCTGCTTGACGAAGGAAGTAAGCCGACTGTTGAGCAACAGAGAAGAATTAATCCTATTATGAAGGAAGTGGTGAAGAAGGAAATATTAAATGGTTGGATGGAGGGATCATCTATCCGATTTCTGACAGTTTATAGGTGAGCCCAGTACAGTGTGTGCCTAAGAAAGAAGGCATTACAGTTGTTGCTAATGAGAAGAACGAGCTCATTCCTACTCAGACAGTCACAGGGTGGAGAGTATGCATGGACTATCGGAAGCTGAATAAAGCCACCAAGAAGGATCACTTCCCTCTTTCATTCGTTGATCAAATGCTTGATAAGTTGGCTGGTCATGAGTATTATTGTCTTCTGGATGGGTTTTCGGGCTATAATCAGATTTGCATTGCCCCATAAGATCAAGAGAAGACCGCCTTTACTTGTCCTTTTGGCACTTTCGCTTTCCATCGAGTTTCTTTCGGACTTTCTGGTGTACTTGCTACATTTCAGAGATACATGATGGCCATATTCTCTGATATGATTGGCACTAATAAGAAGGTGTTCATGGATGACTTCTCTGTATTCGAGACTTCGTAGAACGAGTGCTTGCATAATCTTGGCTTGGTGCTTAAAAGATGTGTTGAGACCAATCTGGTGCTCAATTGGGAAAAATGTCACTTCATGATGCAAGAGGGTATCATTCTTGGGCACAAGGTGTCTATAAAGGGGCTTGAGGTGGATAAGGCTAAGGTGGGGGTTATTGAAAATCTTCCTCCACCAATCTCACTTAAAGGAGTCCGCAGTTTTCTTGGTCATGCGGGTTTTTATCGGTGATTCATCAAAGACTTCTCAAAAATCTGTAAACCCTTGTGCAATTTGTTAGAGAAGGATGTCCCTTTCAAATTTGATGAAGAATGTTTGGCTGCTTTTGAGAGCTTGAAGAAGAGTTTAACTAAATCACCTGTTATTACTGCACCTGGTTGGAATGAGCCATTCAAGATGATGTATGATGCTAGTGACTATGCAGTTGGAGTAGTTCTTGGCTAGAGAAAGCAGAACATATTCCATGTGGTTTACTATGCTAGTAAAACTCTTAATGGTGCTCAGGTGAATTACACTACTACAGAGAAGGAGCTTTTGGTGATTGTCTATGGTTTTGAGAAATTCCGATCTTATTTGCTTGGGACAAAAGTGACAGTGTTCACTGATCATGCTGCTATTAGATATCTGGTCTCGAAGAAAGATTCAAAACCTCGCTTGATTCGATGGATTCTATTGCTTCAAGAATTCGAGCTAGAAATCAAAGACAAAAAAGTAACTAGAAAATCAAGGAAAAGCTTCCCAAGATAAGACATTAATCAATGAATCTTTTCCCGATGAGCAACTTTTTGGGGTGCAAGAAGAAGAACCACGGTTTGCAGATATTGTGAACTATCTTGTGAGTAATGTTATTCCCCCAAAACTCTGTTATGCTCAAAGATAGAAGTTTCTATATGAGTTAAAGTGGTATCGATGGGATGAGCCATTCTTGTTCAAACAGGGAGCAGATCAAATTATCAGGAGATTCATTCCGTACAGTGAAACAGAGGGTATTCTGAGAGATTGTCATTCTACTGTGTATGGTGGTCATTATGGTGGAGAGAAGACAATTTCCCGTATTCTTCAAGCGGGATTTTTCTGGCCTAGTTTGTTTAAGGATGCTCATCAATTCATGTCAAGATGTGAAGCTACCAAAGAGTTGGAAATATGTTCAAGAGACACGAGATGCCTCTCAATGTTTTTCTTATAGTTGAGATTTTCGATGTTTGGGGAATCGACTTCATGGGGCCATTTGTCTCGTCATGCAATAATCAATATATTCTTTTGGTGGTGGATTATATGTCTAAATGTGTTGAGGTTAAAGCTTTGCCAACCAACGATGCGAAGGTGGTGATAAATTTTCTTCGTAAGCAGATATTCACACATTTCGGTACCCCAAGGGTTATAATCAGTGATGAGGGATCACATTTCTGCAATCGCGTTAATGGAAAGATATCATGTGAATCATCATGTTGCCACAGCCTACCATCCTCAAACTAATGGAAAAGTTGTAGTGTCGAATTGAGAGATCAAGCGAATTTTGGAGAAGGTTGTGAGTTCGTCAAGGAAGGATTGGTCGTTGAAGCTAGATAAAGCTGTGTGGGCCTATAGAACATCATACAAGACTCCTCTAGGAATGTCAGCATTCCAGTTGGTGTATGGGAAGGCGTGTCATTTGCCTGTGGTGCTAGAGCATAGAGCGTATTGGGCTTTGAAGAAGCTGAATCTAGACATGGCAGCTGCTGGAGAGAAAAGAATGCTTCAACTTAATGAACTCGATGAATTCCGACTACAGGATTATAAGAACAACAAGTTATACAAGGAGAAGGTCAAGAGATGGCATGATAGGAGGTTGGTGCGCAAGTCATTTTTCCTGGTCAACAAGTTCTATTGTTCAACGCTCGTCTCTGACTTTTTCCAGGAAATATTAAGTCAAGATGGTCAGGTCCGTTCTTTGTCAAAACTGTGTTTCCACATAGAGCTAAGGAGATTTTTGATAAGCATCTGGACCAAGCGTTCAAGGTAAATGGTCAGAGGTTGAAGCATTATAATGGTGAGATGGCGAACCGTAAGGTGGTTAGCGCCGTTCCTTCGACAACTTGATTCATAGATTCGTCAAGCTAGAGACGTAAATTAAGCACTTTATGCGAGGTAACCCATGTTTTTTGTATAGTAGCTTCGACAAGAAGAGGAAAAAATCTAAAATTTTCCAGAAGCACGGCGCGCCCGCGCTAGAAGCGGGGCGACCGCGTGTAATTCTCCAGAAACACGGCGCGCCTGCGCTGGAAGTGGGGCGGCCGCGGGACCCTTCTGGGAAAGAAAAAAACATAACAAAATCAGAATAAAACCACTCCTTACCCGAAAATTAACCTATTTATACCCTAATTCTATATCCTAAACACTTCTAAACCCTACCATCCCTTTACTTATCCTATATATATATATACATCTTCCCTTATTATACACACACATCTCCTATTCTCAAAACCCTAGCTTCTCCTACACATTACTCACACCCTAATCTCTATTCTGCTGTTGTGATGGCACCCAAGAGAGCGAGAAACGCTTGGAGTAGTAGCACTCATCCCTCGGCTACAAAGGATTCTAGCATGGATGGCGTGGTGAACAGATTTTTTTCTCCGGAGGCACAAGCAGAGTTTACTAGGCTGATGTCTAAGTCAATTTTGAAGGGGAGGGGTTTCTTTCCCACGACGAAGGATGTGAAGATTTTGGAGATGATTGTTGATTTAGGATGACAGACTTTCTGTGAGACACCCGTTGCAGTCCCGATGAGCATTGTGCGGGAATTTTATGTGAATGCTAAGGCGGATAAGAATGGGTTTTCTGTGGTTCGTGGGTTGACTTTTGATTATACTCATGAGGCTATTCGTCAGATTATCAATCAACCCGCGAGGAAGCCTACTGCTGAGGATTGGGTGTGACGGCCTCAACCCCGGGGTCAGGAGTTGATGTCACCAAACACAATTACCGAAATATAAATAACAAGATTATTATTAAAATATACTATCTTGACCCCAAACCAAGATCCGATCCAGGTTCAAGTATGATTCAGGTTCACATTATTACAAACCATTTATTCAACATCTAACATACTCTAACTTTATTCAACAACTCATCAGACCTCATGGTTTGATACAAACTACCTCAGAGGAGTCGGGTCCTGAAGGGGCGGGAATACGGGTATGTCTGACTGGTCTTCTAGGAATCTGCGATATATACGTAACAGTTTGCAAGAGTGAGCATAATCGGTCAGCAGTACCAATATATGAATAATAGAATAAAAACAGTAACGTAAACGATGATAGGAACAGAGCTATAATCATGTCAACAACATTATAAAAATCTGAGATAACTGGATATCACTGACTAGCATGCTTTATCAAAACAATGTAGTAGTGTGTTGTGTAAGTACCAGAGTCCAATTTTAGAATGCTATTCACATTTATAAAACCGACGTATCAACTACTTATGCCCTTACAGGAATCACAAATTCAAATCAAATACGTAACAGATATGTGAAGATAGCTGATCAGGCTATCAACACCAGACGGCTCTAATTGCCATCCCATTTACCTATTTCGGAACTCAGAGACTAGCTAGGTCTCTGACCTGCTGGACTAATCAGTTATAAATTGCGCACAACTGAATTAGCCTCTTACGCCACCTCATAGGCCTACTCTGGCCCCTATGTATCCCATATTTGATCGTTTTATTCAGTTTTCAAAACACTTGTACCTATCTCATTTTCAAAATCATTCATTTTACCAGCACACATATAAAATCCAGTTCGCAAATTATTTCATTCGAGATAGGTACCTTTCGGAGTTACTTTTCCCCAAAATAATTTGAAAACAGTGATTTATAACTATAGGGGATACGTAACTTAAAAAGTTTATGTTCCATTACGTGAATAAAACGTTTAGCTATTTAGTACTGAACCATAAAAAAATGGTCAGGGGTACTTGACTTACAATACTTTACAAAACCCTAAGTATCTTTCACGATGACTTCGGTCCTGGGGAGACTCGACTGGGATCTACAAATACAGAGTACCCTAATCAGTTTTACGGACAAGCTTGATATCCTCAAATCCTAATAACCCAATCCGATAAGCCGACTCGTATAGTTATTATACATATAATCGTGTAATCACGTAATCCGAACACAAATAGGGATAACACATATAGCATAAATACATGTGTTTACAGATACATTTTAAGAAAATTTTGGCAGCAATAACTTTGTTTATAAACCTACCCGTCGATTACAATCAACGTCAACAATCACAACAATCCACAATATCGACTCCAACATTTCCATACAACTTATACCACAACACAATTCATAATTAATTATTTAAGTCCGAGAATATTTTACGTAAATCATTTTACTTATTTATAAAATTTAGGACTCAGAACAAAGTCATCACCGTCCACCGTTGACTCACCGAAGTTCATCGTCAACGGCGGTAAAATTTATTGGTGCCCGTTATATTACGGGCTTCCAAATAAATTACGCCGATTAAAACAATTCTTCCGCAACAAAAGTTTTTATTTCAAGAATCTTATTCATTTATTTTCCTGCCCAAATAGGAAAATAGAAATTAAAATTTTAATAATCAACCTACTGCAGAAATTCGGCCAGACAGTCGAGCCCAACAGCAACATAGCCCAACAGCATGGCCCAAACAAAGAAAACAAGGCCCGAATGAACAGGCCCAACATAACCCAAAGCAGGCGAAACAGGGAGCACAAAACACGACCAAAACACACCCAAAAGCAAAGCCAAGCCGCCACACACCACACACACTAACATACACACAACACAGACGCACACCCACAACACAATTGCACACACAATATATATACGCTGTTGTATGTATATATATGTATATACCAGGATCAATGGAGCCCGAACTGAGACCAAGCCACCGGAATAAATACGGCAACGGTGACGGAACAGGAACAAGAAACCGACGAGAAGGAGAAAAGTAAAAAAGGAACCGAGAAATATAGAGAGAGAACAGAGAGAGCAAAGAGAGAATAGAGATAGTGTGAAGAGAATTAGGAAGAAACCGCATGCAAGTGTGTGTTTGTGGGCTGGTGACATGTATCAATTAATTGGATACATGTCAGTTTCTTTTTATAAGATTTTGACACGTGTCCCCGACATATCCAGGAAGCAAATATTCGCCCCGAAATCTGAATTTAACGAACCAAGTCACCCTCAAAATAGTTTCAAAAAATTGCCAAAATAAAGTTAAAATGATATAAATATCCCGAAGTTACGAAAACATAAATTTCAAAATTTTAAGACCAATTTTTATGGCGCACTTTATACCCGCTTTTTAACAAACAAACGAAACGACGCGCGGGTGAAACAAATCCCGGAAATTTCGAAAATAATTTTAAAATTCTCAGAATAATATGAACTTAATAAAATATGAGTTTCATGATTTTTGAAGATTTCCATAATTAAATATGGATTTTACAAATAAATGCAATCAAGAAATCATTTAAAAATAAATAATTAGTGAAATATTGATTTCTCAATTTTGTAAAGTCCTAAAATTAATTATTAAAAATTATAAATTATAAAACCAACAATCCAAATATTTATGGAATTAAAACTATAATAAAATCACTTTTACAAGCAAAATAAAATCGTATAACTCAATAAATAATCACACAATCCAATCCCACATATCAACAGATCACAAATAAATAAATAACAATCAATAACTGCTGCCAAAACCAATACGCACATTTATTTAATTATTTAAACCCTTATTACACTTTGAAAATATATAAAAATAAAAGATTATACACGAGTCGTTATATCCTTTCCCCCTTAAAAAGATTCTGTCCCCAGAATCTGACTTAGCTAAACAAATGAAGATATTTATCAAGCATGTCTGACTCTAATTCCCAAGTAGACTCCTCTACCCGAGGATTTCTCTACAAAACTTTTACTATAGGGATCGACTTATTCCCAAGGACTCATTCTTTACGGTCTAGGATTTGGATCGGTTGTTCCACATAGGACAAATCTGGCTGCCGTTCAATCGATTCATATTCTATGACTTAATTTGAATCGGAAACATAAGGCTTCAACATAGATACGTGGAACACATTATGAATGTGCTACCACTGCGGTGGTAATGCTATCTCATAAGCAACCTTTCCTACTTTCTTCAAAACCTCGAAGGGTCCTATAAATTTGGGAATAAGTTTACCTTTCTGACCAAAACGTACTAACCCTTTCCAAGGTGATACCTTTAGTAATACCAGAGCTCCTATCTCAAAGTTCATATCCTTCATATGCAAATCTGCACTCTTTTTCTGCCTATCCTGGGCTGCTTCAAACCTTTTCTGAATCAACACTATTGCATCGCTGGTTTGTTGAACCAACGCGGGACCTAACACTTTCTTCTCTCCTACCTCATCCCAATACAACGGTGATCTACACTTACATCCATACAAAGCTTTGTAAGGCGGCATCCCGATACTGGCATGGTAACTGTTATTATACGTGAATTCAATCAAAGGTAGGTGTTCATCTCAATTACCCTTAAAATCTAAAACACAGACTCTCAACATATCCTCTATGGTCTGAATGGTTCTTTCACTTTGGCCGTCGGCCTGAGGATGATAAGCGGTTCTCATATTCAACTTTGTTCCTAGGCACTCTTAGAATTTAGTCCAAAACCTGAAATTAAATCTCGGGTCTCGATCTGACACTATAGACACAGGCACTCCATATTTGGTAACTATCTCATCCAAGTATAACTTAAATAGCTTTTCCAACGAATATTTTTCATTAATCGGAAGAAAATGTGCTGACTTAGTCAATATGTCAATTATTACCCAAATAGCATCATGATTTGCTCTCGTCTTTGGCAATCCCACTACAAAATCCATAGCAATCTCTTCCCACTTCCATTGGGGAATCTCCAAAGGTTGTAACAATCCACTTGGTCGTTGATGCTCCGCTTTCACCATTTGACACACATGACACTTACTAACCGAATTGGAAATATCCTTCTTCATTCCTGGCCACCAAAAGTTTCTCTTCAAGTCTTGGTACATCTTAGTACTACCAGGGTGGATAGAAAACCTAGAGTTATGCGCCTCGTGTAATACTTCATTCTTCAATTCCGTTACATTAGGAATCCAAACTCTAGATGAAAATCTATACAAACCTTGATTATCCTTATGAGTACACAACTCTTCTCCTGTCAAAGTATCCAACTCTTGTTCCATAACTCCTTCTTGACACCTTTTGATCTTTTCCATCAATGCTGGCTGGAAGGTAACTTCATATAGCTTCTCCTGACTTTCACTAGGTACTTGAATCTCGATTTCCATTCATTCCAAGTCTTGTGCTAGTTCTTCCGTAATCTCAATTATATTCAACCTTTCTTTTCTGCTCAAGGCATCAGCTACCATATTGGCTTTACTTGGGTGATAATTAATCGAACAATCGTAGTCCTTGATCAGTTCCAACCACCTTCTCTGTCTCATGTTCAAATCCTTCTGCGTGAATATGTACTTCAGGCTCTTATGATCCGTATAAATATCACATTTCTCTCCAAACAAGTAGGGACGCCATAACTTCAGAGTAAATGCTATAGCTGCCAGCTCAAGGTCATGAATTGGATATTTCTGCTCGTGAGGCTTTAGTTGCCTGGAGGCATAAGCAATAACTTTGTCATGCTACATTAGTACACAACCCAATCCTTTCAAAGAAGCATCACTATAGATCACAAATTTTCCCTTCTCATCTGGCAATGCTAATATTGGAGCCGTCACTAATCTCTGTTTCAATTCCTGGAAACTTTCTTCACACTTTTCCGTCCAAACAAACTTCTCATTCTTCCTGGTCAACTTGGTTAATGGGGATGCAATCTTCGAGCAGTCTTTCACAAACCTTCGATAATATCCCGCTAATCCAAGAAAACTTATTTATTCCGCCGGTGTCTTCGGTTGCTCCCACTTTGATACGGCTTCAATCTTTACTGGGTCTACTTTGATACCTTCCTTACTCACCACATGTCCAAGAAACTGTACTTCTGTCAACCAAAACTCACACTTAGAGAATTTTGCATATAATTGTTTTTCTCTCAATTTCTGAAGGGCAATATATAGATGCATTGCATGATCTTCTGGATTCTTTGAATATATGAGGATTTCATCAATAAAAACAATAAAAAACTTATCCAGCTACTCCTTATACACCCTATTCATTAGATCCATAAAAGCCGCTGGCGCATTTGCCAATCCAAACGATATCACTAGAAACTTATAATGGCCATATCTTGTTCTAAATGCAGTCTTGGGGATATCTTCGAGCTTTATCTTCAATTGGTGGTAGCCAGACCTTAAATCAACCTTTGAGAAGTAACACGCCCCTTTAAGCTGATCAAACAAATCGTCGATGCGTGGCAAGGGATACTTGTTCTTTATTGTCAACTTATTCAACTCTCTGTAGTCAATGCACAATCTCATACTCCCATCTTTCTTCTTTATGAAGAACACTGGAGCACCCCACGGAGAAATACTGGGTCGAATAACTCCCTTGTCCAATAGTTCCTGAAGTTTCTTAGCCAACTCTTTCATTTCCGTTAGGGCCATCCTGTATGGAGCCTTAGAAACTAGTTCAGCTCCAGGTATCAAATTAATGGAGAACTCTATCTCTCGATCAGGTGGCAATCCTGGTAACTCTTCTGGGAAAATGTCAGGGAATTCTCTCACTATGGGAGTCTCATCCAAAGTAGGGGTCTCTTTCTTCGTATCCATTATATGAGCCAAATATGCTTCATATCCTTGCCGCAATAATCTCTTTGCTTACATTACTGAAAGGAACTTTTTATCTTGCCTCTGTCCTTGATAGCTGATTCTTTTATTATCTGGGGTGTACATAACAACTCTCTTTTTCTTGCAATCAATATTCGCCTTATATAGAGACAACCAATCCATGCCTAAAATAAAATCAAAATCTCCCAACTCAAAAGGTATTAGGTCAACAGGGAACATATATCCTGAAATCTCTAGGGAACATCTAGGACAAAATTGACTTACGGGCACTTTATCTTTATTAGCCAGTTCTATGGTCAAAGGTTCCTATAAGTCTTTTAATAGCAATTGCATCTTATTCTTATAATTCGCAGATATAAAAGATTTGGACGCTCCCGAATCAAACAAAATGTTAACAGGTACGGAATTAAGAGAAAGCGTACCTGCAACCACATCGGAATCATGAACTGGAGATTTCTTGGTCATCTTAAAGGTCCTAGCTCTAGCAGTACTGGTTGCTGGTCCTTGGGACACGCTCCTTCCAACATTACCTTGGGTTACCGACTTGCAATTCCTAGCTATGTGTCCCACTTTTCCGTAACTAAAACAAGTTACTCCTTGAATCTCAGACTTACACTCCGTGGAATAATGACCCTTCTGGCCGCACTTAAAACAGTTGATATTTTCTCGGCACTGTCCACTGTGCTTCCTCCTACATGTTTTACAATCAACCACTGGCTTACTAACCCTTGTCGGTGTAGAGTTAACTGAGGTAGTACTGGGTCTAGCCTGGGAGAAATTCTGCCTCTTGAACTTCTTATTCTTATTCTTTCCAAACCAATGCTGAAACTTCCGACTTGCTATTCCTGATTCTGACCTAGAAGGTCCACTTTCAAACTTCCTCTTCTTCTCACCCTGCTCCATTGCAGCTAACCTCTGATCAATTTCTATCACTAGGGCAACCTGTACTACCGAAGTATATGTTTTGAGTTGTAAAGCTACAACTCCAGTCCTTATTTCTGGCTTCAACCCTTGTTGAAACCGCTTTGCTCATTGAGCTTCCGAACTAACATATTCTGGTGCTATACGGGCCAACTCCGTAAAATTCGCTTCATATTCCGTAACACTCCTATCTCCTTGTTTCAATTCAAAAAATTCCATCTCCATCTGACTCTAGAGACAGTCCATAAATTATTTCTCGAAAAACAACTCTGTGAATCTGGCCCATGGAACATGACCTTCTTCTTCTAGAGCCCGCGTAGATTCCCACCAATAATTCGAATCATTCTTCAGAAAATAACTAGCATAATCCGTCTTTAAATCCTCACTTACCTTGGTGAGCGCAAAGGCCTTTTCCATCTCCTTTAACCATATCCTGGCAGCAACATGATCTACTTCTCCTTTAAACTATAGGGGCTTCACTGCCTGAAAAGACTTAAAACTAACACCCTGATTTGTCCCCCTCATCTCATGCTGTTGCTGGATTTGCAGTTGCTGCTGTTGGATTTGCTGTTGTTGTTGTTGTATGAGCTGTTGTTGCTGCAATTGTTGTTGTTACTGCTGGAATTGTTGTTATTGGGCCAGTTGTGTAGACTGCTGACGCAACAAGTTCATCAATTCACTCATAGAAGGATCCCCAGCAGATCCGTTATTGCGTTGAGAGTTTCTCTTTAGTGGCATCTCCTGAAACATAAGAGTCATATATAAGAAAATCGATTGCTCCAAGCAGTTTATAATTATGCATCAGGAGAGCGTTGCCACTAAAATAATATCCTCATCCCCAGTTTAATTAGATCCATCCTGAGTGAATGATCATAATCTAAAAATGCCATCAACAGAAGCAGCAATAATAGTAACAACAATAATAACAACGCACAATATATATAAAAGCTGAACAATGAAATACAGCAGCTACAATACAATAACCAACAAGAATCCAACTAGTACAACTGAAAATCCAACTGAAAAGAAATCATCCAAATACACACCAAAACTGGCTGTCATAGCAGCCTCCGCCTATTACAAACTATCACAATATAATATATATATACAAGGTAAACAACTACAGAACTCCTGGAAGTCAACTCTGAGCTTTGTATCTCTCTGCTGCAAACCTGGTCTAACCACTACCACTGCCACTGATGGAACCTAGCTCAAACACTAGCCAGTTCATTAGGTCCTGATACTACACAGCCCTGAACTCTGAGCTAATGAAACGGTCAATGGATCTATCCCTTTCAATAGCCATCTGGGTCAATGATCGCACACGGGCCTGCACCTCAGGGGAAGGGGCAGAAATGCTCTGAAAGGGTGCAATGGGTACCTGATCAAGCTGAGCAGCCAATCCCAGACTCTAATCTCTAATAAGGGATGTATTCACCGCTCGGTGAACATGGTAAGGGATCGGTGAAGAAGTACCACTAGGGGCCACAGGAGGTACTGGAGGTCTCGTCGAGGAAGAATTGGGACCACAGCCGGGAGGGAAATCCCTAACGGCAGACACAAACCTACGTACCCAACGGGGATGAGTACCAGGTCCAGGGATGTCTCTCAGCATAAAGGAAGGAACTGGTGGAGGAGGCATAGGGGTCTCCTCAGCAACAACATCCAGTGTCCTCTCAGAATCTGAGCTATCCGGGTCAGAGGGATTCTCCCAAGATGGAGAACTCGAAATTGCAATAGGCCACTGTCAACATAGTAAATATACAGGGAAGACACAACCAGGTCAAGGCAATTCTATCAAAACATTTAATAGATTTCAGGGTAACGCCATCGGAACCCTCGATTGACTCTAAAAATTTGCTCCTCTAAATGAGTTGCGGACTCACACCTTTAAACTCACTTTAACACCTATTCGACACAATCCCTAACATGGATCAGGGACTTGAACCTGTAGCTTTGATACCAACTGTGACGGCCTCAACCCCGGGGTCAGGAGTTGACGTCACCAAACACAATTACCAAAATATAAACAACAAGATTATTATTAAAATATACTATCTTGACCCCAAACCAAGATCCGACCCAGATTCAAGTATGATTCAGGTTCACATTATTACAAACCATTTATTCAACATCTAACATACTCTAACTTTATTCAGCAATTCATCAGACCTCATGGTCTGATACAAACTACCTCAGAGGAGCCGGAACCTGAAGGGGCGGGAACATGGGTATGTCTGACTAGTCTTCTAGGCATCTGCGATATATACGTAACAGTTTACAAGGGTGAGCATAATCGCTCAGCAGTACCAATATATGAATAACAGGATAAAAACACTAACGTAAATGATGATAGGAACAGAGCTATAATCATGTCAACAGCATTATAAAAATTTGAGATAACTGGATAACACTCACTAGCATGCTTTATTAAAACAACGTAGTAGTGTGTTGTGTAAGTACCGGAGTCCAATTTTAGCATGCTATTTACATTTATAAATCCGATGTATCAACTACTTATGCCCTTACCGGAATCACAAATCCAAATCAGATACGTAACGGATATGTGAAGATAGCTGATCAGGCTATCAACACCAGAAGGCTTTAACTGCCATCCCATTTACCTGTTCTGGAACTCAGAGACTAGCTAGGTCTCTGACCTGGTGGACTAATCGGTTATAAATTGCGCGCAACCGAATTAGCCTCTTATGCCACCTCATAGGCCTACTCTGGCCCCTATGTATCCCATATCTGATCGTTTTATTCAGTTTTCAAAACACTTGTACCTATCTCATTTTCAAAATCATTCATTTTACCAGCACACATATAAAATCCAGTTCGCAAATCATTTCATTCGAGATAGGTACCTTTCGGAGTCACTTTTCCCCAAAACAATTTGAAAATAGTGATTTATAACTACAGGGGATACGTAACTTAAAATGTTTCTGTTCCATTGCGAGAATAAAACATTTAGCTATTCATACGTACTGAACCATAAAAGAATGGTCAGGGGTACTTGCCTTGCAACACTTTACAAAACCCTAAGTAGCTTTAACGCTGACTTCGGTCCTGGGGAGACTCGACTAGGATCTACAAATACAGAGTACCCTAATCAGTTATACCGACATGCTTGATATCCTCAAATCCTAAAAACCCAATCCGATAACCCGACTCGTATAGTTATTATACACATAATCACGTAATCATGTAATCCGAACACAAATAGGGGTAACATGTATAGCATAAATACATACGTTTACAGATACATTTTTAGAAAATTTTGGTAGCAACTCTTTTGTTTATAAACCTACCCGTCGATTACAATCGACGTCAACAATCACAACAATCCACAATATCGACTCCAACATTTCCATACAACTTATACCACAACATAATTCATAATTAATTATTTAAGTCCAAGAATATTTTACATAAATCATTTTATTTATTTATAAAATTTAGGACTCAGAACAAAGTCATCACCGTCCACCATTGACTCACCGAAGTTCATCATCAACGACGGTATAATTTATTGGTACCCGTTATATTACGGGTTTCCAAATAAATTATACCGATTAAAACAATTCTTCCGTAACAAAAGTTTTTATTTCATGAATCTTATTCATTTATTTTCCTGCAGAAAAAGGATAATAGAAATTAAAATTTTAATAATCAACCCACTGCAGAAATTCGGCCCGATAGTCGAGCCCAACAGCAACACAGCCCAACTGCAAGGCCCAAACAAAGAAAACAAGGCCTGAATGAACAGGCCCAACAGAACACAAAACAAGCGAAATAGGGAGCACAAAACACGGCCAAAATATAGCCAAAAACACAGCCAAGCCACCACACACCACACATACTAACACACACATGCAACACAGACGCACACCCAAAACACAATTGCACACACAAAATATATATATACGTTGTTATATTTATATATATGTATATACCAGGAAGAATGGATCCGGAACCAAGACTAAGCAACCGAAATAAACACGGAAACATCGACGGAACATGAACAAGAAACCGGTGAGAAGGAGAAAAGTAAAAAGGGAACCGAGAAATATAGAGAGAGAACAGAGAGAGCAAAGAGAGAATAGAGAGAGAGTGAAGAGAAACAGGAAGAAACCGCGTGCAAGTGTGTGTTTATGGGCTAGTGACACGTATCAATTAATTGGATACGCGTCAATTTCTTTTTATAAGATTTTGACACGTATCTCCGACATATCCGGGAACCAAAAATTCGCCCTGAAATCTGAATTTAACGAACCACGTCACCCTTAAAATAGTTTCAAAAAATTGCCAAAATAAAGTTAAAATGATATAAATATCCCGAAGTTACGAAAACATAAATTTCAAAATTTTAAGAACAATTTTTAAGGCGCACTTTATACCCGCTTTTTAACAATCAAACGAAACGACGCGCGGGTGAAACGGATCCCGAAAATTTCCAAAATAATTTTAAAATTCTCAGAATAATACGAACTTAATAAAATATGAGTTTCATGATTTTTGAAGATTTCCATAATTAAATATGGATTCTACAAATAAATGCAATTAGAAAATCATTTAAAAATAAATAATTAGTGAAATATTGATTTCTCAATTTTATAAAGTCCTAAAATTAATTATTGAAATAATAAAATTATAAAACCAATTTTAGAAATAATCAAAATATTCATGGAATTAAAACTATAATAAAATCATTTTTACAAGCGAAATAAAATCGTATAACTCAATAAATAATCACACAATCTAATCCCACATATCAACAGATCATAAATAAATAAATAACAATCAATAACTGCTGCCAGAATCAATACACACATTTATTTAATTATTTAAACCCTTATTACACTTTGAAAATACATAAAAATAAAAGATTATACATGAGTCGTTATATTGGGTGCAAAAGACTAGTTATATTGGCTGAGTTGTGTGTTCCAGGGACAAAGTGGAAGTGCAAGGCGGGCACAAATGAGCCGCTTACTTTTCCCTCTTCATGTATGAACAGGTATGTTAGGGCGTGGAACCGGTATGTGTGTGCATATATCATGCCATCTATGCACTCGCACGAGGTTACTATGGATCGTGCTATTTTGCTATAGGGGATTCTGAATGAAGAATATGTGGATCTCGGTTTTGTGATTTATCAGAGCATGCTGCATTTTATGCGAGGAGGGACCACGGGGGCGATTCCTCATGCCTCCATTATATGAGGTTATGTACCGCGGTTGGTCTTAAGTGGCCCGAGCATGAGTAGCTACAGTTGCCGAGTGCTCCCATTAATAGCTCGTCGATTCAGCAGCTGAAGGAGTGGTATGGCGGTAAGGCCAACAAAACGGGTTTGGGATATACATATGATCATTTACTAGGTGGCCGACCAACTGATCAGACTTATGTAGGGGTTCTTCTCAGGCACAGCAGGCAACTACTAGAGCCTCTCGTGGAGCTACCCGATCTTCTCATGCTCAGCAGGCAGAGGACAGTTCTGGACTTGAAGATGCACAGTATAGACGATTGACTAGGCGCATGGATAAAATACATGACATACACAGTCATTTTGCAGTAGATTTGACACAAGCTTTGGGTAATGCTTTCCGGGCCACTGGTGTCGAGGTCGATTGGCCTTTTTTTTGCGCTGATTATGTGTACCCGCCACCTGATACTCCACCCGAGGAGGGTGATCTTTCTGATGACTAGGTACGCCTTGTATCCTTATTATTGCCTTCAATGAGGACATTGAAAATTTTAAGTTTGGGGGTGACAATGTAAGGATTAGTGTGTGTTGTGTTCATATAGATTCATATAGTTTTAGTTCATTCATATTTTTGCATGATTGTTCATATCGTTGTTTGCATTTTTGTTCTGCATTTTTGTTCATGTTTGTATGTGAGTCCATGTAGTTGCATTTGCATGCATGTAACATGATCCCTGAGGTTGCGCTGTTTCTGATTGGTAGGTTGGTGTTAATAGGAGTGTGGTGATGTCGAATAGAGGGATGTTTAAGTCCTAATGAATTGATTTGCATGCCCAGAAAAAAATTCATTCACAAGTCTTATAGGTTGCATTTGAACTAGATCATGATCATACTTGTTTGCTTGTTGATATTGAATCACTTGTTTATATTTAGAATTTGTGATATTCCCGTAATGACGTAGGAATGCTGATTTTTAAACTGGGGAAAATCTTGGATTTCATTAATTATTGTGAATAAATCTAGGCATCAAATGGCTAGTAAATGTCTCATATTTTTAAGAGTAGTCTAGAGTTGAATGTGATGGAGTGAAATGCACTCATTCAGAATCATTGAAAAAAAAAACTGAAAAAAATCGAAAAAAAGAAAAAAAATTGTGTTATGCATAATTGATCTCAAGTGAACTCTTTAATACTTGAGCTATTAAGTTCTAGGGGACCTTGTGCCTAGCGACCTAAGTTTTTATAGTCTGGGATCTGCTAACCTAACGCTCGCTACATGGGTATTATTGTATAAGTCTTTTGGGACCTCATTCATTGCACGGTCAAATAAGCATTTGTTTTGTGATATGTTCTATGTTATAGCATGAATCCTTGTCTAACTATGGTAAAAATGAGGTGTTGTGAGTCATTATGTGTTTAACGTTTATTCTATTTATAAACTTGTGATTGTTTTGGTGAGGAATAAGATATGGTTATTGATCTAGTATGGAGAGTATATTTGTTAAGCATCGCACACACGCACGTTTCGGGTTTGTAAGTTGGTTGTAGGACTTGGTTGAACTCTATTTCGAATATATTGCATAATTAGAAATATTTCTTATTGATTGGTTATGGTTATTCCAAGGGGATCTTACATTTTCATGTAGTTGCATTCATGCATTTATTTCATTTTTAGTGTTGAGTATGTTTATGCTTGAGGACAAACATCGATTTAAGTTTGGTGGTGTGATAAGTGGAATTTATATCAACTTGGAATGCTTCATAATCGGCTTAAGTTGGTGTTTTGGACTCAAGTATGTGGTGTTTTTGATATGTTTTGTGTTTAGTTGTTGCAGGGCGCTAGTCTGGAGGAGGAATTGCATTTTACAATGATTTTATGCTAATAAAAGGCCAGGAATGGAGTTTCGGAAGATCGGACGAAGAAAGGAGCGCAAAACAAGAAAAATTAGAATTTTTGTCAAAAGGCAGGCGCACCCGCGCCTGAAGCAAGGCGGCCGCGTTAGGAGTTCAAGCAAGGCAGTGCGCACGCGCCCAAGGCAGCGCGCCCGCGCCAGTCTGTTTCTGCAGAATCCTTTTTCTATTACAATTCTGATTTTATGAGAGTCCAGATCAACTAGGGGCCTATATATAAAGATACTACACCAAAACCAGCCTCTTGTAACAAAAAAAATATATTACAATAGGGCCCTTTTAACATTACCAAAGGCCAAAAATAACCTAAGGTAACATAAAATTTAAGTTAGTTTTTCGGTGATAGCTTAGGGTACCTAATCTAACATAAACGTCGCCTACTGTAACATGGCCTTTTCTGTTACCCTAGGCCCCTAAGGTAACTAAAACCAGTCCAAATGTAACGTAAAACGTATGTTACATTAGAGAGACACGGAATTTTCAAAATGACATGGTATGCTGACGTGGCATGCTGACGTGGCATGCAACGTGGCATGCAACGTGGCATGCTGATGTGGTAGTGTGGGGCCCACATTGATGACGTGATATGTAGTGATGTGGCATGTGGTTCCCACTTTTATGGTGTATTTAAGAACCTACGGTAACACTTTTAGTAGCTAATGTAACATTTGTAAGCAAGCTACTGAAACATTTTACACTATCTATGGTAACAGTTTATGAAGCTAATGTAACACTTTGACAAATAAGAAATTAAAAATGTGCTATTGGTATTTAAGCAACCCCAAATTCAATAAAACATCCTAAACAACAAACATCCTCCCAAAACATCCAACCATCCAACAACCATCCTATTAAAACATCCAACCCTCTACTAAAACATCCAACATCCAACATCCAACATCCAACAAAAGTGAAACTACATAAACAAAAGTTAAACTAGTTCACGACTTAATAGATAGTGTTATACGCTTATAAACTTGAAAAACACTGGTACTAGAAGCTGCCGCGGCCAGTTATTGGTGTACCATCATCATTGTTATTTGCAACAATCACGCACAAGTCCTGGATGTCGATTCTTATATCCGGGTCGGCTTTCACAAGTCTTTTTAGAACAACTACCATGTTTTGCTATACCTTTAGCTCGACATCTTCTTCAACTTTCTTTACTTTCTCCTGGAATTCAGACTCAACTTTCTTCACTTTGTCCTCCAGTTCAGAAGCAAGGCCTTCCTTTATCTTTGCGGTAAGCTCTTTGACATACGTACCTGTTTGCACGTTATTCTGCATGTTTGTCCTAACGCATCTCCCTTTGAGCCAATTCGGATTATGACTTGTACCAAGTTCATCCCAAGCAGCATCTCCAATGCTGAGTTTTTTGTTAATGTGTTCCTATATATAAAACAAATATAAAAAAGAGAGCTGGTCATCAAAAACAAGATAGAAAAATATACAACAAATCTGCAATAAACTAGAAAACGAGGAAATTAAATAAATACAATTTTCTCTTTGATTTTTTCTGGATTGGTCTTGTACACACGTCCTTCAACTCGCTCCCGAGTTTTAATAAAAACCTCTGCATCACAAGGTCCACGCTCAACTGCCGCCTTTTTTTCTAGCAAAAAGAAAGAACATGACAAAATGAGTAACTATAAACCTTCTTTATTTAAATAGTACTTGGTCAAAACGCAGAGTGGATACAAAAACATATCCATGACCTATTTGTTTATTTCTATTTTAATAGTCTTAAACTCTACCGAAAGCATCCAAACACTATTTTAACAGTCCTAAACTCTACTCAAAGCATCCAAACACTAACTCGGTCATTTGTGCAAAAACAATACTTGGTCAAAACGCATAGTGCATACAACCAAATGTATATAAGCAATTAGGAAAGAAATTGAGAAGGTACAACACAATAGATAATTTTCATCAAATAAATTCACATACACAAACACGCACCATAATCACAACCACAAACATGAAATACACACACAAACACACCATACACATACATACACACACACAGAGAGAGAGAGAGAGAGAGAGAGAGAGAGAGAGAGAGAGAGAGAGAGAGAGAGAGAGAGAGAGAGCACGTAGAGAGATACAAAGGGCACACAGAGAGAGGGAAAATTGAAAAATACCTTAACTGAATGAAGACTGGAAGCCCTAAATGCAATGAACACCTTCAGTGGAAGCCCTAATTGAATGAACACATTCACTAGAAGCCCTAATTAGACCCCAATTCAACTGAAGAACCTGAAGCCCTAATTAGAAAGTCCTAATTTAACTATTAGAGATTTGATATGTTGAGATTGGCGGAGAAATTTAACAGAGAGGGGTGAGAGAGGTGAGAGTGAGTGAGAGGAAAGTGAAGTACTCATATATGGAAAGAGCGGGGGTATGGGGGAGGGAATTTTTGTCTGAAAATTTCAAGACTGAAATTTGGAGCCCAAATTTTGGGTTGGAGCCCAACATACTGTTCAGCTGTGCAAGTCCCAAATTAAATTTTTTATTTTTATTTTAATAAATTTTAATCATAAAATTTGTTAGAAATAATAGAAATATAATTATTTATATATTTTATTATCTTTATAATTTAAATATTTATAATATTTCTTATTATATATTTTTGAAACATATATATGAGTATTCATACAACACTCTTGTAAGATTAAATTCATAATAATATTTAATCTTAAAATATATTATATTTATATTTTGATACTTTAAGGTAACACTTTGACAAAAATGTTGCAAGCTGCAACACTTTCTACCTAATGTAACATCACATTTTTGGCTAAGGTAACACAAAAATCACAATGTTACATTAGACCCTCTATAGCATAGCTAATGAAACATATTTGGGTAACATATTTTTGGAGGGGGCTACGATAGATCATATTTGGTGTTGTGAGATTAAAAGACATTTTTATCAACAAGGAAGCGAGGGAGAACAAAAAGAAGACCTAGAGCACACAAGTCGGCTAAGGAGAAGAAGAATTAGTTTCATACTTTTGTATTCTTCGATTTAGGCGATACTTTTGAATGCTTGTTTTTGCTTTGTTCTAAAACCTATTACTTTTATATTCTATCTTAGAATTCTCGACTTATTTATTATCATATTTTCATTGGAACCTATGATGACGATGTATTCGATCATGAACTAATTGTTGTCATGGGGTTCTAGCGGATTTATTTATGGATTTAAATAGTTAATTGTTCTAAGTCTTTAGTGTGGGGTGATTTATGATTTTCTAGTTTGGTTGTGCTTATTCGTCTTTGATGCGTGGCTAACATCTAAGATTGTTTGTTAATCTCTATTGAAGCGACAGTGAATATAGAGGTTTAGAACTTGCCATGCTAGCATAGGTTTATGTATGGATTGACATGCATAATTTGTAGTGTAATTTTAACCATCTTACATACCCTATGTAATCATAATAGATAACCTGCTTTTCAACCGTTATGTTTTCAAATTCTATAGACATAAAGGGTCTAAGCATAATTGGTGTCTACTTAACTTCTATCTTGATTGTGGATGATTAGTAGTAGGGAATACGTATATCGAAAGATAGTGTAAACTAGTTTCGTGTTATTTGATTAGTTATCATCACCATCGCATACTATTGATAAAGACATAACTTTGAATGAAGTATTTAATGAAGTTAGAATCCCATGTTTTATTCTCATATACGTAATTCACTTTTAATCTCTTTGTTATTACATGCTAGTATAATCTCTTAAGTAGTTAATCAACTCAAATTTGTTGCTTGTCTTAGCTGTGAACCATAATCATACATTGTTGCATAAGTGCATAAACTGAACTTAACCTAAACCAGTCTCTGTGGGAACGAACTCAACTTAAATCTTATACTACTTGTGATCACGTACGCTTGCGTGTATTTTTGCGTGTGTTTTAGTGCGAACAGGCCTGAGCATCCACTATCCAAGACTAAAGAATTTTTCATGTTACTCTACAATTAGATAAGCCATTAATTAGAGTTTTTAAGGACCATAATTTCTTGGATCCTTTGGCTTTTTTAAGTTTGTTAACATTTGCAGCAGAAGTCTTGGCATCAGAGTTTATGCTAACATTCTTAACATCGGGAGTTACACATGCAGAAATGATTTTTATTTTATTTTAAAGAGGGTTTCAGTTCATAATAATCATAATACAAACTGTAATACTCTTTGCATGTGTAAATGGAATGTTAAATACTACTATAATGAAAAAAGGGTTATGTGGTCTATATCTAACTATTCTGTTCCTAAACTATAATTTATGAAAAACAGTATTTTTCTCTTTATTCTTTCTGCAAGTAACAACAAGACCATCAGCACTTAAATTAAATTTAACAGATTTTTAACTAAAACTTGTTTAGTTTTACTTTCTTATCAGTATTTACTGGTTTAATCTCCTCAACCTCTTTTTTATATAATTCATCAATATTAGATTTGTATGCATAACCTAATCTTGTTCCCCAATAGCCACTTTCTATTAAACCCCGAGTTTATTTTCTTGAATTAGTCCAAAGTTTAATTACTTATATTTCTTTAGTTAATTTCTTTTCCAGAAAAGCATGTTTTTCTAATAACTTATCTTTAACATACACAACATCATCTCTTTCTTTTTGAATTTCTAGCATGAAAATGAACTTAGCATCTAGGTGATCATTTCTTTTCTTTAAGTCAGAGTTTTCAATTCTGATCCTAGAATTTTTAAGAGTTTGATCCCTATAACTAACATGCAAGGGTTTTATAAATAACATTAATTCACATATATCATCAGTATCAAAAGAAATAATAGTTGACGTACCTTCATCTCAGTAGCCTCAAGTTTACTATCAGCATTTTCCATGAGAGCGTAGTTTTTACCCATCAGACTCTGATGTATCATCCCAGTTCTTCTTCTTTGTAATAAAGGCATTTTTCTTTTCAGCTTTTGGCTTCCTACAATCAGCTGAAAAATGTTCAACTCTATCATAGTTGTAGCACTTGATCTTTGATTTATCAATCTTCACAAACCTTGACTCCTTCTCATCATTCTTTATGAAATTCCTCCTATCACAGTTTGAGGAACCGGAGCCTTTTATGGAAAACTTTTTTCCTATCTAGAAGTTCTTGTCGGCCATCTTCTTGAAGCTTTTAACTAAGAGAGCAGGCATATGTAGGATATTCTCATCATCATCATGATCACTTTCATAGTCTGAGTAATCAACAGAGTTTGAGTCATCATCAGTATTTGATGACCCAGTATCAGACTTTGCAATCACAACCTTTCCTTTTGAATGGCTTTTTCTTCTAGATTTTTCTCTTGGTTTTTCCTCATACTTGAGTGCAACTTGTCTTGCTCTTGGCGCTTTCCTCTTGCTTCTCTACTCCATCTCTGATTCATGAGTTTTCAGCATTCCATAGATCTCACCTAGAGATGTCTCTTCAAGATCATAGTTATCCCTTATTGATGTGACATTTAAGTCCCACTTTTCAGGGAGTGCAAGAAGAAAGTTTAAGTTTAAATCTTCTAGATCATACTTTTTGTCAACAAGTGACAAGTCATTCAGTAATTTTCGAAATCTGTCATAGATTTCAGTCAAAGACTCATCAGCTTTTGAGTCAAAGTACTCATATTCCTGATTGAGTATTGTCCGTCTATTTTTCTTGATAGCAGTTGTGCCTTGACGCTTAACCTCCAAAGTGTTTCAAATTTTCTTGGCAGTTTTATATCCAATCACCCTGTTGGACATAACACTGTCTAGACTGCTATACAAAAGATGTATAACTTTTGCATCTTTCATAATGGATGAAAGATCCTTATAAGTATAATCCTTTTTTTCCTTATCAACCATCTTCTCATCTAGACCAGGAACTGCAACAGCCAGTTTCATGAGCCTGTGAGGTCCACCATAAATCATGTTCAGATATTATGGATCTGTAGCCTCTAGACACATAACCATCTTTACTTTACATATTGAATATTCATTAATCTTCAGAATTGGAACTATGATGGTTTCATATCTGCTCATGTTGTGATTGATTTGGTTTGCGGGTTGTGGTGGTGGGGGATTCTGTTAAGTTTCTTTATCTGCCATTACTGATTATTTTATGGATTTTAAACTATTTGTGTATCAACTGCAAGCTCTGTTACCAATTGTTAGACCTTTAAGTATACTGTAGAGGGGGGTGAATACGGTAATAACAATCAAGTCAAAATAATTACTCAATAATGAAGAACAAATTTTATATTAATGAATAGAAACTTATTACAGTACTCACTCAAAGGATGAACAGATATCATTGAGAGCTGCTAGGTTATATGTATGATAAAACAATATTCAACACCTATAGTGTTAACCTAATCTATGCTTATATACTGCACAGTTACACAATCAATCTAGTTAATATGATATACGTGAATAAGGAAACCTAATATAAATTCATCTATTAATTGCTACAAATAAGTAAAGTCATACACCGACATATCTCTGCAAATATATCCTGCTATAATATCTCTTGATCTCCAGCTTGACAAATATTGATATGAACAAATATTGATGACAAGTACTGATCAGAAAATACTAATGACAAATGTTGATGACGTTATCATTTGTCAAACTCTGATATCACAAGTACTGATAGCAAACTCTGATAGTAAATACTGATATCATCAATTATATCAAACAATAATATTTGACTATGAACCTTTAATAGTATTAATATTATTCTCATAATCTCGTTTCTAAGTCATTTACTTAGAGATATAGAATGCATATCATATTCCAATGACTTTTATTAATCTAACATTTATATCGCAGTAAATTAAGACATAAAAATTATAGAGGGAATAATCGATAGAACATAAACATTAATAATCCAAATGTCTTAAACTAAAATATTATGGTGTTGTCTATAGTTGTAACTACATGACTTAGAATTGCGATTATGAGGATAATATCAATATTCGTAAAGGTCCCTAGTCGAGTATTAGTATTAGAGCAAGTCCAATAGTGTGCTAGTAGTTTCCTTATAAAATATTATAAAATAATGACTCTTAGGAAGTTAGGACATGATTTTATATTTCAACTCCAACAATGATCTCTAAATCCATCCCTTATTATTATTATAATAAATTTGAAAAGATATGAACACAAAGTGGAAGAAAGAGAAAGAAAAGAGTGGACGAAAAAGTGAGAAATTAATATTCTATTAATAAAAATGATATAAGAGATGACTAGTTGTTCCTTAAAGATAAGGTATGAAGGTGATGTATTCGTGATTTAAGGAACCACTAAGAGAATGCTGAGTGTCAATTTAAGCCAAATTCCTTATATTTTCCCTTAAGAGCCCATTTAAGGAAGCCGTTAGACTTGCTCTTAAGGGAAAATAATAATGAATAAAGACTAGTGGGTTTGTTGACTGATGATCACATCTCATTAATCATAGATATGGTGTCACTAAAGTCAAAAAACACAGGAACATGTAAATGTACATGGTGCTTGATAAATCCAATGTGAGATTCTACATGTATGTTGTGTTATAAGTAATTCTCACAGTGATATTGATCTAATGGTCCTTAGACTTGAACTCATTATATTTCTGTCACATCCTGAAAATATAATCAAAAGATAATAACCAATAAATATAATTATTAAAAATGGTTGATTACAACATAATCCAAGATTACAAAAGTATAGTGTTTGAACAACCCAACACTAAAACTATTACAACTTTATATAGAACCATCGTGCCTCACATAGACACGGATAAATAACCCGATCTCTCAAATAGGCCTCAGCATCTCCATTGGTAGACTTACGAGCAGTCTCCTTGAATTAACCATACTTGCTAGCTGAAATAACATGGGTAAATAGCAAGAAGTGAGCCAAATGCTCAGCAAGAGATATAATAAAACAAAATTAAACAATATAGCAAGTCATAATTCAAAAAGAGTAGATTGCATCATTATTCAAGTCAAAAACATTTTTAAATCAAATCATTGATCAAAATCAATTTTATGACGCTACGGATTACAACAGGTGATCAGCCGTGAAGTAATCCCCAACCTCGCCAGGTTCTAACAAATTTAGATTGGGATCCCTAGGCAACTTTTAAGCCTAATATAATAATTGTGAAATGGACTTGCGTCTTAGTCCAATCCCTAATCTTAAGAAAACATTCATTTGTTTAGAAATTACTCTTTTAAGCAAGTATCTTTTGTAAAATTGATGTCAGGGGTGATCTTCCAAAGATTCTAAGTAAGAATATCAATTATTCCAATTTTAAGGGATTCTAGGTAATAGAATTACAATCAAAAGTTGAAGGATTAGAATTACGGTGTTCTTATCAATAACAAATTATTATCTCGCTAGTGGGGGTCATCAAAGATGAAAGATCAATCATTCAAGAGTAGGAACAACTAATCATGGGAATATCTCATAATTCACAAGATCAAGAATCATAATCATGGTATCATAAGGTTCAATGACTAAGGAGGGAAGTATTGAAAGAAACATGACTATTATCAATAAGTTAAGGCAAACAGTTATATAAAATGAGTTTTAAAAGAAGAGGAGGGGCACTTGCCTCTCCTAAGGTCCTTAGCTAACACAAAAGCAACCTTGAGCTCCCTTACTCGACTTTGATGGAAAGAGCCTTTCCTATATCTTCTCTTGAACCTACACATATAATAACCTCATTATTAAAAGGTCCTCTACACAAACCCGAATGACTCTTTATACCACTCGACTCTAATGCAACATATAGATTTTATGCACATGACTATAGTTTATTATCATACAACTCTACACTTCGTTACTTATACACATTATTGCACATAATTATATATAAACACGTAGCAACATGGCATTTATTCCACATAAACATGTACGTATCAAATGATCTCAAGACACTCTACCCTTGATCACTCGATTCTCTCTACACCACATTTCTAGTCACAAAACTCTATAAACCCAAGTACTAAAAACCCAATTCTATTGATTCCTGTTAGAACATTACCTTCTACTAACCTTAATATATCTTTACAATATCAAGACACACCTAGGCCTCACCTAATTGAACTCATAAACTCTTTGAACAAACCCAACATCCTGAATGCACCTTTCGGCAACACCTTGTGTGCCTGGCAAAAAAAACCTTTATACCTTGTGCATTCACTCAATTCTGACTTTTCCTAATTCCTAACTCACAAAACTAACTCCTAAACTTTGTTTAACACTAAGGCCTCACTTGGGCCTGCCTATGGCTTCATATGAAGTTGACACCAAACTACAGTTGTAACTTTGCAAACTACCCTATTTTAACCAACTTAAAACCCATAAATGTTTTCTCTAAGGTTGATTCTAATTGCTTAATGACCTTCCCTAGACTCCATTACACCTTTAACTATCAAGTCCCATGGAATGCCTACCCAAAACGAACCTAAACTTGTCCATAATCACTCTCACTCCAAAATTGTCCATGTTTTGATTGCTCTTGATTTTACACCAATGCACCCATCAAAACCAACGTGTTTCCGTAATTTATTGTGACGGACTCAACCCCAGGGTTAGGAGTTGATGTCACTAACAGCAATATCAAAAAACATAATATAATCCAACTCAATATACAACTATTACAAATCAACTTGTTTCAGCAATCCTGACAACTACTTACTACAGCAACTCAACAGACCACATCTGGTATGACACAACTACCTCAGAGGAAACTGGTATAGAAGGAACTGGAACCATCCCCTGACTATGATGGAAGAGTCTCCTTGGCATCTGCAATACATATATACAAAACATTCTGCATGGGTGAGCAATCAATTGCTCAGTAGTACCACTATATGAACAACAAGTAAAACAATTTATGGTAAAACAGTTTTAGGAACAGAATTCATAGCTTCTTACAGAACAAGTTAAAGCGTGTATAAACTGGATATTCAAAACTAGCATGCTCTGTACAGCAATCATCAATCGGTGCTGTGTGCAAATACCGAAGTCCAATTTTAGAAAACTATTTTCATTTCCAAAACCATCGTTCCATTATCTGAACCACAATTCATTTGTTCCGTTATGGGAACCATAAAACCAAAATCAGATATACATTGGATGTTATCTAGGGACGGCTGATCAGGCCTCCACACAAGTTATCTAGGATAATTGGTCGGGCTATCACATAAATTGTCAAGGAAAGTTGTTCGGGCTTTCACACAAATTAACCGGATCCGCAGAGACTAGCCAGGTCTCAGATTAACTATGCTGGACTAATCGGTGAAGATATGGTGCACAACCGAATGAGCCGCTTACGCAATGTTATCCAATATCTGATTTGTTTTATCCATTTTTCAAATCACTTTTATCTATCTCTTGTTACAAACAATTCTATCACAACATACTATTTAAAACCTCTTTTCCATTTTTAATCATATTTTTAGAGATGTGTACTTTCAGAAGTTACTTCTCCCCAAAACATATTTTAAACAATATTTGCAAATACAGGGGATACATAAATTAAAACATTTTTGTCCCTGTACGAGAATAAAACAACAGTTCATTAATATATATTGAACCATAAAAGTATGGTTAGGGTACTTGCCTTGCAGAGCTTTACAACTAGTTTTGTTTGACCTTGACCCGATTTGGACACTCGGCTTTCTCGTCTAACTATAAGACTATCCTGGATCTGACTTCAACACGCAGGTCCATCAATTGGAATCTTGTTGAGCTTGTCGACTGATCACTAGGCTATCTTTTAGTCCGACGTCAACTCTCGGTTATCCGACTAGAACCTTCAAAGTTGAAATACCCTATGTTAGACGACCAGTTATGCTCGACATATCCTCGCTAACATTTGTATCCAACCGATAACAATTTCTGACTCGTAATTATACGTACTATTATCATACATATAACAGTTAGGGTTCACATAATCGAAACTCAGTTTGATGATCATATTCGGAAAATACGAAAAATTGTTGTTCAGAAAACAGAGTTGTCGAATATTTATAAAATATTTTATCACGACTCGTAGGTACGTTTCGTAAAATATTTATTTATAATTATATACGTATGCACGTTAGACTAGAAATCCCGACAATCACAGGATATGTCCTCATATTTTCGAATTTAATTTCCCAAAAATCGGGCAACATCTCCCCTGTTTATCGGCCTACCCGTCGAAACCAACTTCATAGCCCAAACGCCAATACAACTTCTAAAATAATTAACTTTTTTTCATTTTGAATAATAATTTTACGAGCTAAAATTATATATTTTAAAATTTTATAAATTTAGGACTCCACCTTCGGCTGGCCGAGACTCATCGCCGACGGCGGCAAAATTTGCGGATACCCGATAAATTCGGGTTTCCGACATGAATTTCACCGATTAAGTTTTCGAAATAATTCGAAAATTAAGAATTATAATTCAAGAAATCATAACAGAAATCATATAATTAAATTAAAATCACCACACTAGCTTTCGAATTACTGGAAATGAGTAAAACCAAACCACATATACACACGTGTAGCTGGAAAAACTAACACAACAAAAAGAAATGGAAATAGTAGACGGCAAATAAGGAACCCGGCCACCACACCTCTCGGAGATTCCGAGAGGCAACAACCATAAAAAATTGACCGCAAACATATACACATACTTATGTATATATATATATGCAAGCAACAAAACCCAGAAACTGAACACACCCGCGAACCAGAAAAGCCCGACCGGAAAAGAAAAAATAATCGGCACTTACCGGAAAGAAAAAGAAACGGCAGTTATCGGAACAAGGAAGGGAAGGGAGAAGCGGGGAAAGAGGGAAGGTATAACGACACGTGTATTTTTGAATTATTTAAATATGTAATTGTGGAAGTGTTAAATAAATAAAGTCTGTGTATAGGTTTTTGTTAGCTCGATGTTGTTTTATTATTATTTATGTGTGATTTATGATGTACAAGGTGGTTCGTGTAGTTAATTATTGAGTATATTGAATTATTTGCACTTTTAAAAGTGAATTTAGTGCAAATTTATTTGCATAAATAGTTGGAATGTCTCTAAAAATTGTTTTTGTGATTTTACAATTACAATATTTATTTTTGGGATTTTATAAAATTTAGAAATCAATGTCATTAATTATTTAACCCTGTGTGATTTTCTGATTGTATTTACTTGTAAAATTTATATTTAATTCCAGAATTCCTCAAAAATTATGAAACTCATATTTATTTAAGTTGGGGATATTTCGAGAATTTTGAAATTATTTTGGAAATTTTTAGTATTAATTTTACCCGCGCGTGGTTTCGTTAATTGTTGAAAAACGGGTATAAATTACGTTTCGAAAATTATTTTAAAATTTCAAAATTCATATTTTTATTTACTTCGGGATATTTATAACATTTTAAGACTACTCTCATAATTTTCTGAAATTGTTTTAAGTGCAGCTCGGTTCGTTAATTGTGAAATGCGGATACGAGTTGCGTTTTAAAAATGATTTAAAAACTACGGAAGTTTTATTTTATTAATTTTTGGATATGTCGGATATTTTAAAAATATTTTAGAATATATCCTACTTATTTTTATCTGCAAATTTTATCGATATTTGTGTAATTGCGCGTTAAATTCGAAATTTTAGCTGGAACAGAAGAATACGTGTCCATTTATTGGACACGTGTTAGGCTCAGTGTATTACATGAATCCTGTTTTCTTTATACAGGGAATACCTTAATAAACATCAACTGCCCCATTTCTTTTAGTCCCGCTTCTCCTCCCCATTTCACTGTTGTTGTGCCGGTTTCCGGCGATTTTTCGCCGCGCCTTGGCGCTCTCAGGTGGTGTTGTTCCTTTTGTTTCCTGTTGTGTCTATCTCCGATGATGGCAGTGTTGCACCGCCCTATTCCTCCTTTCCGGTCATTTCGAACTCCGGCGTGATTCTGGTGGGTGCCCTTCCCTGCTCAGCTCGTTACCGTGTATGTGTATATACATACGTGTGTATATGTGCGGCAAGCTGTGTTGAGGGTTGTGAGGCTTATGTGTGTATGTTTCCGGTTGGGGTCTGAGCAGAGGCGCGTGTAGCGCACATCTGCTGTGTCATGTGTTACTTTTGTTCGGCTATTTTGATTTATAAATATTATTTAACTATTTTCTGCAGAAAATATTTGAGTGATGTTTGTGAAATGTATTGTTGCGTGCAGAAAATTAGTAAATTTAATTGGTGAATTTCGTGTCGGACACTCGAATATTTCGGGTACCCGCGAATTTTCGCCGCCGTCGGCGATGAGCCTCGGTGAGCCGACGCTGGACCGTGATGATTATATTATGAGTCCTAACTTAATAATTAAATAAATGTAACATGTGAATAATAATTAAAAATAGTACTGAATTGGTAGTTGGGAAAATTATGGATGTTGATTGTTGTAATTATGGATTGTTGTGGTGAATTGACGTCGATTGTATTCGACGGGTAGTCCGATAAACGAAGGAAATGTTGTCCGGTTTTAGGAAAACTTAATTACGTAAACACAGAAACGTATCCGATGAATATCGGGACGTCGATAGGCTATATATATATATGTGCGTGTTTTATACGAAACTTGATTGTATAATGTGTTGGAATATTTTTCTAAATCGATAAACCTGATTTCGTAAAATAAAGAGTATAAGTATATTCCGAAAACGAACACTGAACCGATTTTCGAGAACGTGAACCCTAAGTGATACGTGTATTATTATATGAAGTATGTTACGAGTCAGATTTTGTTAACGTTCGGGTAGACTGTTAGCGAGAATATGTCAAGCATAATCGAATGTCTAAGTTAGGATGTTTCGACCTTGTAGGTTCTAGTCGGAATGCCCGAGAATTGGAATTGGACGAAAGATAGTTGATGGTGATTCAAAAAGCTCAGGAAGGTCCCAATCAAAGGACTTGAGTGTTGAGGTCGAATCCAGAGTGATATAGTGGTTGGACGGAAAAGCCTAAGCGGCAGAGTTGGCCCAGAATTGATCAGTAGTAGTTGTAAAGCCTTGTAAGGCTAGTACTTCCAAACTTTTCCTTAAGATATATCGCAATTATTTTCGAACTGTTTCATAAAATGTCGCTCTTATTCAAAATAACTCTTGGTTACATTGCAAGTGCATTAAACTATTTACCCTTGAATCCCTGATTTTTTTTTCTTTCTTGATCTTGAGCCGTAAGCCTTGTTCTTTGTAAACCATCCTTTGTTGATCCTCAGACACCAAACCACACAAATATGATACTATTTCCCAAAGGTATAACTACCAAACACCAAACACTGAAACAAAACTGTTTGAAAACACAGAAACTTTTACACTGCAACCATTCTTTATAACATCAAAGAACTATACTTTGAAAAATCATTTCTGACCTAATTCCGGATGCTGGTACGAATTGAAAACCATTTCTTATACATACCCTGAAATCCCCTTGAGACATCCATAAGCCTCCTTATGTTTTTACTCCAGTGTTTAACTAACGAACTT
Organism: Apium graveolens; assembly: GCF_009905375.1. NCBI lineage: Eukaryota > Viridiplantae > Streptophyta > Magnoliopsida > Apiales > Apiaceae > Apium > Apium graveolens. The sequence goes on from NC_133656.1 coordinate 48,254,838, forward strand.
GTTTTATTGAATTATATCGTTTATAATATTGAACTACTTTAGGATTGGATAGTTTTTATATATGCGGACCAGATTCGTGGTCAGACCATACCAATGGTCAAATTAGGTCAATGTGTGCCTTGGATCCAGTAATTAGAGCAGTGATATGTGCTTGCTCGGGGTTAGTGCGTGGCTGATCAGCAGCCTAACCTTGGTTTTTAAAACTTAGAATGAATATCCAATTCTAATGATGAGTTAAAAAGAAACTTGATTCCTTTGAATCATCTCATTTGATATGTGAAACAGGGTCATTGCAATTAATATTTTATGTACAGGTTTATATATTTTGAATGTGTTGTGGAACCCCAAACTTCTGACCCGGGTTTGGAGAGCGCCACAGGTTGGTATCAGAGCCATAGGTTATAAGTCACTGAAACAAGCCTAGATTATCGGGATTGGGTAGAGGGTTAAGATTAGGGATAGGAAATAGAAAAATAAGATGTTGTGAGATTGAGTGCGATGGTATAGTAGGTCTCCGACACGGTTCGTATTGCGATTCGGGATTCTCAGCTTGCGACGTGATTTCCAGACAACGGCAATAGCAGATCCTGGTTTCCCGGTGTCATCTGATTGTTGGAGCTTTCTGTTCGAGGATCGTTATCTTCTCTCAGATTGGATTTGCACCTTGTTCCTCCACCAGCATTAATGGTACTACCTTTTGTTATAACGGGTGCACTCCTTCAAGCTATTCTACGATAATTTTTTTTCCGCCTATTGATGCGAGATTACCTATTCAAGAATTTCCATCTGTTTATTTTTGCCTTACTGGACATTCGGCTGTGAGTGTATCTCTTTAGTTTACCTTATATCCTGTTCTATACCCCCCAGTTGAAAACTTGTCCTATGACGCGATTGTACCTACGAGGATGGATTCGAGAGCTACAGTAAATGGTGGGTGCTTGAGATATAAATAAAGGTGAGATGAAGTTTAGAGAGGAGATTTAAGTGTTTCAGAGGATGACTGTTACTAGATTAAAAGAAGCCATTAGTGATTGGGCCACCCATGACTAGCTTGTGGAATGAATTAGATAAGTATTGAAAAGAGAGTTAGAGGAGATTATGGATCTGGAGATTTCTTGAAGCTAGATAAAGTTGTTATGATTATGTGATATATATTTTAACAAGATGATGTGACATTAGCCGACTTGTTGACTATTGGACAGTCTGTTCCACTTAATGGTTGCAAAGTTGTTAATGGGAGTATTACCAGTATGAAAGTCTTGATGTGAAGCTATGAATGGGATAACATGCAACGACAACTGAAGTTTTTGTCGATTAAGGAAGACAAATAGACCCAATAAAGAAAAGAGGGTAGATTGAAGTAAATGGATCTTTAAGTGATCATTTCTTTAACTTGATACCTTGTTATAGGTCGAAAGGACAACAACCAACTCATATAGTAAGGACAACCAGATTTGTGATTTTCCAAACTTTTTAAACAAGTTTTCGAAAAAGATTTTCCTTTACAAAATTTTAAAAGCCTTTTTGAATAAAATGATTTTTAAACATTGGTTGTCAAGTTACTACTTGAGTTTCTTGTTTGTTAGAAAGCCCGGATTACCTGGAAGGATGTTGCTTCAAACTTAGCATTGCTAATTCTGAAAACGAAGTAACCTATGATTATGAAGAAGTTGATTATTCCTAACAGTAAAGTGCAAGTATTGTTTGATAAAATTTACAACATAATCAGCATACGGAGTAACTAAACATCCAATTACTAGAACTATCAGAGTTCGAAGAATTCATTGATTCAGCAGAAGCCGGAACGTGATCGAAGAAGATTGGAAAAAAAAATTCCAGACCTCTCTAAAAGCAGAGTATTATTAAAAAAAGGATCGTTATGTCGAATGGTACGTGGTTATTCTAAATTAAAAGAGGAATCTCGAAGCTATCAGGTAGGAACGCCATTATAATCGAATTGTTAAGGTATTATACGTTTAAGTGTGATGTTAAAGACATGAAACTTAGCAAGTAAGAATTCATTATAATGCTTGGTTGCGAAGACATTTCAGCGGACTTTCTAAAGTTATTATATGACACAATTGGGATATGATCGAACGAGCTCGGAAGATGAATACAAGTGAAATGAGGACGATGACCAATGGTATCGTTCTAGTTTTCAATATTACAGCGTATATTCCTTTTCAATTCCTAAAGTGTATGAACTTCTTTTCTCAAATGAACTCTTTTCTATGATATCGAAAAGGAGGATATTCCATTCCTTTCAAATCTATTTGCTTCCCTCAAGTTTTGCTATCTGATTGGGACAAACAGTGTTATGGTGAGACACTTTGTCAGAATGACGAAGAGTCGGGTGGGACGCCACCTAATCATGTGCTGTATGCCATACGGTATGAAAGACTAGCCATCTTAAGTACCAATGTGGTTGTCTCATTCATATTCAAATCCTTGTTTCTTCTTTCTTTTCAACTCTATTTTTGTTGACTTTTAAATCCTTCTAATCATTTCGTTGTACTGTCGTTCTTTGTAAGAGGTTTTCAAGCCGAAATCAACGTATCCTAATCAAGCGGACGAAGTTCCATCTACCTCTTATGCATGGAAAGGAAACACGGGCACATGACGAGGATTACAAATCACTAGCCCCAGTGAAGAATCCACTAAGAGTTAAGGAAATCTACTCTAATAAGGAATGCATTTTCAAGAGCAAGAATATACGATTTTCTTGTGAAATATGTTATTCAAAATACGTACGTGATGACATGGATGATTAGGGTGAATACCTTATGTGTTAAAATATTAAAAGATGTGAGAGAAACTTAATTGTTTATCTCTCAAGGTTTTGTTGATAAGATTAGGATTAAAGGACTAACAAGTTAAGAATGTGAAAGTGTTGAACAAGTGAGTACCAATGGTGAAATTGAGATTCCTGGCAATTAGTTGTGTAGAATTGATATCCTGGAAGATAAGAGGATTTGATATTATTCTAAGGAATGGATTAACTACTAAAGCGTGATGTCCAGATAGACCGTCGTGACGAAAAGATAATTCTGAGAAGGCCAAATAAGATGGTTAAGAGGTTCAGAAGATGAAAGAAGGTAACGAATTTGTTAATGATGATTACGGTGATCAAGATATGAACATTATGGTGATTATGGAATACATAAAAGTCGGAAGCAAACAAAGTCTGAAGATTTTATAGTAATTAAGGAGTTTCAAGACATGTTTTTTGGATGAGTTATCAACATTTCCTTCAGATATAGAAATTGATTTCGTGACTGACTTAGCATCTGAAATGAAGCCAGTGTCCAAGGCCCCGCACAGAATGGCGCCAGTTAAAGTGAAGGAGTTAGCAAAGTAAATGCAAGAAATGCTAGAAGAAGAAGCGATTAGACCTAGTGTACCCCATAGGATGCACCGGTATTAAATGTTAATAAGAAAGATGGAAGTATGTGATTATGCGTCGACTAGCGAGAGCTCAACAAAGTTTACTATCAAAAGCAAGTATCTGTTACCTCGACCCAATGATGTGTCTGATCAAATGAAAGAAGCAGAGTACTATCATGAGATTGATTTAAGACTTGGTATTTCACCAACTGAAGATTAAACTTATGGATATATCAAATATAATTATCAGAACTAAGTACTGTTCTCGTATCGTCAATTGGATTAACCAATATACTAGTAATATTTGAACTGGATGGACATCACCTATAAGGAATATCCGAGTAAGCTATAGTTGTGATACTTAAAGTTAACGGAGGACCATGCAAAGCATTTAATGATGACCGGGAAGTTGGAGAAGAAAGAAGTTGTATGAAATATAGTTCCTAGCATAAATAGTCAATATAGAAAAGATCAAAAGAGATTCAGCAGAAGTTAAAGTTACTATGAATTAAAAGAGACCAGAAACACCAACAAAAGTAAGAAGTTTATATGAAGTAAAGAAGGGTAAAGAAAGTTTTACAGAGTTAAGTGAAAGAATGGTTACAGCACCTGTTTTATCATTTTGAAAGTATCAAGGAGATTTGGTAGTTATAGTGATGCTTCTCATAAGGGAGTAGGATGTGTGATGATGCAGCACAATAAAGTTATTGTATATGCACTCAGACAACCGAAATCTTATGAGCAGAAGTATCCTACTTATCATTGGGACTAACAGTAATAATATTTGTTTTGAAAAATGGGGAGACATGATATGTATGGAGAAAGGTGTAAGATCTATACGGGCCATAAGAGGTTGAAGTATGTATTCACAAGGAAAAGCAAAGATAGAGGATAGGAATAACGGACATAGAAACTATACCGGAAGAATTTCTATGGAATTTTAGAAGTTGGAATTGGGAATCAGAGTTTATAATCCAAACAGGAGCAAGGATGAATAGTATGACCTTTCAGTCGAATTTGTTAAGAGAAAGATAAGGAGATGTCAAAAGAAGATAATGGATCATGCTGTTAACAGTAGTGAGAGGAAATTTATGCACCCAGGAGAATGATCACGATACCCCAGGTTCTCTTCCAGCACTTAGAAGTTACAAGTAGAAGAATTAAGAAATGAAATGCCACGGGGAATTCATAGTATAAAGTATATACTCTATTGAAGAGATGCCAAAATATATGGAAATAAAAGAAAAACAGCGATAATCAGGTATAAGAAGGATATTTCAAAATGGATTAGAAAGTGTTGGACACGTCAAAGAATTAAGGTGAACTATTGGAGGCCTAATGGATAAGGCAGACCCATGGAATGGTTTTACAAGAAGTGAATCGTGAAGAGTACCAGTGATGTTCATGGAGAAAAAGAATGAAATTATAAGAGTATGTACTGATTATCGGGAGTTTAACAAAATAATGAATAAGAAAAGTGAGACCCTATAAAGAATTGATTACTTATAAGACTTAATTTAAGAAGTGTGTTATGTACTGAGAATTAACTTAAGATCTGACCTGAGGAAATATCAGAGATTAGGATCAAAGTGAGTTCAGAGCATTGCAAGCTCTGATGACATTATGTGAAATAACAAGTGTATCAGGTAATTATAAGAAATTAAGGATTATAGTGTATAAGGAGTATTTAGATGAGCAAACTGTATTTATTGATAACATCCTCAGTTATTCAAAGAATAAGAAAGCCTGCATGGAATGCCCAAAGATATTTCTCTAAGGATCAGAAGGAAAGCAAATATGCGTTAAGTTTTCAAGAATGAAATTTTGACTAAGGTTAACAAAAGGTTCTGAATTAATCTATTAACAACTACCTAAGCAAAGCCGTATGGTAACAGATGCCTTATGCCGACAAAAAGGATTAGATGTAATTAAGAGCACCGAAAAATTAATAGACGAATGGGAAAAAGTGGAATTTGAAGCTTAAATACTTAAAGGTGATAATACGTGGATATATAAGACTACTTTTCAGCCCTAACTGATGAAAAATGATAAGAGATGCTTAAACGTTTAGGAACCAAGTGGAAAACGAGCACCGTCTAACATCCTTTTGCGGATTGTCAAAGTACGGAAATGATTTAGGAAATGTAAGATATGTTGAGAGGTGAAATTTAAGGAAACACTGGATCGATCATTCATCAGCGATGCCAGCTTTGGAATGCTACCTTACCAAGCTTCATGCGAATGCGAGTGTAAGTTCCCATTTTTATTGAAATAAAGTGAGAGAAAGGAAGTTGTTAAATTCTAAGTTAATTCTACACCCCAAACGCGTAGTGATATTGATTAAAGCAGCTCGGAGTAGATAAAGAAAGAAGACGAAATTGTATTGAGAGAAAGTATGAGCATAGAAATAGGACCAGTAGTGTTAGTAAAAATGTCGTCTTGAAAGAGATTGGATAAGTTTGAGTAGAAGGGACAAGCTAAGTCCTAAAATTAGTGAACCATTCGGGGTATTGATAAATATAGATAAAGTTGTTCATAAATGATATGACCGTCACACCTGTGTGTACACCTAATGTATTTTACTTGTCAATATTAAAGTGATAAGTATTGGGTTTGAATTAAGTGATTAATCAGGAGCCAATGGGGCTCTTGTCCAAGTTGTTCTGCATATAGTGATCAATCCAAATTCTTGATCGTCAAAGGCAAGTCCTTGGAAATGAGTGCATACCTATTATAAGTATGTTTGAACCCTCGAGTAGAAGGGTCTACTTAGAAATTAGAGTCAGATATGCTTGACAAATATCCTCACTTGTGTAATTAGACCAGATTCTGAGGACAGAATCTTTTTAAGGGGGGAAGGATATAACAACCCTAGTATTTTTGAATTATTTATATATGTAATTGTGGAAGTGTTAAATAAATAAAGTCTGTGTATAGTTTTTTTGTCAACTCGATGTTGTTTTATTATTATTTATGTGTGATTTATGATGTACAAGGTGGTTCGTGTAGTTAATTATTGAGTATATTGAATTATTTGCACTTTTAAAAGTGAATTTAGTGCAAATTTATTTGCATAAATATTTGGAATGTCTCTAAAAATTGTTTTTGTGATTTTAAAATTATAATATTTATTTTTTGGATTTTATAAAATTTAGAAATCAATATGTCATTAATTATTTAACCATGTGTGATTTTCTGATTGTATTTACTTGTAAAATTTATATTTAATTCCATAATTTCTCAAAAATTATGAAACTCATATTTATTTAAGTTGGGGGATATTTTGAGAATTTTGAAATTATTTTAGAAATTTTTAGTATTAATTTTACCCGTGCGTGGTTTCGTTAATTGTTGAAAAACGGGTATAAATTACGTTTCGAAAATTATTTTAAAATTTCAAAATTCATGTTTTTATTTACTTCGGGATATTTATAACATTTTAAGACTACTCTCATAATTTTCTGAAATTGTTTTAAGTGCAGCTCGGTTCGTTAATTGTGTAATGCGGATACGAGTTGCGTTTTAAAAATGATTTAAAAACTACCGAAGTTTTATTTTATTAATTTTTGGATATGTCGGATATTTTAAAAATATTTTAGAATATATCCTACTTATTTTTATCCGCAAATTTTATCGATATCTGTGTAATTGCGCGTTAAATTCGGAATTTTAGCTGGAACAGAAGAATACGTGTCCATTTATTGGACACGTGTTAGGCTCAGTGTATTACACGAATCCTGTTTTCTTTATACAGGGCATACCTAAATAAACATCAATTGCCCCATTTCTTTTAGTCCCTCTTCTCCTCCCCATTTCACTATTGTTGTGCCGGTTTCCGGCGATTTTTCGCCGCGCCTTGGCGCTCTCAGGTAGTTTTGTTCCTTTTGTTTCCTATTGTGTCTATCTCTGATGATGGCAGTGTTGCACCGCCCTGTTCCTCCTTTCCGGTCGTTTCGAACTCCGGCGTGATTCTGGTGGGTGCCCTTCCCTGCTCTGCTCGTTACCGTGTATGTGTATATACATACGTGTGTATATGTGCGGCAAGCTGTGTTGAGGGTTGTGAGGCTTATGTGTGTATGTTTCCGGTTGGGGTCTGAGCAGCGGCGCGTGTAGCGCATATCTGCCGTGTCTTGTGTTACTTTTGTTCGGCTATTTTGATTTATAAATATTATTTAACTATTTTCTGCAGAAAATATTTGAGTGATGTTTGTGAAATGTATTATTACGTGCAGAAAATTAGTAAATTTAATTGGTGAATTTCGTGTCGGACACTCGAATATTTCGGGTACCCGCGAGCCGCCGTCGGCGATGAGCCTCGACGAGCCGACGGTGGACCGTGATGATTATATTATGAGTCCTAACTTAATAATTAAATAAATGTAAAATACGAATAATAATTAAAAATAGTACTGAATTGGTAGTTGGGAAAATTATGGATGTTGATTGTTGTAATTATGAATTGTTGTGGTGACGTCGATTATATTCCACGGGTGTCCGATAAACGAAGGAAATGATGTCCGATTTTAGGAAAACTGAATTACGCAAACACAGAAATGTATCCGATGAATATCGGGACGTCGAGAGGCTATATATATATGTGCGTGTTTTATACGAAACTTGATTGTATAATGTGTCGGAATATTTTTCTAAATCGATAAACCTGATTTCGTAAAATAAAGAGTGTAAGTATTTTCTGAAAACGAACACTGAACCGATTTTCGAGAATGTGAACCCTAAGTGATACGTGTATTATTATATGAAGTATGTTACGAGTCGGATTTTGTTAACGTTCGGGTAGACTGTTAGCGAGGATATGTCAAGCATAATCGAATGTCTAAGTTAGGATGTTTCGATCTTGTAGGTTCTAGTCAGAATGCCCGAGAATTGGAATTGGACGAAAGATAGTTGATGGTGAGTCGAAAAGCTCAGGAAGGTCCCAATCAAAGGATTTGAGTGTTAAGGTCGAATCCAGAGTGATATAGTGGTTGGACGTAAAAGCCTAAGCGGCAGAGTTGGCCCAAAATTGATCAGTAGTAGTTGTAAAGCCTTATAAGGCAAGTACTTCCAAACTTTTCCTCAAGATATATCGCAATTATTTTCGAACTGTTTCATAAAATGTCGCTCTTATTTAAAATAACTTTTGGTTATATTGCAAGTGCATTAAACTATTTACCCTTGAATCCCTGATTTTTTTTTCTTTCTTGATCTTGAGCCATAAGCCTTGTTCTTTGTAAACCATCCTTTGTTGATCCTCAGACACCAAACCACATAAATATGATACTATTTCCCAAAGGTATAACTACCAAACACCAAACACTGAAACAAAACTGTTTGAAAACACAGAAACTTTTATACTGCAACCATTCTTTATAACATCAAAGAACTATACTTTGAAAAATCATTTCTGACCTAATAGCTGGTACGAATTAAAAACCATTTCTTATACATACCCTGAAATCCCCTTGAGATATCCATAAGCCTCCTTATGCTTTTACTCCAGTGTTTAACTATCGTTGATTATGAACTTGTTTTATTGAATTATATCGTTTATCATATTGAACTGCTTTAGGATTGGATAGTTTTTATATATGTGGACCAGATTCGTGGTCAGACCATACCAATGGTCAAATTAGGCCAATGTGTGCCTTGAATCCAGTAATTAGAGCAGTGTTGTGTGCTTGCTCGAGGTTAGTGCATGACTGATCAGCAGCCTAACCTTGGTTTTTAAAACTTAGAATGAATATCCAAGATTTTGCATGCAAGGTTTTATGGGTCATTTAGTTGGTGAAATGGAGTTAGTGGAGGGTATAAGGACGGTCTTACCCTTGATCTCTATTTGGGTGGAATTTACATGCAAGGGCACACTTGTAATTCAATAAATATTAAAAGTATAATTAAAAAGAATGTGGTTTAGTAATTAAAATATAAATCCATAAATCACAAAATTAATACCATAAATACTATGGGATTTTAGAAGTTTAATAAAATTGTTTTCAAAAATTTTGAACAAAAGAATTTATATTAAAAATAGTTTTTCTAATATTATCATACTAATAAATCATAAAACATATAAAATCATACAAGCAATTGCAAATAAATTGACTCTACTCCCCAATATTATAATATAATTTATCCGGCTATTCGCAACTTATTCAAAATATCACTAAATCGCGAGAATCTCAATTATTACTTAATCGCATAGTCGTAACTATTCAAATATTATCAAATCGCGCTACTTATTTAATTGCGTAATGAAAATCTTACTCACGTACAAAAGCTATACGCTTAAAAATATTCCAGCAACATTCGCAATGCCACACCACAAAATTATACACAATATATAACGAATTCGCACATTCGGCCTTATAACGTAGAATATTTATAAATAAATATATCGCACTTATAAAATAGCTCAAATATTTACTGTTTGTCATATCCTCTCCCCCTTATAGGATTCTGTCCTCAGGAATCTAGGAGAATAGTTGAGGATACCGGTTCCGCATTTCAGATTCTAACTCCCACACTGCCTCTTCGACTTTAGGATTCCTCCACAATACTTGCACCAAACTTACTGATTTATTTCAAAGAATTCTTTCTTGTCGATCCAGTATCTGCACAGGTTGCTCTTCATATGATAAATCGGCTTCAATTTCTACTGACTTAATTTCTATCACATGATTAACGTCCGGATTATACTTCTTTAGCAATGAGACATGAAATACATTATGCACGTGCTGATATTATGGCGGCAAGGCTAGCTCATAAGCAACTTTCCCTACTTGGTTCAAGATTTCAAAAGGTCTGATGTATCTTGGAGCTAATTTTCCTTTCTTACCGAATCGGGTCAAACCCTTCCATGGTGATATTTTTAGCTATACATATTCCCCAATTTCGAATTTCACATCATTCCGGGCGGGGTTTGCGTATTTCTTTTGTCTATCCTGAGCAGCAATGAATCTCTTCTTGATCACACCGACAGTGTCCTTCATTTGCTGAATCAATTCAGGTCCAAAAATCTTTCCTTCATCCCAACTCGTCGGTGTTCTACACTTTCACCCATATAAAGCTTTGTATGGTGGCATGCCAATACTTAAATGGTAACTATTATTATATGAGAATTCTACGAGTGGTAGATGATCGGCCTAACTTCCTGAAAAATCAATTGCATAGCTTCGCAACATATCTTGAATGGTTTGGATTGTTCGTTCGCTTTGGCCATCAGTTTGTGGATGGTATGCCATACTCATGTTTAATTTTGTTCCAAGATTTTCATGAAATTGCCTCCAGAACCTTGAGTTGAATCGCGGGTCTCGATATGAAACTATCGATATAGGTACACTATGGCGTAACACGATTTCGTGTACATACATGTGAACTAGTCTATCTAAGAAGACTTCTCATTGATTGGAGAAAATGTGCCGACTTCGTAAGGCGGTCAACTATCACGTAAATTGCATCATGTCCAGAACGTATTCGCGGTAAACCCACTACAAAATCCATGGAAATATTTTCCCACTTCTATTCTGGAATATTCAATGGTTGAATCAAACCACTTGGTTTCTGATGTTTTGCTTTCACTCTTTGGCATGTGTCGCATTTTGAAACCCATTCTGCAATTTCTCTTTTCATGTTCAGCCACCAAAAACTCTTTTTCAAATCATGGTACATTTTGGTACTTCCCAGGTGAATCGAAAATCTTGAGTTGTGTGCTTCTTGCAAAATATCCTTCTTCAATTCAATCACATTTGGATCCAAATTCTTGTCGAAAATCTCAACACACCTTGTTCGTCTTTTTGTGTACATATCTCTTCTCCTGTCAACTGATTATTCTCTTGAGTCATTACTTCATCTTGGCATTTCTTTATCATCTCTAGTACTGTTGGTCAAAAAGTAATGGTATAAGACATTTCTTCTGCTCCTCCATGATCGCAAAGTTCTAATTGCAATTTTTCAACTTCATCAGATAATTCTTTCGGCATTGTTATCATACATAGCTTTTCCTTCCTACTCAGAGCGTCTGCTACCATGTTGGCCTTTCCCGGATGATATTGTATCAAACAATCGTAGTCTTTGATCAATTTCAACCATCGGCGATGTCTCATATTTAGCTCCTCCTGAGTAATGAGGTACTTCAGACTTTTGTGATCTGTGTATATCTCGCACTTTTCCCCATATAAGCAGTGCCTCCATAGTTTCAAAGCAAACACTATCGTAGCTAATTCTAAGGCTTGAGTCGGGTACTTCTGTTCATGTGGTTTAAGTTGCCTTGAAGCATACGCTATCACCTTCCCATGTTGCATCAATACGCATCCAAGTCCTTTATAAGAGGCATCACTGTATATCACAAAATCTCCCTTATCATCTGGTAATGCTAAAACCGGAGCAGTTACCAATCTTTTCTTCAAGTCTTGAAAACTACTTTCACACTTCTCCGTCCATTCAAACTTTTCATTCTTCCTTGTCAATTTGGTCAATCATACGACAATCTTTGAAAAATCCTTTACAAATCTTATGTAGTATCCTGCTAGTCCCATAAAACTTCTCACTTCTGTAGGCGTCTTCGGTCTTTTCCAATTCATTGCCGCCTCAATCTTTTCAGGATCTACTCTAATTCCTTCACTTCCAACAATATGTCCTAGGAATCTTACTTCGGTTAACCAAAACTCACATTTCGAGAACTTGGCATACAATCTCTCCTTTCGCAATACTTCCAAAGCTATTCTTAGATGTTCCGCGTGATCAGCTTCTATCTTTGAATATACTAAAATGTCATCAATTAAAACTATGACAAACTTGTCCAAGTACTCCTTGAATACACGATTCTTTAAATCCATGAAAGCAGTCGGTGCATTTGTCAACCCAAAAGCCATAACGGGAAATTCGTAATGTCCATATCTTGTTGGAAAAGTTGTTTTCGGTATGTCCTCAGACTTAATCTTCAATTGGTGGTATCCCGATCGTAGATCAATCTTTGAAAAATAAGAGGCTCCTTTGAGTTGGTCAAACAGATCATTAATCCTAGGCAAAGGGTATATATTCTTAATCGTCAACTTGTTCAATTCTCGATAATCTATACAAAGTCTCATGCTCCCATCCTTTTTCTTCACAAACAAAACTAGCGTGCCCCACGGTGAAACACTTGGTCTTATAAATCCCTTGTCTAATAGTTCTTGTATTTGCTTTGCTAATTCCTTCATCTTCGTTGGTGCCATCCTATATGGAGCTTTCGAAACAGGTTCGGCGCCAGGTGCAAGATCTATTGTAAACTCAATCTGTAGGTCCGGGGGTAAGCCAGGAAGCTCTTCAGGAAAAATGTCTAGAAAATCTCTTACTACTGGAATATCTTCTAGATTGGAAACTTTTCTACTCTTATCGACTACATATGCCAAATACACTTCGCATCATTTCCGAATCAACTTCTTTGCTTGCATCGAGGTGAGGAATGTCTGAGTTTGCCTTTGGCCTTTGAATGTCACTTTCTTACCTTGTGGCGTACTTAATACTACCCTTTTATCCTTACAGTCTATTTGAACACTGAAACTTGTCAGCCAATCAATCCCTTAGATCACGTCAAATTCACCTAATTAGAAAGGAATAAGGTTTGCAGGAAAAACATGTCCGACTATCTCTATTGCACAATGAGGGCAAATATGATTTACAAATACTCTATCTTGATTAGCTAAGATAACGGATAAAGGTTCATGCATCAATTGGGTTTCACAATTCAACTTATCAACAAAATACTTCGAAATAAATGATCTGGTGGCTCCCGAATCAATCAGTACTTTAGCACTAGTGGCATTCACAGAAAGCATACCTGACACCACATCGGAACTTTGAATCGCATCCTTCACGTTCATGTTGAAAGTTCTCACTTGAGCTAGATAAGTCAAAGCTGGATGATTTGAAGATGATGCTATCTGAGGTTGATTGGAAGACATTGGGAATGATGAGATTGGAATAGGAGCTGCTTGATTCATAGGGTAGGGTACAGTGGTCATTTGTAGCAATTGATTGTTACCCACTCCTTTGCATTCTCGTGACACATGTCCTGCTTTCCCACACTTATAACACGTGGTGTTGGCCATCTGATTCTTACATTCATGAGCATAATGGCCCTTCATATGGCACTTGGAATAAACTACATTCACCTTATTGCAGATTCCCATATGTCGCCTATTACAAATCTTACATTCCGAAACTGGTCATTACGGGGGTTTTTGTCTACTATTTAACTGAGATCTTGTTTCTTGTGATTTATTCCTAAATTCTTTCTTCTTGAAGTTTCCGGGTCCACTCTGAGGTTTAAACATTTGACTAGTTCTCTGATTCTAGCCCTTGTAACTTGAGCCTTCTTCTCCCGTTTTAAATCTCCTTTTCTTGTTGCCTTTCTCCCTTTGATTTTTCTCACTCTCGCCTTCAATTACCAGCGCCTTCTGAAACACTTCAGCATAAGTAGTCAACTCAAAAGCTGCCACACGACTCCTTAACCAAGGCTTCAATCCCTGTTGGAACCTTTTTGCCCTTTTCTCTTCAGAATCAACATACTCTCCCATAAACCTAGAAAGTTCTGTAAACTTCTTATCATATTCTCCAATTGTTATATTTTCTTGCTTCAGTTCGAAGAACTTCATCTCCATTTGTGTTTGCATTTAACGAGGAAAATACTTATCCAAGAACATTCTCTTAAACCTATACCAAGTAATAACTTCAGCAGCTTCTAAAGCCTTCGCTGTCTCCCACCAATAGTTCAATTCACCTTTAAGAAAGTAAGTGGCATACTCCATCTTCTGATTATCTCCAACATTTGTTAAGGTAGAAGCCTTTTCCATCTCCTTGAGCCAAGCATGAGCTTCTACTGGGTCTTGAGTTCCTCTAAATTCTGGGGGTTTTACAAATTGGAATGTTTTTAAAATAGTTACATTTGCTGGGGGTGGTTGAGGTGGTTGTATTTGTTGAAGAAGTTGTTGTTGTTGGGCTATAGTAGCAGTTTGTTGGCGTACCAATTCCATAAGTAGGGCTATATCGGGGTTTTGGTTTCCTCCTTTATTTTCTTGGTTATTTGTAGGTCTTCCTTGGGCTATTCTAGGTGCCATTTTCTGAAATAAGAGTTATATAGTTTGAGTTATGCAAAAACTAGGGTATTATTTACATTTATCATGGTATACAATTTTCAATATAATAATAAAGGTGATGCATGGTGATAAGCAAGAAATTTAAAAGAGCAAATATAGGAATCAAGGAAAGTGCATAACTGAATTTAACATGGTTCAAGTTGAAAGGTACGAATCACAAGGTACAAACACGAATACAGAACTGAATTAAAACAGTACGAGAGTCTGGAAACCGAAACAAATAACATGGTTAATAAAAGAAGCAGCCTAATCCAAGCAACTAAAAGTCAATTCCCCTAGAACTCATCTTAAGCATCCTCCTCAGACTCCTCCTCGGGTTCCTCCTCACACTCCTCCTCACGGGTCCTCGTGATATCAGGGGTAGTGTCCTCATATAGCATCCTGACCACGCTCCCAAGCTCATCCACTATCGTCTGCACAGTAATCTGACTGGTCCGGTCGCGATGCACGGGCATCTCATCCGATCTTGATATGGCCACCTGGATCAGTGACTCGAGCCTCGAAATGGTTTTTGCCTTAGGTCCACTACCCATCTCTTGCTTACTTGCATAGAGCTCTTCAAGACGTTCCATCAGCCTGGCATACTTTCCTTGGAGAAAGTAATGATGCATCCTCAAGTCAGCATAGACAAAGAAAGCAATTGTGTCGCTCGGCGGAATCGAAGATGATGAGTGTGCACGTTGCTGTCAAGTAATATATATATATATAAGTTAGATACCATTTACTCGAATATCGCGCATTAGTACTCTCGATATTATATTATATACTCATACTTCCTATAGTTCTAATTGGGCTGTCCAGGGACTCTAAATCTAGGCTTCGATGCCAACTCTGTCACACCCCAAACCGATAACACACACACACTAAATAAATGTGAACCATAATAATATTACAAACTTATAATTATAAAAGATGATAATCATATGATTACAAACCCATCCAAAATAATAACAATCCCGAGTTCTTTACAAGTTCAGAGTTTGGAACAGCCCTTCTAACTAATACCACAGTTACCAACTGGCAGGTTCGCCTAATCTATATACTACATGCGCCCTCAAATGGTCTTCACCCTACCTACCGGTTGTCTTACGGGCGGTCTGCTTGGTGTGAACCATGATTGCTATCTGTAGAACATGATTAAATACAAGAAAATGAGCTAAAATGCTCATCAAGTACTATCAGTTCTACTATATAATGCATTGTCTCAAAATCACGGGTGCATGAATCAAGAGGTTATAGATGCTTAAAAAGATGACAATAAGAAACATGAGGTTATAATATAAGGACATAGTAGAATCATAGCTATCGAAACATGGCATATGGTATCATGGCATTGGGAAACATGTTATAATATAAAGGCATGGTAGAATCATAATGACCGAAACATGGCATATGGTATCATGGCATCGGGCAACATGTTATAATCAATTAAATATCAAATCATCAAAATCAATTTTAGGACGCTACGGATTACAGCCGGTGATCAGCCGCGAAGTAATCCCGAACCGCGATCGGTTCTCAAATATAATGGGATCCCTAGGCTATATGTGAGCCTATCAATAAATGTGAAAAGGACTTGCGTCTAGTCCAATCCACTAAGTCAAGAAAACATTTTTTTTATTTTTAATGATTTATAACATGGATACCGGGGAAAGATTTGGCATCACTTTAATGGAATTATAACAAGAGAGATCAAGTTCACTAATGAGGTTCGCTTTAGGGAATTTGGTAAAGAGTTTAGTATTCACGGTATCATGGATAGGAAATGTTTGAAAGGTAAGGTACTAACAAGATTAAGTGTTAGTAACAGGGGTATTTGAATTAAGTAATGACATGGTGATTATTACAACTAAGCATTCACGAAAAGTATGTATACTTGCAATAATTATAAGCATAAAGAGGTAAGTTGCCTTTCAACAGTTCTAAGATTATTCGATCTTGACGACACAAATATTTCCCTTCGCTTCGGAGCCTACACATTATATTAACTTCATTACTATTCACCCTTAAATACCTTATAAACCTATAAATTCATGGACTCACTATTACCTTTATCATAACTATTATTACTCAAGAACTTATAATTATAAGAATACATATAACTTAATCATATGCAATTCAAGTAATCCACATAGTCACATAATCACATAATAGCATGGCATATACTACTTAGTTATTTACACTATATTATCATTTAAACACCTAAGCACATAAGCAGGTAACATATAAGAACTATTATTGACCTTAACTTAAACCTAAAGATGATGTGAAACACTCGGACTCTTCACCACAAAGTCCCAAATACAACAAATACCACTAACAATTCCTAAGGCCACTCTAAGGGTGCTCATGGGTTTCTTGGTGGACATGGGGTGTTTCCACCTTGGGAATTCACTCCAAACCACTTCCTACAGGTTGTTAAGACTCTAAAATAACTTCTAAAGTTGTTGAGACTTAAAGGCCTCACTCCTATAGGCTTTCAAAAATCAATACTCACACTAAGGTTTCTGCTAGCACCAGTTTGCACGTCCTGTGCTCCTTGGATGAAATCTCAACTTGTACATGGGGCCTTCTAACAAAACCAATACCCATGGATTCTTAAGACCGAAACCTAACTATCATACTTGGTTTCAGGCCAAGGCCTCACTTAGGCTTCTATAGAACTCTGCTCAAAGTTGACACTTGTCCAGCCTTCCTCGAATTCACTCTGCCCTGTTTTCACTCACATAAAACTCACTTTTCTCACTTAATTTTTCATTCTAATGGTTTTTTAAAATACCTAAGGATACATTATACTTATTTAAGCCAAGGCCCCGTGAAGGCCTATCACATGGCTGAAAGAGATATGTCCTAATTCCAATCATGTATGAGGATTTAGGAATAACTTTTATATAATCTGTTTTGATTTCATTGATATTAATAAAAGACTTGTTTTGTTTTTATTGCGGGCTCTATCTATTTTAAGTGTTTAAATAAGATATACCACAGTTTAGAGTAGAGCTTTTTATGGATTGTGATGAGATCATAATAATGAGACCTAAAAGATGATAATTCTAAACTTAAATAGTTCCTGGTCGTAGGATTACTAACTGGTAATTAATAATCCGTAAAGATTGGTACATACTATGCTTGCTTCATTACGAAGGATGTCTGTTCTCATAGACATTTGTGTGGTGACACTATAGCTAGTATGTAGGTGCTTATTATAGAATAAGTTCACTGAACATGACTCACAGAGCTGAACAACTGATGGAGTTCACTCACGTGTTAGCAGTTGTTCACATTGTGATAGTTGTACCAGTATCCTTAGACTTGAGGTCATCATAGTCATCTTGTATACACTGAACTATGCTTTGGTTTAGTTCTTAGTCTCTAGGGACTATTATAAGGGCTCTACTGGGTATAGGAATTTGTACACAAAGATAGTGTATGATCAATAGAGGATCTACCCCTTCCAGTGAAGGAAGAGAATGTTCAATGTTGATCCATTTATGCTAGTTCAGGAATCTCTGGCCAGAGTGTATGAAATTAGAAAGGAGTTTCTAATTTACATTAAATAGAACTAAGCATAGTGAATGGGAAAGCAAGTGATTAAATAAGATTGGCTTGACACAAGTTCCATGCCTTGTATTTAATCGTGACATTGCAGGGTAGAAGTAATTGATTGTACGGTAACTACTCAATGAATAGGTTCTTGGTATTCTAAGCAGTGAATTCGTATTATCCGGATAGTCGTGATATGCTGAGAAGTATCCCTCACGATGTAGCATAAATATGATTAATTAATTAATCATATTTAATGAATTAGAGAATTTATATAAATACTGATAAAATAGTTTTATTATTATTTATTTCTACTACCGGCTTAATATTGAACCTACAGGGTCACACCATAAAAGAGAATGATTTAATGGTGGAGGAATTAATTAATAATGACTGATAATTATTTATTTATGAAATAAATTATTAATTGGCAAATTTAATAATTGATTAAATGAGATTTCATTGATTAAAAATTAATTAAGAAAAAGTTCTTATTATTATTAATTAAGAATTTAATTTTTGGAAATTAAATCAAGTGAGCGAATTACTTCTAAAGTGTTTAGAAAAAGGATTAATAATTAAAAGGTGTTTTAATTTTTAGTGAGAATAATAAAGGGTTAATAATAATAATATTTTATGGGAAAATTTTCAGCTGAAAATTTTGCCTATAAATATACTATTATAAACCCTATTTTTGCCTCAACCTAAAAATTTACAAAAACCCTAATTCTCTCCATCTCCTCCTCCTTCATTATATCGATTTCTTGGTGGATACCGGTGGAGTGCTTCACACTTGAGGAGCAGCTGCGAAGGATCTCCGCTCGTGGTTCTTGGATCGCTTTTAAAGGTTAGAAAATGATCCCTCGATTTAATTCATGATCTGTATGCATATTATATGGATTTTGTATCGTAAAAATTATTTTACCATGCTTCCATGATAGATAAAATCCACCAATGGTATCAGAGCATAGGTTGTATGCATATAGATCTGTGATAAAAATTTCAGAATTTTATGTGCTTGTATGAATTAATTATGATTTTTACAAGTTATATCATGGATTAATTATGACTGATTAGAAATTGTTTCTCAGAATTATTTTGACTGTAGATCTGGGTTCTACAAGTGTTGTAGATCGTCTGGGTATTTTTTTTCATAATTTTATGATGTATGGATTAATTGTTATGAATTTTTGAAGTTGTTTCAATTAAATTTCATAATTAAATATATGTATATATAGTATATATATATATATATTTCTGTTTGCTGCTGGGAAAAGATTATTCTGCTGCACTGATGTTGATGGTGGGAGGCTCGCTTTTCGGTGTTAGACGAAAGGCGGCAGCGGCTGGTGAATAAAAAAAAACGGCGCCGGTCAGAACAAAGCGGAGGAGCGCCCGTCTGACATGTGCGCGTGGGGCACACGCGCTCGTGTGTCACGCGCGGTGTGTTTCAGACACGCGTGGGTCAACGGTCAGCCTTGTGCTGACGTCATCAGATGACGTCATGCTGACATCAGCTTGGGGTCTAGGGCGCGTGTGCGCGTGGGGGCGCGTGGGCGACAGTCTGACACGTGCCTGACAGCGCGTGTGCGCGTGGCGGCGCATGGGTTTTCTTCTCGGGGCGCGTGTGGGCATGTGCTTTGTCAGAATGAGGCGTTTTTGGTGCCTTTGGATTCGTCTTTTTGAGACGCATCTAATGGTATATTATATGATATTTTCTGAAATTGTTTCGAACTGTTTATAGCTAACAGTAGTGTTTTAAAGCTGTTTTTGACTATTTTAATTGCTTTTAAATGCCTCATGTGATACATAGAGATGTATAATGCTTAGACCAATATGCTACATGATGTAACATGTCTACCTTTACGTTTATTCATGCTTATATATGTGATATATGCTTAGTTTATCATGCGATGATAGATTTAGGTGAACTTAATTAACATAAGGCGTTTGTTAGACAATCTAGTATAGTGAAATTGTTTCATGACCTTAATATAAATATTATGAATACGATCATGAGATTCTTGTGTTTATGAAACACGTAATTGAATATGAATTTTCAATATTGAGAGAAAGAATGATTCTGTCAACAACAGATTTCTATCTGTAAGAAAGGGTTATTAAGTGATGCCTCTTGACAATGCTCCACCCGAATCAGATCGGATCGGCTCCGGATTTTTTATAAGTCAATCCATATCCAGATCCGTTCAGATCACGGATTTCGGATCGGATATCCGCTCCATTTATGAATATTTTTTTAACTTCAATTATTACAAAATCTTTCTAAAATTGACAATTTTGAAAAATATTAAAATACAAGTAGAATATAACGAAGTCCAAAGATAAATTACTAACTAAAATTTGCTTTTTGAAACAAACATACTATTGGGTTTTATAGTATTTTAATTCTAACAATGAAAAAAATTGATATTGCAAAATGAAAGTGTTATATGAATTGAGAGTTGGGTTATGCGGCTCTAAAAGGTAAAAGAACTAGAGTTATAGAAATGGAGTAGACTATAGAGATCAAACCGAACGAAATATAGATAATGGGACTTGACTCGAGGATAACGGGACTTGACTTGGAAATAAAAGTGTTATATGAATTGAGACTTGGGTTATGCGGTTTTAAAAGGTAAAAGAACCAGGGTTATAGAAATGGAATAGACTATAGAGACTGAACCAAACGAAATATAGATAATGGGACTTCACTCGAGGATAATACGTTTAAAATTAGAATTATTAAAAAATATTTTTATTACATTATATATATATAAACTGGATCGGGTTATTAACGGATCGGATCGACCTAAATCCATATCCGCTCCATTTATAATCGGATTTTTCTTATCGGATTTTTAATAGGTCGATCCATATTCACTAAAATGACCTCGGATCGGATCGGGTCGGATCGGATTTTCGCTCCATTGACAGGCCTACACCCGATCTGGGAATCATCTGATTATCGATTATTGATTTGAAATATTTAATTTAAAAGGAAGAATCTCTTTATAATATGATTATGATTGTAACGTAATATAATCCCTCTAAAATTACATAATATCAAGTAGTAATTGGACAATGACACAACGGGCTTGTGTCGGTCATAGCCTTCCAACATGATAGAAAGTGGTTCTTATTTTTAAATCATTGTCGTTTCGTGCTATAGCCGAGGGCTTTGATTTCGAAATAAGAAATACTTGTCTATTACATAGAGATGTGTACATTGAATTAGAATCTAAAGGTCGTTACGTGCTACAGCCGTGGGCCTTTGGAGACTGATTCAATTGTACGAAATGTTGGGTTAGACCTGACTTAGAATATTGAGTTTGTCATGCCACAACCGTGACTCAATTATTCAAGAGGCTAAAGTTATATTAGGGAATAACATAAGATGTAATTGACAAGAGTTGTCTGCCTATTGAATATTACATGACGTTTCGTGCTACAGCCGAGGTTGTGTGATGGAATGTAGGATCCCTATTCCCACTAGCATTATGAATGCTTAATTTTCACTTAGGGGTTGAATAAATTAGATAAACTAGTGGGAGACACTTATGAATAAAGACCCAATTCATATAGTGTTTTGAAATGAAATTGAATATTTGCTAAGTGTTGTTATGTGTTTATCATTTACAGATTTACTATATTCATTATGTCTTCTGCACTATCACTTCGGAGCATACTAGATGCTCACAAGTTGACTGGTCCTAATTTAGCTGTTTGTTTTCACTGTAACAAGTTGGGGCACTGGAAGAGGAACTACAAGGTTTACCTTGCAGAATTGAAGAAGAAGAAGGGTAGTGAGACTACCGCTTCTGATTCAGGCATGTTCATGATCGAAGTTAATATTTCACTAGTTCAAATTTCTACTTGGGTATCAGATACCGCCTGTGGTTCTCATATTTGCAATTCATTGCAAGGACTAAAGGGAAGTAGGACTCTTGAAAGAGATGAGGTGATTCTATGTATGGGCAATAGAGCAAGGGTTGCGGCCATATCTGTAGGATAATTTAGTTTACATATGCCTACGGGCAAGACTATTATTCTGAATAATTGTTATTACGTTCCCTCTATTGTGAGGAATATTGTTTCTATTCCTATGTTGGATTTGGATGGTTTTTCATTTATTATTAAGAATAATGAATGTTCCATTCTTAGAGATAATGTTCTTTATGAACGTGGTATTTTAAATAATGGTCTGTATGTATGTGACGTAGAGCATGATTTACTTCAGATTGAACAAATTAACAAAAGAAAACGAGATGATGAAAATCTGACCTATTTATGGCATTGTAGGCTAGGTCATATTAGTGAAAATAGACTGCAGACATTGTATAAGGAAGGGTTACTTGACCCCTTTGATTTTGAATCATATCCTACATGCGAGTCTTGTCTATTGGGTAAAATGACCAAATCTCCATTTAGTGGACATGGAGAGAGGGCTGCAGATTTGCTAGGATTGGTACACACAGATGTATATGGACCGATGTCTACGCAAGCCATGGGTGGATTTTCATACTTCATTACTTTCATATATGATAGATCTAGATTCGGATATGTGTATTTGATGAAACACAAGTCTGAAGCCTTTGAAAAGTTCAAAGAATATAAGTATGAAGTGGAGAAACAAACCAAACAAAGTATTATAACTCTTCTATCAGATCGAGGTGATGAATACTTGAATGGAGAGTTTTTAGATTATCTCAAAGAAAATGGTATAGTCTCCCAGTGGACTCCTCCATATACTCCACAGTTAAATGGGGTATCTGAAAGGAGAAATCAAACTTTGTTAGACATGGTTCGGTCCATGATGAGCTATGCGAATCTTCCAGTATTCCTATGGGGTTATGCATTGGAAACCTCAGCATATTTACTGAATAAGGTGCCTTCCAAATCTGTTCCTCAAACTCCATATGAGGTATGGAAAGAAAGGAAACCGAGTCTTAAACACGTTAAGATTTGGGGATGTCTAGCTTATGTCAAGAAAGTTGACCCAGATAAGCTGGAATCTCAATCCGTAAAATGTAATTTTGTGGGATATCCTAAAGAGACTTTGGGGTATTACTTTTACACCGATCATCGGGTGTTTGTCTCCAGACATGCTACCTTCTTGGAAAAGCAGTTTATCCTTGAAGGAAATAGTGGGAGCAAAATTGAACTTGATGAAGTTCAAGAAGCACAAACTACTACAGATCAAGTGGAAACACCTGTTCAGACTGAACAACCTTCTTTGGAACAGCCCATTCGTAAGACAGGGAGAGTGTCTCGCCAACCTGAGAGGTATTATGGCCTTGTCATTGAGAATGGCAATGAGTTGTCAATCATTGATGATGATGACCCTGTGACCTATAATGAGGCTATGAGTAGTGTTGACTCAGAGAAATGGCATAGTGCCAAAAAATCCGAAATGGAATCTATGTATACCAACCAAGTATGGACTCTGGTTGAGGCGCCTAAAGGTGTTAAGCCTATTGGGTGCAAGTGGGTATACAAAAGAAAGATTGGAGCAGATGGCCAGGTGGAGACCTATAAGGCCAGGCTCGTGGAAAAAGGATTCAAACAAAGGCAAGGGATTGACTTTGATGAAAAAATTTCGCCTGTAGCCCTGTTAAAATCAATTCGGATTTTGCTTGCGATTGCTACTTACTACGACTATGAGATCTGGCAAATGGACGTGAAAATGGCCTTCCTTAATGGGGAACTTGAGGAGGAAGTGTATATGACACAGCCAGAGGGTTTTCTTTCCAAGGGAAATGAACACCTAGTTTGTAAGCTACTGCGAACCATATATGGTTTAAGGCAAGCTTCTCGTAGATGGAACATCCATTTTGATGAGACAATCAAAGAGTTTGGTTTTATCAAAAACATAGATGAACCATGTGTCTACAAGAAGGTTAGTGGGAGCGCGGTAACATTTCTTGTATTGTATGTGGATGACATACTTCTTATAGGAAATGATATACCGATGCTGCAATCAGTCAAAGTATGGCTATCAAAGAACTTCACCATGAAGGACTTGGGAGAAGCATCCTACATTCTAGGTATGAAGATCTATAGAGATAGATCTAGAAGAATGATAGGTCTTACCCAGGGTACATACATCCAGAAAGTGCTTAAAAGGTTTAGCATGGAAAACTCCAAAAGAGGTCTCATACCGATGAGCCATGGAGTGTCCCTTTCCGAAAAAATGTCTCCTAAGACACATGAGGAAAGAGAGCGTATGAGTAAAATTCCTTATGCTTCAGCAATAGGATCTATCATATACGCAATGTTATGTACAAGACCTGATATTGCTTATTCAATTAGTGTGACAAGCAGATATCAGTTCAATCCAGGTAAAGACCACTGGAAAGCAGTGAAAAACATCCTTAAGTACTTGCAAAGGACTCAGGACATTTTTCTTGTTTCTGGTGGTGAATCTGAGTTGAAAATATAGGGTTATACTGACTCTAGTTTCCAATCAGAAAGTGATAGCAAATCCATGTCAGGGTACGTGTTTACTCTGAATGGTGGTGCGATTAGTTGGAAGAGTTCCAAACAGTCTACAACGGCTGACTCCACAGCGGAAGCAGAATATATAGTTGCAAGTGAGGCTGCAAAAGAAGTCGTTTGGATGAGGAAATTTGTTTCTGAGTTGGGAGTTGTTCCTAACGTTGAAGAGCCTATTGTGTTGTATTATGATAACAATGCAGCAAATAGCACAAGCCAAGGAACCTAGGTCTCATAAAAATTCCAAACATGTCCTGCAACGCTTTCATCTGATTAGGGAGATTGTTGAAAGAGGAGATGTCAACGTCGAGAGAGTTGACACACATAACAACGTAGCAGACCCACTCACAAAGCAACTTTCTCAAAGTCACTTTGATCATCATAAAGACAAGATGGGTATTAGATACCAGAGTGATTGGCTTTAGTACAAGTGGGAGATTGAAAGAGATATGTCCTAAGTCCAATCATGTATGAGGATTTGGGAATAACTTTTATGTAATCTGTTTTGATTTCATTGATATTAATAAAAGAATTATTTTGTTTTTATTGTGGGCTCTATCTATTTTAAGTGTTTAAATAAAATATACCACAGTTTAGAGTAAAGCTTTTTATGGATTGTAATGAGATCATAATAATGAGACCTAAAAGATGATAACTCTAAACTTAAATAGTTCTTGGTCGTAGGATTACTAACTGGTAATTAATAATCCGCAAAGATCGGTACATACTATGCTTGCTTCATTATGAAGGATGTCTGTTCTCATAGACATTCGTGTGGTGACACTATAGCTAGTATGTAGGTGCATATTATAGAATAAGTTCACTGAACATGACTCACACAGCTAAACAACTGATGGAGTTCACTCACGTGTCAGCAGTTGTTCACATAGTGATAGTTGTACAAGTATCCTTAGACTTGAGGTCATCATAGTCATCTTGTGTACACTAAACTATGTTTTGGTTTAGTTCTTAGTCTCCAGGGACAATTATAAGGGCTCTACTGGGTATAGAAATTTGTACACGAAGATAGTGTATGATCAATAGAGGATCTACCCCTTCCAGTGAAGGAAGAGAATGTTCAATGCTGATCCACTTATGCTAGTTCAGGAATCTCTGGCCAGAGTAAATGAAATTAGAAAGGAGTTTCTAATTTACATTAAATAGAACTAAGCATAGTGAATGGGAAAGCAAGTGCTTAAATAAGATAGGCTTGACACAAGTTCCATGCCTTGTATTTAATCGTGACATTGCAGGGTAGAAGGAATTGATTGTACGGTAACTACTCACTGAATAGGTTCTTGGTATTCTAAGCAGTGAATTCGTATTATCCGGATAGTCGCGATATGTTGAGAAGTATCCCTCACGATGTAGAATAAATATGATTAATTAATTAATCATATTTAATGAATTAGAGTATATAAATAATGATAAAATAGTTTTATTATTATTTATTTCTACTACCGGCTTAATATTGAACCTACAGGGTCACACCATAAAAGAGAATGATTTAATGGTGGAGGAATAAATTAATAATGGCTGAAAATTATTTATTTATGAAATAAATAATTAATTGGCAAATTTAATAATTGATTAAATGAGATTTAATTGATTAAAAATTAATTAAGAAAAAGTTCTTAATATTATTAATTAAGAATTTAATTTTTGGAAATTAAATCAAGTGAGAGAATTATTTCTAAAGTGTTTAGAAAAAGGATTAATAATTAAAAGGTGTTTTAATTATTAGTGAGAATAATAAAGGGTTAATAATAATAATAATATTTTATGGGAAAATTTTCAGTTGAAAATTTTGCCTATAAATATACTATTATAAACCCTATTTTTGCCTCAACCTAAAAATTTACAAAAGCCCTAATTCTCTCCACCTCCTCCTTCATTATATTGATTTCTTGGTGGATACCGGTGGAGTGCTTCACACTTGAGGAGCAGCTGCTAAGGATCTTCGCTCGTGGTTCTTGGATCGCTTTTAAAGGTTAGAAAACGATCCCTCGATTTAATTCATGATCTGTATGCGTATTATATGGATTTTATATCGTAAAAATTGTTTTACCATGCTTCCGTGATAGATAAAATCCTACAATGGCATGGTTATAATCGACCAAATTCAAGTTTACGCAGTCCTACCCTATTCTGAGTTACTCTCGGAAATGTCTGTGTCCACCTATCTAATTGCTAGTTTTTTAACAAATCAAAGCCACTGGACTCAAGTACAACTCAAGTCCTAACTCCAATAAACGCGTTCCTAGCAAGGCCTTACCAAAACTCACCTAAAATTGCCTATACTTATGGTGAAAAATTCTACTACATAGTGTCTAGTGTACCTCCTTCCACCTTAACTCCCATTTCAACACCAAAACCAACATGAAAGCCCACAAATCTATCTTACATTGTACAAAAACCTATTAACTATCATTTTATGGAAAAATACAAGCATAACCCTAGCCATATATTCCATTTACCGAGGCAAAACAGAGAGCATAGCAGAGCAGATTTTACATATGCGATTTTAAGCAAAATTTTGAACTAAACATACATGTTATCAACTTGATGGCTACTAGATTTTATTATGAATTATCAAGGAACATAGCATACTAGCATTTTAGAGCAAAACCCGTGGCATGCATTGCACAAAACTCAAATTTAAGTCACATAGCACATTTATCAGAGAGGGAGTAGGGAGAGAAGAGAGTGGAGTGATGTGTTGGTGAAGAAAATGAGGTGAAATGAGTGTTTAGTCTGGCTATTGTCTCATTCAAATGGTAGTGAATTTTGCTTTTTACCATTCTATCCTTCACCCACTAATAGCAAGATTTTGCATGCAAGGTTTTATGGGTCATATAGTTGGTCAAATGGAGTTAGTGGAGGGTGTAAGGACGGTCTTACCCTTGATCTCTATTTGGGTGGAATTTGCATGCAAGGGCACACTTGTAATTCAATAATTATTAAAAGTGTAATTAAAAAGACTGTGTTTTAGTAATTAAAATATCCATATATCACAAAATTAATACCATAAATAGTATGGGATTTTAAAAGTATAATAAAAAAATTTCAAAAATTTCGAACAAAAGAATTTATATTAAAAATAGTTTTTCTAATATTATCATACTAATAAATCATGAAACATATAATTAACACATTAAAAATCACACAACCAATTGCAAATAAATTGACTCTACTCCACAATATTAGAATATAATTTATCCGGCTATTCGGAACTTATTCAAATATCACTAAATCCCGAGAATCTCAATTATTACTTAATCGCGTGGTCGCAACTATTCAATTATTATCAAATCGCGCTACTTATTTAATCACGTAACGAATATCTTACTCGCGTATAAAAGCTATACGCTTAAAAATATTCCAGCAACATTCACAATGCCACACCACAAAATTATACACAATATATAACGAATCCGCATAGTCGGCCTTATAACACAGAATATTTATGAATAAATATATCGCACTTATAAAATAGCTCAAATATTTACTGGTTGTCACAGTATTTATCGTTACTTGGTAACTACGCAATACTTCTAATCAATTTACACGACTTGTGACGCCCCCAAATCTGGGGTCAGGATTGGGTGCCACTACACAACTTTAAATAATCATAAAACCTGTATATTAAAATAAATATACAGATAACCCCTCATATTCAGGATCTCTTACAGGTTATAGTATGAAACAAGAATCTAACCTTCTAAAATTTACATTGTCTAAATACAGTTTCACTACCTCCTTACTAATTTCTTTGTATTGATCACTCTAACATCTCCAAATTTCTTCAGTTGGAATCTCACCACTTTTACTGTCTAATAAAAGCTATTCACTTTGCCCTCATTTGATACTGAAAGAAATAAGAGTTCACAAAGCAAGAGTGAGCCAAAAATGCCCAGCAAGTATCATAAATGGTTTCCAGGTATCAGATCAGAAAACTCCTGGAAACGATTGTTGAATGATTTTAAAAATGTCTTTACATATTTAAATAGTTGAGCGAACAAAATATCGGCCCTCATTGGCCTTTAATAATAAATCACCTTTTTTCTGTAAAGGAACAGGGATCGTTTCAATATTTCATCCTTTTGAAATTTTTAATTAAGAACTATTCGGGAAGGAATGCCATTAAGGGCGATCAACAATAAATTAGACTGGACACTAGAAACCAACATATGCACTATAACATGCTGATCAGTCAGGATACAGTGCGGATCTATACCCAACTGCATAGACCCAACCAACATATGGGGTACCCAGGCAACTATGGCCTAAGGGTCCGGTTCATCCCTGACCCATAGGATCCGGCTTATCACTGGTCCTAATAGTATCCATCCAGCCCGTAGAGTATTTTGATATCAAATCATTTTGATTTCAAAACATCCCAAATCAGGGTTCGCAAATAACCCGAACGAATGGGTATTTGCTCAAGAGAGCAATCGATAATATAGGAACAATAATGAAAAAAACTGGCATAATAAAAGTAATTGCAGCGAAATATAAAACAGTTAACTATTCTGAACTTAGAATATGAGCGAATAAATATTTGCAGTACCTAAGGAGAAAGGTTAGGAATACTTGCAATATTTAAAAGAAAAAGTCAAGAATACTTGAAGTATTTAAAAGAAAGTTGGGGAATACTTGCCTTAATTGATAATCCCTTGATCTTTAACTAGCTGCCATATCACTCAGTCATGTCACATCTGTATTACTCTTGACGGGTTACTTGACCTTTCTTATCATTTAATCTCTTAGGTTTATCTTTATTCTGAATCCACTCGTTTCAGTACTACACGCAATCAGGCTTTACTTCTACAATCTCTATCTGGCTTTGAACGTCTCGCACTATGTGCATCTATCACAAATGATACTATTCAATGAACTAACAATATATAATTGACTAGTCTATACACTTATCCCTATCATCTACCCGCCCGATAATAATAGATAAGAATCACATCTCATTCAGATAACGTTTAAAAGACATGCTGATTCATTATTCACATAATACGTACACATAGGCATGTAATCATATTATCCATATAACACATAATCACGTAATTTATGTAGCACATAAGTTGAATCGTCAAAAGATAGGTCTCGATATGTTTAGACTTGAAATTGGGTCAAAAAGAGTATTTTATTGATCAATAACAGACTCAGAGGGATCCATAAAACAAATGTCCTTTAGATACAAAGGAATTTAGGTCTCAACAATATTTTTAATAGAAGCAAAATATTTTTTTTAGTCTAGAGGCGTTCGTTTCGTATTAAACGGACGAATGGTTGATTTATTATGAATTTTTGAACATTTTTCGGAATCAAAACGGTCTCCGAATCATTTTATAATTAAATAATAGCGTTCGAATACCCGAATTTGATTTTAAATAATTTAATAATAATTATCGAGTATTGAAAATAATTAGGAATAATATCTTTTAAACTCGAAACTATTTTTCAGAATTTTTAAATCAAAAATAAATAATTAAATATAATTATTAAATCAATTAAAATTAATTAATAATTAATTAAATTAACTAATCAATTAATACTAAATTAATCAATTAATTAAAATAATTAAAAACTAATTAAATTTAATTAATAAAATAACTCAGATTTATTTTAGAATTAATAAATAACTAAAAATAAATTTTTGGAAATTAAAACTGAATTTTGAATTAAATAAAAAGAAAAGAAATGCAGAAACAATTTATGTGAATTGGAATTGGGGCTGATTAGATCGAAACCGGGTCAAATGGTTCAGGGAAACGGGTCAAGAGGAACATAATGGGGTCGAATTTGAAGCTCGCCGGATTCTGGGAAATTCCGGCGACTTCCCTGATTTCGATGAGTCCCAATCAGGGTTCAAAACACATGCTTTTATATCGTTTCTTCAGCTCAACATATTACAATCACTTCCAGAAACTCAAACATGACTTAATCATCAGCAGATCTCGCCCCATCAACAACTCCGGGTTAAATCGGAAAAAAACGTCGGCGATCTTCCGGTGAAGATCGAATTCACAAAAAACGTAACCAAATTCAACATTCTTTATATCAAAATAATGCTCAGAACATTTAGAACTTATTCATGGTATCATAATCAATCACCAACTCATGGATAATCCGGAAAAATTGAATGAAGAAAACGAATAGAATAATATTAATAAAAACTTACTTTAATCGATTTAACAAACGTTTGATACAAATAACTAAATGAATCGATTCTAAATCACATAAGGAATCTATCCCAAGTGTTAAAATCAAACAATAACCCCATAATAAAAAATACCCAAAAATTAATTAAGAACATTCATAATTATAAACCCTAATTCATCAATTCGATAATCAAACCTAAATTTCTACATGTTATTGAACTCGGTTTTTGACATATAATATATCAAATTGACCAGAAAAATATTATCTACACGATGGAATCATCAAATCATATCAACAATATCAAGAACAATTTTTCATAATTTAATCATCAAGTAATTCGAATATAAATAAATAAGAAAATTACCTTAATTGATGCACTAAAATGGTTGATTGATTCAGAAAGTACTTTTTGAGAGCTTCATTTTGATATATTACAGGCTTAAGTCGGAGTTCGGTAACGCCTTCGTTCATGCGTTTGATTCTCAGGAACGTATCGGTTTTTAGGGTTTTTCTCTGTATTTATTGTATTTTTTACTGGATGCAAATGAATAAATGAATAAAATGAAATAAGAAATATGCTATTTATATTTATGGAATATTGGTTCGTTCTAGATCATTTTGGATCGTTAAATTAGTAGTTTAGCCGCTAAGTAACTGCAATAACGATCCGATTTGATATCAGTTTTGGATAATTATCCCAACCGGGCTTTTTATAAAACACTTTATATGAAAATAATGTAATATTATCCCGTCTTTTGATAATACGGGTTTCGTTGATTCGCCGAAATGATTATTGTATCGAAAATCTTGCGCCGGGCCGCGCACGGGTCAAACCATAATCCGGATCGAAAAAGTCAAAATACAGAAAATGTCCGGAATCACCAGATTAGGTTAGGAAGGAGTTTTCGGAAGAGTTTTGGGTTGCAAAAACGTAAAAACGGTTGAAGTCTGACGATTCCCGACTTTATAAAATAATTTTGTAATTATTCAGAAAATAATTAATAAATTCATAAATCATTATAAAATCATATAACATTCCATAAATTACCAGAAAAATACCTTAATTATCTATATTTTATTCTGGACATATTAAAATTAACATACTCACATTTTATTATATACAAACATCCAAATATTATTATCACTCATCAGATAATTCACCAAAAATTCATATAATATTCACATAATAATCATATATTGATACAATTAATTACACGATATTTCCAGGATGTTACACGACTCGCTTTATTCTCGTCATTTTAATAAGGTACAAGTACTCGTTAACTTCATTTTCTTTTCATGATCCTTTATTTCCATTAATCTCTTTTACTTTTTCCACTCGGCTTCCCTCGTGATTCTTAAGGATTTCTACTCGCGCAATCTCGGCTCCGACATTTTTATAAAATTGAAACATATATATTTTTACTTGAAATTTTTATGTAAGTTATTATACTCTATTTATTACTCTGTGTAAAATATTCATAGTTTGTAAATAATATTAACTCGATCTTTTATACTTCCAAAGTTCATAATTCGTAGCAGTTTTTATCGTGTAAATCATTTTCACTAAAACGGACCTAACTTTTGAACCGTAAATTGAAATCAAGCGATTCAAGTGCCTAAACGATCCTTACAACAAGATATATCATTTTAAAGTTTAATTTTAAAGAAAACACAGTTTATAAATTCTGTATTTATGCAGAAAAATTAATGTAACGATTCATTCGTTTTATCGACGTTGCGCTTACGATTCGAGTTTCGTTTTCGCTCTAAACTACTAATCACTGACCAACAATCATCATGCCAATATTTAACTACTTAATAATTCCAATAACCTCAAGTTCTTGAGGCCACAACATCAACCTTAGCATTTAACTAACTAATAATTAAGTGATCACAAAACAACCATCAAAACTAGGTTTACATCCAAGATCCTTACTTTTCTTGAAACTTAAAACTTGAACAAAGTTTGGATGAAGGTTTATAAATTTCTTGATAGGTTCTGTTCTTGATTGATGATACTTGGTGAGTCTTGGGTGTGCTTAAGAAACCTAGATCTTTCCATAAAAATCAAAAAATAAAGAAAAGTCACCATTTGACACTATTCGTCATCACTTTCATCATTTTATTTAACCATCTTAAGGAAATGCTATAAAAGATTTATATTACCTAAGTTTGATGATGAGAAATCTTTGGAATTAATTGTAGCATTTATCCATGGCTAGATCTTGAAATTTGAAATGTGTATTCTTCCTTTTTCAAGAAAAGCCCAAATGAAGTTTAGTGGGGGAGAAGAGATAAATTTTTGCTTGCTTTCTTGGTTTCTTCTTGAATAAGTGTGTTCTTATTAGATTTATATAATCTAGATTTTCATATCTTTGATCATATTTAATAGCTTGGTCATTTGACAAAGCTTAAAACACTATCCAAGTACTACAACTACATGTTTGCTTACTATTCATCTCATTAGGTTACTATGTTCCTTAGTTGATTAATATTTGATTACCCATCCTTGGTTGCATTCTTAATAATTAGTTTGCATGGATTGTATGGGAAGTTTTATGGGCTTGATATGTTTATTTATTCGCTTACGTATTCTCTTGGTCGCTTATTCAATTTCGTGATAAATCTTCGTAAGCTATTTGCGAGGTAAATACTTTTCTTATAAGTCCTTTATGCTTTGAAATCTTGTTTTTAGTTTTAATTTGTAGAATTCTAGATTCATGATTGTAACGTGATTCTCGTACAGTTCGTAAGATAAGGTCATTTTACAAAGTTTATTTTCTTCGAAAACTAATGACTTTTACATACACTCATTTGATACGTATAATCACAATATCGACTCGGAAACTAAATTTTCCATGCATAACATAGTGTGGGATAAAAAGTTTTTCCGATCGTCAGGGTTACTATTCATCGAATATTTTACAAAGTCCCAAAAAAATTGGATTATTACAAAAATAGACTAAGTCACCAAACTGCTGACTTAATCATTGGAAATCCTGATAGTGGTGTAAAGACCAAAAAACTCGCTCAAAATGAATGTCTCTATGATTCTTTTCTATCTTAGACTGAACCTAAGAAAGTGGACGAAGCTCTTCAAGATGTTAACCGAATCACATAATTGCAAGAGGAGCTCAATGAATTTGAAAGGAACAAAGTTTGGACTTTAGTACAAGGCCAAAAGGTAAATTAGTAGTAAGGAGTAAGTGGGTGTTAAGAAACAATACTGATAGTGAGGGCATTTTTACAAGGATTAGAGCAAGGTTGGTTGCAAATGGATATTCTCCGCAAGAAGACATTGACTATGATGAGAATTTTAGTTCTGTTACAAGACTTGGGGCTATCAGAATTTTTCTGGCCTAATCTGCTCACACAAAGTTCAAGGTTTTCCAAACGGATATTAAGAGTGTATATATTAATGGTGAACTTGATGAGGAAGTTTATGTTGAATAGATTCCAGAGTCATTGATCCAAAATATCCAAACCATGTCTACAAGTTGGATAAAGCACTTTATGGACTAAAGCAAGCTCTAAGAGCCTGGTATGGGACACTTACACAGTTTTCGCTGGGACGTGGTTTAAAAAGTGGTAATATTGATAAAACTTTTTTAATAGGTTTTATAATAAGGACTTGTTAGTTCATCTATATGTTGATGATATCATTTTTAGCTTTACTAATGATAAACTTCGTGAGAGGTTTGCAAAGTTAATGCGGTCCAGATATCAGATGAGTATGATGGGAAAATTAAGTCATTTTCTGGGTTTACAAGTCAAGAAGACTGAAGAAGGGATCTTCATTAATAAGCTCAATATACCAGGAATTTTCTTAAAGGATTTGGAATGCAAGATAGTTCAACTGCTACAACTTCCATGGACACTGCAACCAAGTTAGATTTAAATACTGGTTCATCAGTAGATATAACTAACAACAGAGGTATGATTGAATCAATCCTATATTTGACTACTAGTAGGCCTGATATCATGTATGATACCTTCTTGTTTGCAAGATTCCAAACTGATCCAAGAGAACCACATCTTTTAGCTGTGAAAAGAATTTTTAGATATCTGAAGGGAACCGTGAATCTTGGTTTTTGGTATCCTAGGGATTTAGACTTTAAGCTAATTGAATATTCAGATGCTGATTTTGCAGGATGCAAAATAGATAGGAAAAGTACTTCATGAAGCTGCCAATTCCTTGGTGGCATATTAGTTTTTTGGTTTAGCAAGAAACAAAAGTCACTCTTCACTTCAACTGCAAAAGCTGAGTACATTACTGCATGAAGCTATTGTGCATAAATTCTTTGGATGAAGAATCAGTTACTGGATTATGAGTTAGAATATTCTAAAATTCCTATATATTGTGATAATCATAGTGCTATTTCAATGACATAAAATCCAGTACATCACTCAATGACAAAGCACATCAGTATTAAGTACCATTTAATAAGGGAACATGTGATGGAAGGTACAATGGAATTGCACTTTGTGCTTACAGATAAGCAATTAGCAAATATCTTGTAACACCCCCAGATCCGGGGTCGGGGATCCGGGTTG
The DNA here is from genome assembly GCF_009905375.1 of Apium graveolens. Classification (NCBI taxonomy): domain Eukaryota; kingdom Viridiplantae; phylum Streptophyta; class Magnoliopsida; order Apiales; family Apiaceae; genus Apium; species Apium graveolens. The sequence continues at coordinate 48,290,123 of NC_133656.1, forward strand.
TCATGGTCTTTCTTTCCACAATATCACTTCACTTAATTAATAATAAATAACCTCATGCTGTGACCCCATACTAACACACACCACAACCCGTTATAGTCTCAGAGATGAAATTGAAATAAGTACAAGTCTTTGAATCCACCATTTAAAAGTTATTACAACCCAAAATGATTACTTGATAAATTTACAGTTAATTGCCATTATCTGCCACAAGTTATAATTATACATAATTTGATTCTCAAAAGTAGATGGTCTGAACTACAATGGATCTACCTCTGCAGCTATAGCAGCTACAACATCATCGGGAAGACGCGGAACGCTTCCCACGCGCTTGCGCTGGGTCTGCTGGAGTCTGGCCATCTCTCCTAACTGTTGTTGTGTGATGAAGAAATAAAGCAAGAGTGAGCCTTACAGCTCGCAAGATAATACATAGTGATAACAATAATATAAGTATCTAAATGGATACTTAATAGAATCTCTATCATGTGTAAGATAATTACTTACTAGATATAAGTAAAAACAAGGAATGAAGTTACCAATACTTCACCACACTTATATCATTTATAAAGCTACTTGAACTACCACCGTTCAAAGTATTATAAGTTTTAAGAAAAACATCCCATAGATGATACCACAAGTTAAGACTTGAATAGATTCAATCTTTGAAATATTATTGAATGAAAAAAGTTACGAGATACTTTATTTAGTCCCGATATATATATATCCACATATATATCTCTTAAACATTTCCTGGAACCTCTGTTATGTAAAGTATGAACAGAGTTTGAAACATTCAATGAATTTTGGAAAGGAAAAGAATTTTGGCATAAACCAGATATCTTGCTGATCATGCAAAGATACCAATAAGTAACCTTTTCTACTAGTAGATGGATGAATCCCCCACCGGTCATCACCCTGGCCTCATAAGGACCTTGTGCTGGACCGCCACCCGGCCTCTTACGCGTTGATGGACTGCCACCCAGCCACTTACACAATAATAGACCGTACCCCGGCCTGTCGCTTATGCCGACTCAATTAGATGGGCTTACTTCCCGAACATTGGGCAAGTAATCAATTCATTTACCAAAACTGCAACCTCGTTGCGAATATAAAATACACCACAGAGCCGGATTCCCCAGGTTTTGAGCGAGTATTTAAATCCCCTTAAAAAGGAAGATCTTAAATATAAAATGAGTTTTGGGGTCCGCTCTAACTTTAAAAATCATTTTGAAGACTCGAAAACACTTTATAGAGTGTTTGGAGTAAAGCTGATTTAATGAAGTAAATCAGTCCCCAGAATATTTAGAAAATGACTGAATATTATTATTTAAATAATATTCCCATAAAGAATAATCTTTATAAAAATAATTGAAGTAGAAGTATTAAAACTTATACTTGAAACGAGTATTAAATAACCAAGATATACTTATATGAAAGTATTATCTTTATTTGAATAATCGAAAATAAGTTTGATTATTGACACCTTATTCTTTAATAAAATAAAGAATAAATCTCAGCCAATAATCGGAGTCATAGATCCTCAAATGAATATTCAAAAATATTCATTAAATAATATAAACTGAGTCATAAGCCCTCGAATGAATATTCAAATAATATTCAGATAATAAAATAAAAGGAGTGATAAGTCCTCGGAGGAATATTCAAGTAATACTCATTAAATAAAATAAAGTGAGTCATACATCCTCAATTGAATATTCAAATAATATTCATTTAATATAAAGGAGTCATACGCCTTCGAATAATATTCGAAATAATAAAATAAAGTTAAAGTTATCGAATAAACTTTATTCGATTAATAGTTTTGAAAACTATGACCATATATATATATAAATATATATATATATATATCCATATCCATATATACAAAATCTACTCGGGATCCTCGACTCCCGGTTTTAGAAAATATTTTCACCTTTGGGTCCCTATACTAAGGGTATATGCAAGTTACCGCTATTCTCTAGCATAGGTATTATCAACTGAACCAACAGATATATATTTCAAGAATATGAAATAGGCATGCATATATACCATATCACATGCTACAATATATCGCAAGAATTTTGCTAAATAACCAATATGCATTTATCGCAAGATCATGCATATACAAATGTATACATCACAACAACAGTATAACGGATAGAATACTTGCCTGAGCGACTTGGGGTGATAAAAGGCTCGGGACGAGTCTGGTAACCTATAAACAACAAGTAAGTTGGAATTAAACCAAAATCACTTGTAAATCTATACTTTAACTAACTTAGACTCTAACGCTTGATTTGCGCTCACTGATTTGCTTAAGTCACTCGGGTACCCTCGGCTCCACCATTTTTAATAATTTAACCTTTACGAGTTTTAAAGCGATTCCTTCGCGAGTGTCTTACCAACTGCCTAACACACTTACCATAAATGTTTCATACATTAATTAACCCTTTTTGGTCTTTAACCTATGTTTCAAAGTAAGGCGAGGGAAAAAGTTTCGTTCGCGAAACGCCGTTACTTGAAACGGTCGTTTCTCCTAAACCGTGCATCGGAATCGAACGAACTACATATCAAAACGAAGCTCGTAACATGAGCTATCTAAAAATGGCAGTGGTCATATTCTAGCAGGGGGTTCTCGGGTCCTAATGCCATGCACAAAAACAGTCCAAAGAAAATCGGACGTTACGACGGCTATGTTTACGCGATTTCCAAATTTTAAACCATTCAAAACCAACCACAAACCAACCTCAAATCCAACATACAACCAACACCCATCCTTATCACATCATAACAATCCCAACCAATTCAATTTAATCATTCATACTTATGCCTAAAACTTAACTTTAATCATACTTAAGTTCTTTTAAATCAAAACCACAACAATTACCATTCCATTTCACTACCATTCCAAATCCCAAACTCTAAATCATAACAACAAGCTACAATATCATCCTACTAATCAAAATCATCTTATAATATATAGGAATCTAGGGTTTGGAGATGGTATACCTTCCTTGAAGTGGTGGGAGGAGCTAGGAAGCCTTAAGAAGCTTTGAGAAGTCTTAAGAATGCTTGGATCTTCAAGAAAAACAAGAAAGATTTCAAGTTAAAAACTTGAAAACACTATTCATTGTCTTCTTCTTTGATTAAATGAAGAAGATTGAGAAGGAATTAATGGCTTAAACTCATGATATAGTCCTAACTAAGCATGAAGATGATTAGGGAATTATCTTACCAATTTAGGAGGCTTGGATCTTGAGTTTTGAAATTCTTCTTGCCTTTTGAATAGTGAAAAGCCGAGAGCTTCAAGAACAAAGCCTTGGTTGCTTTTTGATTTTTGATGAAAATGATTTTACTTGGCTTGGTTGCTTGGTTTTTGTATTTGATTTAGTCAATTACCTTCTTGCCCTTGAATTTGTGTGGTTACAAAGCCACCACACCTCCTTCCTTCCCATGTCATGCTTATGTCATCCTCATGATGTCATCCTCCCTTCCTTGTCCTCTTTCTATTGGTTGGATGACATCATTCCCACTAATCCCTTTGATTAACTTCCTAATCGTTTGCCTAATGACCGCTGATCTGTTATACGGTTCGCTTAACTTTCGTTCTCGTTTATCGTTTGAAGGATCATACCCGGGATCTTATTACTTAGGTTCCTTTAACCTTTCTCAATGCATTATATTTCTTTTTATGATCCTCTATTATAATCCTTTAATTTAAATCCTTTTTATCCTGTTACCTTATACTCAATTCTCTCCGTATCTTGTGGATTTCCGGGAAAAACCAAAGTGTTCGGAATTGGATTCTGACGATCTTTGCATACACTTATATACTTCATAGAGTACTAATAATATCCCAGAATATCCATAACAGAACCCCTACATAGTGTGGCGTGAAAAGTTTTCTCATTCAGCTAAAACACTATTCACAAGGGTTACAAAAAGTTGAAAATTTTGGGGTTATTACAGTCTCCCCTCCTTAAAAGGATTCCGTCCCGGAATCAAACAGAAAACAAATGGGGGTACTTTTCTAGCATTGTGCTCTCTAGTTCCCAAGTTGATTCTTCCACGTTATGATTCTGCCATAGTACTCTGACTAGCTTGATCACTTTGTTCCGAAGCACCTGCTCCTTCTTATCCATAATCCTTACTGGCTTCTCCACGTAAGTTAGATCTGGCTGCATATCCACCTGCTCGTACTCCACTATGTGCCTGGCATCCCGATGATACCTCCTTAGCATTGACACATGTAACACATTATGAACTTGTTGCAAGTTAGGGGGTAGGGCTAGCTCGTAAGCTAACTTTCCAATCCGTCTTAATATCTCAAAAGGTCCAATGTATCTTGGGCTTAGTTTTCCTTTCTTTCCGAACCTCATTAATCCCTTCCAAGGGGATACTTTCAACAGTACTAAGTCCCCTACTTCATATTCCTTGTCCTTTCGGGCTAGGTCTGCATATTTCTTCTGTCTGTCTTGGGCTGCCACAAGTCGCCCTCTGATAAGATCCACTATATCTTTGGTCCTTTGGACCATTTCGGGTCCGAGCATCTTCCGCTCTCCTACTTCATCCCAGTATAAGGGAGATCGACACCTTCTTCCGTACAGGGCCTCATAAGGCAGCATTCCGATGCTAGCATGAAAGCTATTGTTATAAGAAAACTCGATCAACAGCAAGTGATCATCCCAACTTCCTTTAAGGTCTATTGCACAGACTCTCAACATATCCTCTAGTGTCTGGATGGTCCTTTCACTCTGTCCATCCGTCTGGGGATGGTACGCGGTACTCATATTTAACTTGGTCCCCACACATTCCTGAAAGCTCCTCCAAAATCTGGAGTTGAACCTAGGGTCTCGGTCTGAGACAATGGACGCTGGGACTCCATGTCGTGTCACTATTTCCTTAAGGTAAATGTCCACCAGTCTATCGACTGTGTATCTCTCATTGATAGGAATGAAATGAGCTGACTTTGTCAGTCGGTCTATAATTACCCAAATGGCGTCGTGATTGGCTTTCGTCCTTGGCAAGCCTACAACAAAATCCATCGCTATCTGTTCCCATTTCCATTCGGGAATCTCCAGGGGTCGCAAAAGTCCACTGGGTCTCTGGTGCTCTGCCTTTACTCTTTGGCAAGTCAAACACTTGTTTACCCATTCTGCTACGTCCCTCTTCATGTTGGGCCACCAGTAATATTCCTTCAAATCCCTATACATCTTTGTACTTCCCGGGTGAATGGAATACCTTGAACTATGGCTTTCATCCAAAATCTCATCTTTAAGTTCTTGAACATTCGGAACCCAAATTCGGTAGGAGTACCTCATTATCCCTTTATCATCTTTCTCAGTATGGATCTCCTCTCCAGTCATTGACTCTCTGCCTTCATTCATTATTTTCTCCTGGCACAATCTGATCTTTTCCAATAACTCTGGCTGCATTGAGATCTCAAAAAGCTTTTCAGCTCCGGTTCCGGTTACCTTTACTTCTATTTCCATTCTCTCAAAATCCCTTATCAACTCTTCCGAAGTCGTTATCATTCTGAGTCTCTCCTTTCTACTAAGGGCATCAGCCACCACATTGGCTTTCCCTGGATGATAGAGAATCTCACAATCATAGTCCTTGATTAGTTCTAACCATCTCCTCTGGCGCATGTTGAGCTCTTTCTGCGTAAATATGTACTTGAGGCTCTTATGGTCTGTGAAAATCTCGCACTTCTCTCCATACAAGTAGTGCCTCCAAATTTTTAAAGCAAATACTATTGCCGCGAGCTCAAGGTCATGAGTAGGATATCTAACCTCGTATTCCTTCAATTGTCTCGACGCATACGCAATAACTTTACCGTGCTGCATAAGCACACATCCTAATCCTTTGTGCGACGCGTCACTATATATCACAAAATCTCCTTTTCCGTCCGGTAATGCCAATACCGGAGCCGTTATCAACCTTTTCTTTAATTCCTGAAAACTGTTCTCGCATTTCTCCGTCCATTCAAACTTCTCTGTCTTACGAGTAAGTCATGTCAAAGGGGCTGCGATCTTCGCAAAGTCCTGAACAAATCTACGATAGTAGCCGGCCAATCCTATGAAACTCCTTACCTCTGTGGGTGTGGTTGGCCTTTCCCAATTTGAGACCGCCTCTATCTTGGAGGGGTCGACCAATACTCCTTCTTTATTGATCACATGTCCTAAAAACTGTACTTCATTCCGCCAGAATTCACACTTCGAGAATTTGGCATATAACTGCTCCTCTCTGAGTATTCCTAGAGCTATCCTCAAATGCTCTGCATGTTCTGCCTCAGTCCTTGAGTAGATCAAAATATCATCGATAAAAACTATCACACACTTGTCCAAGTACTTCTTAAATACTCTATTCATTAAATCCATGAAAGCCGCTGGGGCGTTGGTTAATCCAAAGGACATTACCAAGAACTCATAATGCCCATACCTGGTACGGAACGCTGTCTTGGAAATATCTTCGGGTTTAATCTTTAGTTGGTGATATCCAGTTCTCAGGTCGATCTTGGAAAAATAAACAGCATCCTTTAGCTGGTCGAACAGATCGTCTATTCTAGGTAATGGGTACCTGTTCTTTATGGTTAGCTTGTTCAACTCTCGATAGTCTATGCACAACCTCATGCTCCCATCTTTCTTCTTAACAAATAAAACTGGTGCTCCCCACGGAGACACACTGGGTCTTATCATACCCTTATCCAAGAGTTCCTGCAATTGGATAGCTAATTCCTTTATTTCTAATGGGGCTAACCGGTAAGGTGCTTTTGAAACTGGCGCCGTCCCTGGGGCCAACTCAATAGCAAATTCAATCACTCTATCGGGTGGTAATCCCGGAAGGTCTTGTGGGAATACATCTTCAAATTCGTTGACTACTGGAATATCTTGTAAGTTGGGCACCTCCTTCTGCGTGTCCACCACATAGGCTAGGTAAGCCTCACTTCCTTTTCGTAGCATCCTCTTGGCCTGGGCCATAGTCAAAAATTTCTGCGGCTGCCTCTTTCCTCTAAATATAACTTCTTTCTTCCCAGGGATATTTAACTTAACTTTCTTCCCTTTACAGTCTATCTGAGCATCGTTGCTAGATAGCCAGTCCATTCCCAAAATCACATCAAACTCCCCTAATTTAAAAGGAATCAGATCAACACTGAAAGATTGCTCCCCTATGCCTATCTCACAGGCGGGGTGAATCTGGTTAACAGGAATAATTTCATGATTGGCTATTTCTACTTGTAAGGGTTCTATCAAGGGTTCAGCCTTAAGTCTTAACTTACGCGCAAGGTCCTTTGATATAAAAGATTTAGTTGCTCCTGAATCAAATAAAACATTTGCACTGACTGAATTTAGAGAAAGGGTACCTGCTATCACATCTGAATCTTTCATAGCATCCTGGACTGTCATGTTGAAAGTCCTCGCAGTAGGTGGCTTATTGGAAGCAGCCCTGCTTGCTCCCGAAGCTGCTGGTTTGTTCATTGGGCATTCCCTCTTCCAATGACCTGGGCGTCCGCACTGATGACAAGTGGCGGTTGGAATGACGGCAGGGGTTGATGATGGGCACTTATTTGAGTAGTGGCCTTCCCGACCGCACTTAAAACAGGTTACAGGCTTTCCTTTACACTCCCCAGTGTGATTCCTTCCACATATGTTACAGGCTGGCAGTGGGGGTCGAGACTGGTTGGAATAGGTCATTCTTGACTTCTGGCCGCCCTGGCTCACACTCACACTCATTGGACGCTTAAACCCAGTGTTCCTTCCTGGTAGGGACACTGCTCCTCGATTAAATCTAGTTGGGAAGCTCCTTCCTGCGGAACCTCCACCCATGCTCATACTTTTCCTCTTTATTCCTTTCTTCTCTCTTTCCTTCTGCATCTGTTCACTTCCAACTTCTACAATCGTTGCCTTTTGCACCAGAGTGGCATAGTCCGTAAGCTCAAGGATTGCCACCCTATTCTGAATCCACGGTTTCAGTCCCTGCTGAAACCTCCTAGCTTTCTTTTCCTCGGTGCTCACAAACTCCGGCACAAACCTTGATAACTCAGTAAATTTCACCTCGTACTCTGCTACAGACAAGTTATTCTGCTTTAGCTCCAAGAACTTGAGCTCCATCTGGTTTTCCATAAACCTCGGGAAATACTTTCCCAGAAACAACTGACTAAATCTCTCCCAGGTTATAATAACATCTGTCTCCATGTTTTTCTTGGCCTCCCACCAGTAGTTAGCTTCTCCTTTCAGAAGGTAGGTAGCAAATACAGTCTTCTGTGCCTCCTCAGTACTCAAAATCTCAAAAGATTTCTCCATTTCCTTTAACCATGCCCTTGCCTCAACTGGGTCGGCTGATCCGTGGAACTCAGGGGGCTTAAGGGACTTAAAAGCCCTGAAAGAGTTTGCCACAGCATTGTTACTTCCTTGAGGGGGTGGGTTGGGTTGACGTTCCAAATTCTGCCTTAGGAGTTGCATGAACTGGCCCATGGGATCCATGCCTGGGTTTGGTACTGGTTGCTCAACCTCGGTTTCTCCTTCTTCAGCCTCTATCTCAAATCCCTCAACATCATATGTTTCCTCTTCCTCTTCATACAGGGAGTCATCCTGTTCCACATAATCCTCATCTTCCTCTTCACTGTGCTCCTGGTTCCTATCATCCTGGTTATGGCTTCCCTGGTCTTCAGATCTCGGGTTCGCCCTAGTTCCAATCTTTCTTGGCGGCATGATTCTGATAATTATAAAAACAATTATTGGGAAAATTCAACGTTAGGTCACAATCATATACAACATTGTGCCTTGCACAGCTCTTATAATGGGGAGAACGTATATCGCAATTCTATTATTTTAAGAAAGTTATAATACGAAGTGCAGTAATAATAATGATAAAAACAGTGATCCCGTCACTATGGAACTGAACCGAAAGGAAACAAATATATACATAATGCGAGAAATACATAGTTTGATCTGGTCAAAAGTACAACAGTGGTACAGTCATCTGTCCCAAAAGTGATACACAAGAGTCTATCTGTCTAGTCAGAAAAATGGATGCTATATACAAGTCAACTATCCCGGAAAATTGGCTCTTACTAAGGCCTCGGCTAACTAGACAACTAGACTATTCCATCATCAATCCTGAATCACACACCGGAGCGGGTCAGCTCCCAAACCCTTTCCATCGCACGACGGAAGATATAGTCGGCCTGCCGCCTGGAGATCCTACCATGCCTGTCCCCCTGGAGCGATCTGAGCCTCGCTCGGGATGTGAGCTCTATCCCCGTAAGCTCCCTCCTCAAGGATCGGGGTATAGAAGCCCTAGTCTCATAAGCTCGGGTACGCCTACCCGCCCTCTCTGCATCCAACTCCCTCCTGGCCTCATCTAGTCGGCCCTCGGCAACAGCCACTCAGGTCCTCAATACATCCTGAACATATCCATGAGCTAACGAAGACTGCCTGTGGGCAGGGTCAAGAGGTGGTGAATCCGGAGCCGCTGAGGGTGCCTCCTCGGTCTGCCTAGGCTCGGAAGTATGGGTCTCTGAGCTGCCATCATCAGGAATCCAAGATAGTGGTGGAGGGGTAGGGGCTCTGACCACCGGAAGTGTGGGTAATGGGGTACCAGCATACACTACCATAGGTCCAACACGCTCCTCAGCTACTGGGACCTCATCCAGGTCCTCCTCATCTGGAATAGCAATAACCTCTGTCTCTGACTCCTCTGAGGGGTCCTCCTCATCTGAAACAGCAATGACCTCCGTCTCAGGCTCCTCTGAGGGGTCCTCCTCATCCTCCTCCATCTCAGGCTCCTCCTGATCCTCAACATCTAGCAATGCCTCATCATGCTCACGCTCGAACATCTCAGGGTCCTCTATCTCAGGCGCCTACACATTAAACGAGCTAAGTTACTATCATGATACTTATAAGGGTTCCCGTAAGGGTTTTAACTGTCAGCACTACTTTAAGTAGTCCGACTATGAACTTGGCAAGAGTTCTTATTATCTTTGTGAGTTTGTTATTATATCGACGCATCATCTCTGAGGTTTATAACGCTTAGCTCTGATACCATTTCTGTAACACCCCCAGATCCGGGGTCGGGGATCCGGGTTGTCACGGTCTTTCTTTCCACAATATCACTTCACTTAATTAATAATAAATAACCTCATGCTGTGACCCCATACTAACACACACCACAACCCGTTATAGTCTCAGAGATGAAATTGAAATAAGTACAAGTCTTTGAATCCACCATTTAAAAGTTATTACAACCCAAAATGATTACTTGATAAATTTATAGTTAATTGCCATTATCTGCCACAAGTTATAATTATACATAATTTGATTCTCAAAAGTAGATGGTCTGAACTACAATGGATCTACCTCTGCAGCTATAGTAGCTACAACATCATCGGGAAGACGCGGAACGCTTCCCACGCGCTTGCGCTGGGTCTGCTGGAGTCTGGCCATCTCTCCTAACTGTTGTTGTGTGATGAAGAAATAAAGCAAGAGTGAGCCTTACAGCTCGCAAGATAATACATAGTGATAACAATAATATAAGTATCTAAATGGATACTTAATAGAATCTCTATCATGTGTAAGATAATTACTTACTAGATATAAGTAAAAACAAGGAATGAAGTTACCAATACTTCACCACACTTATATCATTTATAAAGCTACTTGAACTACCACCGTTCAAAGTATTATAAGTTTTAAGAAAAACATCCCATAGATGATACCACAAGTTAAGACTTGAATAGATTCAATCTTTGAAATATTATTGAATGAAAAAAGTTACGAGATACTTTATTTAGTCCCGATATATATATATCCACATATATATCTCTTAAACATTTCCTGGAACCTCTGTTATGTAAAGTATGAACAGAGTTTGAAACATCCAATGAATTTTGGAAAGGAAAAGAATTTTGGCATAAACCAGATATCTTGCTGATCAGGCAAAGATACCAATAAGTAACCTTTTCTACTAGTAGATGGATGAATCCCCCACCGGTCATCACCCTGGCCTCATAAGGACCTTGTGCTGGACCGCCACCCGGCCTCTTACGCGTTGATGGACTGCCACCCAGCCACTTACACAATAATAGACCGTACCCCGGCCTGTCGCTTATGCCGACTCAATTAGATGGGCTTACTTCCCGAACATTGGGCAAGTAATCAATTCATTTACCAAAACTGCAACCTCGTTGCGAATATAAAATACACCAGAGAGCCGGATTCCCCAGGTTTTGAGCGAGTATTTAAATCCCCTTAAAAAGGAAGATCTTAAATATAAAAATGAGTTTTGGGATCCGCTCTAACTTTAAAAATCATTTTGAAGACTCGAAAACACTTTATAGAGTGTTTGGAGTAAAGCTGATTTAATGAAGTAAATCAGTCCCCAGAATATTTAGAAAATGACTGAATATTATTATTTAAATAATATTCCCATAAAGAATAATCTTTATAAAAATAATTGAAGTAGAAGTATTAAAACTTATACTTGAAACGAGTATTAAATAACCAAGATATACTTATATGAAAGTATTATCTTTATTTGAATAATCGAAAATAAGTTTGATTATTGACACCTTATTCTTTAATAAAATAAAGAATAAATCTCAGCCAATAATCGGAGTCATAGATCCTCAAATGAATATTCAAAAATATTCATTAAATAATATAAACTGAGTCATAAGCCCTCGAATGAATATTCAAATAATATTCAGATAATAAAATAAAAGGAGTCATAAGTCCTCGGAGGAATATTCAAGTAATACTCATTAAATAAAATAAAGTGAGTCATACATCCTCAATTGAATATTCAAATAATATTCATTTAATATAAAGGAGTCATACGCCTTCGAATAATATTCGAAATAATAAAATAAAGTTAAAGTTATCGAATAAACCTTATTCGATTAATAGTTTTGAAAACTATGACCATATATATATATAAATATATATATATATATCCATATCCATATATACAAAATCTACTCGGGATCCTCGACTCCCGGTTTTAGAAAATATTTTCACCTTTGGGTCCCTATACTAAGGGTATATGCAAGTTACCGCTATTCTCTAGCATAGGTATTATCAACTGAACCAACAGATATATATTTCAAGAATATGAAACAGGCATGCATATATACCATATCACATGCTACAATATATCGCAAGAATTTTGCTAAATAACCAATATGCATTTATCGCAAGATCATGCATATACAAATGTATACATCACAACAACAGTATAACGGATAGAATACTTGCCTGAGCGACTTGGGGTGATAAAAGGCTCGGGACGAGTCTGGTAACCTATAAACAACAAGTAAGTTGGAATTAAACCAAAATCACTTGTAAATCTATACTTTAACTAACTTAGACTCTAACGCTTGATTTGCGCTCACTGATTTGCTTAAGTCACTCGGGTACCCTCGGCTCCACCATTTTTAATAATTTAACCTTTACGAGTTTTAAAGCGATTCCTTCGCGAGTGTCTTACCAACTGCCTAACACACTTACCATAAATGTTTCATACATTAATTAACCCTTTTTGGTCTTTAACCTATGTTTCAAAGTAAGGAGAGGGAAAAAGTTTCGTTCGCGAAACGCCGTTACTTGAAATGGTCGTTTCTCCTAAACCGTGCATCGGAATCGAACGAACTACATATCAAAACGAAGCTCGTAACATGAGCTATCTAAACATGGCAGTGGTCATATTCTAGCAGGGGGTTCTCGGGTCCTAATGCCATGCACAAAAACAGTCCAAAGAAAATCGGACGTTACGACGGCTATGTTTACGCGATTTCCAAATTTTAAACCATTCAAAACCAACCACAAACCAACCTCAAATCCAACATACAACCAACACCCATCCTTATCACATCATAACAATCCCAACCAATTCAATTTAATCATTCATACTTATGCCTAAAACTTAACTTTAATCATACTTAAGTTCTTTTAAATCAAAACCACAACAATTACCATTCCATTTCACTACCATTCCAAATCCCAAACTCTAAATCATAACAACAAGCTACAATATCATCCTACTAATCAAAATCATCTTATAATATATAGGAATCTAGGGTTTGGAGATGGTATACCTTCCTTGAAGTGGTGGGAGGAGCTAGGAAGCCTTAAAAAGCTTTGAGAAGTCTTAAGAATGCTTGGATCTTCAAGAAAAACAAGAAAGATTTCAAGTTAAAAACTTGAAAACACTATTCATTGTCTTCTTCTTTTATTAAATGAAGAAGATTGAGAAGGAATTAATGGCTTAAACTCATGATATAGTCCTAACTAAGCATGAAGATGATTAGGGAATTATCTTACCAATTTAGGAGGCTTGGATCTTGAGTTTTGAAATTCTTCTTGCCTTTTGAATAGTGAAAAGCCGAGAGCTTCAAGAACAAAGCCTTGGTTGCTTTTTGATTTTTGATGAAAATGATTTTACTTGGCTTGGTTGCTTGGTTTTTGTATTTGATTTAGTCAATTACCTTCTTGCCCTTGAATTTGTGTGGTTACAAAGCCACCACACCTCCTTCCTTCCCATGTCATGCTTATGTCATCCTCATGATGTCATCCTCCCTTCCTTGTCCTCTTTCTATTGGTTGGATGACATCATTCCCACTAATCCCTTTGATTAACTTCCTAATCGTTTGCCTAATGACCGCTGATCTGTTATACGGTTCGCTTAACTTTCGTTCTCGTTTATCGTTTGAAGGATCATACCCGGGATCTTATTACTTAGGTTCCTTTAACCTTTCTCAATACATTATATTTCTTTTTATGATCCTCTATTATAATCCTTTAATTTAAATCCTTTTTATCCTGTTACCTTATACTCAATTCTCTCCGTATCTTGTGGATTTCCGGGAAAAACCAAAGTGTTCGGAATTGGACTCTGACGATCTTTGCATACACTTATATACTTCATAGAGTACTAATAATATCCCAGAATATCCATAACAGAACCCCTACATAGTGTGGCGTGAAAAGTTTTCTCATTCAGCTAAAACACTATTCACAAGGGTTACAAAAAGTTGAAAATTTTGGGGTTATTACATATCTTCACCAAACCACTTTGTGAAGCTACTTTTACAAGATTGGTGAATGAGTTGGGAATGATCTAAGGATATTTCTTAAAAACTGATAAATAATTTGGGTTCTGTAACAGGCATATGTGATCAGAGTTTGATATATATTTATATGTATCAGTATTTCTTAAATTCTGATAACTGTATTAAATATTGATACCATGGATTCATGCTATTTACCCTATGAAAGTTATATAAAGTGTTAAAGTCTAATAATATTACTCTCTACAGTAGTTGCATGAATAAACTCTGATGATGTGATTAAATATTCATAATAGTCAAACTCTGATTGACTGCTTAACTATGATAATTTTTGAATTTATTCAGAAAATATCTAAATCAACACTTTTATTAGTGGGTAATTTTAAGTAATAAATACTATTGTATGGTTAATGGCGTGTAAACAGGAAAAACATTTTAGCAATTATAGAAAATTACCTTATGTAATCGTGCATGTCTTTATTACTCCTTTTTATTTGTTCCATGATTATTTGCTGAGCAATAGAACTGTGACACGTGTCCCACTAAGTTGAACCATTTATAAGTAAAGAGTACAGAGTTATATATAATCATTTTTATTTTTAAAATTATCACTTATCTCTAATCAAACTCTTTCTATTCTCTTACTTCTTCCTCTGCTCTCTTGTTTGAACTGTGATGCCCTAATCATTTTTAAAGCTTTTTCTCAAATAGTTCACGATGACTTCTCCAGTTGCTACTAAAACATTCAACTATGATGGTGCTAAGTTTGTACCCAATAACTATGCAGCCATTCTTGAATAAAACAATATAAATCTTGATTATCACATCTTTCAGGATTTATTCACTATTAGTGAGGTTGGATTTGCACTTACCAATCTTCCAACTGTTTCAGGTCCAAATATTCAAGATTTATGGAGAACAAGTGTGTTTAATGATGGTGGTCCCGATGAATGTACAACCAGTATAACTTTTGAGCAAAATGGTGAAATTAAGGTAGTAACTCCTCAAACTGTCATAATGCTCTTCATATCCCTTCTCATGATAGTTACACTGCTCCAATTGTTGATGGAGAAATGAGGAGATTATTAACCATATTGGGTATGACAAAGACATGAAGAATTTGGGTCAATTGAAAAGGCCTGGTCTTAGAAGAGAGTGGAACTTCTTCTTTGAGTGCATCACTAGGGCTTTCAACAATAAGAGCACAAACTTTGATGGTCTTCCTATGATGTCTCAACAAATTGGGTGTTCTTTTTTACACTCTTACCATTATGATTTTGGTAGAATAATTTTATGCTTCATAGGTGATAGGTTAAATGCTGATCCAAATACTGTCTACTATGCTAGATTTTGTCAGTTAATTTTTAACCATTATTTTCCAGATATTCTTATCTCTACTGATGAGATCATTGTTGTTTTTAAATGACCAAAAGAGCTTTCTCCGATCTTATTAATATGGATAAGTGTAACGACTGAGAAATTACGCTTGTATTATATCGTAATAAAGCTAAATTATATGTTTTATTGTGTCATTATGTGTAATTAGTCATAAAACCCAAACGGTTATGTGTTACGTGTGTTTTGTATCGTCGGGGTATTTTCCGGGTATTTATCAGGTGTTTTATTTCGTATATTAAGCTTTCGTATCAAAAGTTATACGACCTGAACTATGTTTTAATAGCTAGTATTTCAAATAAAATAATTGGCCTTATTTTTCCTAGAATGGCTTGTACCATCGCATTATTCTGAACATATAGATATTTTATAAATTTTCTCGTTTCGTGAAAAATGACTTTTCCGGGCCCCTTTGGGTGTTAAAAACCCCACAAAAATCATATTTTATTTTTATAAAATTATGGACTTTCAAATATACCAATTCTTTGTATTTTTGAATTATTCACAATTTTTGGGAATATTGGGCATATATATTGTATATATTAAATATTTAAAAATAAAAAGTTAACACTCAAAAATTATAAAATTAGAGGCCAATTAATTTTATTAGATGTATAATTAGGGCCTTAATTTTAATTAGGAGTATTAATTTTACTACTATAAATAGCCTAATTTTTATTTAATTATTTATAATTAAATATTAAAAATTCAGAAAATCATAAAATTCTCTGTAATTCGGGTCAGGGTTTTCGGATTCGGGTCGTGTAGTCAAACCGTGATTTTGATCAATTTTCTGCACCAAATCGATCGGTGTGAGTACTCATATTCATCCTCTTAATCTGTTCTTTCTATTTCTAGGATCAATTCATCTTTTGATTAATTATTTTTCAATTTCGATTTCATGGGTTTATACTCGATTTGGGTCTTTTTGATTCCAGGGTTATTAGGTTGATTTGATGGTTGATATAACTTCTCTATGATGTAAGCAATCGATTCATGCTAATTAATTTAACAAACGATTCCTGGATATGTGAATTCGATTTCTAGGGTTTATACTTAATTTTGATTTGATCGTTTTTGATTTTAGAAGAAGCTGAGGTTAGTAGAAGGTTAGGGGTTTAATTATAGGTGTTTCAGGCTTTATTTTAAGCTATTAATATCAAACTTGCATGTATGAATCTGTGATTCCGATGTTTGGCCGGAAAAGCTTGGAGTTTTGATCGGAGAATGATTTTGCGGGATGTTTTTAGTTCGTTTTGGCCGGAGATACATTGTTGTGTTGATTTGAAATGAAAACCCAACAAAAAGGAGTTCAAACAATGTTGTTTAAGCCCCAAATCGAAGTCGCCGGACTCCGGGAACTCACCGGAATCTACAGATTTTCCGGTGTGTTCTTGGCGACCCGATTGTTCTCCAGGACCCGGTTGCAACCCGTTTCGAAACCCGGTTTTGATATGTTTTGCCCAATTCTGTTTTCTGAAAACTGTTTCTGAATATTATTTTTACTTTTTATTTTTAATTATAAAAATCAGTTTTAATTATTTTATAAAATGATTAATTAATTATTTAATTAATTGATTTATATTATAAATAATTCTGAAATATTTTATAAAATTCGAAGTTAATGATTTCTTTAATTATTTATTATTTATTAATTATTTAAAAAATGATTAATTATTTTAAGATTTAATCAAATTATTTTAAATAAATCATAATAAATTCATTTTAATTCCAAAAATTATGGAAAAATCATTTTTAATTTTGATTTTCCTAAATAATTATTTAAAAATATTTTGAGGTTCAATGATTTTGAATAATTAATTATATTGAATAAAAAATTGATTTATTCTTATTTATTGAACAATAATTGAACCGTTTATCCGATTTAAACAAAATGAAAGCCCTTTGACTCGGAAAAATGATATGTTTGCATTAAAAATATTTTTAAATCCTAATTTTTTTAGAAGCGAGTCGAATTTCGATATATATTTACTTATGCTCCATAATAATTATAGAGACGAGTCCAATAAATTCCAAAAATTAGGAAATGAACCAAATAATGTTCAGTAATGCGAATAGTGAGTCGAGTTCGATTTTAAAATTATTTTAAACCTAAAAAGGATTATGTGACTTACGTGTTATGTGAATTATGTGGTTAATCGATTCCTAATTGTTATTAATTATTATACGAGTCAATTATAAGCGTACGGGTAGATGATATGGGCTACGTGAAGTTGGCTTGAGACGCGATTGAGATACAAGTTGACTGAATAAGCCTATTTCTTTGATAGAGATGAAGCCAACAAGGCAGATCGGGCCAGCGTTAGAGGATGGTGATATACTTGTGGTAGATCGCATGAAAGGCAATTTTTCCCCTATCCTAAATTCAGAATAGTGAATTACTTTCAGATTCTTATCGCAATTACACACTGATAGTTCCTTTTCATATACACTGATACACGATTATTATTCCTTTGTTCATATTTCATTTCGATTCCTGATTTCTCCTAATTCATTGAATACTCTATTCATATTCCAATACTTTATATATATATATATACACATATACTCTGATACATTCAGATGTTGGGATACATCAAAGCATACCGATTGTTCCCGTTGCTCATCTGTGGATTGGATGGTGACGATTAGGATCAGGTATATACTTGATCCTAAGGACCAGGAATTAACCAGAGCCTTGTGTTGGGCCATAGAGCCTGGGTACTCGAACGGATCTATACATTGAGGTATGGATCTGTACTATATCATGGTCGATCGGCAGATTATAGGTGCCAACTTGTGTCCAGTCTAGTTTATTGATGATCGCCGATAATGGCCTTCGTTTCAACCAGAGGTTGACGCAGAGTTTCCACCAGCCGCAGTGCTACCTCCTATGCCAGTATATGCTCCAGTTCCCGAGGTGTTCCAGATGGCCCCGATCGAGGGGATAGATTAGCATGATATGGGATTACAGTTAGGATTACTGCAGCAGGGTGTTACTGGGATACCTAAGGTTCCGTCCCAGGAGTTAGTTGAACAGGTCGAAGAGCCACATATGGTACCGTATCATGATTATAGCATTGTGAGAGAGGATGTACAGTATTGGAGATCTTAGTGTAGAGAGATTATTGGATTGTTTGACCAGAGGGATCGAGGACCGTTAGCCGCACTTTAGCCATTTTATATGATAAGACAGAGGTTACAACAAACAGTGTATAGTGCTACTCTTGAGTTCGATGCATTGATGCATAATGGGCCACATACTTATGCAGAGTTTTATAGAGCCACCCGTCTTGCACAGTCAGTTATTGAGACCCTCCGTCAGGAGTTGGGACGCATTCTACCAGGATTCTGATGTTTGACAGTTGGATTGGGTTGTTGTATTATATATGATATATGTAGATAGAGGCAGTCATAGTATAGTGAGACTAGATATGTATGTGTGTACTCAGTTTTGACATGTATCGGTAGTAGTTATGATAAACCTGATGAAAGACTCTACCCTGGACTTTTGTATCAAGCATTAACACATGAGGCTGGTGTCAGATATATAAAAGAAACCTTTTTCAACTTTTTCTTTTTATTTATTTAAATTTCAGTCTTTACAGCCTTTACATTTACTTTACCGCTTTACAGTTTTTCCATATCTTAAATTATGTTTTACTCAAAACAATGTTGTTCAATTTATTTATTTAAATTTTAAAATTATTTTAAATGATTTGCTTAAATTCTAAACTGGTTACATTTCTTGTTTTAATGTCAATCAAATTGTTTCTTTATCTACTATCAACTGTTTAATAAATTATTGAAAGTACTATTTATTTTATTATCAGGAAAAATGGCAGCAAAAAGAAAGACCAGAACTGAAACCTCCAACAGCAACTCTGAAGAACAGAATAATAACCCCATGAACCAAATGTTCCATCTAATGTAACAACATATGGTAATGATGCAACAGCAGATGAAGCAACAACAACAACAGTTTCAGCAGCAAATGTTACAACAGTCACCTCATCCTGAACCTCAGATACCACCAGTTGTGTCTGTTGTTACCTCTAAGCAGTTTCAGTTAGTTAAGCCTCCAGAGTTTAAGGGCACGTAAGATCCTACTAAGGCTAGAGCTTGGTTGAAAGAAATGGAGAAAGCGTTTGCGCTTGTGAAAGTTGAAGAGGATCAGAAGACTGATTTTGCTAGCTATTTCCTAAAAGGAGAAGCAAATTATTTGTGGGAATCCAAGAAAGGTTTAGAAAGGGAAGGTACCATAACTTGGGATATGTTTACTGAATTATTTTTGGAAAAGTATTTTCCTCACTATATGAAGAACCAGATAGAAATAAATTTCTTGGAATTGAAGCAAGGGAATATGTCTGTAACTGAATATGAAACCAAGTTTACAGAATTGGCTAGGTTTGTTCCGGAATAGGTTGATACTGATGAGAAATGGGCTAATATATTCCAACAGAGGTTACAGCCATGGATTCGTAGTAGAGTGGCAGTATTTGAATTAACGACATATACGGTTGTGGTTCAGAAAGCCATGATCA
This sequence comes from Apium graveolens, assembly GCF_009905375.1. Taxonomy (NCBI): domain Eukaryota; kingdom Viridiplantae; phylum Streptophyta; class Magnoliopsida; order Apiales; family Apiaceae; genus Apium; species Apium graveolens. Next base: position 48,310,124 of record NC_133656.1, read on the forward strand.
TTGAAGGGGAAAGTGTGATGTCCCAAAAGGAAAAGGGACAAGGGAATTTTCAGAACCTTTCTAAAAGGAAGCCAGGATTTTAAGGCCAGGCGAATATGAATTTCAAAAGGATAGGTCAGGTAAATCAAAGAGCATGTAATCGTTTCCAAGCTCCAAACCAGCAGGGAATGGTCAGATCACTATTGCAATACTGCAAGACATGTGGTCAGAAACATACGGGTGTCTGTAACAAAGAAAATATGACATGCTTTAAGTGTAAACAGAAAGGATTATTCTAATGAATGTCCAGCAGGGAGAATAGAAGTTACATGTTTCCAGTGTGGGAAGAAAGGGCATGTTGCCAGGGATTGTAGAGGACCAGCGATGGCGGCCAGTGTTTCGAGAGTATTGGCATTACCTCCACCACCACCACAGCAGAGTCAACCTAGAGCGAGAAATTCTAATATGACTATGAAGGAAGTAGTACAGAGTCCAAGTGTGATTGCAGGTACGCTTTCTGTGAATTCAGTAGATGCAAAGATATTGATTGATTCTAGAGCCACTAGATCTTTTATTCTGAAGAATTCATCGATAAGATATGTTGTGAAATTCAACGGTTGGGTGAGACGTTAAATATAAAATTAGCGAAAGACGACCAAGTTCAGGTAAATCAAGTGTGTCCCGAATGCGATATCGAAATAGCAGGACATCATTTCTCAGTTGACTTGATACCATTCAAGTTAGGAGAGTTTGATGTTATTCTAGGGATGGATTAGTTAGCTTGTATTAATGCTTAGATCAATTATGCAAACAAGAAAGTGAAATTGTGAACTGCGGATAATGCAAAGATAATATTTAGGGGTGAGAAACAGCGAAAGAAGTTCCTGACAAGGATGCAAACTAAACGATTACTACGACAAGGATGTAAAGTTTATTTAGCTTATGGGTTAGATATTGACAAAGAAAATCCGAATATAGAAGATATTCCCGTAGTGTGTGGATTTCCTGTTGTTTATCCAGATGAACTTCTAGGATTATCGTCGGATCGAGAAATCGAATTTACTATTGATTTAGCACCAGGTACAGAACCAGTTTCGAAAGCTCCGTATCGAATGACACCAGTGGAAATAAAATAATTAGCAACACAATTACAAGGTCTTCTGGACAGAGAAATTATAAGACCCGGTGTATCCCCATGGGGTGCACCGGTATTGTTTGTTAAGAAAAAAGACGACAATGTATCAATTATCATGAATTGAATAAGTTGACTATCAAGAACAAATATCCTTTACCACGGATCAACGATTTGTTTGATCTGTTAAAAGGAGCCGCAAGGTTTTTTTAAATAGACTTGAGGTCGGGATACTATCAATTGAAGATCAAGGCTAAAGATATTTCCAATACTGCTTTTCGTACTAGATTTGGACATTATGAATTCCTCGTAATGCCACTTGGTTTGACTAATGCACCAGCTGCATTCATGGATTTGATGAACAGGGTATTCAAGAAGTACTTGTAAAATTTGTAATTGTGTTTGTTCATGACATCTTGATTTATTCGAAGACTGAAGAAGAACATGCCGAGCATTTAAGGATTACTTTTGAAACCTTTAGAAAGGAACAGCTTTACGCGAAGTTCTCGAAATGTGAATTCTGGTTAAGAGAAGTACAATTTCTGGGCCATGTTATCAGCATTGAAGGAATCAAAGTTGATCCAGCAAAGATTAAAGCTATATTAAACTGGGAAAGACCAAAGACACCGACAGAAGTCAGAAGTTTCTTGGGATTAGCAGGTTATTACTTAAGATTTGTCCAGGATTTTGTGATGATAGCTACGCCACTAACCAAGTTGACTCCAAAGAATAAAAAGTTCATATGGAATGAAAAATGTGAAGAGAGTTTTCAGGAATTGAAGAATCGATTGGTGACTTCACCTGTACATGTGCTACCAGATTAACAAGGAATTTTTTTCATTTACAGTGATGCTTCATATAGAGGACTAGGATGCGTATTGATGCAGCACGGTAATCTAATTGCATATGCTTTTAGATAACTGAAACCTCATGAACAGAAATATCCTACGCATGATATGGAACTAGAAGCAATCTTGTTCACACTAAAACTTTGGAGACATTATCTTTACGGCGAGAAGTGTGAAATTTATACGGATCATAAAAGTCTAAAGTATATCTTTACGCAGAAGGAACTTAACATGAGACAATGAAGATGGCTAGAATTGATCAAGGATTATGATATTACAATCAGCTATCATCCAGGAAAAGCAAACGTCGTAGCAGATGCGCTAAGCCGGAAAGAGAGTGAATATATTGACTTCTTTAGAAGAGCTGGTCAGAGAATTTAAGAAATTGGAAATTGAAGTTCGAATTCTAGAAGAATCCACTGAAATGAACTATGCAATGACTTTTCAGCCAGAACTGTTGGAAAAGATTCGAAGATGTCAAGAAGAAGTAATGAGTCAAGAAAACGACAACCTAACCGGAGAAGAAATCACAAGTCAGAAAGATGATGAAGGAATTCTACAGTTTCCTCGAGAATTTGGATACCTAATGTGCCAGAACTAAAGGAATAAATTTTACGGGACGCTCAAAACTCAAGATATTCCATACATCCAGGAAGTAGAAAGATGTATCGAGATTTGAAAGAACACTTTTGGTGGCCAAACATGCAGAAAGAAATAGCATAGTCGGTAAGTAAATGTTACACGTGCCAACGAGTGAAAGCAGAACATCAACGTCCAAGCGGATTTCTACAACCACTGGATATTCTAGAATAAAAATGGGAACATCTAGCCATGGATTTTGTGGTAGGACTTCCAAGAACTAGAGCAAATTATGATACAATTTGGGTGATCATCGACAGACTAACCAAGTCAACACATTTTCTTCCAATCAATGAAAGATTTTTGCTCGACAAGTTAGTGCATTTATACCTCAAAGAAATTATGATGCGACATGGAGTTCCTGTGTCCATTGTATATGATCGAGATCCATGTTTCAATTCAAGATTCTGGAGACAATTACATGAATGCCTTGGTACAAAATTAAACATGAGTACCGCTTATCATCCACAAACAGACGGACAAATTGAAAGGATGATTCAAATAATTGAAGATATGTTACGTGTATGTGTGATAGATTTTGAAGGCAGTTAGGATGAGCATTTACCATTAGTGGAATTTTCTTACAACAACAACTATCATGCCAGTATTGAAATGCAACCTTATGAAGCTTTATACGGAAGGAAATTCAGATCACCTGTGTATTGGGATGAAGTTGGTGAACACAAAATCTTAGGTCCATAACTGATTCAGCAGACTAAAGAAAAGATAGAGATTATTCGAAAGCGACTCGAAGCAGCGCAAAACCGACAACGCAAATATGCAGATCAAGCCAGGAAGGATATGGATTACCAAGAAGGAGAGCATGTGTTATTAAAGGTATCACCATGGAAAGGATTAACCAGATTTGGAAGCAAGGGTAAACTGAAGCTACGATACGTTGGTCCATTTAAAATCTTAAAGAAAGTCGGGAAAGTTGCATACGATTTAGCGTTACCACCTCACATGCAGCATATTCATAATGTGTTTCACGTGTCAATGCTTAAAAGATATAATCCTAATTCTAGACATGTTATAGAATATGAGCCGATTGAAATTCAACCTGATTTATCTTATGTAGAGCAGCCATGAGAATTCTAGATCGGCAGGAGAAAGTGTTAAGAAATAAGTTTGTACCGTTAGTACGAGTTTTGTGGAGAAACCCTATGGTTGAAGAATCAACATGGGAACTTAAGAATGAAATGTTAGAGAAGTATCCCTAGTTATTTTCTTAGCGAGATTTTGAGGACAGAATCCTATTAAGGGGGAAGGATGTAACGACTGGGAAATTACACTTGTATTATTTCGTAATAAAGATAAATTATATGTTTTATTATGTCATTATGTATAATAGGTCATAAAACCCTAACTATTATGTGCTATGTGTGTTTTGATCGTCAGGGTATTTTCCGGATATTTATCGGGTATTTTATTTCGTATTAAAAGCTTTCGTATCAAAAGTTATATGACCTGAACTATGTTTTAATAACTAATATTTCAAATAAAATAATTAGCCTTATTTTTCCTAGAATGACTTGTACCATCATGTTATTCTGAACATCTAGATATTATATAAATTTTCTCGTTTCGTGAAAAAATGACTTTTCGGGGCCCCTTTGGATGTTAAAAACCCCACAAAAATCACATTTTTATTTTTATAAAATTATGAGACTTTCAAATATACCAATTCTTTGTATTTTTGAATTATTCACAATTTTTTGGAATTTTTGGCATATATATTGTATATATTAAATATTTAAAAATTAAAAGTTAATACTCAAAAATTATAAAATTAGAGGCCAATTAATTTTATTAGATTTATAATTAGGGCCTTAATTTTAATTAGGAGTATTAATTTTACTACTATAAATAGCCTAATTTTAATTTAATTATTTATAATTAATTATTAAAAATTCAGAAAATCAAAAAATTCTCTGTAATTCGGGTCAGGGTTTTCGGATTCGAGTCGTGTAATCAAACCGTGATTTTGATCAGTTTTCTGCACCAAATCGATCGATGTGAGCACTCAAATTCATTCTCTTGATCTGTTCTTTCGATTTCTAGCATCAATTTCATGTTTTGATTCGTTATTTTTAATTTCAAATTCTAGGGTTTATACTCGATTTGGGTCTTTTTTATTCTAGGGTTATTAGGTTGATTTGATGGTTGATATAACTTCTCTGTGATGTAAGCAATCGATTCATGCTAATTAATTTAACAAATGATTCATGGATATGTGAATTCGATTTCTAGGGTTTATACTTAATTTTGATTTGATCGTTTTTGATTTTAGGAGAAGCTGAGGTTAGTAGAAGGTTAGGGGTTTAATTATAGGTGTTTCAGGCTTTATTTTAAGCTATTAATATCGAACTTTCATGTATGAATCTGTGATTCCGATGTTTGACCGGAAAAGATTGGAGTTTTGATCGGAGAATGATTTTGTGGGATGTTATTGGTTCGTTTTGGCCGGAGATAGATTGTTGTGTTGATTTGAAATGAAAACCCAGCAAAAACGAGTTCAAACGATGTTGTTTAAGCCCCCAATCGAAGTCGCCGGACTCCGGGAACTCACCGGAATCTGTAGATTTTCCGGTGTGTTCTTGAAGACCCGATTGTTCTTAGGACCCGGTTGCAACCCGTTTTGCAACCCGGTTTTGATCTGTTTTTTGAAAACTTTTTCTGAATATTATTTTTACTTTTTATTTTTATAAATTATAAAAATCAGTTTTAATTATTTTATAAATTGATTAATTAATTATTTAATTAATTGATTTATATTATAAATAATTCTGAAATATTTTCTAAAATTTGAAGTTAATTATTTCTTTAATTATTTATTAATTATTCATTATTTGAAATATGATTAATTATTAAAATAATTAATCAAATTATTTTCAATAAATCATAATAAATTCATTTTAATTCCAAAATTTACGGAAAAAATCATTTTTAATTCAGATTTTCCTAAATAATTATTTAAAAATATTTTGAAGTTCAATTATATTGAATAATAATTGATTTATTCTTATTTATTGAACAATAATTGAACCGTTTATCCAATTTAAACGAAACGAAAGCCCTTTGACTCGGAAAAATGATCTATTTTCATTAAAAATAGTTTTAAATCCTAATTTCTTTTAGAAACGAGTCGGCTTTTGATATTTATTAACTTATGTGCCATATTAATTATAAAGATGAGTCCAATAAATTCCGAAAATTAGGAAACGAACCAAATAATGTTCTGTAATGCGAATAGTGAGTTGAGTTCGATTCTAAAAATTATTTTAAACCTAAAAAGGATTATGTGACCTATGTGTTATGTGAATTATATAATTAATCGAGTCCTAATTGTTATTAATTATTATATGAGTCAATTATACGCGTACGGGTTGACGATATGGGCTACGTGAAGTTAGTTTGAGACGCGATTGAGATACAAGTTGACTGAATAAGCCTATTTCTTTGATAGAGACGAAGCCAATAAGGTGGATCGGGCCAGTGTTAGAGGATGGTGATATACTTGTGGTTGATCGCGTGAAAGGCAAGTTTTTCCCCTATTCTAAATTCATAATAGTGAATTACTTTCAGATTTTTATCGCAGTTACACACTGATAGTTCCTGTTCACATACTCTGATACATGATTATTATTCCTTTATTCAAATTTCATTCTGATTCCTGATTTCTCCTAATTTATTGAGTCCTCTATTCATATTCCAATAGTTTATATATATATATATATATACATATACTCTGATACATTCTGATATTGGGATACATCAAAGCACACCGATTATTCCTGTTGCTCATCTGTGGACTTCATGGTCACAATTAGGATTAGGTATACACTTGGACCAGGAATTAACCGGATCCTTGTGTTGGGCCGTAGAGCCTGGGTACCTGAACGGATCTATAAATTGAGGTATGGATCTACACTGTATCATGGCTGATCAGCAGGATATAGGTGCGAACTTGTGTCCAATCTAGTTTATTGATGCTCGCTGATAGTGGCCTTCGTTTCCTCTCGCAGAAATACGCAGTTACCGATATAATCAAATTACCGGTTCATTTAGCTTTACTATAACACTGTTTATACATTGTGGACTTGTTGAGAAAATTTGCCTCACCCCTTTTGTTGTTATTCACATTATTGTCTTCAGTTAAGAAGAAAAATGAAATATCATGACTCGCGTGGTAAAGAAGCGTGTCAAGCAGCGAGATCCTCTAATACTAAAAGTGTTGATCCTAATCCAGGAAGATAGCTTTTAGTTACTTGATCAGGTGTAGATAAGTGTGGTTTGAGTTTGAATAAAATGAAATTAGTTTAAAACTTCTTTAGACAATGGTTTGTAATAAAGAAAGTTCTGTTAGATTTTAAATTTGGTTAGTAATAAGAGTTAGTGTGTTGTTCTTATTTATATACCTCAACCTGAAAAGATCCTGGATAGGAAAAAAGGGTTAGATATTTCTTTGTATATTTTTTTATATAGGTTTGTATTAGTTTGGAGATTATCTGGTAACCCCCAGATCTAGACCCCGGATTTGGAGGGCGTTATAATAAGGAAAAGAGATAATCTCCCTAATCTCAAAATTCCAGTTTCTGGAAGGGACTTGCTCATTGCAAGATTTCCTGAGAGGTATTCTCAGCAGAATATGCAGAGAGCTAGGCTAAAGGAAATTACTTATGGGAACCCCTATAGCCAACCCAAGATCAATCACACAAATAAAACCAGAAATACAATTCACCTCGGGTGTCTCCCAATAGGCATCTGTTGTAAAAAGAAAGAGGCTAGCAAAGTCTAATGCTCCTCAGGCATTAGGACTTAGGGCTTCTCAAAACCCACCAGACTCAAAAACTGATGCAGGACGGGAGGGATCTAGAACACAAGTCTCTCATTCTTCTCAACCTTCAGAATTTGCTAAGAGAAGACTTGTGATTGCCGAGTCAGAATCTGATGATGAGGACACTGTTCCCTTATCATCCAAATTTCAGAAATTAAATACTGATTCTACTCAAGTTTTAGTTGTACTACCAACTCCACAAGGCACATCAAATGCTGATGAAGATGTAAATTATGTTAGGTCACACACACTGTAGAAGGGGGTTTAATATAGTATTTACTACAATCAAATTGAATATAAGAACTCAAGTAACAGAAAACAAATTTTATTCAACACAATAAATTCTGTTATAAAGAACTGTCCTCTCTCAGTGATGAACAAATTATCACGAGAGCTGCTAGGGTTACAATGAATAATAATCTCGATTATGATAACACATATAGTGTAAACCCTATGCCTGTGTTTATCTACTACACAGTTACAAGATAATCATCTAATTGATATCGAATATAATTTTGCTTCCTAATATATATCAATCAGTTATCTTTCCTTCCAAGTATTCTATTCCTTATAGAATTCTTCTCCATGCATATTTATTCTTATGTTTGTCTCGATCTTCTTTCCTTTCAATCAGTCGCCTTCCTTATTTGAACGTCTCCTTAACTCCTGATATTATCTCCTGATAAATATCTCCTGATAACTTAAATTCTGATATCTTAAGTCCTGACTTCAGTATAAGTACTGATTTCCAATTAAGTATTGATTTGTCTTATTTAGTAAGATCTGAAAACTAAACATAAATCATATTAGACATGACATCACAAATATATCTGACAATCTCCCCCAACTTGTAAATTAGCATAATATACAAGTTTAACAGATATTTGATGATGTCAAAAACATTAAGTACAAATGCATGAGAATTTGACTAGATAACTACAACTTACAGTCCTTGTAGCCTTACCATCCTCAAGATCTGATAACATTTTTAGTATGTATACACTTCAGAATTTATGCAGTTGTAGATCTTTGACTTGGCTTCAATTTCTGATCTCTTTGATGTCATGAGTTGTTCTGAGATAGTTCTTCAACAAACATCTCTCAGCATATTAAAGTTCATTGATCATTCTCCTTTTAGCATTCTTCAATTCAACTGTATATTCACCAGTTTGAAAGATAGCAGCCCTGAGATCATTTATCATAGCTTTCCTTATATCCTGATCTAGTCTGATGATATAGGCTTTGTCAGACTCAAGATTGAATTCAAGTCCCTTAATACCAGAAAATGTAGTGATGATTTTAGCAGTATAAGGCTTCATTTCAACAATTTCTCCACTGTGAGATCTGTACTTGGGACGGTATGGGCTGTCAGATTTTACAGAATAAAGCTTCTTCTATCTCTGAATATTTGACTTTAAACACCCTACAACACCATATGTTGATCTATTTTTAACTTGAAGCAGAAATAGAACATCAGTTCTTCAAAATACTTCAATGAAATTGCATTCTCCCTGATCTGGAATACCCTCCCATCTGTCATAAAGTATAAAATTACGTCTTCTTTCAAAACAGAATGGTAAACCATTTGTACAGATTCAAGTTGATTCAATCTCTCAGGAGTTGCTCCTACACCTGGTTCACTTAAGGAAGTTGGATCATTGGTAGTATTGTGTACTCTCTTCTCTTTAGAACTACCCAATCCAGATTTGTCTCTTGCTTCCTTTCCTGTAACAACTCTTGCTTCAAAACCACTTGATGTAGTCTTCAAAGATTGAGTCTGTTGAGCTTTAGTGAATCCTGGTAGTAGCATCTTTGAAGGTTTAACATGAGCAATGTCAGAGGTTTCATTTTCCTTATCTTCTGATATCAAGCCAACTTGAGCTATGTCAGAGGTTGCTTGCTTCACTGTCATATCAAAACTTACTACTTCTTGATTCTAATCAACTTGAGCCATGTCAGAGGTTGGTTGAGAAATCTTCCTTTTCATCACAGTAAGACTAGCATCTTCTTCAAATATTTCTTCATCCATGACTGGCACATATACCTTTATAGGTTCATCAACTTTTTATTTTCCCTTGGATCTTGTATCTACCTCCACTTGTGATTTGGCTTTGGTTGCCTCAGAATTTGTCCTTTCCTTAATCACAATACCCTTAGGTTTTGGAAGTTTCTTTTCAACAACTGAAGCTTTAGATTTTGAATTGACTTTTTCTGCTTTAATTCTAGCTTCCTCTTCCTTTAGAATTTCAAAGTCCATTCCAGGATTTTCTTTAAGAAATAATCTCTTTGAAATTTCTTCATCAAGCTCCAGATGTCCAGTAGAACTTATCCTTTTACCAGTATCAGGACTTATTTTTCTCCCAGTATCAGAACTTGTTCTCTGTGTAGAAATTTCAGTTGTCTTTGATGAAGAACCTTTGCCACCTTTGCCTTGACCATGACCTCTACCCATTCCAGAGTTTCCCTGGTCATCTTTTCCATCATCATTAGCCTTCAGTGATTTAATAGATTTGCATTTAGACTTAATTACTTTCTCCCCCTTTTTGGCATCAGCAGGTAAAAGAAGAGAGAGAAGCAATTCCACTGAGGATTGGATCTCATTGAGTTGCGTTTGTTGAGAAGCTTGATTCTTTAGAATTTCAAAAATTTGATCTTGTTGATTCTCCTGAGTCTGTGCAATACACCCAATTCGGTCAAAGGCTGGCTTGAAGAATCTGTTCTTTTCCAATTTTATGTTCATATCTTGTTGGATCAGAGATTCTTGAATTTTATTCACCTTGGCATGAGTAATTGAATGTAGACCTTGAAGGTGTCTAGTACTCATTGCAGTAACTCTCAGCTGTGCCTTGAAATCATCATTTATGAGCATTTCATCAGCTTTGGCAAGGTGCTCAACAAGAATTTTTTCAGAGGAACAAAACTAACTGAGTTCCATTCCTTAGTCCATTTTTTTCCTCTAGGAGTTTCACTCCAAGGTACTGGTGCATCCTCTCTAACGAACTTCTTTATGAAATCAGCTTTACATGGAGCTTGTTGAGGTGTATGTCCTGATGGACCAGATGCATCAGCATCTATATTTGCATCAGTTTTACCAGTAAGTTCAGCATTATCAGCATCAGAACTTACAGAGCCTGCAGCATCAGTATTCTCTGATAGAATAATAGTATGTGAGGCTATAGAGGCTTCAACATCATCCTCTAAGTTCTGATCTGCAGCTAAGTTCTGATCAACAGCCAAATCTTGATGCCCACCTAAAATCTGATTTTCAGCATCTTGATTTGGTGTTATTGGTGGAGTGAGTTGAGTTGGTGGAGCTTCCAAGTACAGAACCTCAGGCACAACCAAGTTATGAATATCAATTTCAGCACTTGTACCTGGGTCTTCAGTATGTACTGGATCAATTATTGGTGACACAAGAGGTGTACACACTTTCTCTGGAATATCCTCTTGTTCTTGAATAGGAGACTTGTGAGCTGATTCAACAGTAGGAAGTAATTCAATGACTATAGGTTCTATTGGGATCAGAGATTCTTGACCCCCTTCCTTAGCTGCTTCTTGCAGAGTTTCTTCAGAGTGTGATGATACACTTACAGCCCTCCTGGCTCTTTGCTTTTTAAGTCTCTTTGCAGAATTTGAGACTTTGGGAGCTTCATCATCAGAATTTAGCTTTCTAAGCCTTTTGAGGGGCCTAGAACTCCGAGTTTCAGTATCTTTCTGAGAAGAGATCTTCTCAGCTTCTACAATAACATGTTCTGATATGAGAACTTGTTCCTCATTGTCTGACTCATCTCTCGGAACAATTCTCCTTCCCTTCTGTTGAGTTTGAGGTACTATCTTAGTCCTCTTGGGTTTGGAAGATGAAGGCTTCACTGGATGTGCTGAAGGTTGAGGTTGAGATGTCTGTGATGGTTTAAAATATGTCCTGATAGATGGTTGAGTTGGTTGAGGTTGAGAAGTTTGAGGTTGGTGAGAGACGGTAGGTTCTGATGGCTGTTGAGTTGGCTGTGATGTGTTGATGGGTTGGACATCAGGGTAAATAGATATGTATGTTTGTGGATCAGCATTTACCAGGATCTGTTTTACTAATAGAGGAATCTGTAAGGGTCTCTGTACTTGTTTCTTAATGTCAGCATTTAACAAATCATTAAAAGCCCTTTTTGCAAGCTTAAAGGGTGGAATTAAAGTACTGGTTAATTGGGGTTCATCAGCACAACAAAAAGTATATGTAAGTTGACAGAATCTAGAAAAGTATACTACATTCCTATCCTCTATCATCCTATCCCCTATAAAACCTAGCACAACACTTGCAAAATCAAAATGAGTTTGATGAATAAGGGCATACCCGATTTGTTGACTCATGATGGGAATAGCATCAAAGTTGGAGCACTTATTGGCGAATGCCTTAATGATACAATCAAAGAAAAAATTCCATTCCTTTCTGATATTTGCTCTTTTCAGTTGACCCAGCTTTCCCAAACTTTTCTCATAGCCCAAAACTGGCCATGAGCTGCTGTAAGACAGGATCCTCCACTGTTGAGAATGTGCAACCTTCAGGTAAGTGGAGAGCTTTACGAACTGCTCCAGGAGTAAAGACATGCTCAACATCTCCTGATGTGAAAACAATGCTTGGAGTACCAGTAGCACCACCATCATCAAAAAGCCCAGTTCTCCAAAATGTCAGTACTTGTTGGCTTGAATTAGTTTGCGGTTGGGTCAAGGCATACCCAATCTCACTATGAGCTAGTAAATCTTGCACAAAGTGCAGATCTGATGGAGCTTCAGCCTTATTCAAGATTGCAGCATAGTTATTTGGTACAAATTTGGCTCCATCAACAATTAAATCCTTGGGTGCCATTAGAAATAAGTGAGAAGTTAGAGTGCCTGTAAGCTGTTTGAGAAAATGTCCGTAAAGAAAACCGTCAGAAAATGTGAGAGAGAATAAGAAAAGAAAGAGAATAGAATAAAAATGAAAATAAAAGATAAATATTTTATCTCTTATACTTAGACACCCCACGTGACAACAGTTAATAAGAAGTGGAACAGACCTTTACACCTGTCAGGCATGCAGCAGTTAAGGCAAAAGTTAATGGGCACGGTAAATAAGTAATTATTACATTGCACGTTCAGTTTTTTAAAAAAAACTGTTCCCACTAACCAAATGATTATGACTGATTTATCTCACATAAACCAATATTCTGTAAAAATATGACCGTTCAAGTAATGACTAAAAATAAACCAAGTAAATAAATACTGCCACATCAGCATCATAACTTGATTATTATCAGGATTTAAAAGTCATCAGAATATGGCTCCTTAACTCGAAAAGTGAATGTTTATTCTTGTAATTCTTCACACAAATACTGATATGGGTACATCAGAACTTCATCATTAGAACTTCCATCAGAACATGTCCTCAGAGTTTATGCAACTGACACTTAAATTGTTCATCTAAAACAACATTGATCACCACAGTAATTTTCATCATTCATATGGAGTGTATGTGTGTGCAATTAGCAAAATATCAGACAAAGAGTAAAGTCTGATTCACTTCAGTACATCTTAGAAATAAGGCATAACTAAGAACTTTGCTTAAAATCTGTCATTACTCTGAAGTCTACTATAGAATGAGTTCATGCATGAGTCCACCTCAACTATTTTGTGCTCATTTTATGCATCTTTTAAAATTCTTTTTACAGTGGCTTCTCAGTGTAAGTGAGTCACAACTGCTTATCAGAATTTATACTATTATCAGAGTATTTCTCCAGTAATCAGAGAATGTGAAAAGTCACCAAGAAAATTTTATTTTTCTTTTCTAAAGCATATTACTTAATACCAGCAATGCACTTGGGTCTTCCCTTCCATATTTTTACTCTAGATCTCAAATGAGTACCTGATATTTATTTCTTTTCTTTTTCCTTTTCTTTTGATAAGTGAGGTTTATCAGCACTTAGTACATCCATCAGATTTACTAACATCAGAACTTAACAGATAAGAAGCACTATTCAAGTTTTTGACTTAGTAATAAGATACACAAAGTAAACATCAACTAAGCTCAGTATCAGAATTTGCTAGTGTAAAAAAAATTTCCACATAAACAATTACTTCATATATGAGATCTTTAGTATATTAAAGACTACTGGGTCAGCATCTAGCACAGTTATCCTCATTGGATTGAATGGTCACAGAAACATTCATATCACTATCAGAGTTTAGAAATTCACATCAGACAGCAATCAACACTTAAAAAATTTCAAATTAAACACAAAATATACAAAGATAGTAATATCTGTAAATACTGATCATAAAGTCTGATGTATTAGAACATAAACTAAGCAGATTTAGAGAAAGAACCTAAAACCATTCCAAGTTCATTTACCAATCTTGTAAAAGTAGCTTCACACTGTGGTTTTGTGAAGATATCTGCTAGTTGTTGATCTGTTGGAACAAAATACAATTCCACTGTACCTTCATCCATATGTTCCCTTATGAAGTGGTACCTAATGCTGATGTGCTTTGTCATTGAGTGTTGAATTGGATTACCTGTCATAGCAATAGCACTTTGATTATCACAGTAAATAGGGATTTTAGAATATGTTAACTCATAATCCAGTAACTGATTCTTCATCCAAAGAATCTGTGCACAACAGCTTCCTGCAGCAATGTACTCTGCTTCTGCAGTTGATGTGGAAATTGACTTTTGTTTCTTGCTAAACCAAGAAACCAATCTGCCTCCAAGAAATTGGCAGCTTCCAATTGTACTTTTCCTGTCAATTTTGCATCCTGCAAAATCTGCATCTGAGTAACCTATTAGCTTAAAGTCTGATTCTCTAGGATACCATAATCCCAGATCAGCTGTACCCTTAAGGTACTTGAAAATTCTTTTCACAGCTGTTAAGTGAGGCTCTCTTGGATCTGCTTGAAATCTTGCACAAAGACAGGTAGCATACATGATATCAGGTCTACTTGCAGTTAGATAGAGTAGCGAGTCAATCATACCTCTGTAATTAGTAATATCTACTGATGTACCAGTATCTTTATCCAATTTTGTTGCAGTGGCCATATGAGTGGATGCACTTAAACAATCTTTGCATTCCAAATTTCTTCAACAAATTTATGGTGTACTTAGATTGACAAATAAAAGTTCCTTCTTCATTCTACTTGACTTGAAGGCCCAGAAAATAGTTAAGTTCTCCCATCATACTCATTTGATATCTTGACTGCATTAGCTTGGCAAACCTTTTACAAAGTCTGTCATTTGTAGAACCAAAAATGATATCATCAACATATATCTGCACTAAAAGTAAGTCCTTTCCATGGTTGAGATAGAACAATGTTTTGTCAATAGTCCCTCTGTTATATCCACTTTCAAGAAGAAACTGAGCTAATGTCTCATACCATGCTCTTGGAGCTTGCTTAAGGTCATAAAGTGCTTTATCAAGTTTGTAGACATGATTAGGAAATTTTGAATCTACAAAACCTGGAGGTTGTTCAACATATACTTCTTCTTCCAATTCTCCATTAAGAAAAGCACTTTTTACATCCATCTGAAAGACTGTAAACTTTTTGTGAGCAATATAAGCCAAAAATATCCTTATGGCTTCCAATCTAGCAACTGGTGCAAATGTTTCATCATAATCAATTCCCTCATGTTGAGAATATCCTTTTACAACCAGCCTTACTTTATTCCTTGTAATAATGCCATCACTATCAGTTTTGTTTCTGAACATCCACTTTGTACCAATAACATATCTGTTCTTTGGTCTTGGCACTAGGGTCCAGACTTTATTTCTTTCAAATTCATTTAACTCTTCCTGCATTGCTTGCACCCAACCAGCATCTTGAAGAGCTTCTTCCACTTTCTTTGGTTCAGTATGAGAAAGAAAAGAGTGATAGAGACATTCATTTGATGTTGTTGTTCTAGTTCTTATACCTGCTTCAGGATCTCCAATAATCAAGTCAGGTGTATGTGCTTTAGTCCACTTCCTTGCAGATGGAAGGTTATCTCTAGAACTGGATGCTCCCCCATGATCTATGCTGTCTCCATTAATATTTTCTAGATGCTCCCCCTGAAATTACGCTCTCTGAGTTGGATCCTTCAGAATTTGAGTTTCCAGAATTATCAGAACTTGGCTCATAAGAACTTGATGAATCAGAACTTGAAGAGCCTGTTCTAGATTCCGATGCTTCTTGAGATGTGGTTGGATCTTCTATAAGCTCCCCCTGCACAGGTGCATTTTCCTTTGGCATAGTCACCACAGTTTCAATAACATCATATTTCAATCCATCAGACTTTACAGTATCAGGATTTAGACTGTCAGGATTTAGACTATCAGGATTTACAGAATTAGAATTTAAAACTTCATTCTCAAATCTCAGCTGATCATGATCATTGAAATCTTCAAGTCCAGTAATATTCTTATCATCAAAAAAGACATTGATAGATTCCATGACAACCCTTGTTCTTAAATTGTAGACTCTGAAGGCTTTTGTGGAAAGTGGATATCCAACAAAAATTCATTTATCAGCTTTTAGATCAAATTTGGATAGTTGTTCAGGATGAGTCTTAAGAACAAAACACTTGCATCCAAATACATGAAAATACTTCAGATTTGGCTTCTTTTTCTTCACCATCTCATATGGTGTCTTTCCATGCTTGTTGATAAGTGTTGCATTCTAAGTAAAACAAGCAGTCTGCACAGCTTCAGCCCAAAAATAGGTTGGTAACTTTGCTTCATCAAGCATAGTTCATGCAGCTTAAATAAGAGTTCTATTCTTTCTTTCAACAACTCCAATTTGCTGTGGAGTTCCAGGAGCTGAGAATTCCTGCTTGATTCCATGGTCTTTGCAGAACTATTCTATAATCAAATTCTTGAACTCAGTGCCATTATCACTTCTTATGATTTTCACAGAGTCTTTGACCAATTTATCCAGTTGTTTGACATGATCAATCAAGATAGATGCAGTTTCACTTTTTGTGTGCAAGAAATACACCCATGTGTATCTAGTGAACTCATCCACTATGACCATAGCATATTTCTTCTTTGCAATAGACATGACATTCACTGGACCAAATAGATCAATATGTAGTAGGTGATAAGGCTCAAGAATTGAAGATTCAATCTTGCTCTTGAATGAAGATTTTCTTTATTTTGCCTTTTGACAGGAATCACAAAGGCCGTCAGGAGCAAATACTGATTTTGGCAGTTCTCTCATAAGATCTTTCTTGATTAGTTCATTTATATTGTTGAAATTTAAATGAGAGAGTTTCTTGTGCCAATTTCAGCTTTCTTCAATTGATGCTCTACTTAACAGACAGATTGCAGAACCATCAGTACTTGTTGAAAGCTTGGCTTCATAAATGATACCATGCCTGTATCCTTTCAGAACAACTTTGCCTTTAGATTTGCTTACAACTTCACAGTGTTCTTCAAAGAAATCCATATGATAACCTCTATCACAGATTTGACTCACACTCAGCAAATTGTGTTTAAGTCATGAGACTAGAGCTACTTTTTCAATGATGACATTCCCAAGATTGATATTGCCATATCCCAGAGTTTTTCCCATGTTGACATCTCCATAAGAAACACCTGGGCCAGCTTTCTCCACAAAGTCTGATTGCAGGGCTTTATTTCCAGTCATATTCCTGAACATCCACTGTCCAGAACTAGGATGTTTTTCCTGTTGCCCTGCAATCACAAAGACCACTAATGATTAGTTTTAAGGACCCAGACTTGCTTGGATCCTTTGGCCTTATTAAGTTTGTTAACATTTGCAGCGGATTTAGCATCAGAGTTTATGTTAATAGTTTTCTTATCAGAATTTGCAATATCAGACTTTGCATCAGAACTTACACTAGAAGGAATAATACTAAATTTCTTTAAAGAAGGTTTTATTTGATAATAATCATAGTACAAACTATGATATTCCTTACAAGTATAAATGGAATGCCATAAACTAACACAATGAAAACAAGGATTTTGTGGCCTATATCTAACAGACTGACTCTTAACTCCTGATTTTGAAGGTAAGGAGTTTATGTTCTTATTCTTCCTGTAAAAAGAAGACAGATGGTTAGAATTTCCACGGTTATAACATTTCTTTCTAGGAGCATTAGGAACAGGCTTATAATCATTGCTTTTATTCACACCTACCTTTCCATTCCTATTTTTCCTAGGTGGCTTTACCTTGTTTACATTCTTAACATCTTTCAGCTTATGCTTAAGCTGCTTCTTTGTCATTAAGCCTATGTTAACTTCAGTTGGCTTATCCTGTTTTGGTTTGTTAGAAGTTAATTTCTCTTTAACTTCTGATTTATCAATATCAGACTTTACAGCTACAAACTTAACAGGATTTACCTTTGGCTTTTGTTTAACAACTATAGGCTCATTTTCTACAGTTCTGTTATTTCTAGAGAACTAACAATGAGATTTACAGAAGGGGGGTTGAATGTAAATCTCAAAACTTTTTCAAGTTTTGAGCAGTTTATAAAGACTGTGTGTTCAAGATGAACAAGTGTGTGAATTGCTTTAAGCTGATACAGACAAATATATATTCAAACACAAATGTGAAGAACACAATAAACCTTTAAAAACTTTTCTGGTGGATTCGTTGTTCCACCAGAGATGGTATTTCAGAAATTCTGTGATCTAAGAATTTGATCACAGCTGCATCCTAGTACAAACTAGATAATTTTTCTCTCAAGATTTTTCTAAACAGCTCTGGAAAAATTCTTATCTAATTACTAGCTGCTACTTGGTTTATATATCACCAAGTGTACAAGTGAAGACAAAGATAAAATACAATAATAAAATAAGTTCTCCACTTGTTTCTTCTCCATATCACTCAAGTACTTTGTTGACTATTGCCTCTTTGTACTAGAGTAGAACGGCTGCTTTTTCTGACGTTCCTGAAATTAGGCTGCCACATTTCAGTTATCTCTGTTCACCCACGTGCCTCTGTTTGTAGGTACAACTACCACTTATCAACGGGTAATCAACAGAACATTCGTTGAAGCTTTCATCCGTTGATGCACTCATCCGTTGAAGGATGTTATCCGTTGAAGCTTTAGAGACATCCGTTGAAGCTTAGCTTCTCATCCGTTGAAGGTCTTTAAGTCATCCGTTGATACCACTTCATTTATACAAAATTACAAGGCATGAAATATTTACAATTGGCCTTCCTATCTGCATATCTTCTAGTAGACAACATGACTCATAGTTTCTCTCAACTTCTAAGAATTACATCTTAAATACAGAGACTGAAATATGCTACAACACTAGACTTATTTCTAAGTAAAGCTACACCATCAACGGATAGCCAAAGTGGTCTTATCCGTTGAGGCTACAGACACTGAATTTCTACTTAAGTGTTTTGTTAAACATATCATCAAACTAATGCACATATATTCCTAACAATCTCCCCCTATTTATGTCTATAAGAATTGTAGGCATAAATTCAGGGTTAACTTGATGATAACAAAACACTTAACAGATATATGAATTGAAACTAAGTAGAAATTTGAAAATGCTGCAAAAATGTATGTACTAGGAGGAAATTGAAGATTTACAGTATTTCCAAGGATACTCCTTTAGCCTGAGCAAATCATCTTTTTCTTCTTTGTTCCCTGGTTTTCTTTCCTAGCCCTTTGTCATTTTCCTCAATTTGGAGTTGGAGTTGTCTGAAGAATTCAGCTTCATCTTCAACACTGATATCCAACTTAGATTGCATTTCCTTGAGAATTTCATTGCTGGCAATCTTGAGTTGGTCTTCAAGTCTGAAAAATCTTCTGACTCCTTTATCATCTCTAAATTCCATCAACCAATGAGGTGATTTGTGAATTGTAATTCCCCTTTCTTGAATGAGTAAAGTCCTGGGTAAAGCATTGGGCTCCCTCCAAGTTTTCCTTATATTGGCAATCTTGTTGAGAATTTCAGTCTTGGCAGTTCTGGTAAAGCCAGAATCCTTTTGTATAGCTGAAAAGACTCTAATCAAGATAGAGTAGCCTTCATTCAGAATCCTGTGGAGAGGCCATGTTCTTTCCCCAGCTCCTTTGTATCTGAACACTAATCTCTCTGGTAGCTGTCTGTAAGCAGCTATTCCTCTTACATCCTCCAGCTCATCCAGATAGAGTTCAATATCTGAAATTTCTTTTATGTCACAGATGTGAACATAATCATCTTTAGAAATGGATGGCTTAGGCTTAGGCTTTTGTTTTTGAGTGAATTTCTTAGAGGTTATGGGAGGTGTAGATTTGGGTTTTCTTTTCTGTTTCTTTGGTAGTGGAAGAGTGGTTAGAAAGGTAGGCAATTTGATGGTGTCCCAATCAATAGGTTCCTCTTTTGGAATGATTGGTTCACCATGGATGTTTATAGTGGGATTAGCAACAAGAGGTTCAGGTATGGAAGGTAGTGGTTTAGATATAGATTTGGTTACTTCAGTATTATCTTCACTCCTTCTATGTGCCTTGGCCTTTCTTCTGTTTCCCTTCTGCCATTCCTCTCTTTCTTCCATACTCTCACCAAATATACTCCCAAAAACCTCATCTAGGTTTGCAATCTTGTCTTCACCCCTGACTTCAATTTCTTTTTCTTCTTCAACTTGACTTGACTTTAGCTGTTGTTCAAGCTTTGCTTGTGCTCTTTTGTCAGCCTTTAGTTGCTTGACTTCTTCCTTCTTGGCTATTGAGAATTTGGGATGTCCTTGCATCACACATATGCTCTTTCCCTCTCTAGAGATAATAGCCCTATTTCTCCTTACAGCCTCATCCATGGTCTCTTTGAGATAAGCAATACTCCTACCTAAAAGCTTGTTCTCATCAGCTTTTGGAGGAGGAAAGTCCACTTCTTTTAAAGGATTCTTTGTAGAGTCCTTATTGGATCTTTTATTGGGCTTGAGAATTATAGCTTATAGTTCTTTGGAAGAAGCTTCTCCATCCTTATGTCTCCCTACTGGCTTGAGCTCCATGTTGATTGGTTCAATCTTTGTGCTATATTTCACAGATGTTGATTTATCTTGTGTAGAGCCAAACAACAGTTGCAACCTTTCATCAATTCTCCTCCTTTGCTCTTTCACTTGAATTTCAGCTGCTGCTAGCTGAATCAAATCAATTTCATCAGGCTTTCCTTTGATTTGAATGATTGGAGAAGTAGTGATGGCAGGAACTAGCACTTTAGATATTTTGATTTTTGTAGATGGCTCTCCTTCCCCTTCCCTTTTACTCTCCCCCTTTTTGTTATCATCAAGGAGAGGGGTCAAGCCTTGTGCTTTTGCCAGCTGCATTAGGAGACTGGTTTGAGATTGTTGGTTGTGAAGAATGGTGGCCACAGAATCTTCAATAACTTGAACTCTGTCTTCCAACTTGGCCAGTCTTTTCTCAGTAACTGATTCCTTTTTCAATCTCAAAACCAAGTCCTGCAATGTACCATAGGGCATGACTGAATCCAATTTTTCAGAACTGTAGGATTTCAAGTCAGCAATATCCTTCCTGAGATCATCCATACTCAGATTTTGCTTTACTTGCTGCAACTTCATGAGATGCAGTGAGTCCAGGTGAGCTTGAAGGATAGCCTTGATACTTGCATGTGAAGTGTTCTGAATGGCCTGTTGAATAGTGTTGATTTGTTTGACTAAGGAGATATTGAATTCCCCTGATCTATACTCCTTTGTCAAAGCCCATTCAGGTAGATTTGGAATTAAACTAGGGCCTTCATCTCCCCCTAAGTTCATGCTTCCATCAAAAGAAACAGAGTCATCATCATCAGAATTTACTCCAAATTCCTCAGATGGCTCACCAGCTGTAGAAGGCATCTTGTGAATAGCAGCTTTATCCCTTTGAAGAGATTCTGTTGTGTGTACTAGATGTAGTGTCTTTTCTGCCTCCTCATTGCCCTGAGCAGCCAACATTTGATAGGCTGACACAGGATGAATAAAAGTGTCAGCATCCAAGGAAATGTTATCAATTACAGCTTTGTAATGTTGCTGAAATTGTCTTTCCTTTTCAGCATCATCCACAATCATTGACTCACTAGCAATGGCTGGTTCCACCCTTATATCTACTGTACCTGCCTTTCTCTCTTTTTCTCTATTTTCTTGCATCAGGGGCTCCCCCTGGCTCACACAACTCACTCCCTCACCTTCACCTACTAAGGTGGTACTCCTCTCACTTACTTTTGCCATGCTGGAAGAAATAGCATGCATTTTTGAGCTCTCAATCTCTCCTTTTGCCTGGGAGGAACCCAGCCTCTCACTCAAATTTTCACTCCCTTCCCTCAATCCTAAGAGTGATTGCACAGTATTCATGTCTTCTACACTTGGAAGTGATTCAGTTATGTGTGGAGAGACTATCAACGGATGTGGAATATCCGTTGAAGGTGAAACTGATGTTATCAACGGATAATTGCTGTTAAGCTTATCCGTTGAAGAGCAACCACTTATCAACGGATGAGTGATATCCGTTGAAGAAGGAAAAGAAGTTGAAATTGAAAGTGATATAACTGTTGAATCTGTGTAGATTGATTTGAGATGTGGTGACACAGATCCTTCAATTATATCTGAAAGAATTTGCGGGTGATCCAACAAATCATCTAAGAGATGATGATCACCTGTATTTGAGTGGGGCTCCTCCCTGAGTTGTAAAGAGGGAGAATCAGGAATTGATGGGAATAACATATCCACATCCAGAGATGGTGATGAAGTGTTTGGTGATTGATGTGTGATTATTGTGAGAGAATGGGGCTGTGACTCCACATTTATTGGAGCCACATCAAACTGAGTTTGAGAAGGCATAGATACAGATGGATGTATATGTGCAGTGTGTGCACCCTGTGTAGAAGATTGGGTTCTAGCCTTCTTTCTTCTAATAAAAGCTTTTGTTGGTGAGTGTTTGGCTTCAGTGTCCCTCCCTCGTTTGTTCTGTGTTCCTGGTTGGGAACTATTTTCAATAGTAACATCCTTTTGGGAGGATGCAACTAGGAATGTGCTAGATACCTTTTCAACCACCACAGCTTTTTGAGAAACTGTGGCTTGGCTAGCTTGGGAAGCACTTAACTCTCCTTCCTTATCCTGGGGGTTTCTTTGATGTTCACCCCTCCCCTCACCACTCACACCCTGTTCACTCCCCTCAGGGTTAATGGTTGGTGTTACAACTGTTGTCTTTTGAGAAACAACAGAGGTGGTTTTCTTTGTCTTTGATTTTGAAAGTTTAGTTTTGGTGACCTTGGTAGAAATCTGTTGGGGCATTGTCACAGATTTCATGGCCACACTAGAAGATAAAGAAATAGAGGGGTTGGAAGAAGTAGGAGTTGTAGAAGCAATTACCTCACCTACCTGAGGTGCATTCATGATTGGTAAATATACCAATGGCACACTGCTGTTGAGATCCATTCTCAATAAATCTGCAAGAACTCTTTTCTCTTGTGCCCAGCACTTGAGTTTATTATTCTCATTGATTATGACCAAACCTTCAGCAACATGGTTAGCCAATAACATAAAGAATCTAGCATAATAGATGTTATTAGGTCTATTAGCTTTGTTACCTAATCTAGTACCCAATTCTAGCATCACATAGTTGCTAAGGTTAAAATACCTATCAGAAACAAGCATATAGAGCATATTAACAAGAGATAAAGTTATGGCATCAAAATTACTAATTTTCCCAGAGAAAACCTTTATAAAGGCATCCCCAAGAAAACTCCATTCTTTCCTAAGGCCTTTTCTTCTAATACTCCCTAAACTAGCAGAGTTAAGAGAATAACCTATGGAACCTAACATGCTGGATACATCATTATCAGTGTGTGGTGTCATGGCATTGTTCTCAGGTAATTTAAAACATGCTTGTAAATCATCACAGTTAATACAGTGATTTTTACCTTTGAGAGTAAAGGAGATAGTCATATCTATGGAGTTGAACTCAGCAGTTGTCCAAATCTCCTCAACTACTTCACAGTAAATCGTTGGGGCTTCCAGCATTGCATAGCTAAGTTTACAGTTTTTGATGAAGTCCATCATTTTGTGATAGTCTGAATGGGCTTCATTCTTTTCTACCAAAGCTATGAAATTGTTCTTCTCATAGATGAACCCAGATTGAGACATAATTTTCACGACTGGTGCCATTGTTGTGAGTAGAAATTGCAGAGAATAACTTGAAGGTTTTGCAGAGAGAAAATGGTAAATGCTTGAAATTTTAAGAAAGCGTAAAGTAAAAATGAAAAATCAGAAGGGCTTATATGCTTTCAAAAAAAAAAATTAGTAAAAGATTAATCAATAAGTATATGTTAGTGAATTTCAGCCGTTTAAGAATAAACTGTAAGTATTCTAACAACTACCTTTAAAACCAATACATACAGATGTATGTATGAGTATCAACGGTTAAGAAAATAGAATCAACGGCTGTGAAACACCTGAATCGACTGATGTGACATTTCAACGGATAAGGCAATTGTCATCCGTTGAAAGGTACTTCAGTTTTATCCGTTGACGGATAAAAATTCCAGAAATGTATTTGTCTTTCAACGGATAATGAATATCCGTTGATAGAGCAATTTTGACTTTCAACGGATAGGAAACATCCGTTGATGGTATAAACTTTGTTAAAAGTCAAATTTGTTCTAGCAACTAATATATTTCAGGCTTCAATTCAAATTGCAATAAGGACATGAATTTTAAGAGTAATTAAGCATACCTAGCTCACTTACTAATCTTGTGAATGTTGATTCATCAAGTGGCTTGGTAAATATGTCTGCAATTTGTTGTTCACTTGGAACAAAATGTAGTTCCACTGTACCATTCATGACATGCTCCCTAATGAAGTGGTACTTGATATCAATGTGCTTGGTTCTTGAGTGCTGTACAGGATTCTCTGTTATGGCTATGGCACTTGTGTTGTCACAAAAGATAGGAATTCTATCAACATGAAGTCCATAGTCAAGGAGTTGATTTCTCATCCATAACACTCGAGAGCAGCAACTTCCAGCAGCAATGTATTCAGCCTCAGCTGTAGAAGTAGAGACTGAATTTTGCTTTTTGCTAAACCATGATACAAGCTTGTTTCCCAGGAATTGGCAGGAGCCTGTTGTACTTTTCCTGTCTATTTTGCAACCTGCATAGTCTGCATCTGAATAACCAATTAGATCAAAGCCAGATTCTCTATGATACCAAATACCTAAATTTGGTGTACCCTTGAGATATCTGAAAATCCTTTTGATAGCTATTAAGTGAGACTCCCTAGGATCAGCTTGAAATCTAGCACACAGACATGTAGCAAACATTATATCTGGTCTGCTAGCAGTTAAATATAAAAGTGAACCAACCATGCCTCTATAACTTGTAATGTCCACAGACCTTTCAGTCTTATTTAATTCAAGTTTGGTGGCAGTGGCCATGGGAGTTTTTGCAGATGAACATTCCATTACTAACTTGTTTAATTTGTAAACCAAGAAAATAGGTTAGTTCTCCCATAAGGCTCATTTCATAATTACTTTGCATTAGCTTAGCAAACTTTTTACAAAGTTTATCATCTTTAGAACCAAATATTATGTCGTCTACATAAATTTGAACAAGTATACTAGAGCCATTAACATTCCTAAAGAAGAGAGTTTTATCAACAGTACCTCTAGTGAAGTGATTCTCCAAAAGAAATTTTGATAAGGTTTCATACCAGGCTCTAGGTGCTTGCTTCAGTCCATAGAGTGCTTTCAACAGATAATATACATAGTCTGGAAAATTTGGATCTTCAAATCCTGGAGGTTGACTTACATAGACTTCTTCCTCTAATTTCCCATTTAGAAATGCACTCTTGACATCCATTTGATAGGCTTTGAAATTGGCATGAGCTGCATAGGCTAGAAAAATTCTGATGGCTTCAAGTCTTGCAACAGGAGCATATGTCTCATCAAAATCTATTCCCTCTTGCTGAGAATAGCCTTTAGCAACCAATCTGGCTTTATTCCTTATGATAATGCCATTTTCATCCATCTTGTTTCTGAATACCCATTTTGTGTCAATAGGACTCTTGTTCTTTGGTTTGGGTACCAGCTTCCAAACTTGGTTTCTCTCAAATTGGTTTAGCTCTTCCTGCATAGCTAATATCCAATCTGGATCCAATAAGGCTTCTTCCACTTTCTTAGGTTCCTCCTGAGATAGAAAACTACTATACAGACATTCATCTTGAGTAGCTCTTCTTGTTTGCACTTTAGATGATGCATCACCAATGATCAGTTCAAAGGGATGATTCTTGGTCCATTTCCTTTGAAGTGGAAGATGTGCTCTAGATGAGGTGGCCTCAGTATTGTCATGATGTGAGACAGAGTGTTGACTAATTGAAACTCCCCCTGAGTTGTTGGTCCTTTGCAGGGAACTTGGAGTTCTATCAACTGATGATGTAAATTGATTATCCGTTGATAAACTATGATCAACGGATGCTTCATTTAGTACTTCAACGGATGATACACCATGTCTTTCAACGGATACTGTATTGCCTCTATCAACGGATGCAGAATTTTGTGCATTATCCAAGGGCATGTTTTGAATCCCTTTTGAAGTGTTATCTCCATCAGTCTCCTCTTCACTATCATCACAATATATCTCAATGTTGTCAAATTTGAGTCTCTCATATTGTCCCTCATCTGTTAGTCCATCAATCTTTTTATCATCAAACACAACATGCACAGATTCCATAATAATGTTGGTTCTTAGATTGTAGACCCTATAAGATTTTCCAGCTGAATAACCAACAAATATCCCTTCATCAGCCTTTGCATCAAACTTCCCTTTATGGTCAGATTGATTCCTTAGTATAAAGCATTTACATCCAAAGACATGAAGAAAGTTTAGAGTTGGTTTTCTTCTCTTGAACAACTGATAAGGAGTCATGCCTTTAGCTTGATTGATCAAAGAGATATTTTGAGTGAAACAGGCACAATTAACAGCTTCAGCCCAGAAATATGTTGGTAACTTTGATTCTTCAAGCATTGTTCTGGCAGCCTCAATTAAAGATCTGTTCTTTCTTTCAACTACCCCATTTTGCTGAGGTGTTCTTGGAGTTGAGAACTCATGCATGATTCCATTTTCTTCACAGAACAGCCTCATTGATAAATTCTTGAACTCAGTTCCATTGTCACTCCTGATATTCCTAACCTTCAGGTCAGGATGATTATTAACTTGCCTGATGTGATTGATAATGATTTCACTTGCTTCATTCTTTGATCCAAGAAAATAGACCCATGAAAACTTTGAGAAATCATCTACAATCACTAAGCAATATCTTTTTCTTGCAATTGACAATACATTGACTGGTCCAAACAAATCCATATGTAGCAGCTGTAATGGTTCATCAATTGTTGTTTCAAGCTTCTTTTTGAATGATGCTTTCCTTTGTTTGCCTTTCTGACAAGCATCACACAAACCATCCCTTGAGAATTCAACAAGAGGAATTCCTCTTACTAGGTCCTTTTTGACGAGATCATTCATTGTCTTGAAATTCAAATGGGATAGCTTCTTGTGCCATAGCCAACTCTCAACTGAACTTGCTTTGCTGAAGAGACAAGTAATAGATTCTGCATTTGCAGAGTTGAAGTCAGCTAAGTACACATTTCCTTTTCTAACTCCAGTTAGAACCACTTTGTTGTCTTTCTTACTAGTGACAACACAGGCTTCAGAATTGAAGGAAACTGTATTCCCTTTATCACATAGTTGACTGATGTTCAGTAAGTTATGTTTGAGACCATCAACTAATGCAACTTCATCAATGATGACATTCCTTGTTGAAATCAAGCCATATCCCATAGTAAACCCTTTGCTGTCATCTCCAAAGGTTATGCTAGGGCCAGCTCTTTCCTTAAACTCTGTGAGCAGGGAGAAATCTCCTGTCATGTGTCTTGAACAGCCACTGTCCAAGTACCATAGATTTCTTCTATTTCCCTGCACACCATAAAATCAATCAATTTGATTTTGGTACCCAAGTTTCCTTGGGTCCATTCTTGTTAGCCTTTCTCCTAGACTTCATTCCTCCTGCATCTCTAGACTTAGGTAACTTTGAGTCAACCTTGGTCTTAGATGTAGTTGGTTGAGGTGTAGGGTTAGTCACAGAATCATTTAGCACATTTGGAATATGATAAGGCATGGATTGTGCATACATGTTATTCCACATAGGCATATTGTATGGCATTTGAGGCATACTAAATGCAGCAAGATAAGGATTGTTAAAATATGGCATGTTTGCAAAATGTGCATAAGGATTCTGTTGAGACATAGTAGGTATAGCATGTAGAGATGATGCTGACATGTTAGGCATGGAAGAGGGTACAGTTATGGGGGTTTTCTTAATAGATTTGCAATTAGCAGATAGATGATTAACACTACTACAATGCACACAGCTTTTTCTAGGAGCATACCTATCAGGTGTGTAATTGTTATGTTTGTTAACACCTACCTTCCCATTTCTGTTAGATTTTCTTTTAGTTTCCTTTTTATCCTCAACCATCTTGAGCCTATTATTTAACTGTTCTAAGGTCATGTGCCCTATATTCACCTTACTGACATCTTTGGATGTGCTTGCTTCTTCTTTAACAAAGTTCTTGGAAGTTGAACCAAACTTTTTGTTGAGTTTCTTTAGATTTTCACTAATAGAAACATCTGCCTGTTTTAATTGAGGAACCTTCAACGGATGCTCATTTTCTTCCTTCAACGGATAACCTTCATCATCCATTGATTCCACATCCGTTGACAGCCCATCAATTAATTCCAGTTTCTTTTTGTTTTTATCCCAGGCAGTTTCACAGAATGATTCAATTCCTTGGACCTTGGCAATTTGAGCACTAACATCCCTAGATGTTTTCCAGGCTTTAATCACCTCTTACTCTCTCTTTAATTGATTAGAAAGTATTTCTACTTTCTTAATAGATTCAGCTAGTTCATTCTCAACAGATATACAATGCAGCTTGGTTTTCTCTAGGTCAATCAACTTATCTTCTAACATAGCATTTCTATTACTTAAAAACAGATTGTTCTCTTTAATCCTACTATTTTCTTTAGCAAGAGATTTAAGAGACACACGCAAATGATACAATTCAGTAGACATGTCATTAAAAGCATCATTGCACTCTTCTTTAGTAAGTTGTGTTACATCAGTAGTGATTACCTGAGTTGTTACCTGATTGCTTGATGAACTAACTTCATTTTCCTCAGAATCAGCCATGAGAGCTAAGTTGACATACTCCACATCTTCATTCTCTTCCTCTCCATCAGCTGCCCAATCTTTTTCTTGAGTAATGAAAGCCCTTTCCTTTTGCTTGAGCAGATCAAAATATTTCTTCTTGTAATCTACTTGGTCAAATTTCTTCTTTTCAGAAGTTGGCTTTCTGCACTCACTTGCAAAGTGTCCACTTATACCACAATTGAAACACTTGAACTTTGATTTGTCCACCATGTTCTTATGAGGTTTAGTGGCTCTAGTGTTTTTCTTAAACTTCATCTTTGCAAATCTCCTGGACAGAAATGCAAGATGCTCATCAACACTATCAGAGTCATCTTGACTGGAGTTGTCTTCATTCTCAGCAACTTGCTCTTTTCCTTTGCTTGATTCCTGATATCTTGTACCATCTTTGGAGTTTGATGTAGATCTCACAGTTTCTTGTCTGCATTCCCTCTCATTTTCAGCTACCAATGCAACTGAACTTCCTTTCTTTCTCCCCTTCTCCAATACCTCATCCTGTTCCAACTCTAGTTCATAAGTCTTCAAGATTCCATATAATCTTTCAAGAGTGAAGTCCTTATAATCCTGAGAGTTTCTTAAGGAGACAGTCATGGGTTTCCATTCCTTTGGCAAGGATCTTAAGAATTTAAGATTTGAATCCTTCACCTGGTACACTCTACCATACAGCTTCAATCCATTCAACAGCTTTTGGAATCTGTTAAATGTGTCATTTAAAGATTCATTTTCTTCAAAATGAAAATACTCATACTGTTGAATGAGAAGCTGCATCTTGTTCTCTTTTACTTGTTCTGTACCTTCACATAGCAGCTGAACTGTGTCCCAAACCTCTTTGGCAGTTGAGCAATTTATCATATTATCAAACATATCCTTGTCAAGACCATTAAACAAAATGTTCATAGCCTTCTTATCCTTGTGGACTTCTTCTGTGTCTTCCATTGTCCATTCTGCTCTAGGTTTTGGAATGGATTGACCAACAGCAATTGTGGCCGTAGCAACTGTGGCTACTTTGTGGGGAATGTGAGGACCATTCTCAATACAGTTTATATAACCTTCATCTTGGGAGAGTAGATGAAGGTGCATTTTAACCTTCCAGTGGTGATAACTGTCTCTGTCAAGAACTGGGATTTTTACTCCAATATCCTTCTTACTCATCTTTGTTAGATTCCAAGATCTTTAAACTCTTTGTTTGTCAAGAGCCTGCTCTGATACCAATTGTTATTTCTAGAGAACTAACAATGAGATTTACAGAAGGGGGGTTGAATGTAAATCTCAAAACTTTTTCAAGTTTTGAGCAGTTTATAAAGACTGTGTGTTCAAGATGAACAAGTGTGTGAATTGCTTTAAGCTGATACAGACAGATATATATTCAAACACAAATGTAAAGAACACAATAAACCTTTAAAAACTTTTCTGGTGGATTTGTTGTTCCACCAGAGATGGTATTTCAGAAATTCTGTGATCTAAGAATTTGATCACAGCTGCATCCTAGTACAAACTAGATAATTTTTCTCTCAAGATTTTTCTAAACAGCTCTGGAAAAATTCTTATCTAATTACTAGCTGCTACTTGGTTTATATATCACCAAGTGTACAAGTGAAGACAAAGATAAAAATACAATAATAAAATAATTTCTCCACTTGTTTCTTCTCCATATCACTCAAGTACTTTGTTGACTATTGCCTCTTTGTACTAGAGTAGAACGGCTGCTTTTTCTGACGTTCCTGAAATTAGGCTGCCACATTTCAGTTATCTCTGTTCACCCACGTGCCTCTGTTTGTAGGTACAACTACCACTTATCAACGGTTAATCAACAGAACATCCGTTGAAGCTTTCATCCGTTGATGCACTCATCCGTTGAAGGATGTTATCCGTTGAAGCTTTAGAGACATCCGTTGAAGCTTAGCTTCTCATCCGTTGAAGGTCTTTAAGTCATCCGTTGATACCACTTCATTTATACAAAATTACAAGGCATGAAATATTTACAATTGGCCTTCCTATCTGCATATCTTCTAGTAGACAACATGACTCATAGTTTCTCTCAACTTCTAAGAATTACATCTTAAATACAGAGACTGAAATATGCTACAACACTAGACTTATTTCTAAGTAAAGCTACACCATCAACGGATAGCCAAAGTGGTCTTATCCGTTGAGGCTACAGACACTGAATTTCTACTTAAGTGTTTTGTTAAACATATCATCAAACTAATGCACATATATTCCTAACAAGTTCCTTTATTATTCTTATCATCTCCATAACCTAAGCCCTCTTTCCAATTTCCACTACTTAACAAATTCTGAGTTGTTCTGCCAGAGTTAGTCCAAGTCCTGATAATCACTCTTTGCCTTTTCTAACTCAGTTTTTAGATATTCATTCATTTTAAGCACTTCATCTCTAACATAGAAAGCATCATCTCTATCTTTCTGAGTTTGATGGAACATAACTAACTCTTTTTCTAAATAATCATTCTTCTTTTTATAAGCAAGATTTTCAGAAGTTAATCTTTCACATGTTAAAGTTTGATCTCTATAACTAATAAACATGGTTTTAAGATATCTTCTCAACTCAGTAATATCATCAGTATGAAAAGCATAAGTTGTTTGAGGTACCTTTAACTCAGCAGCTTCAGTACTGCTATCAGCATTTGCCATCAAGGCATACTTCACCTCACTTTCAGAATCTGAACTGTTTGTCCAGCTTTTCTTCTTTGTGACAAGTGCTTTACCTTTGACACTCTTCACTTTCTTGCAATCAGGAGATATTTGGCCTTTCTCACCACAGTTGTAGCATTTGACATTTGAGTAATCTCCTCTGTCAGACTTTCCACCTTTGCCTTCAGATTTTCTGAAACCTTTCTTATCAGAACTTGCACCTTTCCTGGAAAACTTCTTTCCCCTTTCAATTTCCTGTATGCAATCTTTGTGATTCCTTTCACCATAAGAGCACACAGCTTCATCATCTCTTCATCAGGGTCCATCTCAGATAGACTTTCAGTTTCTGAATCCTCATCACTATCAGAACTTGATGACTCAGTATCAAACTTTATGATGAGAGCCTTTCCTTTGCCTTTCTTTGAGACAGCCACTTTAGGGGATTCCTCCTCAGCCTTAAGAGAAACTATCCTTGATTTTCTCCCATACCTCTTGCTTCTTTGATCCATCTCAAGTTCATAAGTCTTGAGCATACCACAAATTTCATCAAGAGTAGTTTCATCAAGAGCATAGTTGTCTCTTATAGTTGTGGCCTTCAAATCCCAACTTTCAGGAAGAGCTAAAAGGAATTTCAGATTAGTATCTTTAAAATCATATTCCTTATCCCCCAGTGACATATCATTCAAGAGTTTGACAAATCTATCATATAAACCAGTCAATGACTCATCAGGTTTTGAGTCAAAGTGCTCATACTCTTGAGTAAGTATAGTCCTCATGTTCTTCTTAATTGAATCAGTTCCCTAGCATCTTGTCTCCAAGGCATCCCATATCTCCTTTGCAGTCTTGCAGTTAATTACCTTGTTTGACATGACATTATCAATGGCACTGTGTAGCAAATGTCTTACCTTTGCATCCTTTACAATAGATGAGATATCTTCAGCTGTATATTCACTTTTCTCCTTTGGTACAGTCTGTGCTGGCTGATCTGCAACTACAACAGAGAGCTTGGTTGGCTTGTGTGGTCCTTCATTAATTCTGTCAAGGTATTCTAGATCTGTAGCTTCCAGAAACATAGACATCCTCACCTTCCATATGGAATACTCAGAAGGTTTCAGTATGGGAACCCTAATGGTCTCATATCGATTATGGATTTGAGTCTTTGGATTTTTTTAGTTTTGGTGGGCTTAGTTGGAGTTTGTACTTCTTCAGACATGATTGTTTTTGGATCTTTACTATATGTATGTTAACAGATAGCTCTGATACCACTGTTAGGTCACACACACTGTAGAAGGGGGTTGAATACAGTGTTTACTACAATCAAATTCTGATTCCTCCAGCCCTGGACCAAAGAAAAGAAGACCGGTCAAATATTACTTTGTTAAGCAAGCATTGAAGATTAAAAAGAAGATAGACGAGGAAGAACATGTTGCAGTCACTCAAACAATCTGTAAGAGTAATAGGGATGATAATACTGCAGCTATTCCTGTCTCAATTTATGACTCACCGATAAAAGCTGATTCTCTGGTGAGAGAAATTTTTTCTACTTATGAACAAGTGCAGATGATCATTGTTGATATCACTAAGAGAGTTGCTAAGAAACAAATATTGAAAGAGATCTGTCAACAAGGATTTTTATTGAGCATGAGCCAAGCCCAAAAGAACCTTCATCTATAAATGATAAAGCAGCTAATAAAGGCTTATTCCCACAAGAACCTATACCTGAAAAGTGGTATAGCAGACATGGTAAATCCCGATCCTCTAGCAACTGAATCTATCCAAGAATGGCATGATGTTGCCACAACCACGCTAACAGATGAGGTCTCCACAGTGAAAATATATTGCAAATCCATTGAGTCTCATTCTAAGAAGAATAAAGCTTGTGTGCATATTGGACAAACACAGGAGAATGATTTTGATAATGAGGAGAGGACTACCCAATAACCTAGATCTCAAAATGATCTACCAGCTCCAAGTTCTCCAGCCACACAAGAACCACTACCTCAAATTGGTAGTACGGGATTAACTCCTGATGCAGTTATCTTGGCTCTAGATATGGAGAGAAGAGTTCATCCCACACCAAAATCAACTGAAGTCCTTTTAGTTCCTCTATTGGATGCACTGCCACTCTAGAAAGCTGAAACTTTCATCACAAAGTGTATAAATACTTACTCTTCTTTATCAGCATTTAATTTAAATACTGATACTGTCTTGTCAACATTTACTGTTAATTTAAATCCTGATGGTATGATCATGAATAGTCCTCCAACAGAGGGTACCCCTATTCATGTGACCACAGGCATCCTTTCTCAGCGACCCCTTATCTCTGTAGGACAAAAATTTCTGAGCTTCTAGTGAGATTGAGGGAAAAGATCTAGAGAAAAATAGAAATAAAGAGAGGCAGGATCCTTACTTGGAAAAAGGAGAGGCAGATGAAAGTCATGTTTTAGGTAATCCTTGTGCGGAAACTCTAACACTTAAAAGTCATGAGATGAGTATAGTGAGAGGTAGTGAGACTACTTTAAAAGAATATAGAGATCTAAGTTGTTCATATTCTTCCGTTGTAGGTGCTAAGAGTACCAAAAAAACAGTAGTTGATCCATATCCTGTAGTCCCTCAGATAAACTCTGATGCGCCAAGTGCTGATATTTTCCCTGCAGGAGTTTCTTGTAGTCCACTAATATTAATTCTTTTACCTTTCCAACTATCCTTGTTACCTCTGGTGATGAAGCTGCAGAACAGTCCACTCATAAAGATCAAGTTCCAGTGTTGAACCCAATTTTTGAGTCTCCAACTCATTTTACTGATACTGATGGTTTTGGAGTCAACTACTGATGTGCATACACCCATGGTCACCATTCCAGAGGGAATTGAGATAAATGCTGATGACATGGAAGTTTTTGAAGCAGCTAATTCACATACAGCTCCAATTCCTGATTTTATCTTAAACTCTGATACTGAAGAAGAAGTGGCATAAAATTTAAAAGAGCCAATTGTTGATGATGAAGCTCAAATTCATTATGAGTCTTACTTTATCGGTACCGAGAAAGCATGATAATAAAATTTTAAATCTTAGTTATGATAGAAATTATTAACAATGGAGATGTTAAATTATAGGTCGATATTGTTAATGATGACGTCGAGAAATCTTGATGATAAAATTTTATATTTAAGTTATGGTATATACTATTATAAACTATAACACTAAATTAAAAGTCGAGATGTCACCGAAGACGATGTCGAGAAATTTTTGTAATCTTAAAAAAAAATTAGTTATAATAAAAAATATTACAAAGTAAGATATTAATAAACTAAAAGTCAAGGGGTCTCCGCTGAGAAATTATCATAATATAAGTTAAATCATAAATAATAAATATAACTATAACGCTCCCAAATATGAGGTCGGAAGATTTGGTCCTCACGATGACACCTCAATTTAAAACAACTTGTTTATCAATAAATAAATGCCAGCAACTGCTCAACAACTAATATATATCATCTCGACCTCAAACTAAACCAAGATCTTTTAGCTTACAGATCTAGAAACAAGAATTCCAAATTCCACAAATAAATTTTCTTTCTTTTAAAAACTCTTTTCAACAATTTCCAAGACCAAAACTTAAACACTAGTATAACTTCGAAAAGAAGTATACTAGGCCAAATTCGATAACATAACTAATATAAATAGAAAACAATTATTTAATAGAACTTACTCCATTTTCTCATATCCTGGACAAACCATCTCCAGGAAAACTTCTTTCTCTGCTTTCTCGAATTACGCGGCTAAATAGCACAAGTTATTCCTCAATGGAAGATTACATTTAAAATAGGCAAGTATGAGCGAAAAAAATACTCACCAAGTTTATTAGAGCATAATAGGATAACTTTAAAATATTTATGGGTTTTTTAAATAAATCCCATATATGATGTCATGCAGAACATTTTAAAAAACATGTTTATAACCCCATAAAAAGTTAAAAAAAATTAAAACCATTGATAATTTAGCAAAAGGGGTTTCAGTAACAATTTATATCTCAACTAGAATCCGAACTCATAAGAATCAGGTCAATTATTCATTGAAAATTAGTTGACGCAAAGAAACTATCTTTCAGATATAATATCAACCATCACATGTTAAATATATCGACAGTATATGTGAAGATTTAAAGAAATCAACTTTAACAGGCTTTTACTGGCTAAAATATTGAATATAATTTCCTTTCTTCTTACCTGAATACTTTTATAGTTTGAAGCCTTAAATAGAGATTAACAATAAATCGGATTGAACGCTAAAATTTTTGATTACATCCGCTGATCAGCCGGAATATAGTCCACTAATATAGGGTACCCAAGCAACCATTGGCCTATAATGATGGACTAGCCCCGCTAGCCTCTTACACAGCTGGACTAGCCCTGCTAGCCTCTTACGCAATATTGTTGGACTATCCCCGCTAGACTCTTACGCAATTGACCAATCTTTAGAAACTTATTGATTCAACTCCCGATTTCACATGATCTAGAGTAATCTCAACACCTGATGGCAAAACAACTAGGATAATTAGTTATTCACTTATCACATAGTAAAGATCCACTGTATAGAATAAATCTAGATAGTATAGTTATTCACTATCTAGCGAAAAAGGAAATATTTTCTAGCAGAATAATTACTGGAATATCATGATTTCCAATAAACCAATGATTATACGCATATATGTCTCCCAAGAACATTAAATAAATAATGTAAAGTTGTAAGTATACAATTATTCATAAATTCATAATTTAGAAAATAAAAGGTACTTTGCATAACCAAAACAAAATATTTTGATATATAAAATATTTAACTATTATGAAATTAGAATAGGGAGAATACTTGCCTTCGGTCCTTTGCACTTATGCACACATGAACTAACACAATCATCTCATATCTAGGTCCATTGAATATCACCATCTTTTATCCCAATAATCCTTTTTGTATACAGCTCTGCGAAGGTCACGAGTTTGCTACGCAACTACCATTCCATTTAACTCTTTATACGTCCGCTTGGTCTTGATCGTATTGAATAATCCGCATCAATCATTTGAACAATTTGATGAAAGAATCAGTTAGGGTTTGTCAAGAGCTTCAATTTGACTACAAACATGACATGATTTGATTTCCAGATCAGCTCGAAATCTTGGTTTGATTCCAGGAACAGTTCTTGAAACCCTAACCCTAATTTCAAAGATTTTTGCTAAATTTTTAATCTATTTTTCTATTTTTATAGAATTTTTTATTAATTAAAATATATTTATAATAACAAAAATATAACATTAAAATTATTTGAGGCCTAATTATATCATCCTAAAAAGAATAACTAGCCTAAAATTAATAATTATGGCAGAAAATATTTTTATCAAGTAAATACAAAATTTATGCCAAAATTCCCCAAAAAATACGATCTTTCTGATAGGGGATAAATAAATCTTGATTGTGTAATTAAATATTACATTAATTATACATGATTTGGGCCACAAGGCCCAATAAGAAGATGTATGATATTCATACCAAAAAGGTTAACACATTGATCATGCCTGATGGACCAGATCAGGCCTGATGGAACAAAGAAGGCCCAAAACCCTGAATATTAATTAATTTCTTAATTAATTAATAAAGGAAAAATCAGCTATTGAGAAGAGTCCCAATAAGGACATAAATCCTTGCAGATTAGCCTCTAAGGGACCTAAAAGGATAAAGAATCAGTTTCCTACTATTTAGGACTCCAAAGTCCATTCTAATTAAGAGACTTGTCCACCAAGTCTCCTATACTAAGTCCAATTCAAGGACCCCCAATATATATATAAGGGGCCTCACCCCCACCAATCAGAACTACATTTTTTGACTTGATCCTTGACAATCAGCAAGGTACGTAGGCATCTTGTTAAGGCAGATTGAGTCATGAAACACAAGAGCAGTCAAATCGAGCCTCGAAGTTCACGTTTCTTAGTAATAAATACAACAGTTATATACCTTAGTTTTTAATCCATAACATTTGGCACCGTTTGTGGGAAAGCACAACAATAACCATGGCGAAAACACGGAGAACAGTTAGAGCCCTTGAAGGAGGAACACCAACGGGGACAACCCAAGTGATTTCGTCAACTGTGGAGGTACCTTCTCATTCAACTTATGCAGCCACGCAAGGAGAAGCCCAGATAGGGGCAACTGAACCTCAGCCAAAAGGGACGATTCCCTCGGCTACTCAAGGTACGAACCCCCAAGTTCAACAACTACATGCACCTGTGAATTCTTGACCCATTGGGTATGAGTATTCAACTATTGTGACTACTAACCCCCCATATGGGATGCCCCTTTACCCCGAGGTTGGAGGAAGCGAACATGCTAGGCGGAGTGAAGCACGAGGGCTATTGCCCCTATATATACAAGGTTTGGCTCCAATCCCTGATGATCAGAAATTTTCTGGTCCTTACACTGAGAGAGACTCTGAATCTTCAGATGATGAAATGGCCCCAAGAAGGAGGCGTGCTGGCAAAGAGACGATGGTTGATGCTCGCCAACGTCCTAGGAGCACCCAAGGGACGAATTCCCAGGAAGTGCAGGAAAGGATCAGGGCTCATGAGGCTGAGATTCAAAGGCTGAAGCGTGACTTGGAGTCACACCAGAATGCCAGACCCCCATTACCCCCAAGGGGGAGGAATCCCCCCCCCTATCATAGACCTGGATGGTCCGATACAGAGAAGGGTTGTTGTCCCAAGGGTTGATCCAAGCAATCTTCTTCCCCTTGGAGATCCTGATGATCCTACCCCACCATTCACTGAAGAAATAATGAATTCCAATATCTCAAGGAAGTTCAAGATGCCCACTATTAAGGCTTATGATGGCACTGGAGATCCCGCCAATCATGTCAGGACATTCTCCAATGCACTGTTGCTACAGCCCGTGAATGACGCTATTAAGTGTCGGGTCTTTCCTCAAACCCTGTCAGGTATGGCTCAAAGGTGGTATAGTCGTTTACCCCCATACTCTATTGGTTCCTTCAGAAAATTAAGTCAGGCTTTTATTAAGCAATTCATCAATGGGAGAGTACATGAGAAAAGTTCAACATCCCTCATGAGCATTATGCAGGGGGCGAAGGAATCCTTGAGAGACTACCTGAATTGTTTCACAAAGGAAGCTTTAAAAGTCTCGGACCTTGATGACAAGGTTGCCATGATAGCACTGCAACAGGGAACTAGGGATGAGTTTTTCAAGATGTCCTAGGCCAAACGCCCCCCTGAAAGCATGTTCCAGCTCCAAGATAGGGCAGGGAAGCATATCAAGGTCGAAGAGAGTATGAGATAGACAGTCGTGAACAACGAGCCTACTGAAGGCAAGAAGCAGAAGACTGATCTGGAATATGTTGCTAAGGACAAGTATCCTAGAACTGAGCAAAATCCTGACTCAACTCCCAAAAGAGGAGGATCTGGACAAAAATTTACTGAGTATGCTAAGCTGAATGCTCCAAAGAGCCAAATTTTAATGGAAATCGAGAAAGATCGAGATATTCGCTGGCCTAAGCCCTTGAAGGCCGATCCTGCCAAGTTAGATAAGAGCAAGTATTGTAGATTTCACAAGGATGTTGGTCATGGCACCGATGAGTGTAGGCAACTGAAAGATGAAATTAAGTTCCTTATTAGAAAAGGGAGGTTGAACAAGTATACTGGAGATGGAGGGGATAGGAATAACAATGGAAAAAAGAACTTTGAAGATCGTAGGAGGGACCAAGACGATCAGGGGCGGAATCCCCAGCCTAGGGGATCGGTGATAAATACAATCTTCGGAGGACCACGACCCCGAGGGCCTGTGATAAGCACAATTTTTGGAGGACCAACTGCTGCTGGGTTATCCAAGAACTCTAGAAAAGCGCATGCCCGAGAAGTTATGCATATTGTTGGGGAAGCCCCGAAGAGGGCCAGGACAGGAGTAACAATGTCTTTTGATGATTCTGAGCTGGAGGGCGTGAAATTTCCCCATGACGACCCGTTTGTTATAATCCTGATAATAGGGAATAGCCCTGTGAGAAGGGTCATTATGGATAATGGTGTTTCAGTGGATATTTTGCTCCATGACACCTTTTTGAGGATGGGATATAACGACTCCCAATTGACCCCAACCGACATGCCGATATATGGATTTGCGGGAGTGGAGTGCCCCGTAGAAGGAATAATCAAGTTACCAGTAACCATAGGACAGGAACCAAGGCAAGCAACTCAGATGTTGGACTTCGTGGTAGTGAAGGCTAGTTCGACTTACAACGCTATCATGGGAAGGACAGGGATACACGCCTTCAAGACAGTCCCTTCTTACTACCATTCAGTTATTAAGTTTCCCACCCGGGATGGGATCGGAGAAGAGAGAGGAGATCAAAAAATGGCTAGAAGCTGTTATGTGGCCTCTTTGAGGGCAGATGGAATTGGGGGGCAGGTCCTTCCTATTGAAGATTTGGATATCCGAGAGAATGATGAGAAAAGAGGAAAGCCAGCAGAAGACTTGGTTTCAATTTCTTTAACCCCCGAGAATCCTGAGAAGGTGACTTTCATTGGAGCCACACTCGAGGAGCCCCTTAGAGGGAAGTTGGTGAAATTTTTGCAAGAAAATAGTGATGTGTTTTGTGGCGCCCTCCGAACCCGGGTTAGAAGTTTGGGGTCCATATCACATACATAATATATAAACCTGTATATGAAATATTATTTGCCAGACCCTGCTTTATATAACCACGGATTGCAACAGGTTAAAGTATGAAAACAAGCCACAACCTTAACTTTTATTACAACGTACCCAATCCCAACTAATTTAACTTACAACTGATATTGAAATTATTCTTACAATCTTACTATCTCACTACCATATGAAGCTTCTGCTAGCTCGATCCAACTCAAACTGAAATCCTAGCTCGCACTTTGGACTGAGGGACTTCACTATCATCCATATCCTTTTTAACTGTAGAATATATAAAATGATTCGCAAGAGTGAGCTAACTAGCTCAGCAAGTCACAATAACAATAACTGAGGTCAATCAATGATCAAACGAGATGATTCAGAGGAATCAAGTTTCTTGTTAAACAATTATTAGAATTGGATATTCATTTTGAGTTTTAAAACCAAGGTTAGGCTGCTGATCAGTCACGCACTAACCCCGAGCAAGGCACACAGCTCTGCTCTATAAACTGGATCGAAGGGATATATTGGCCTAATTCGACCACGAATCTGGTCTGACCACGAGTCTGGTCCACGTAAAGAAAACTATCCAATTCTAAAACAATTCAATATGATAAACAATATAATTCAATAAAATAAGATCATAATCAACAGTGATGAAACATTTGTATAAAGGCATGATGCATTTCATGAGCATCACAAGGGGGTATCAAAGTATGTATAAGAAATGGCCTTCAGCCTGTAGGAGAATCGGGTATTAGATGAACAATGGTTTTACAAGGTTTAGTTCTTAGATGTCACAAGGTATGGTTGAGTATAAAGTTTCTGGATGTTCAAACAATTATGTTCCAGTGTTTGGTGGTTATATATTTGGAGAGTAGTGTCATATTTTTGTGGTTTAGTATCTGGAAATCAACAAGGGATGGTTTACAAAGAATAAGGCTTACGGCTCAAAGATGAAATGATGTGATTCGGGTTCAAGGCTGTATGATTCAAGGTACTCGCAATATAAAACAGAACTATTTTGAATACTTAACAATATGCCACAAGAGAATTTAGAAATGTTTGCACTATATCTCGAGATAGGCTTAGATATACTTGCTTTGCAGGACTTTACATCAATTACTGATCGATTCTGAGCCGACTCTGCCACTCGGGCTTTATTGTCCATCCACTAAATCACCCTGGATTCGACCTCACACTTAAGTCTTTTGAGTTGAACCTTACTGAGATTTTCGACTGATCACCAAATTATCTTTCATCCCATGCCAATTCTCGGGCTTTCCAACTAGATCCTACAGAGTCGAAATACCCTAATTTAGACTTCCGATTATGCTTCACATATCCTCGCTAACAATCTACCCGTTCGCTAATAAAACCCAACTCGTAACGCATACATTATTGCAATACAGGCATCAGTTAGGGTTTACGTTCTTGAAAATCGATTTGGTGTTCGTTTTCAGAAATTACGTATACTCGTCATTGTATGAAATTAGGGTTATTGGTTTTGGCAAAACGTTTCACTACAACATACAATCAGGTTTTGCATAAAACATACGTATATGTATTTACTTATACTCGCTCGTCGTCCCGATAATCCCTGGATACGCTCCCGTATTTCCGTAGTTCGATTTCCCGGAAATTGGGCAGCGTCTCCTTTGTTTATCGGACTACCCGTCGAAACATTTCGAAGTCAAACCATCAATAATCAAATTCACAACAATCACAATCCAATCACCATCCAATTATCTCCCCACTTCGATATAACATAAAATTTTCGCTCCAAAATTAATTTAACATACTAAATATTATTTTAAAAATTTTAGGACTCAGATTACATCATCACGGTCCACCGTCCGCTCGTAAAAACAAAACTCATTGCGGACGGCGGCAAAAGTTTGCGGGTACCCGTATAATTCAGGTTTCCATCACGAACATTCACCCATTAATACTCGAGTAAGGTAAAAAATATTTGAATAATCAATAAAAAATTACTCAAATTTTCCAAAACAATTTGAATAAATAATATAGCAATTATCGAATGAATTTCATCACAAATTTAATTACAAATATTCAGAAACTCTCGGACCAAAGCTACGGACAACATCACAATAGGACTCAAATTAATCAAATCTAAGAACATTGTCGAACTCAAGGAACAACAGCAGCAACACTCGAGACACAATCACAAGCCACCTCACCGGAATAGAACCCGACGGTGGCCGGAAAGAAAGGGCAGAGGCAGCTGCAATTCAACTAGAAAGCAAAGAAACTCGGGTAGTAACACAATAATCACACAAACCCGCACATATATATACATGTATATGTATGTATACACAACCCAGCAATCAACGAAACATAATCGAGCACAGAGATAGCCGGAAATCAAGATGGCAAAGCTCACTTGAACCCAAAGAAGAACTGGGAGGAGGGAGAGATTACAAGCGAGAGAGAGGAAAAAGTGATTGAGGGTCTGTGTTTGTGCGTGTGTTGTGTTTATCTGTCCCAATTCTAATTTTATTCCGACCCATAAAATGCTTCCATCTAGCTGCCAATTTGTAGAAATAAAACACGTGTCCATAAGCTAATACGTATCCTCGTTAAACCCACATTTTTATTTCTCATTTCACGTTTTAACGAACAATTACGTGGGTAAAAATAACCCAAAAATTACCAAATTAGTTTTAAAATTTTATAAAAATCTCGAAACTAATAAAATAAAATTTTCATAATTTTTAAAATATTTTTGAAATGCAACTCGTACCCGCATTTCACAATTAACGAACCGAGCTACTCTTAAACCTAATTCATAAAATCACGAAAGTAGTCGTAAAATGTTACAAATATCCCGAAGTTAATAAAAACATAAATCTCGAAATTTTGAAATAATTTTTGAAACACAATTTATACCCGTTTTTAACGAATAAACGAAATAACGCGTGGGTGAAATTAATCTCAAAAATTTCCAAAATAGTTTTAAAATTCTCGGAATATTTCAAACTTAAATAAATATGAGTTTCATAATTTTTAAAGCATTTCTGAATTCAATATTGATTTTACTAATAGATATAGTCAGAAAATCATTCTAGGATAAATAATCAATAAAATATTGATTTCTAAATTTTATAAAATCCCAAAAATAGATATTGTAATTATAAAATCATAAAAACAATTTTAGAGACAATCCAAATGTTTATGAAAATAAATCTGTCGTAAAACCACTTTTACAAGTAACAACAAAGTAATACATCTCAACAAACAATCATACAAATAATCCTTAAACACCAACGATCTCACATAATTAATAACAAGATAATATCAAACTAAAAGAACCCATACATATATTTTATTTATTTAATTACTCAATAATTACACATTTAAATAATAAAATATACGAGTCGTTATATCCTTCCCCCCTTAAAAAGATTTTGTCCTCAGAATCTGAATTAACTATATAAGTGAGGATATTTGTCAAGCATATCTGACTCTAGTTCCCAAGTAGATTATTCTAGTCGAGGGTTTCAAACGTACTCACTATAAATAGACATTTATTTTCAAGGACTCGCCTTTAACGATTAAGAATTTGGATCGATCACTATATGCAGAACAAACTTGGACAAGAGCCCCATTGGCTCCTGATCAATCACTTGATTCGAATCAGATACTTTTCGCCTTAACATTGACACGCAGAATATATTATATGTACACATTGTTGTAGCGGTAACTGAAGGGTTTTTAGCACATAAACGCAGCGAAAACGTAAATTTAAATCTTAAAAAAAAACCGAAACACTCCGGAGGATCCATG
This sequence comes from Apium graveolens, assembly GCF_009905375.1. Taxonomy (NCBI): domain Eukaryota; kingdom Viridiplantae; phylum Streptophyta; class Magnoliopsida; order Apiales; family Apiaceae; genus Apium; species Apium graveolens. The sequence continues at coordinate 48,353,921 of NC_133656.1, forward strand.
CGAAAAATAATATTTAATTCATAGTTCAGTATGTTTACCTTAAGAAGCTTTACGTTAATGGAAAGATGGAGGTCTTTAATAGCGATCCAAGAACAACGAGCGGAGATCCTTAGCAGCTGCTCCTCAAGTGTGAAGCACTCCACCGGTATCCACCAAGAAAATGATGTAATGAAGGAGGAGGAGGTGGAGAGAATTAGGGTTTTTTAAATCTTTTGGTTGAGGCAAAAATAGGGTTTATAATAGTATATTTATAGGCAAAATTTTCAGCTGAAAATTTTCCCATAAAATATTATTATTATTAACCCTTTATTATTCTCACTAATAATTAAAACACCTTTTAATTATTAATCCTTTTTCTAAACTCTTCTGAAAAAATTCTCTCACTTGATTTAATTTCCAAAAATTAAATTCTTAATTAATAATATTAAGAATCTTTTCTTAATTAATTTATAATAAATTAAATCTCATTTAATCAATTATTAAATTTTCCAATTAATTATTTATTTTATAAATAAATAATTATCAGCCATTATTAATTAATTCCTCCACCATTAAATCATTCTATTTTATTGTGTGACCCTGTAGGTTCAATATTAAGCCGATAGTAGAAATAAATAATAATAAAACTATTTTATCATTATTTATATAAATTTTCTAATTCATTAAATATGATTAATTAATTAATCATATTTATTCTACATCGTGGGGGATACTTCTCAGCATATCGCGACTATCCGGATAATACGAATTCACTGCTTAGAATACCAAGATCCTATTCAGTGAGTAGTTACCGTACAATCAATTCCTTCTACCCTGCAATGTCACGATTATATACAAGGCATGGAATTTGTGTCAAGCCTGTCTTATTTAATCATTTACTTTCCCATTCACTATGCTTAGTTCTATTTAATGTAAATTAGAAACTCCTTTCTAATTTCATTCACTCTGGTCAGATATTCCTGAACTAGCATAAGTGGATCAACATTGAACATTCTCTTCCTTCACTGGAAGGGGTAGATCCTTTATTGATCATACACTATCTTCGTGTACAAATTCCTATACCCAGTAGAGCCCTTATAATCGTCCCTGGAGACTAAGAACTAAACCAAAGCATAGTTCAGTGTACACAAGATGACTATGATGACCTCAAGTCTAAAGATACTTGTACAACTATCACTATGTGAACAACTGCTGACACATGAGTGAACTCCATCAGTTGTTCAATTGTGTGAGTCATGTTCAGTGAACTTATTTTATAATAAGCACCTACATACTAGCTATAGTGTCACCACAAAAATGTCTATGAGAACAGACATCCTTCATAATGAAGCAAGCATAGTATGTACCGATCTTTGCGGATTATTAATTACCAGTTAGTAATTCTAAGATGAGGAACTATTTGAGTTTAGAGTTATCATCTTTTAGGTCTCATTATTATGATCTCATCACAATCCATAAAAAGCTTTAGTCTAAACTGTGGTATATCTTATTTAAACACTTAAAATAGATAGAGCCCGCAATAAAAACAAAAACAAGTCTTTTATTAATATCAATGAAATCAAAAACAGATTACATAAAAGTTATTCCTAAATCCTCATACATGATTGGACTTAGGACATATCTCTTTCAAATCTCCCACTTGTATTAAAGCCAATCACTCTGGTATCTAATACCCATCTTGTCTTTATAACGATCAAAGTGACTTTGAGAAAGTGGCTTTGTGAGTGGGTCTGCTACGTTGTTATATGTGTCAACTCTCTCAACATTGACATCTCCTCTTTCAACAATCTCCCTAATCAGATGAAAGCGCCGCAGGACATGTTTGGAATTTTTATGAGTCCTAGGTCCCTTGGCTTGTGCTATTGCTGCGTTGTTATCACAATACAACACAATATGCTCTTCAACACTAGGAACAACTCCCAAATCAGAAACAAATTTTCTCATCCAAAAGGCTTCTTTTGCAGCCTCACTTGCAGCTATATATTCTGCTTCCGCTGTGGAGTCAGCCGTTGTAGACTGTTTGGAACTCTTCCAACTAATCGCACCACCATTCAGAGTAAACACGTACCCTGACATGGATTTGCTATCACTTTCTGATTGAAAACTAGAGTCAGTATAACCCTCTATTTTCTACTCAGATTCACCACCAAAAACAAGAAAAATGTCCTGAGTCCTTCGCAAGTACTTAAGGATGTTTTTCACTACTTTCCAGTGGTCTTCACCTGGATTGGACTGATATATGCTCGTCACACTAATTGAATAAGCAAAATCAGGCCTTGTACACAACATCGCGTACATGATAGATCCTATTGCTAAAGCATAAGGAATCTTACTCATACGCTCTCTTTCCTCAAGTGTCTTAGGAGACATTTTTTCGGAAAGGGACACTCCATGGCTCATCGGTATGAGACCACTTTTGGAGTTTTCCATGCTAAACCTTTTAAGCACTTTCTGCATGTATGTACCCTGGGTAAGACCTATCATTCTTCTAGATCTATCTCTATAGATCTTCATACCGAGAATGTAGGATGCTTCTCCCAAGTCCTTCATGGTGAAGTTCTTTGATAGCCATACTTTGACTGATTGTAGCATCGGTATATCATTTCCTATAAGAAGTATGTCATCCACATACAATACAAGAAATGTTACCGCGCTCCCACTAACCTTCTTCTAGACACATGGTTCATCTATGTTTTTGATAAAACCAAACTCTTTGATTGTCTCTTCAAAACGGATGTTCCATCTACGAGAAGCTTGCCTTAAACCATATATGGTTCGCAGCAGCTTACACACTAGGTGTTTATTTCCCTTGGAAAGAAAACCCTCTGGCTGTGTCATATACACTTGCTCCTCAAGTTCCCCATTGAGGAAGGCCGTTTTCACGTCCATTTGCCAGATCTCATAGTCTTAGTAAGCAGCAATCGCAAGCAAAATCCGAATTGATTTTAACAGGGCTACAGGCGAAAAAGTTTCATCAAAGTCAATCCCTTGCCTTTGTTTGAATCCTTTTACCACGAGCCTGGCCTTATCGGTCTCCACCTGGCCATCTGCTCCAATCTTTCTCTTGTACACCCACTTGCACCCAATAGGCTTAACACCTTCAGGCGCCTCAACCAGAGTCCATACTTGGTTGGTATACATAGATTCCATTTCGGATTTCATGGCACTATGCAATTTCTCTGAGTCAACACTACTCATAGCCTCATTATAGGTCACAGGGTCGTCATCATCAATAATTGACAACTCATTGTCATTCTCAATGACAAGGCCATAATACCTCCCAGGTTGGCGAGACATTCTCCCTGACCTACGAATGGGCTGTTCCACAGAAGGTTTTTTAGTCTGAACAGGTGTTTCCACTTGATCCGTAGTAGTTTGTGCTTCTTGAACTTCATCAAGTTCAATTTTGCTCCCATTGTTTCCTTCAAGGATAAATTACTTTTCCAAGAAGGTAGCATGTCTACAGACAAACACCTGATGATCGGTGTAAAAGTAATACCCTAAAGTCTCTTTAGGATATCCCACAAGATTACATTTTACGGATCGAGATTCCAGCTTATCTTGGTCAACTTTCTTGACATAAGCTGGACATCCCCAAATCTTAACGTGTTTAAGACTCGGTTTCCTTTCTTTCCATGTCTCATATGGAGTTTGAGGAACAGATTTGGAAGGCACCTTATTCAGTAAATATGTTGAGGGTTCCAATGCATAACCCCACAGGAATACTGGAAGATTCGCATAGCTCATCATGGACCGAACCATGTCTAACAAAGTTTGATTTCTCCTTTCAGATACCCCATTCAACTGTGGAGTATATGGAGGAGTCCACTGGGAGACTATACCATTTTCTTTGAGATAAGCTAGAAACTCTCCATTCAAGTATTCACCACCTCGATCTGATCAAAGAGTTATAATACTGTGTTTGGTTTGTTTCTCCACTTCATACTTATATTCTTTGAACTTTTCAAAGGCTTCAGACTTGTGTTTCATCAAATACACATATCTGAATCTAGATCGATCATCTATGAAAGCAATGAAGTATGAAAATCCACCCATGGCTTGCGTAGACATTGGTCCACATACATCTGTGTGTACCAATCCTAGCAAATCTGCAGCCCTCTCTCCATGTCCCCCAAATGGAGATTTGGTCATTTTACCCAATAGACAAGACTCGCATGTAGGATAAGATTCAAAATCAAAGGGGTCAAGTAACCCTTCCTTATGCAATGTCTGCAGTCTATTTTCACTAATATGCCCAAGTCTGCAGTGCCACAAGAAAGTGAGATTTTTATCATCCCTTTTCCTTTTATTAGTATGTTCAATTTGTAGTAAATTATGCTCTACGTCACATACATACAGACCATTGTTTAAAATACCACTTCCTTAAAGAATGGTATCTCTAAGAATTGAACATTTATTATTCTGAATAACAAACGAAAATCCAGCCAAGTCTAACATGGAATAGAAATAATATTCCTCACAATCGAGGGAACAAAATAACAATTATTTAGAACAATAGTCTTGCCCGTAGGCATATGTAAATGAAATGATCCTACAGCTTCAGTAGCAACTCTTGCTCCATTTCCCATTCGTAGAATCACCTCCTCTTCTTCAAGAGTCCTACTTCTCCTTAGTCCCTGCAACGAATTATAAATAAGAGAACCACAGGTGGTATCTAATACGCAAGTAGAAATTTGACTTAATGACATATTAAGTTCGATCATGAACATACTTGAATCAGAAGCGGTAGTCTCACTAACCTTCTTCTTCTCCAATTTCTGCAAGGTAAACCTTGCAGTTCCTCTTCCAGTGCCCCACCTTATTATAGTGAAAGCAAATAGCTTTGCTCCTGGGGTCTTCAGCTTTTGGTGGAACCAGCTTTTTCTCACCTACTTTCTTCTTCCTGGAAGGGTTCTTCTTCCTTTTCTTAGGATTGGAACCTTCACCAATTAGAAGAACAGAACTCTTCTTAGGGGGGAATTCAATTTCGCAGTCTTCAACATGTTGTGGAGTTCAGGTAGGGTGACATCCAGCTTATTCATGTGAAAGTTCACAACAAACTGCGAGAATGAACTCGGAATTGATTGCAAGACCAAGTCTTGGATTAGCTCCCCATCCATGGAAAAACCAAGTTGTCCAAGACGTTCAATCAAATTGATCATCTTAAGTACATGGTCATTCACAGATGATCCCTCAGACATCCTATAACCGAACAGTTCCTTCGATATCTCATATCGAGCTGTCCTCCCTGCCACATCATACAATACTTGTAGATGCATAAGGATAGTGTGAGCATCCATATGCTCATGTTGCTCCTATAGCTCAATGTTCATGGAAGCTAGCATGATGCATTGAGCAACATTTGCATCATATATCCACTTACGATATACAACATGTTCATCATTGTGTGCATCGCTAGCAGGTTCAGTAGGCTTAGATGAGTCAAGCACATATTCCAGCTTCTCAACCCTGAGAACAATTCTCAAGTTTCGAAGCCAGTCAGCAAAATTAGGACCAGTCAACTTGTGAACATCTAGTATACTCCGGAGTGATAGTGCAGAAGACATAACGAATATAGTAAATCTGTAAATGATGAACACATAACAACACTTAGCAAATATTCAATTTCATTTCAAAACACTATATGAATCGGGTCTTTATTCATAAGTGTCTCCCACTAGTTTATCTAATTTATTTAACCCCCTTAAGTGAAAATTAAGCATTCATAATGCTAGTGGGAATAGGGATCCTACATTCCATCACACAACCTTGGCTGTAGCACGAAACGCCATGTGATGTTCAATAGGCAGACAACTCTTGTCAATTACATCTTATGTTATTCCCTAATATAACTTTAGCCTCTTGAATAATTGAGTCACGGTTGTGGCACGACAAACTCAATATTCTAAGTCAAGTCTAACCCAACATTTCGTACAATTGAATCAGTCTCCAACGGCCCACGGCTGTAGCACGTACCGACCTTTAGATTCTAATTCAATATACACATCTCTATGTAATAGACAAGTATTTCTTATTTCGAAATCAAAGCCCTCGGTTGTAGCATGAAACGATAATGATTTAAAAATAAGAACCACTTTCTACCACGTTGGAAGGCTATGACCGACACAAGCCCGTTGTGTCATTGGCCAATTACTACTTGATATTATTTAATTTTAGAGGGATTATATTATGTTACAATCATAATTATATTATAAAGAGATTCTTCCTTTTAAATTAAATATTTCAAATCAATAATCGATAATCAGATGATTCCCAGATCGGGGGGAGCATTGTCAAGAGGCGTCACTTAATACCCCATTCTTACAGATAGAAATCTGCTTTTGACAGAATCATCCTTTCTCTCAATATTGAAAATTCATATTTAATTACGTGTTTCATAAACACAAGAATCTCATGATTGTATTCATATTATTACTATTAAGGCAAGAAACGATTCCTATTCTAGGTTTTCTAGAGCACGCCTTATATTAATTTAAGTTCACCTAAATCTATCATCGCATGGTAAACATAGGCATATATCTCATATATAAAATTAAATAAACAAGTAAATGTAAAGTGCAATAAAGTAAATGTGTTTGGTTATGGCCCCATCCTATGTGATCTTTATCAAGCTCATGTAAAAGATCAAGGTCAATCTAATATGGTGATGGAAATAAATACAACTACTTATTACATAAGTCTTCTTCTTTGTTTAGACTTCTTGTATGCCTCGTCTTCTTCTTTGTATCACTTCCATTGGATAGCCTTCTCGAGTCTTCAATTACATTACATGATTGAAAGTAAAACTAATCTAATGAACTTACAAGAATAACTCGAGTTACATTCAAGATTTATGATTACAAAGATTGACGACATGCAAGTCGTATTTAAAACCAAAACCAAAACCATTACACTAAGGTCGAAACGCCATAACCATCCACCATGCTCATACAACACATAAAAGCATGTTAAAACACATAATCTGATCTTAACATATCATATTATCCATGATCTAATCATAAAAAAATGACAAAAATCAGAAAAATTAGAATCAAATCAGAAAAACAAGAATCACTGTTTACGGGCAGTAAACAACGTCAAACGCCTTACAGACGAGTCGTTAATAGCTTTAGCTATCAGTTTTGTTCAGACGCTCGTTTACCAATGGAATATGGTATTCGTTTGCGTAAATCGGACACCAGACCCAGATTTCAGCAAATCTGCAGCAGCCAATTCAGAATCCGTATCTAATATGATTCTCATAATTAGAACAAACATAAATCATGTATATATCAGTATATATACAGATTACATAATCATCTTATGATTATACAACTCACATGAATATCATATATTCAAAACCATACATATATAAGCATATTATATCATCAAATCATGGCGAATCACGTACATGCTCATATATGGAAAACAGTTAAACACATAAACGAATTAAAAACTATTCTCAAGTAGCTCTGATTCCATTGAAGGATTTTTAGCACATAAACGCAGCGAAAACGTAAATTTAAATCTTAAAAAAAACAGAAACCCTCCGCAGGATCCATGCGAAAAATAATATTTAATTCGTAGTTCAGTATGTTTACCTTAAGAAGCTTTACGTTAGTGGAAAGATGGAGGTCTTTAATAGCGATCCAAGAACAACGAGCGGAGATCCTTAGCAGCTGCTCCTCGAGTATGAAGCACTCCACCGGTATCCACCAAGAAAATGATGTAATGAAGGAGGAGGAGGTGGAGAGAATTAGAGTTTTGTAAATCTTTTGGTTGAGGCAAAAATAGGGTTTATAATAGTATATTTATAGGGAAAATTTTTAGCTGAAAATTTTCCCATAAAATATTGTTATTATTAACCCTTTATTATTCTCACTAATAATTAAAACACCTTTTAATTATTAATCATTTTTCTAAACTCTTTAGAAAAAATTCTCTCACTTGATTTAATTTCCAAAAATTAAATTCTTAATTAATAATATTAAGAACCTTTTCTTAATTAATTTATAATCCATTAAATCTCATTTAATCAATTATTAAATTTGCCAATTAATTATTTATTTCATAAATAAATAATTACCAGCCATTATTAATTAATTCCTCCACCATTAAATCATTCTCTTTTATGGTGTGACCCTGTAGGTTCAATATTAAGCCGGTAGTAGAAATAAATAATAATCAAACTATTTTATCATTATTTATATAAATTCTCTAATTCATTAAATATGATTAATTAATTAATCATATTTATGCTACATCGTAGGGGATACTTCTCAGCATATCGCGACTATCCGGATAATATGAATTCACAGCTTAGAATACCAAGAACCTATTCAGTGAGTAGTTATCGTACAATCAATTCCTTCTACCCTGCAATGTCACGATTAAATACAAGGCATGAAACTTATGTCAAGCCTATCTTATTTAATCATTTGCTTTCCCATTCACTATGATTAGTTATATTTAATGTAAATTAGAAACTCCTTTCTAATTTCATTCACTCTGGCCAGAGATTCCTGAACTAGCATAAGTGGATCAACATTGAACATTCTCTTCCTTCACTAGAAGGGGTATATCCTTTATTGATCATACACTATCTTCGTGTACAAATTCCTATACCCAGTAGAGCCCTTATAATTATTCCTGGAGACTAAGAACTAAACCAAAGCATAGTTCAGTGTACACAAGATGACTATAATGACCTCAAGTCTAAGGATACTTGTACAACTATCACTATATGAACAACTGCTGACACGTGAGTGAACTCCATCAGTTGTTCAGCTGTGTGAGTCATGTTCAGTGAACTTATTCTATAATAAGCACCTACATACTAGCTATAGTGTCACCACACAAATATCTATGAGAACAGACATCCTTCATAATGAAGCAAGTATAGTATGTACCGATCTTTACAGATTATTAATTACCAGTTAGTAATCCTACGACCAGGAACTATTTAAGTTTAGAGTTATCATCTTTTAGGTCTCATTATTATGATCTCATCGCAATCCATAAAAAGCTTTACTCTAAACTATGGTATATCTTATTTAAACACTTAAAATAGATAAAGCCCGCAATAAAAACTAAAACAAGTCTTTTATTAATATCAATGAAATCAAAAACAGATTACATAAAAGTTATTCATAAATCCTCATACATGATTGGACTTAGGACATATCTCTTTCAGTAACATCAACTAATGAACAACTTTATCTATATTGATCAATACCTCGAATGGCTCACTAATTTTAGGACATAACCTGTCCCTTCTACTCAGACTTATCCAGTCTCTTTCAAGATGAAACTTGTAGTAACACTACTGGTCCTATTTCTATACTCATACTCTCTCTTGATACAATTTCTCCTTCTTTCTTTGTCCACTCTGAGCTGCTTCAATCAATATCACTATGCCCTTGGTGTGCTGAATCAACTTAGAATTTGACAACTTCCTTTCTTCCATTTTATTTCAATAAAGTGGGGACCTACACTTGCGTTCACATAAGGCTTGGTAAAGTAGCATTCTAAAGCTGACATTGATGTTAAATGATCATCCCAATTTTCCTTAAAATTCAACCTCTCAACATACTTTATATTTCCTGAATCGCTTCCTCACTGTGACTCTTCGCTTAAGGATGGTAGGCAGTGCGCATTTTCAACTTGGTTTCCAAACATTTAAACATCTCCTATTTGTTTCTATCAGTTAAGGCTGAAAAGTAATTTCATATATTCACTCATTATCACCTTTAGGTATTTGAACTTCATATTCCGCTCTTTTCAATTCGTTTATTAACCCCTCAGAGATCTTAATTACATCAAACCCCTTCTTTCTGTACAAGGCAGCTGTTACCATTCGGCTTTGTTTAGGTGGTTATTAATGGATTAATCGGAATTTTTTGTTAACCTCGGTCAGAATTTCATACTTGAAAACTCAACGTATAGTTATTTTCCTTCTAATCCTTGGAGGAAAATCCTAGGGCATTCCACATAGACTCTCTTATTCGCTAAATAGCTGAAGATGTTATCAATAAATATAATTCGCTTATCCAAGTACTCCTTATACACCACATTTCTTAATTCCTTATAGTCGCCTGATGTATTTGTTATTTCGCATAATACCACCAGAGCTTGCAATGCTCTTAACTAATTCTAATCGTAATCTTTGTTATGTTCTCAGGTCAGATCTTCAGTTAATCCTCGATACATAACACATTTCTTGAATTAGGTCTCATAAGTAATTAATTCTTTATAGGGTCTCACTTCCTCTTATTCGTTGTTTTGTTAAACTCTCGATAATCAGTACATACTCTCATAATTTCATTCCTTTTTTTCCCCTAACACCACTGGTACACTTCACGATTCGCTTCTTGTAAAACCACTTCCTGGGTCTGCCTTATCTACTAGGCCTCCAATACTTCGCCTTAATTCTTTGACATGTCCAACACTTCTTAATCTATCTTGAAATTTCCTTCTTATACCTGGTTATCACCATTTTCTTTAAATTTCCGTATATCTTGGCATTTCTTCAATAAATTAAATACTTTATATTGTGAATTCCCTGTAGGATCTCATTTCTTAATTCTTTTATTTGTAGCATCCAAGTGCTGGAAGAAAACCTGGGGATATCGTGATCGTTCTCCTGGGCACATAAATTTCCTCTTATTAACCGCTAACATCGTGATTCATTATCTTCTCTTAACATCTCTTTATCTTTTCTTAACAATTCTGACTGAAAGGTCATACTACTCATCCTTGTTTCCTTAGGATTATATACTCTGAATTCCAATTTCAACTTTTAAAATTCCATAAATAATTCTTCTGGTGCAGTCTCTATGTTCGTTTTCTCCTTTTTACTTATCGTTTGCCACTACATTTGCTTTTCCTCATGAATACATACTTCAAACTCTTATGGTCCGTATAGATCTTACACTTTTCTCCATACAGATCAGGTTTCCCAATCTTTTAAAGAAAATATTATTACTGCTAGTCCCAATTATGAGTAGGATATTTCTGCTCATAAGGTTTTGGTTGTCTAGATGCATATACAATAACTTTATTGTGCTGCATCAACACACATCCTATCCCCTTATGAGAAGTATCACTGCAATCTACCAAATCTAATTTATACTTTCAAAGTGACAAAGCAGGTACTGTAACCATTCTTTATTTTAACTCCGCAAAACTTTCTTCACCCTTCTCCATTTTATATAACTTCTTGCTTTTCCTGGTTAGCTTCGTCAAAGGTATTGCAACTTTCAAGAAATCTTGCATAAATTTTTTATAATAACCAACCCATGGTAACACTTCTTACTTTTGTTGGTGCTTTTGGTCTTTCTTCATTTATAGTAACTTTAATTCCTGTTGGATCTCCTTTTGCATCTTCCTCACTGACTATTTATACTAAGAATTATGCTTACTGCTATTAAAGCTTTCGTCTTGTAAACTTTACATACAACTTCTTTCTTCTCTGACTTCCCAGTTGTCATTAAATCCTTCGCATGGTCCTCCATTGACTTTAAGTAACACAAATACAACTCATCCAAATATTCCTGAAAGATTCTGTTCATCAAGTTTAAATATTATTAGTATATTGGTTAATTCAAATGACATCACTAGAACTTTATAGCAGCAGTACTTAGTTCTGAAAATTATCATTGATATGTTCATAGGTTCAATCTCCAATTGATAACGCCCAAATCTTAAATCAATTTTAGAAAATACTTTGCTTCTTCTGTTTGATAAAACAAATCAGTAGTTCGAGGTAACAGATACTTACTCTTGATAGTAAACTTATTGAGCTTTCGCTAGTCGATGCATAATCTCATACTTCCATCTTTCTTATTAATAATTAATACCGGTACACCTTATGGGGTATACTAGGTCTAATCGCTCCTTTTTCTAACATCTCTTGCATCTGCTTTTCTAATTTCCTTATTTTAACTGGTGCCATTTTGTGTAAGGCCTTGGTCACTGGCTTCGTTTCAGGTGCTAAGTCAATCGTGAGCTTTATTTCTCTATATGGAGGAAGTGTTGATAACTCATCTGGAAACATACCTTGAAACCCCTTAATTTCTATAAAATCTTCAAATTTTGTTTGCTTCTGACTTTTATTTATCTTATAATTACCATAATACTCACATCTTGATCACCGTAATCATCGTTAACAATTTCTTTACCCTCCTTCTTCCTTTATACCTCATCATATTCTCATTTGACATCTTCAGGACTATCTCTTCATCACGACGGTTCGTCTGGGCATCATGCTTAAATAGTTGATCCATTCCTTAGAATAATGTCAAATCCTCTTATCTCAAATGATATCAATTCTTCACAACTTATTGCCAGAATCTCAATTCCACCATTGGTACTCACTTATTTAACAAGTACACGTTCTTGAATTTGCTAGCCCTTTAGTCATAATCTTATTAATTCAACGGGGTAAATCATCTTATCAACAATACCTTGGGGAATAAATAATCAAATTGCTTCCACATCTTTCAATAATTTAATGCATAGGGTATCCACAATAATTATTCACGTCACCGCATCCGTATTTTGAATAACATATTTCACAGACAAACCATAAGCTCTCGTTCTTGGAGACGTATTCCTTATTGGAGTAGATTCCCTTGGCTCTTAGTGGATCCTTCACTGGGCTAGTGATTGTAATCCTTTCCATATGTCCTGGTCTCCTTCCCGTGCATAAGAGGTAGCTGGAACTTTGTCCGCTTGGTTCATAATACGTTGATTTGTTTGAAAAACTTTTGCAAAGAATGACGGTATAACGAAATAACTAGAAGGATTCATAATTCAATAAACTTGAAGTTGAAAAGAAAGAAGAAATAATGAATTGGATATGAATGAGACAACCACGTTGGTACTTAAGATGGCCAGTCTTTCATACCATATGGCATACAGCACATGATTAGGTGGCGTCCCACCCGACTCTTCATCATCCCGACAAAGCGTCTCACCATAACACTGTTTGTCCCAATCAAAGAGAAAAACTTGAGGGGAACAATTAAATTTGAAAGGAATGCAATATCCTCCTTTTCGATATCTTAGCAAAGAGTTCATTTAAGAAAAGAAGTTCATACTTATTTAGGAATCAAAAAGGAATATACGCTGTAATATTGAAGACAAGAATGATACCATTGGTCACCATCCACATTTGACTTGTATTCATCTTTCGAGCTTGTTCGATCATATCCCAACTGTGTCATATAACAACTTTAGAAGGTACGCTGAAATGCCTTTTCAAATTAAGCATTAAGGTAGATTCTTACTTGCTAAGTCTTGCGTCTGTAACATCACGCCTACACATATAATGTTATAACAATTCGATCATAATGGCGTTCGTACCAGATAACCTCGAGTTTTCTCTTTTCAATTTAGAATAACCCCGAATCATTCAACATAACAATCCTTTTGTTAATAATATTCTTCTTTTGGAAAGGTCTGGAAATTTTCCCAATCTTCTTCGGTCATGTCCAGGCTTCTGTTAAATCAATGAATTCTTTGAACTCTGATAGTCCTAGTAATTGGATAAGTAGTTGCTCCTTACGCTGATTCTGTTGTTAATCTTAGCAAACAATATTTGTACCTTTCTGTTAGGAATAATCAACTTCTTCATAGTCGTGGATCGCTTTATTCTCTGAATTAACAATACTAAGTCTAAAATAAGTACCCGTCCAGGTAATCTGGGTCTTTTAACAAACAAGAAACTCAAGTAGTAACTTGACAACCACTGTTTAAAACTTATTTTATTCAAAAAGGCTTTTAGAAATTTTGTAAGGAAAAATCTTTTTCGAAAACTTGTTTAAAAATTTTGAAAATCACAAATCTGGTTGTCCTTACTATATGATTTGGTTATTGTCCTTCCTTCTTATAACAAGGTACCAAATTAAACAAACGATCACATAAAGATCCATTTACTTCAATCTATTATCTCTCCTTTATTGGGTCCATTTGCCTTCCTTAATCGACGAAAACTTCAGTTGTCGTTGTATATTATCTTATTCGTAGCTTCATTTCAAAGCTTCCATACTGGTAGTACTCCCATCATCATCTTCACAGTCATTAAGTGGAACAGGTCTATCCAACAGCCAACAAGTCTATTTCATAGAACAAAGTTTTCTTATATCACGTCATATCACTACTTTATATATCACATTTATCATAACACCGTCATCTAATTCTATGAAAATTCTAAATCTATACTTTTCTCTCTGACTCTTTCAAAACTCCTCTAGTCCATCCCACATGCTAATCACAGGTGGTCTATTCGCTAGTGGCCTCATTTAATCTGGTAGCAGCTATCCTCTGAAACACGTGAATCTTCTTTCTAAACACGTACTTACCATTTACTGTAGCTATCGAATCCATCCTCATAAATACTGTTGTTCCATAAGACATGTTTTAAACTGAGGGTATAGAACATGGTGTAGGCTAAACTGAAGAGATACACTCGCAGCCGAATGTCTAGTAAAACAAGAATAAACAGATGGAGGTTCTTAAATAGGTAGTCTCGTATCAGGAGGTGTTAGAATAGCGTAGAATAACTTGAAGAGGTACAACTGTCATAACAGAGGGTAATACCAAGGTGCAAATCAAATATGGGAGAAGATAACAATCCTTGAACGGAAGGCTCCAAATGATCAGATGATATCGGGAAAACAGGATCTGCCCTTGCCATTATCTGAAAATCACGTCGCAAGCTAAGAATCTCGAATCGCAACACGAACCGTGCCGGAGACCTACTATTCCTAATCCTAACCTTCTACCCAATCTCGACAATCTAGGCTTGTTTCAGTGACTTATAACCTGTAGTTCATATACCAACCTGTGGCGCCCTCCAAACCCGGGTCAGAAGTTTGGGGTCCACAACACATACACAATATATAAACCTGTATATAAAATATTATTTTCCAGACCCTGCTTTACATAACCACGGATCGCAACAGGTTAAAGTATGAAAACAAGCCACGACCTTAACTTTTATTACAACGTACCCAATCCCAACTAATTTAACTTACAACTGATATTGAAATTATTCTTACAATCTTACTATCTCACTACCATATGAAGCTTCTGCTAGCTCGATCCAACTCAAACTAGAATCCGAGCTCGCACTTTGGACTGAGGGACTTCACTATCATCCATATCCTTTTTAAACTGTAGAATATATAAAAAGATTCGCAAGAGTGAGCTAATTAGCTTAGCAAGTCACAATAACAATAACTGAGGTCAATCAATAATCAAACGAGATGATTCAGAGGAATCAAGTTTCTTGTTAAACAATTATTAGAATTGGATATTCATTTTAAGTTTTAAAACCAAAGTTAGGATGCTGATCAGTCACGCACTAACCCCGAGCAAGGCACACAGCTCTGCTTTATAAACTGGATCCAAGGCATACATTGGCCCAATTCGACCATGAATCTGGTCTGACCACGAATCTGGTCCACATAAAGAAAACTATCCAATTCTAAAATAATTCAATATGATAAACAATATAATTCAATAAAACAAGATCATAATCAACAGTGATGAAACATTTGTATAAAGGCATGATGCATTTCATGAGTATCACAAGGGGGTATCGAAGTATGTATAAGAAATGGCCTGTGGGAGAATCGGGTATTAGATGAACAATGGTTTTACAAGGTTTAGTTCTTAGATGTCACAAGGTATGGTTGAGTATAAAGTTTCTGGATGTTCAAACAATTCTATTCCAGTGTTTGGTGGTTATATATTTGGAGAGTAGTGTCATATTTGTGTGGTTTAGTATCTGGAACTCAACAAGGGATGGTTTACAAAGAATAAGGCTTACGGCTCAAAGATCAAATGATGTGATTCAGGTTCAAGGCTGTATGATTCAAGGTACTCGCAATATAAAACATAACTATTTTGAATACTTAACAATATGCCACAAGAGAATTTAGAAATGTTTGCACTATATCTCGAGAAAGGCTTAGATGTACTTGCCTTGCAGGACTTTACAACTATTACTGATCGATTCTGAGCCGACTCTGCCGCTCGAGCATTATTATCCATCCACTAAATCACCTTGGATTCGACCTCACACTTAAGTCCTTTGAGTTGAACCTTACTGAGATTTTTGACTGATCACCAAATTATCTTTCGTCCCATGCCAATTCTCGGGCTTTCGGACTAGAACCTATAGAGTCGAAATACCCTAATTTAGACTTCCGATTATGCTTAACATATCCTCGCTAACAATCTACCCATTCGCTAACAAAACCCAACTTGTAACACATACATTATTGCAATACAGGCATCAGTTAGGGTTTACATTCTCGAAAATCGATTCGGTGTTCGTTTTCAGAAATTACGTATACTCATCATTGTATGAAATTAGGGTTACTGGTTTTGGCAAAACGTTTCACTACAACATACAATCAGGTTTTGTATAAAACATACGTATATGTATTTACTTATACTCGCTCGACGTCCCGATAATCCCTGGATACGATCCCGTATTTCCTTAGGTTGATTTCCCGGAAATTGGGCAGCGTCTCCTTTGTTTATCGGACTACCCGTCGAAACATTTCGACGTCAAACCATCAATAATCAAATTCACAATCCAATCACCATCCAATTATCTCCCCACTTCGATATAACATAAAATTTTTGCTCCAAAATTAATTTCACATACTAAATATTATTTTAAAAATTTTAGGACTCAGATTACATCATCACAGTCCACCGTCCGCTCGTAAAAACAAAACTCATCGCGGACGGCACCAAAAGTTTGCGGGTACCCGTATAATTCGGGTTTCCATCACGAACATTCACCGATTAATACTCGAGTAAGGTAAATAAATATTTGAATAATCAATAAAAATTACTCGAATTTGCCAAAACAATTTGAATAAATAATATAGCAATTATCGAATGAATTTCATCACAAATTTAATTGCAAATATTCAGAAACTCTCGGACCAAAGCTACGGACAACATCACAACAGGACTCGAATTAATCGAATCTAAGAACACTGTCGAACTCAAGGAACAACAACAGTAACACTCGAGACACAATCAAAAGCCACCTCACCGGAATAGAACCTGACGGCGGCCGGAAAGAAAGGACAGAGGCAGCTGCAATTCAACTAGAAAGCAAAGAAACTCGGGTAGTAACACAATAATCACACAAACCCACACATATATATACATGTATATGTATGTATACGCAACCCAGCAATCAACGAAACATAATCGAGCGCAGAGATAGCCAGAAATCAAGATGGCAAAGCTCACCTGAACCCAAAGAAGAACTGGGATGAGGGAGAGATTACAAGAGAGAGAGAGGAAAAAGACATTGAGGGTCTTTGTTTGTGCGTGTGTTGTGTTTATCTGTCCCAATTCTAATTTTATTCCGACCCATAAAATGCTTCTTTCTAGCTGCCAATTTGTAGAAATAAAACACGTGTCCATAAGCTAATATGTATCCTCGTTAAACCCACATTTTTATTTCTCATTTCGCATTTTAACGAACCATTATGTGGGTAAAAATAACCCGAAAATTACCAGATTAGTTTTAAAATTTTATAAAAATCTCGAAACTAATAAAATAAAATTTTCATAATTTTTAAAACATTTTTGAAATGCAACTCGTACCCGTATTTCACAATTAACGAACCGAGCTACTCTTAAAACTAATTCATAAAATCACGAAAGTAGTCGTAAAATGTTATAAATATCCCGAAGTTAATAAAAACATAAATCTCGAAATTTTGAAATAATTTTTGAAACACAATTTATACCCGCTTTTAACGAATAAACGAAACAACGCGCGGGTGAAATTAATCTCAAAAATTCCCAAAATAGTTTTAAAATTCTCGAAATATTCCAAACTTAAATAAATATGAGTTTCATAATTTTTAAAGCATTTCTGAATTCAATATTGATTTTACTAATAAATATAGTCAGAAAAATCATTCCAGGATAAATAATCAATATAATATTGATTTCTAAATTTTATAAAATCCCAAAACTAGATATTGTAATTATAAAACAATAAAAAACAATTTTAGAGACAATCCAAATGTTTATGAAAATAAATCTGTCGTAAAACCACTTTTACAAGTAACAACAAAGCAATACATCTCAAAAACAATCATACAAATAATCCTTAAACACCAACGATCTCATATAATTAATAACAAGATAATATCAAACTAACAGAACCCATACACATATTTTATTTATTTAATTACTCAATAATTACACATTTAAATAATAAAATATACGAGTCATTATATATTTGCATGGTCAGCAGCTGATATGCCAGGCATAGACTCGAAACTGATTACTCACAAGCTGAATGTGGACCCAAATCGGAAGACAGTGAAGCAAAAGAAAAGAAGTTTTGCTCCAGAGAGGCAAGAAGCTATAAAATAAGAAGTGGAGAAGCTCTTAGAGGCTGGTTTCATTGAGGAGATTCAATTTCCGGAGTGGTTAGCCAACCTTGTAATGGTGAAGAAGGCCAATGAAAAATGGAGGATGTGTGGACTTCACTGATCTGAATGATGCATGCCCTAAGGACTGTTTTCCGTTGCCAAGGATTGACACTTTGATAGATGTCACTGCTGGGCATGAGATGCTGAGCTTCATGGATGGATTTAGTGGATACAATCAGATCAAGATGCACAAGGACGACATTCCAAATGTATCATTCATTACTGACTTTGGTGTCTATTTTTATCTTGTTATGGTATTTGGTCTCAAGAATGCCGGAGCCACCTATCAGAGGTTGGTAAATAAAATTTTTAAGGATCTTATTGGCAAGACTATGGAAGTCTTTGTTGATGACATGTTAGTCAAGAGTCTGGTAAAGACTGATCATATAACCCATTTGAGGGAAGCTTTCGAGGTCCTGAGGTACCACAAGATGATGTTAAATCCTACGAAGTGTGCTTTCGGAGTAGGATCTGGAAAATTTTTGGGATTGATGGTCTCCAAGAGAGTGATCGAGGCCAGCCCCGATAAAATAAAAGCAATCCTGGACATGGAACCACCAAAAACTGTCAAAGATGTTCAAAAGCTCATTGGAAGGGTTGCTGCATTGAGACGATTCATCTCCAAGTCTGGAGACAAGTGCTTGACATTCTTCAAGTCCTTAAAGAATATTAAGGATTTTATATGGAGTGAGGAAAGCCAGATGGCATTCGAGGAATTAAAGAAATATATGGCTCAGGCCCCGTTGTTGGCCAAGCCAACTTTGAATGATGTTTTATACTTATACTTGGTCGTTTCAGAGAATGCCTTGAGCGCTGTATTGGTTAAGGAGGAACTGAAAATCCAGAAACCCGTATATTATGTCAGCAAAATTCTGCATGGGGCTGATTTGAATTATTCAACTATTGAGAAATTTGCTCTAGCCTCGGTAATGGCTTCGAGAAAGTTGCGTCCTTACTTCCAGGCTCACAAGATTGAGGTGTTAACAAATCTACCCCTGAGAAATATCATTCATAGTCCCAAGGCTAGTGGAAGACTGATTAAGTGGGCAATAGAATTGGGAGAATTCGACATCAAGTATAAGCCACGAACGGCGATAAAAGCCCAGGCATTGGCTGACTTCGTGGTGGAATGTACCATACCCAATAAAGAAGTCGGGGGGCCGGAAGATACCATACCTCAAGACAAGGAAGTTGATAAGGAGGACAAAGAAAAGGTTGATAACGAGAAAGAGTATTGGGTTCTCTATTTTGATGGAGCATCAAAAACAAATTCAAGTGGAGCAGGTTTGGTTTTACAAAGCCCTGATGGGTTCTTAATTGAGTATGCCATAAAGTTAGACTTCCCAACCACAAATAATGAGGCAGAATATGAAACTCTGATAGCTGGTCTTGGCTTAGCAGGGACACTTAGAGTCAAGAACTTAAAAGTTCGTGGAGACTTGAAGCTAGTCACATCCCAGGTAAATGGAGAGTTTGAGGTAATGGATGATACGTTGGCTAAGTATGTCCGCCTAGTAAAGGCTGTGATGACCCAATTCGATGAATGTCATGTTGAGCACATTCCAAGGGAGGAAAATGCTAAGGCAGATGCATTATCAAAGTTTGTTTCATCTGAGATAGAAGAAAGTTTTGGAAGTGTATACTTCTGCGTTTTGAAAATGCGGAGCATTGATGTTAAGCTTGTAGCTCCTATAGATCTGGGGACGTCATGGATAGATCCCATTAAGGCTCACATTCAAATCGGTTGGTTGCCAAACGATGCTACTGAAGCACGGAAGTTGGTTGTTCGAGCACTAAGGTACTCTTTGATAGATGGGATTCTGTATGAAAGATCTTTTGTGGTTCCTTACTTAAGGTGTCTCGGGTCCGATGAGGCACGCTTGGCTCTTGAAGAAGTACATGAAGGCATATGTGGGCAACACTTGGGGGGCAGAGCCTTAGCTCATAAGATAACCCGTTTAGGCTTCTATTGGCCAGAAATGATGGTTGATGCCAAAGAATATGTGAAAAAGTGTGACCCCTATCAGAAGCATGCACCTGTTGTTAGGCAACCCCCCGAGATGCTGACCTCCATCAACTCACCTATCCCCTTTGCTATGGGGAATGGATATACTTGGGTCTTTCCCCATGGCCACGGCACAAAGGAAGCTCCTGATTGTAGCCATTGATTATTTTACTAAGTGGATTGAAGCCAAGCCTTTGGCCAAAATCACAACTAAGCAGGTTGCACAATTCCTATGGGAAAATATCACGTGCCTGTACGGAATACCCCGCATCCTAGTCACTGACAATGGAACACAATTTAACAATGAGGAATTCAAGAAGTATTGTGATGGGAATGAAATTGAGTTACGATTCACCTCTGTGGCATACCCGCAAGCCAATGGGCAAGCGAAAGTGGTGAATCGAATAATCCTAGATGGACTAAAGAAGAAGATTGAGAAGTCGTGGAATAACTGGGTGGATGAAATACTCCCAATACTATGGGCCTATAGGGCTACCTTTAGAGTCACGACTGGAGAAACTCCCTTCATGTTAGCATATGGGGCAGAAGCAGTTGTTCCTGTAGAGATATCACATTCCTCCCCCAGGATTCAAGCTTTCAATATTGAGGAAAACGAGGAAGGGCAAAGGTTAGCCCTGGATCTAATTGATGAAGTACGAGATGAGGCACATGCGAAGATAGTGGAGTATCAGAAAAAGGCTTCATTCTACTATAACCTAAGGGTTAATGAAAGGTTCTTCAAACAAGGTGAGTTAGTCTTGCGGAAAGTGGAAGCTTCTGGTGTAGGGCAGAAAGGGAAACTTGCTCCAAATTGGGAAGGGCCGTACAAGGTTAAGAGCGTTCAAGGTAGAGGAACCTACAAGCTGGAGACTATGGATGGTTTTGAAGACCCGAGAACTTGGCATGCGCAAAACCTGAAGGTTTACTATGTGTAAAACAATTAAAGCACGATTCTCACTTGTTAGAGTGACAAGTAGGTTTAAAAGCACCTTGAAGCTTTGCTTGCTTAGGATTTTTATAAAATATATGTTTAAATTTTATCAGGGTTGAACCCATCTCATGTAAGGTATCAAGAATACCAAGTTATAATAAAAGCGTTCGGCTTATTCTAGCCTATTAAATTGGCGCAGTGAGAAGGATAAAACCAAGTTATAAACTTGAGTTCAAAAACTCGAAAAAAACACGACGATACTTGGACAATATAAATGAAAATAGATAAAGTCAATTACAAAGTTCGATATTGTCTAAAAAAAGAAGAAATACATAAAACTCAGGCCTTGGAAGGATCAGATTCTTCGGAACCACTATCTGAAGTCTCCTCAGATGTCTCTTCAGTCAGTCCCTCGAAAGTCTCTTCGGAAGTCTCCGCAGAGGTTCTCTCGGAACTATCCTCGGATGCTTTAGATGCCGCAGGAGACGCTGGTTTAGGAGACGCTGATTTTAAAGGCTCTTCTACCCTGGCCTTCTTTATAACAGGCTCGGTCTCCTCCTCAGAAGAAGATTCCTCCTCTTCAGAGCTGGATTCAAGCTCCTTCCTTTTTTGGCCTTGGCCCTGACTTCCCGATAAGCTGTCTTTAATCAGATTAGCAAGCTTATCTGCAATGCCCCTAAGTGCTGGGACTTTCACAGGGCAGGGGAATGAAGATTATTCAAGAACCTCAGGGAATTCTTCCTGGATAGCCTCCACAGCAGCGTCCCAGCCTTCCTCGTAGCTGACTGGATGTAGGAAGGCATCATGCTCCACCATTAAATCCTTGAATTCCTAAGTATCCATCCAGCCGTCGAAGGCTTTGTCTTTTTGAGCCTTGAGGATAACACTCTCAGCCCGGGCTGTTTCAAGGTCAGAAGTTGATGAGGCGAATTGGGCTTGAAGAGCCTCTATCCTCTGGTTGGCTTCCTCCAACTTCTTGTTTGCATCCTCTAGGCCAACTTTCCAAGCCTTGGCTTGGTGAATTTCCCCTTAAAAATGGACATTTGCCTACAAGATACAAAGCAAAATGGAGAAATGAGAAAAATTAGGGCAAAAAGCTATGAATGCCAAAAGAAAAAGACGTACCATCGCCAAAGCCTGAGCTCCGAAAAGCTCGTTAGCTTCCAAGTCCTGTTGAAGGACAAGGTCATGATAGTCTACCGGGGAAATGGAATGCATAGACCATTCCTTGGCAAGCGCTGTGTTGCCAACAATCGAATCCTTACCCCGGATTTCCCAAGCGGGTCGGAAGAAAGCCCCGGGTTTTTGTTTTGTACGTAGAGGTTGGCTGGGGCCTTCCTCGCCTGCTTCCATCGCCTGGAGTAGGAACTCCGGGAAGTGATTCCCGAGGCGCGGGTCTTTGAAAACCTTCCCAGCACGCTTCATCCTGGTCGTTTCCAGGTCTTTAGGCTTTGTAGCCTCCTCAATCTTCTCAGCCACTGCAACAAATAATATAAGTGAGCTGAGAAACTAACAAAGTAAAAGGTGGAAGAAACAAAGACAAATAGAAAAGGAAGGAAACATACTCTTTTTAGGGACGGGAGAAAATCCATGTTCTACAAGAACGGTCTCCCTGATAAGATACCAAGAGTGGGAAGTCCCATTATCTTGAGTAAGGAGGTTGAAAGCTCTGGTCTCCTCCTCAGAAAAAACTATATCGTTAGGGCTTCCATCTACAGCTAGCCCAAAAGACGAACGAAAGAGGGTGCCCCAATCGCCGCCCTCCCAAAGAACATACAGAAAATCTTTCTTCCACCCCAAGTTATTGTCAGGGTTGGACTTCCCATTCACTATGTGGGGAACGGTTGGGCGCTGGTTCAAAGAAACCCAACCCGGATTCTTGTCGGGACTATTCTTGAATTGAAAAATCTTTCTAAAAACGGCAACTGAGCTAGGGACGTTGTGCTTGGCGCATTGCGACAAGTAGCACAGAATCAACCTCCAAGAGTTTGGAGGGAGTTGGCAAGGGCTGATGCCCACATCAGCTAGCAAAGTAGGGATAAATGGGTGAAAGGGGAGTCTAATACCTGCCCTTAGAGTATTCCTGTAGACGCATAGTGTGTCCTTCCTCCATTGACAGGCCATGTCGGCCGGACCCGCAAGAACTAGCTTGAAAGGCTCCTTGATTTTGAAACAAGCAGTCAACTTGTCCAGCTCCTTTGGATCCCGGAAGACACTGATATGGTCATGCACGTCCAGATGCGCGTCAGATGGGTACTCATCCCCTCGGCTGTTGATCCTATCAATCAAGGATGTGTACCTCGATCGAATGGGGAACTCACTGGACTTTTTGGCCACGTTCATCTTGGCCAAACGTGTAATTCTCTTATCAGCCATCTGAAAAAAGGGCACAAAAGAAGACAATTTTAAACACGAGCTATGCAAAAATGAGTAAAAGAAAAGAAGAGAAAGGTATTTTACCTGAAGTAACGCTGCAAAAAGGGCTGGCTTGCTAAGTGAAGGATTTGGGGCTCAAAAAACTCTGACCTACAATTATTTCTCCGAGATCTTTAAGAGAAGAAGAGAGAAAGAGAATTTAGAAATGAGAAAGTGAGGAGTAATTAACTCTACTCACTCCTTTATATAAGGAAAGAAACGAAGATGAAGGGACAAAAAGCCCAGAAAGGTGGAAGCCCAAAAGAAAAAATCCATAATCTAGAATATTCCAGAATATTTTCGGGCATTCTAAATAAATTCTAAAGGAATTGTATAAATTGAGGCCCAAATCCAATTAGGATTTAGAAAAATACAGGCCCAAGTCAAGGCCCAAATCAAAACCCAAATCCAATTAGGATTTGGAAAAAGAGAAGGCCCAAACAAGGCCCAATCCAAATTGAATTAGGAAAAAGCCCAATAAAGACCAGGGTTGAGATCAAATTTGAGGTCGTGAATTCTATTCGAATTCTTTCGAACAGACACCTAAAAATTACGGGTAAAAAAGACCAGGATTGAGGTCGAAATCCAGGTAAATAAGGCCAGGATTGAGGTCGAATTCCTGAATCAAGCACAATATTTTTCGAGAACAAGGACAATATTTTTCGAGAACAAGGACAGAAATTTCGGTCATAATCCAAGTCGAAGGTTCGACTAGGATCCTGGTCGAAATCTAGGTCGTGAATCCTAGTCGAAACCTTACGACCAGGAAACAAATAAGCATATAAATTTTGACCAAAATCCAGGTCGAGATTCGATTAGGATCCTGGTCGAAATCCAGGTCGTGAATCCTAGTCGAAACCTTACGACCAGGAAATAAAGAAGGACATAGATTTTGACCAAAATCCAGGTCGAAGCTTCGACTAGGATCCTGGTCGAAATCCAGGTCGTGGATCCTAGTCGAAATCCTTCGACCAAGATTGAGAGGCTGGCCCAAAATTTGACTAGGATCCAGGTTGAAATTTCGACTAGGATCCTGGTCGAAAAAGGGCAGAAAATTAAAAAATATTTGTGAAAAAATTGCAGAAAATTTGGAAAAATCTCAGAAATAAAGTGAAAATTCCTAAAAAATACCAGAAAATTCCTGAAAAAAGGAAAAAGGTAAGAAAATAATAGGGAAGTTTTTAAACGACCCTGAAGCTGCGTGCAAGGCAAATTATTGTGAATGTGTAGGTCGCTCCACACTTTACATGAAACGATACCCTGTAAGGGAATGAGTGAACTTAACTTTTGCGAAATCTTATACGGTTTCCCAAAAGTTGGGGGGCAAATGATAGGGGATAAATAAATCCTGATTGTGTAATTAAATATTACATTAATTATACATGATTTGGGCCACAAGTCCTAATAAGAAGATGTATGAAATTCAGACCAAAAAGGTTAACACATTGATCATGCCTGATGGACCAGATCAGGCCTGATGGAACAAAGAAGGCCCAAAACCCTGAATATTAATTAATTTCGTAATTAATTAATAAGGAAAAAATCAGCTATTGAGAAGAGTCTCAATAAGGACATAAATCCTTGCAGATTAGCCTCTAAGGGACCTAGAAGGATAAGGAATCAGTTTCCTACTATTTAGGACTCCAAAGTCCATTCTAATTCAGAGACTTGTCCACCAAGTTTCCTATAGCAAGTCCAATTCAAGGACCCCCAACATCTATATAAGGGGCCTCACCCCCACCAATTATAACTACATTTTTTGACTTGATCTTTGGCAATCAGCAAGGTACGTAGGCATCTTGTTAAGGTAGATTGAGTCACGAAACACAAGAGCGGTCAAATCGAGCCTCGAAGCTCAAGTTCCTTAGTAATAAATACAGAAGTTATATATATTAGTTTTTAATCCATAAAACTTTCCGAAAATATAAAATATAAAATAATTCAAAGTCCCACTATTTTATAAAAATAAAAATATGGTGGCTTTTTACGTCCCGGTAGGGGCTGGTCCGGTAATTATTAGAAAATGAAATATTTTCTAAAATTAACAATAAACACCGAAAAAAATATAACAAATGCAAATGCACACAAAGCGATATAAAACAGGTACCACGTAATAAACGCACTTTGACACGCGTCCAAATTGCGTATAATTCCATATAACTGCATTTTAAACATATAACAAATATCCAAAAAATATGTGGGTCCTTACGGGACCACAAACAATTCTATCACATGTTAAATCATGGCCAACATCATTTTAGCAAATAATAAACACGTAATATTTCCTTTAACATGTAACAAAGTAGTTGTTATATACTACTTTTAAAAAATTTCACAATTGGCCTGCTACCGGGTGAACCTTGATACAATATCAAATAACATTTTGACGCGGATAAAATCCACTCGATCCCTAAAATTTAAAACGAACTCCATTTACCGATATTGTTAAAACGATCAGCTTTAATAAAACTTGAAACCAAATAAATGATTGTACATATAGCTCCTGGGAGGGCCACTCCTAGGCCTTCAACTCCATACAGCTCCTGGGAGGACTACTCCTAAGCTCCTAACTCCATATAGCTCCTGGGAGGACTACTCCTAGGCCTTCAACTCCGTACAGCTCCTGGGAGGACTACTCCTAAGCCCCTAACTCCACGCGACTCCTGGGAGGAGTAGTCTCGCGCAGCATCACTCCCAACTAGCTCAGTCCCGCAAGCAGAACCCTGATAAACCCCAGCACATGAGACGTTGGCCCGAGCACGTGACGGGGACAACTGTCAAACATCAATCATGGGAATAATCAGGGCACGTGTCAGAGGATCCTCAGAACATTCCTCGACCAGTCCCGCGCTGACACGTGTAAAGCATCCACTCCCGCCAGGTGTCCTCCGCTCCCAGAACCAATGGCTACGATTCGAAGGTACCCACCCCAAAACCCTATCCTTGGGCTATAAATAGCCAAAGAGAGTAAGGCTTTGGGGTTAATCATTCTTACACACTCATACACACACACAGCCACCCTACATTCATATTCATCTTCATCTTCCCAAAAAGCTAGTTCTTACTCTCACACCGGAGGCGCCGCGGGACTCCAACCCCCCTTCCGGGGTTGTTTTGTAGGAACCCAACCACAGCTACACCTCTACAGCGGCGAAGGATCCAGGACGGCGTCGAAGGAGCAGCCCCGCCACCAGGAGTTATCATTTGGCGCTAGAAGGAGGGGTCGAACATCCTTGGGTCTCGGTGCCCCTGGATTTGTCGTCATCAACAAACTCTTCAAAGAGTACATTCATTCAAACTTGTAAGAATCCAAGCAACCCACCTTTTACATAAGCATGAATGTTGTTTATTTCGGCCATGTTTGTGTGCGCTTGTTATTTTAGGCCACGTTTGTGTGAGCCCGTTTTGTTGATTCAAGCCACGTTTGAGTGAGCCATCGTTAGTTTTAATCATTATTGCTCTAGTTTGAATACGGCATTTGCGTTGTACTTAGTGACATAAGATTGTTTGAGCTGCTCCCAGGAAGCTATTTGTTAGTTTTTCTTGTTATTCTGGGTAGTTTTTACAGATTTCATAAAGCAACCATAGACCGATATTCTCTGTGGCATATTACTGTTATTTATTGTTGGTATTGTTGAGAAATGGCAAGGCCGGGAAAGAATACCTCTGGAAGACCATCTGCTAGTGCTCAGGTCCAGGAGCCGGACCACTCTCAGGCCCTTGACCCAGGAGCCGAGAGAGAAACGTTCCTGGAGCAACCACTACACACTCCCGTAGTGGAGAGAATTGTAAACACCAGGGATGCCAGGACCCTCATAGAACTCAATCAGTACAAGTACACCAATGTCCCGGCAGCCGAGGAGCACATGGCCAACCTTACAAGCGATGAACTAGCAGAAGCAATCAGACTGTACAGACAGGAGCAGACCCGGCTCCAAGAAGAGGCAGAACTAGAGGAGGAGCCGGAGGAATCCGGAGACTCCCAGCAATCAAAGAGGTCTGTATTCGACCGCATTGGAGCCAAAGGAAAGAAAAGCAAAAAAGACCAAGGCAAGAAAGAAGCAGAAGCTGTTAAACAGAGAAAGTTGGAAGAAGTCCGGGAGCAAATCAGGAAAGAAGAAGAAGCAAAGCTCGAGCTAAAGATCCAAAAGAGAATGCAATTAGAAGAAGAGAAGTTGTTGACCAAGTCTAGGAGCAAAAGAACCCGGAGAGACCCTACTCCGGAGCAGATTTCTGATGATGAAGAAGAAGAGAAGCAGAAGGACCTAAAAGACATGATCTATGAATTGCAGAGCAAGATGGACAGAGACTCAGGACTGGAGATTGGAGAAACACTCACTCCTTTCAGCCACTCCTTAGAAGCTATCCCCCGGCAGCGGAACTTGAAACATTACAACTTTGACTCCTTTGATGGTCTAGGAGACCCGGAGGAGCACTTGAACTACTTTGAGCAGATAGCGCAGATATACTACTACAATGACTTGACGAAATCAAGGTTCTTCGCTTCAACCCTTAAGGGAGGGGCCCAGAGGTGGTTCAGCAGAATCCCCTCCCGCAGCATCCACTCCTGGAAGGGATTTCGAGCCTCTTTCCTTAGGAGATTTCCGGCGAACAAAACGCACAAAATGCACATGTGTCACCTGGAGACGATCCGGAAGCACGACAATGAGTCCCTCTCTGCATACATGCGCCGGTTCCAGGAAGCAATCAATAAAGTTTCAAATCTGGATGAGAGGGAAGCTTTAAGCATCTTTAGAAGAAACCTGGACCCAGAGCACAACGAAAGGTATATTGTG
The DNA here is from genome assembly GCF_009905375.1 of Apium graveolens. Taxonomy (NCBI): domain Eukaryota; kingdom Viridiplantae; phylum Streptophyta; class Magnoliopsida; order Apiales; family Apiaceae; genus Apium; species Apium graveolens. The sequence continues at coordinate 48,382,553 of NC_133656.1, forward strand.
GAGCTGATCAATAAGGAGCCGCAAAGTCTGGCAGCAGCTTATTCCATGGCTACCAGATTCATTAAGGAAACAGATGTGCTCCAGGCAATGAGAATGACCCGGAATGGAGGGTCTAGGAGTAAAAACACTGATGACCGACCGAAAGGGGGTTACCATCAGGACAAGAAATTCAAGCAAAGCAACCAAAGCCAAGAAAGACAAGCAAACCCGGTTTTCCAAAGACTTGGTCCTAAGCAAGAGTCGAACAGCGACCCAGGACCCGTGAAGCAAGCTCGGGAGCCGAAGCAGGAGCCGGACTGGACTCCTCTCAACATGACCCGGGAGGAAATCTTGAAAGAAGTCAAAGAAAAGCCTTTCTATTATCCTCCGAAGCAAATGCAAACTCCTCCGGAGAGTAGGCCCTACAATAGGCAGTGTGATTATCACGAGACCCATGGCCACAAGACCGAGAATTGCTTATCACTCAAGTACTTCATTGAGGACCAAGTGAAAAAGGGGAATATGAACAAGTACTTAGTTCGGGACAACAGCAGAGGGGAAGCGCAGAAGAAAGGAAAGAATGTAGTCAATGTGGTCCTAGGCGGATCCTACTCCAAACCCCGGAACCCGGACTTCGGCGAAGAAGTACTTTCAATCCAATCACTCCCAGACCTGGTGATATCCTTCAGCAGCAAGGACTACGAAGGAGTCAACCCTCATCACAATGCAGCTTTGGTTATCACTCTAGACATTTTCGATAATGAAGTAAGAAGAATGCTCATAGACAATGGCTCCTCAGTAAATATCCTCTTCAAGCACACAGTGGATAGAATGCAGTTAGGGAACGTCCGCTCAAATGAATGTCGAGAAGACCCACTCTATGGCTTCGGCCACAACTTAGTCCCAATCCAAGGAACTTTGTATCTGCCAGTCATCTTTGGATCTGCTCCTAACCAAGTGACTCATGTCATCAAATTTTATGTGATCAATGCTCCTTCTTCATACAACGGAATCATTGGCAGATCAGTTCTAACCATGATGCAAGCAATAACTTCAATTTCCCATCTCAAGATTAAGTTCCCAACCCCGACGGGAGTCGAGGAAATTAAAGGAGATTACGGTGTTGCTGAAACATGCTACAACCAAGGGTTAGTTATGGCAGAAACCCACCAAGATAACAAGAGGAAGGCTACGGTCCTTCGCAAGCAACAAAGCATGAAGAAGCACCGACCCCGGATAAGGGAAGAAGCGAACAAAACAAGTCCAGAGGAACTGGCAAGCAACCAAGTCATGGTACTGGACAAGACAAGTCGAGTCCTAAAATAACCTTGTCCTACCATGCAAGCAACCAAAGAACCTGAACAAGCAAACATCTATCTGAAGAAGAACTCTGAGGCCCGAATTCATCAAATGGTTTCAAACAAAGAAAATGCAAAGATCGAGGCCGCAGTCGAAATAGAAGAAGTCGAAGTAGATGAAAGCAATTCAAACAAAAAAGTGAAGATTGGGTCAGGACTCGAGGAGTCCTTCAAAGAGAGAGTAGTATCCCTGCTCCGGGAGTATAAAGATGTTTTTTCCTGGAGTCCAAGGGATATGCCAGGACTACATAAATCCATAGCAATGCACAGCTTGGATGTCAACCCCAACAGGAAGCCAGTAAAACAGAAGAGAAGAAACTTTGCTCCAGAGAGGCAAAGAGCCATTGACGAAGAAGTAGAAAAACTACTCAAGGCAGGAATCATCAAAGAAATCAAGTATCCAGAGTGGCTAGCTAATGTGGTCATTGTTAAGAAGTCCAACGGCAAATGGAGAATGTGTGTAGACTACACTGACCTAAATGATGCATGCCCGAAGGACCCGTATCCTCTTCCAAACATTGATCAACTGATAGATGCCACCTCAGGACATGTAATGCTAAGTTTCATGGATGCCTTCTCCGGATACAACCAGATAAAGATGAACCCGAAGGACATCCCTAAGACAGCATTCATAACTCACAGAGCAGTCTACGCTTATGTGATGCTACCCTTCGGCCTTACCAGCGCAGGATCAACTTACCAAATAACCATGAACAAGATATTCAAGTCCCGGATTGGGAGAAATTTAGAGTGATATGTCGATGACATGATTTCCAAATCAACAACTATACCAGGGCATGTGGAAGATCTGAAGGAATGCTTTGAAAATCTAAGAAAGAACCAACTCAAGCTAAACCCGGAGAAATGCACCTTCGGAGTAGGAGCAGGCAAGTTCCTAGGATTCATGATCAGCAACAGAGGCATAGAAGCCAATCCGAAGAAAATAAAAGCAATCCAGGAGATGAAAGCTCCCAGGACCTAAAAAGATGTGCAGAAGCTAGCAGGATCACTAGCAACACTCAGGAGATTTGTCTCAAAACTAGCAGAGAGGTGCCTACCCTTCTTTGATTTACTCAAAGGAGCAACCAACAAGAAAGAGGTAAACTGGAATCCGGAGTGCCATAAAGCATTTGAGGAAATCAAGAACTACCTCTCTCAGCCACCAGTCCTAACTAAAGCTAAGCCAGGAGAGCCTCTCTACTTATACTTGTCAGCAGGAACACAAGCCGTAGGAGCTGCCCTAATCAGGGAAGAGAATGGAACACAGCAACCAGTCTACTATGTAAGCCAGGTCTTAAAAGATGCAGAAACAAGATACCCAAGATTGGAGAAGTTTGCCTTCGCTTTGGTTACAACCTCAAGGAAACTCAGGCACTACTTCCAAGGGAGGGAAATCAGAGTAGTGACAAATCAACCACTAAGAAAAATAATCCACAAGCCAGATATCTCGGGAAGACTTGTCAATTGGGCTGTGGAATTGAGCCAATTCAACCTAAGCTTCATTCCCAGGACTGCAATCACAGCTCAAGCTCTTGCATATTTCATAATCGAATGCAACTTCCCAGAAGAAGATCAAGAACCAATTGACATGGATCAGGAGCCAAAAAAGAAAATTAGTCCGGGAGCCTGGACCTTAAAGGTAGATGGTTCTTCAACAAGCGAGAGGTCAGGAGCCGGACTCATACTCAGAAGTCCAGAAGGATTCAAGATTCAGACAGCTATATCATTCAGCTTCCAAGCAACAAACAATCAAGCAGAATATGAGGCGTTGATTGCAGGACTAAAACTCTCCCGGACTCTAAGGGTCCAGGACTTAAAAATCTATAGCGACTCCCAAATAGTGGTCAAGCAAACAAACGGAGAATATATAGCAAAGGACCCTACTCTGGTGAAGTACCAAGCACTGGTTTAGAGCTACTTAGCCTCAATCCCAGGCCACCAAGTCCTTCAGATATGCCGAGAAGAAAATGAAGAAGCGGATATCCTATCCAAATTAGTCCGGAATTCATCAGATCTGGACTGCTCAGTCTACTTCGAAGAACTCCACAAACCATCCATTGAATCCGGAGAGGTCTTGGAAATAGAAAGCACTCAAAATTGGATGACTCCCTTCGTAAACTACTTGGACAAAGGGGAGCTCCCAGAAGACAAAGGAAAAGCTCAAAGATTGAAAGCAAAAGCAGCCAAGTTCTTCCTCGAAGAAGGAGTACTCTACCGCAGGACCTTCTCATCTCCTATCCTGAAGTGCATTGGCCCAGAAGAAGCAAAGTACTGCTTGGCAGAAGTGCATGAAGGAATATGCGGAGACCACATGTCTGCAAAAGCCCTAGCTCATAAGATCATAAGACAAGGCTACTACTGGCCAACAATTCATCAGGATGCAATACAATTTGTCAAGAAGTGCAAGGAGTGCCAGCTCTCCAGCAATGTGTCCCGGATAAGCCCAGTCCTACCATCCTCAGTCCTGTCACATATCCCCTTCGCTGTTTGGGGAATTGATATCATGGGACCCTTCCCTCGAGCAAAAGGAGACCTCAGGTACCTACTAGTCTCTATTGACTACATGACAAAATGGGTTGAAGCAAAAGCAATGAGGACAATCAATCAGCAAGACTGCACAAAGTTTATGGACAACATTTTGATGAGGTTCGGGATACCACGAGTCCTAGTATCAGACAATGGACCTCAATTCATTGGATCAGAGTTCGAGTCCTACCTCCAGGAGCGCGGGATAAAGCACAAAAAATCATCAGTGGCATATCCCCAAGGAAATGGCCAAGTAGAAGTAACGAATAGAATCCTGCTCTGAGGTATCGAGAAAAGACTCAAAGAAAGCAAAAGTAAGTGGCCAGAAGAACTACCAAGCGTACTTTGGTCCTACAGGACAAGCCCAAGGTCAAGCACAGGAGAAACTCCATTCAAACTAGCTTATGGAACAGAAGCAATGCTGCCTATTGAAGTGGGCTCTCCTTCACACAGAGCAATAAACTTTGAAGAAGAAGCAAACGAAGAAGGACTCAAAACAAACATGGAACTAATTGATGAGGTCTGGGACAAAGTTGTACAAACGATGGAAAAATACAAGGAGGAAACAAGAGAGCACTTCAGTAAGAAGTCAAGAGTCAAAAACTTCTAAGTTGGAGACTTAGTCCTTCGAGACACTGAAGCATCAGATCCCACAAACACCGGAAAGTTAATGGCCAAATGGGAAGGACCATACAAGATCAAAGAAGTTCTCAGACCGGGAACCTACAAGCTCTTGAACATGGATGACTCAGAAGTCCCAAACACTTGGCATGGACTAAGGCTAAGGAAATTCTACCAGTAGTAAAGCAAACAAAGCAACCAAAAATCTTGTAGCCGATATGGCAAGCAACCAAAATGTTTGTCCTTCTACATTGTATGAATGATCAATGAAAAGCTTTCTTTTTAACTTGCATATTTTTCAAAAACCATCACTAGTCTGGACAACCTATTAGTCAGGACTAGAGCAACCAATTTTTACTTAGAATTAATTTTCTAACTAAAAGCAGCCACTAGTCCAGACAACCTATTAGTCAGGACTAGAGCAACCAATTTTACTTAGAATTAATTTTCTAACTAAAAGCAGCCACTAGTCCGGACAACCTATTAGTCAGGACTAGAGCAACCAACTTTTACTTAGAATTAATTTTCTAACTAAAAGCAGCCACTAGTCCAGACAAGCTATTAGTCAGGACTAGAGCAACCAACTTTTACTTAGAATTAATTTTCTAACTAAAAGCAGCCACTGGTCCGGGAAAGCTATTAGTCAGGACTAGAGCAACCAACTTTTACTTAAGAATTAATTTTCTAACTAAAAGCAGCCACTAGTCCGGACAAGCTATTAGTCAGGACTAGAGAAACCAACTTTTACTTAAGAATTAATTTTCTAACTAAAAGCAGCCACTAGTCCGGATAAGCTATTAGTCAGGACTAGAGCAACCAACTTTTACTTAGAATTAATTTTCTAACTAAAAGCAGCCACTGGTCCGGGCAAGCTATTAGTCAGGACTAGAGCAACCAACTTTTACTTAAGAATTAATTTTCTAACTAAAAGTAACCACTAGTCCGGACAAGCTATTAGTCAGGACTAGAGAAACCAACTTTTACTTAAGAATTAATTTTCTAACTAAAAGCAGCCACTAGTCCGGACAAGCTATTAGTCAGGACTAGAGCAACCAATTTTTACTTAGAATTAATTTTCTAACTAAAAGCAGCCACTAGTCCGGACAAGAAGATTAGTCAGGACTGACCAACAAATCTTACTTGGAAAAATATTCTAAGGCAAAAACAAACTACAGAAACAAAGTAAAATAGCATCAAGGAAAGCATACATTACAAATTCATAGGACTAAATGACCCCGGAACAAAGTACAAAAATTACAAGAATCAAATATATCAAATTTTTCGACAAATATCAAGTTCACAAGAATAAAGTCAAGAGTCCGGAGCGCTGGGAGGAATGAAACTGGGACAGGGGCCGTCAAATGGCTCCGGTTCTCCCAACCCGAGCTCAATGTCTTCTTTCGCCTTGATGAACTCGGAGACGAAGCTATACCAATCGGCCTCCGTATTAGCCTTGATGTGTCGCTCAGCAACCAACCAGCATCGAGCTATCTCCGGAGCACCAGCATTGGCAAGAGCCCTATCGTACTCCTCAGATCTTTTAAATTCATCAATAACCTCAGCCTCCGGACGAACAGCAGACATTTGCCTCCGGAGCTCAGCCAACTCGGATTTTAGGTCAGAAACCTCCTTCTCCGCATTATCAGCCCGGATAGTCACTTCATCCAGATGAATGTTCAACCCAGACAAAGAATTATCCTTGGCAATGATTTGGTCCCGGAGCCGGCTAATCTCAGCATCCTTATCAGCAACAGCGCTCCGGAAACCTTTGATCTCATTGTAAGCAAGAGAGGCGGATCCGGCCATATACCCACCAAGCTGCAAAAGAAAGATAAACTTAGAAAAATATTCTAAGTCAAACTAACGCAATAAACAAGCAGGGAAAGAGGAAGTACCTGACCCCAGAGCCGGGAACACTCCTTCATAGTGGCATCGAATCCGGACACATTCATCTTACTCCACTGAGATTGAGTTGGAATTCCAGCCATGAAGCGAGCCACCTTCTCCTCCAGCTACGGACCACCTTCATCTGGACAATCTTCATCAACTACTTTACCTTTGCCAGCCCCGGACCCAGAGCCAGCTTCATAATTTTCAGCCCTGGGAGGTTTCGACCCAAGATTCCGGAGCCTCTTCCTCCTCCGCCCAGAATCAGCACCCGGAATCTCCCCAATAGGAGCTAGATCCTCAAGATTGTCAAACTCATTCCTCATATCCAGCTCAACATTGTGCTCCGGAGTAGATTGGTTCATAGGAACTTCAGGCTCCGGATTAGGGACCACATTACTCTGGGACCCTTCCTCCACAGAAGCATTCGATCCGGACCCACCACCAGCAGTCTTCTTTGGCAACTTGAAAGCTTTTCCAAGACCTTTTAATGCATCACTGTACGCTGAAGACGACATGTCCGGATTGTAATGAGGCAAACCTGCAAAGGAGCAAAGCAAAAACACAAGTCAAAACTAGTACAGAATCAAGCCAAATAAAGACATATAAGAAACACACAAAAGGTCCGGACAAAAAGAGAAACTACTTACACCCTATTCTATGCATAGTCCTATACATCATAAAGGTATCCCGGGTCATTTGAAAACCCAAGCATTCATAAAATGCAAAAATCATCCGGAGCGCATCTCTCCGGAGAACATCCCTTCGGAACCTAGTCCGGACTCCTTCAGCAGCTATATAGGGAAGATAAAACAAATCCAAGCCCCTCAGCATGATAAGCTCTCCATTCCAATGCTTCAAAGAAGACTGTTGAATCATTGGCCTATAAGAACTCCCATAACCGCACTCAGCATCCCGGAACCGAAGCTCATAAAGAGGAGTCTGACTGGACCGGACCAAATGAAATAAGTGATGCCATAGTTTAAAAGTGGGCTGAACTTTAAACTTATTGCAGGTGGCAATAAACCAAGTCATCCATTTTATACCATTGGGCGTAATCCGCATCGGAGAAACCTTATATACATACTTGCACAAGTGCTTGAGAAACAAGTGCCAGTGCGGGTTCCATCCGGACCGGAGTTGCTCCAGCCATACCGGAACAAACCCATCAGACGGCCTATGATAAATCCTTTTGTCTAGAGTCGGCCACCTCCACTCAATCCGTCGATCGAGTTGAAAGGCGGCCCGGACTGACGAATCCTACACCCCATGGTCCAAGGCAGCATATTCCTCCTTCAACTCATAGGGCTCCTTAGCCATTATGCTGCCAGCAAATTTCCTATCCAATTCTTCTTGATTGTAAGGCCCCGGAGCCGCATTCTGCTGCCTAGCGTATCTGGACCTAATGCTCCTATAGTAAAAGCTATCCTCAATTTCCTCACTCTTAGTCACGAAATACCCGAGGTTCTCAACCCAGAGCCCCTCCGGACTACACGGTACCTTCCTGGAGGAGATCTTAGCAACTGAAAGCTTCGTTATGGCCTCGAAGTCCGAAGTAGAAGCTTTCTTACCCATTTCAATCCGCTCAGAATTGCCAGAATACTCAGAATCCGAACTAAATGGCCCCGGATAGCAAGTTATGAAAGCCTTGGCAAGAGCTTTAGTCCGGACCATAAACCTAAAATAAGTGACAAAGGTTAGTCTAAAACTCCTACAGTTTATTTATCTTTGAAGCTACATGGTCCGGACTACCCTATTATTCATTTTTATCACAAGTTAAAAGAGACATTCCGGAGACCCAACAAACAATAAACCACTAACCAGGCACTCCGGACTGCAAAAACCCCGAATCCAAACAACCAAAACCACCCTATGACTCCGAACTCAAACAACACAGAAACACATAAACGCAAACCAATTGCAAGTTCTAAAACCTAGCCAATTAGTCCGGACTACGTATCCAAGTCCGGACCCTAACAGAAAACCCTAATTCCAGAAACAATATCAATACAGAATCAAACACCAAAATATAGACAAAAACACATATATATACACATACATACAGCAAAACAACTAAAACAAAATACAATAACACAGAAACACTACAACAAAACAATGAAAATCAAGAAAGAATCAGATTAAAGACAGAAACAAAAAAAAACGAGAACAACACTTACAAGATTGAGAAAAACGGAGTGACTGGGGACGACCAAGAAGCAACCACTGCCCAAGCAACAGCGACAGGCGACGATGGCAAGAACAGCAAAGGAAACTTCCAGAGAAAGAGAGAAAAATAGAAGAATTGGAGAAGTAATAAAAAGAAAACCAAAGAAGACAACACTTCCTTTTATAGGGGGGTTAAAAACTAAACAGCCACGCCACGTGGCACGATCCCAGCCGCCCATCACGAGCGGTCATTATTGGAGAATCATTATTACAGCACGTCTTTTGAAAAAAGACAACTGTAACAATTCAAATAATTGGGGGGAAATTACCCAAAACCGTTTCAACTTCCAAGTTCGGACTTCACAACTCAATTTAATCCGTACTGGAGGCAAGAAAAGCTCAACTCCGGACAATGACAACCACCCTAGTCCGGATTCCCCATACTCAGCGCAATCCGGACTAGGGGGCAAGAAAACCTCAACTCCTGCTAAGGACAACCACCCTAGTCCTGATTCGCCGAACTCAGCGCAATCCGGACTGGGGGGCAAGAAAAGCTCAACTCCTGCTAAGGACAACCACCTTAGTCCGGACTCGCCGAACTCAGCGCAATCCGGACTGGGGGGCAAGAAAACCTCAACTCCTGCTAAGGACAACCACCTTAGTCCGGACTCTCCGAACTCAGCGCAATCCGGACTGGGGGGCAAGAAAAGCTCAACTCCTACTAAGGATAACCACCTTAGTCATGACTCGCAGAACCCAGCGCAATCCGGACTGGGGGGCAAGAAAAACTCAACTCCTGCTAAGGACAACCACATTAGTCCTGATCCACCGAACTCAATGCAATCCGGACTGGGGGCAAGAAAACTCAAGCTCTTTCAACAAAACAATCAAAAGCTCATATTCCACAAACATACCCAAATTCACTCCCCCATCCAGAAAAACTGCATAAGGGAGTGGGGGCACATGATAGTACATATAGCTCCTGGGAGGGCCACTCCTAGGCCTTCAACTCCATACAGCTCCTGGGAGGACTACTCCTAAGCTCCCAACTCCATATAGCTCCTGGGAGGACTACTCCTAGGCCTTCAACTCCGTACAGCTCCTGAGAGTACTACTCCTAAGCCCCTAACTCCACGCGACTCCTGGGAGGAGTAGTTCCGCGCAGCACCACTCCCAACTAGCTCAGTCCCGCAAGTAGAACCCTGATAAACCCCAGCACGTGAGACGTTGGCCCGAGCACATGACGGGGACAACTGTCACACATCAATCATGGGAATAATCAGGGCACGTGTCAGAGGATCCTCAGAACATTCCTCGACCAGTCCCCCGCTGACACGTGTAAAGCATCCACTCCCGCCAGGTGTCCTCCGCTCCCAGAACCAATGGCTACGATTCGAAGGTACCAACCCCAAAACCCTATCCTTGGGCTATAAATAGCCAAAGAGAGTAAGGCTTTGGGGTTAATCATTTTTACACACTCATACACACACACAGCCACCCTACATTCATATTCATCTTCATCTTCCCAAAAAGCTAGTTCTTACTCTCACGCCGGAGGCACCGCGGGACTCCAACCCCCCTTCCGGTGTTGTTTTGTAGGAACCCAACCACAACTACACCTCTACAGCGGCGAAGGATCCAGGACGGCATCGAAGGAGCAGCCCCGCCACCAGGAGTTATCAATAAATACATTTAAAACACCGACATGGATCGACATAATTAACAGTTAACACATTAAGCCATTTAATTACAAGAATTCACCAAACTAGAATAAAATATGCATAATTTTATTTGTCCCATACTGGAAAAATCACATAAAATATTCAAATAATAAAAATAATAAATTCTGAAAAATTCTAGATATTACAATCTACCCCATTTATAAGGATTTCGTCCTCGGAATCAGCCGAAGAAAAGACTAAGGTTTTTTTAGTCGATTTTCCCGTTCTAACAGCATCCACCACACAACTTTATTTTAATCTCTAATAGTTTCTTAATTTAGTCTGAGACTCTTACCTGGTTTTCCATATAGGACTAACCGCTTTTCAACTTGAAGCAAGAACCTTGCTATGCATACTTCAAAAACCCGATAATAGTGTCAGTTCATAACTAACTTTTTTGGGATCTCGAATAAAATATTGGATTTATTCTATGACATGATTTCCGCTAGAGCTTCACAAACATGACTAACTTCACAATAAGATAATCTTTATTGATAGAGAGGTAATGATATGACTCCGTATACGTCACTGGTAGTCCAATGCAAATACTCGTATTATAACTTTTTCTATATGGATGGTCCTTTCACTTCTTCCATTCGCCTGCGAGTATTATGTCGTACTCAAATTCGGTTTGGATCTAGAACTCCCAAAATTATCTCCAAAATCTTGGTTTGAAATGAGCGTCATAGTTAGATACAACTAATGCTGAAATATCATGTTGTATCCCAATCTCATTTACGTACAATAAATGTATTCTTTCAATGAAGCCTTTACTCCTGATTCCTGGTCGCTCGTGGTAATCCCATCATAAAATATGAACTCTAACTTGACAAGGGTAACTTATTCATACTTGGTTGGCATAACTTCAGACATTTGAGATAATAATATCATAGAATTATGGAAAGAAAATAATTCCATATCACCACAGGTGTCCCACGATTGTGGTTACCAAGATATGAATTTTTGAGCAAACATTATTGGGAATGAAAGAATAACTAAGATATCAATATGATTAAGAACCTGAGGTTTTGTGCCTCAGTTCTGACATTTACAATAAAAAATTATCAGTCTTTATTGCAAAACACAACACACCAGTGATGGCATCCCATCTAACATCTATGACACAGACAGATAGTCTTGGCATCCCTTATAAATAAGGTTGTTCATCTCAGTCATGGTAAAAGAATATGAAAGGAATTTAAAATTAAATGAATAATGAAGGGTTTCTTATAAATGACTTGTTAATGCAATCCTTGGATCAAAATTGAAAAGATTTCAAAGATGATATTTCTGGAGGAAATGAAATCCAGAAAACAAAATATGGCACAAAATAGCCAAGTGGTGTCAATCCACCATATAAAAAAGGTGGAAACTTCACTATCATAAATTGAAAGAGCTATGAAATCCTAATTATATGCGTCATGATAGCCTCTGGCACATTTAAAACACATGCATGATTGAAAACTAGTATTATAGAATATATCCTCTAATATATACCTCATTTCAAGAGATGTCAAAATAATTTATAGAAAGAGAAGGTATTGCCAAGATCTTTATACTTATGCCTTCTTTATCGATTCTTCCAATAGCTTTTCATCCGCTTCTAAAATCTTCTTCTCCACTTCTTAAGGTTATCGATCCTATGTTGTCATAGACTCGTAATAGCCTCAGAAGATTCCACAATAAACATATTCAACTGCCCAAAATTCCATCTAGCTCAATACGACAATCTCAAACGAGCACGCCTTATCTTAACTTACTCGTTCGTACTTTATTCAATAGTCCAACACGAACTCGATATGAGTTGTGGCGTCCTTACATACTATACACACTCCTACACACTCACCATAACCTCGGCTTTGATATCAACCTGTAATGCCCCCAAATCCGGGGTCAGAAGATTTGGTCGTCACGATAAAACCACAATTTAAAATAATTTGTTTAACAATAAACAAATGCTAGCATATGCGAAACAATTAAAAGATATCATCTCGACCCCAAACTAAACAAGATCTTTTAGGTTACAGTTCTATAAACAAGAATTCCAAATTCCACAAATAAATTTTTCTTTCTTTTTAAACTCTTTTCAACAATTTTCAAGCCTAATCTACTAAAATTAATTGAAGGCTAGCATCCAGGGAGGCTTCTTCTTTTTTAGCAGGAGAAAAATCCTCAGGATCTTTCACATAAGTTCTTGCTTTGGTAATCACCACATCATTTTCTATTACCTCTGGTTCAATAACCATCGGAATTTTAGGACCCTTCTTTAACACTTCCAGGTATTTGGAATTTGCAACTTGTAAAAACAATAGCATCTTCTTCTTCCACATAACATAATTTTCTTTATCGAATAGTGGAATTTTAACGGTTCTAACTTTTTGTGTAGTCATTATGAATTTTTGAGTGAATAAAAAATTCAAGGAGTGAAAGAAACACAAAAGTCTAGGATCTTGATTTGTACGTTAATCAAAAGGCTCTGATACCAATTGTTAGGTCCCAATATGTTTGTAGAAGGGGGGTTGAATACAAACTATACCGTTTAATCGAATAAAATGCGGAATAAAAATTGAAACAAAATTCAAGTTAAATAAAACTTTTATTAAACTTGAAATGTGTTACAACAACGGTATCTGTTACAAGGAATTAATCTCAAATTAATTATCACAAATTTAGAATAAATTCGACATGAACTTTTTCTATTTTTGCAATAATTAGAATCAAATGCTAAAAGCGATTTGAGATTAAGTTCTAGGGATTTTGATCCGCTAGATAGTTACACAAGAACAACAAAAGAATTTCTAGTGGATTGGATTTAACAATAACTGCTAGAAATAAATGTTCTGAGAATTTTACAATAATTTCTCTGCTTCTGTTTGTTTTGTGTTCTTCAGTGGTTGGCTGTGTATTCAATTGTGTTGACAAAATGATCTTCTTCTGTTTGTTTAAGTAAACAGATCACTCGAATTTAATCAGCATGACATTCAGCAAGACAATCCAAAATGAACTAGCAAGACAATCCAAAATGAACTAGCAAGACAATCCTTTGAACTGGTAGAACTTTCGGTAGGACAATTACTTGACTTGGAAAGACTATCGGTAGGACAATAGAATGACTTGGTAGAACTATCCAGAAAGACTTGGTAGGACTTTTGGTATGACAATCCAATTGTCATACCAGTTCAAATCTGTTTTGCTAATTTTTCTTTTTGAATATAAATCCAAAATCATTTCTGAAAAATGCATAATATTAATTCAGAATTAATTAACCAATTAATTCAATTAATCAATAAATTAATCTTTGAAGATTTAATTTATTTTCTTAATTAATTTAAATGACTTAATTAATTAATAGAGAATTAATACTACTCTTGAATAGCAACCACTCTTCTGACAATCTTCTGAAAATCACTGAATCCATTTCACCACTTAAATGTTGACACTCGATGTACTGTCTGGTTCATGAATGACTAACTTCTGTGATGTTTCTCCAAGTCTTGATTTTCTTCAGATTAAATTCCTGTAATTAATTGATACCCTGACGAGATCTCTGTCACTTGGTTAAATCTACAATCTTGATTTATATCACAGAGGCTTGATCAATTACTTGAGCTTCTTCCAGTGAATCTTCAAGTCTGTGGATGAACAATGTTTCTTAACCCTTTGACAGATGTTACTTTGTGAGATCTCTTCGACGATAGATCCACTATTTACTTATTACATTCTTATTTGAGTTGAGTTAAATCCTCGAATAAACAAATAGGCTTAACATATGCCTTTCATTTTTGAATTATTTAAATAAGTAATTATGGAAATATTAATTAAATAAAATATGTGTCTTGGTTTCGGTAGCAGTATGTGGATATATACTATTTGTCTGTGATTTATTGGTGTAAGGGATTTGAATGTGTAGTTAAAGATTGAGTTATATTGTTCTGTTTTATTTTTAAAGGTGATTTTATTACAATTTTAAATCTGTAAATATTTGGATTGCCTCTAAAATTGGTTTTATGATTTTATAATTTCAATAAATATTTTTGGGATTTTACAAAATTTAGATATCAATATTTTATCAATTATTTAGCCCTGTATGATTTTCTGATTGTATTTATTCGTAAAATCTGTATTTAATTCCTGAATCCTTCAAAAAAATTATGAAACTCATATTTATTTAAATTTGAAATATTTCAGGAATTTTAAAATTATTTTGGGAATTTTCAGGATTAATTGTACCCGTGCGTTGATTCGTTTAATCGATAAATGCGGGTATATCGTATGATTCAAAAATGTTTTAAAAATCATAAAAAAATTCTATTTTATTGGTTTTGATTTATTCCGGGAATTCTAAATTTTTTTTATTATTATCGATGAATTCTTGTATGCTATATGAGTCGTTAAATTGGTAAAGCAGTGTTAAATTAGGGCTTTCAGTTATAAAAGGTAGACGTGTCTCTTAATTTAGACACGTGGCAGTTGTTTACACATCGATTATCAGATAAACCCAACTGTTCTCATTTTTTTTTATCAATTCATCTCTTAATTCCCTAGAGTCTCTCTATTCTCTTGTCTTCCTCTCACTCCTTCTCTGTCCTTCTTTTTCTTTTCCTCCCGTTCCCACTCAATTTCTCCGGTGAGCCGCCGTTTCCTTTTTCCGATTGGCTTTGTGTGGCTTTGTTCGGGTTCGGTTGTGTGTATATATACACATGTGTGTATATATCTGCTGTGTTGTGTATGCTTAAGTGTGTGTGTGTGATTGAGTGTGTGTTCGTGCATGAGTAAGTGTGTATGTACTATGTGTTCGTGTGTGTAGCAACTTGCTGTGTTGTTGATTCCGGTTACTTCCGGCTGATTATTGTATTTCTTTCCGGCCGATTAGGCCCTGTTTGTGCTACTGCGGTCATTTCTTTTAGTATTCCGGTTGCCGCCGGTTTGTTCCGGTGAGGCGGCCGACGTGGACAGCGCGTAGGCGCATGGTTCTGCGGCTGTGAGATTTATTGGTTCCTGGTTTATTAGTTCTGTGGAGATGTTGATTAATTTAATTGGATGATTTTCTGCAAGGAATTATTTGATGGAATTTTGTGAAATAAAATAAATTCTGTGCGAAAAATATTAGTTTAATCGGTGAAGATTCGCGTTGGAAATCCGACTTATACGGGTACCCGCGAATTTTTACTGACGTCCGCAATGAATTTCGATGAGCGGACGGTGGACGGTGATGAATTTATTCTGAGTCCTAATTTTATAAAATAAATAAAATGAGTCGTGTAATTAGTTTCGTATGTGATTGGATAACTGTTGCAATTGTTGTGTTTGGGATTTGACGTCGATTGATGTTTCGACGGGTAGACCGATAAACAAAGGGGACGTTGTCCGATTTCCGGAAAATCGAACTACGTAAATACGGGAGCGTATCCGAGGATTATCGGGACGTCGAGCGAGTATAAATAGATACATATACGTATGTTTTATACAGAACCTAATTATATGTTGTGTTGTATGTTTTGTCCAAAACACAGTAACCCTAATTTCGTAAAATGACGAGTATACGTATTTTCTAAAAACGAACACTGGATCGATTTCGAGAATGTGAACCCTAATTGTTGTATGTGTTATTCTAATATGAATAATTACGAGTCAGGTTTGAATATCGTTGGGTAAGAATTAGTATTGAGGATATGTCAAGCATACCTAGACGTCTAACGTAGGGTATTTCGACCCTGTAGGTTATAGTCGGGAACACTGAAAGTGGGTGATGGACTAAAGATAGCCTAGTAATCAGTCGACGAGCTCAGTAGAGTTTAAACAAAAAAACCTGAGTGTCGAAGTCGAATCCAATGGGATCTAGTGGTTGGACGTTAAAGCCTGAGCGACAGAGTCGGCTCAGAATTGATCAGTAATAGTCGTAAAGCCTGTAAGGCAAGTATTTCTGAACTTTTCTTCAAGATATATTACCAATGTTTTCGAAATGTTTCATAACATGTGGCTATTATTAAACATAACTCATGATTTATAATGCAAGTGCTTTAAACTGTTTAACGTTTTACCCTGATTTTCGTGATTTTGAGCCATAAGCCTTACTTTTTGTAAATCATCCTTTGTTGATCCTCAGACACCAAACCACACAGATATGATACTACTCCCCGAATGTTTAACTACCAAACACCAAACACTAGAAGAAAATTGTTTGAAAACATATAAACTTTTATACTCCAACCATTCTTTATAACATCAAAGAACTATACCTTGAAAAAGCAGTATTCGTCCAATACCTGATCATTTTTCAGACTGAAAACCGTTTCTTATACATATCTTGATATACCCTTGAGATATCCATGAGTTTCTTTACATTTTTATTCAAGTGTTTAACCATCATGGATTATGATCTTGTTTATCGAATTATATTGTTTATCATATTGAACTGCTTTAGAATTGGATAGTTTTTTATATATGTGGACCAGATTCGTGGTCAGACCATATCAATGGTCAAGTTAGGCCAATGTGTGCCTTGGATCCAGTAATTAGAGCAGTGATGTGTGCTTTGCTCGGGGTTAGTGCATGACTGATCAGCAGCCTAACCTTGGTTTTAAAACTTAAAATGAATATCCAATTCTAACGATTATTAACAATAAACTTGATTCTTCTGAATCATTCCATTTGAATATTGCTTAACCTCAGTTATCAATGTTATGACTTGTTGAGCTAGTTAGCTCACTCTTGCGAAACTTTTTATATTTTTTACAGTTAAAAAAGGATATGGATGATAGAGAAGTTCCTCAGTCCAAAGTGCGGGCTAAGGCTCCAGTTTGAGTTGGATCAAGCTGGCAGGAGCTTCATGCATTGGAGAGATAGTATGATTGTAAGAAAAACTTTATTATCAATTGTAAGTTAAGTCAGTCGGGATTTGGTGCGATGTAATAAATTAAGGTTGTGTCTTGTTTTCATACTTTAACCTGTTGCGATCCGTGGTTTTGTGAAGCAGGGTCATTATAAATAACATTTCTTATACAGGTATATGTATATTATGTGTGGTGTGGACCCCAAACTTCTGACCCGGGTTTGGAGGGCGCCACAGGTTGGTATCAGAGCTACAGGTTATAAGTCACTGAAACAAACCTAGATTGTTGGGATTGGGTAAAGGGTTAGGATTAGGAATAGGAAATAGAAAGATAAGACATTGTGAGGTTGAGTGCGACTGTATAGTAGGTCTCCGGCACGGTTTGTGTTGTGATTCGGGATTCTTAGCTTGCGATGTGATTTCCAGATAACGGCAATGGCAGATCCTGATTTCCCTATATCATTTGATCGTTTGGAGCTTTCTGTTCAAGGATCGTCATCTTCTCTCAGATTTAATTTGCACCTTGTTCCTCCATCAGTATTAATGATATTACCTTATGTTATGACAGTTGCACCTTTTTAAGCTATTCCACGCTATTCTACCACCTCTTGTTATGAGATTACCTATTTAAGAACCTCCATTCGTTTATTCCTATTTTACTGGACATTCGGTTGCGAGTGTATCTCTTCAGTTTACCCTATACCCTGTTCTATACCCCCAGTTTAGAACTTGTCCTATGAAGCAATTGTACCTACGAGGGTGGATTCGGGTGTTACAGTAAATGGTGAGTATTTGAGATATAAATAAAGGTGAGAAGAAGTTTAGAAGAAGATTTAAGTGTTCTGAAGGATAGTTGCTACCCGATTAAACGAGGCCACTAGTGAATAGACCACCCATGATTAGCTTGTGGGATGGACTAGAGGAGTTTTGAAAGAGTTAGAGAGAAAAGTATGGATCTGAAATTTTCGTAGAATTAAATGATGGTGCTATGATAAATGCGATATGTAAAGTAGTGATGTGATGTGATATGAGCAAATTTTGGTTCTATAAAAATAGACTTGTTGACTATTGGATAGTCTGTTCCCCTTAACAATTGCAAAGTTGATGAGGGAAGTATTACCAGTATGGGAGCTTTGATGTGAAGCTACAAATAAGGTAACATGCAACGACAACTGAAGTTTTTGTCGATTAAGGAAGGCAAATGGACTCGATAAAGGAGAAAAGGTAGATCGAAGTGAACGGACCAGTATATGATTGTTTCTTTAATCTGATACCTTGTTATAGGTCGGAAGGACAACAATCAACTCATACAGTAAGGACAACCAGATTTGTGATTGTTAAAATTTTTAACAAGTTTTCGGAAAAGATTTTCCTTACAAAATTTCTAAAAGCCTTTTTGAATAAAATAAGTTTTAAACATTGGTTGTCAAGTTACTACTTGAGTTTCTTTTTTGTTAAAAGACCCGGATTGCCTGGAAGGATACTAATTTCCGACTTAGCATTGTTAATTCAGAGAACCAAGTAACCCACGATTATGAAGGAGTTGATTATTCCTAACAATAAGATGCACATATTGTTTGACAAAATTTACAACAGAATCAGCGTACGGAGTAACTATACATTTGATTACTAGGACTATCAGAGTTCGAAGAATTTATTGATTTAACAGAAGCCGGAGCATGACCGAAGAAGATTGGGAAGATTTCCAAATCTTTCCAAAAGAAGAATATTATTAACAAAAGGATCGTAATGTTGAATGATTCGCGGTTATTCTAAATTAAAAAAAAAAAGGAAACTCGAAGTTATCTGGTGGGAATGCCATTATGATCGAATTATTAAAGTATTATACGTGTAGGTGTGATGTTAGAGACGCAAGACTTAACAAGTCAGAATCTATCATAATGCTTAATGTGCGAAGATATTTTAGCATACTCTCTGAAGTTGTTATATGACACAATTGGGATATGATCGAACAAGCTCGAATGAGGAACACAAGTAGAACGTGGATGGTGACCAATGGTATCGTTCTTGTCTTCAATATTACAACGTATATTCCTTTTTTATTCTTAAATAAGTATGACCTCTTTTCTTAAATAAACTTTTTGCTATGATATCAAAAAGGAGGGTATTGTATTCCTTTCAAATTTAAATTGTTCCCCTCAAGTTTTGCTCTCTGATTGGGATGAACAGTGTTATGATGAGACGCTTTGTCGGGATGACGAAGAGCCGGGTAGGATGCCACCTAATCATGTGTTGTATGTCATATGGTACGAAAGACTGGCCATCTTAAGTACCAATGTGGTTATCTCATTCATATTCAAATCCTTATTTCTTCTTTCTTTTCAACTTTAATTTTTGTTAAATTTTGAATCCTTATAGTCGTTTCGTTGTACTGTCATTCTTTGCAAGAGGTTTTCAAACAGAAATCAACGTATCCTGAATCAAGCGGACGAAGTTCCATCTACATCTTATGCATGGGAAGGAAATAAGGGTACCTGGAGAGGATTGTAAATTACTAGCCCCAGTGAAGAATCCACTAAGAGTCAAGGGAATCTACTCCAATAAGGGATACATTTTCGAGAACGAGAATATGCGATTTTCCTGTGAAATATGTTATTCAGAATACGGGCGTGATGATATGGATGATTAGGGTGAATACCTTATGCGTTAAAGTATTAAAAGATGTGAGATAAACTTAATCAAGGTTTTGTTGATAAGATAAATTACCCTGTTGAATTGATAAGATTAGGATCAAAGGATTAACAAGTTAAGAACGTGAAATTGTTGAACAAGTGAGTACCAATGGTGAAATTGAAATTCCTAGCAATAAGTGTGAAGAATTGATATCATGGAAGATGAGAGGATTTGATATTATTCTAAGGAATGGATTAACTATTAAAGCGTGATGTCCAGACAGACCATCCTGATGAAAAGATAATTCTGAGGATGCCAAATGAGAAGGTGATGAGGTTCAAAAGAGGAAAGAAGGTAAAGAATTTATTAATGATGATTACGGTGATCAAGATATGAGCATTATGGTGATTATGGGATACATAAAAGTCAGAAGCAAACAAAATTTGAAGATTTAATGGCAATTAAGGAGTTTCAAGATATGTTTTTAGATGAGTTATCGATATTTCTTCCCGATAGAGAAAGGAAGCTCGTGATTGACTTAGCGCCTGAGACGAAGCCAGTGACTACGGCCTTACCCAAAATGGCACCAGTTAAAATGAGGAAGTTAGCAAAGTAGATGCAAGAGATGTTCGAAGAAAAAGCGATTAGACCCAGCATATACTATAAGGTGCACCACTACTAATTGTTAATAAGAAAATGGAAGTATAAGATTATGCGTCGACTAGCGAAAGCTCAACAAGTTTACTATCAAAAGCATGTATCTGTTACCTTGACCCAATGATTTATTTGATCAAATGAAGGAAGCAAAGTACTTTTATAAGACTGATTTAAGACTTGGTATTTCACCAATTGAAGATTAAACCTATGGATGTATCAAAGATAATATTTAGAACTAGGTATTGTTCTCGTATTGTTATTTGGATCAACCAATATACCAGTAATATTTGAACTTGATGGACAGAAACTTTAAGGAATATCTGGATAAGCTGTATTGTAACACTTAAAGTCAACGGAGAACCATGCAAAGCATTTAAGGATAACTGGGAAGTTGGAAAAGAAAGAAGTTGTATGAAATATAGTTCTTAGCATAAATAGTCAATGTGGAGAAGATCAAAGGAGATCCAGCAGAAATTAAAGTTACTATGAATAAAAAGAGATCAGAAACATCAACAAAAGTAAAAGGTTTTATCAGGGGCCGGTTACCATCGAAAATTTGTGCAAGATTTCTTAAAAGTTGCAATATTTTGGACGAAGCTAACCAGGAAAAGCAAGAAGTTTATATGAAATGGAGAAGGGTGAAGAAAGTTTTGCGGAGATGAATGAAAAAATGGTTACAGCACCTACTCTATCACTTTGAAGGTATCAAGGAGATTTGGTAATTTATAGTGATGCTTCTTATAAGGGAGTAGGATGTGTGTGGATGCAGCACAATAAAGTATTGAATATGCACCTAGACAACCAAAACCTTATGAGCAGAAGTATCCTACTCACAATTGGGACTAGCAGTAATAATATTCGCTTTGAAAGATTGAGAAACATGATATGTATGGAGAAATATGTAAGATCTATACGAACCATAAGAGTTTGAAGTATTCACGAGGAAAAGCGAATGTGGTGGAAAACGATAAGCAAAAAAAAGGGAAGAACGAACGTAAAGACTGCACCAGAAGAATTAACTGTAAAACTCTGGAAGTTGGAATTGGAAGCTAAAGTTCACAATCCAAAAGGAACAAAGATGGATACTATGATCTTTCAGCTGAAGTTGTGAAGGGAAAGATAAGATGTCCAGAGAAAGTAATGGATTATGATGTTAGTGGTTATTAAAAGGAAATTTATGAGCCCAGGAGGACGATCACAATATCCCCAGGTTTTCTTCCAGCACTTGGATACTACAAGTAGAAGAATTAAGAAATGAGATTCCACCGGGAATTCACAATATTAAGTATTTAAGTTATTGAAAAGATGCCAAGATATATGGAAATTTAAAGAAAAATAGTGATAACCAGGTATAAGAAGGAAATTTCAAGATAGATTAGGAAGTGTTGGACATATCAAAGAGTTAAGACGAAGTATTGGAAGGCCTAGTGAATAAGGCAGACCTAGGAAGTGACTTTACAAGAGGCGAATCGTGAAGTGTACTAGTAATGTTAAGGGAGAAAAGGAAATGAAATTATGAGAGTATGTACTGATTATCGGGAGTTTAGAAAAACAACGAATAAGAATAAGTGACCCCTCCAAAGAATTAATTTCCTGCGAGACCTAATTCAGGAAGTGTGTAATGTTTCGGGGATTTACTTAAGATCCGACCTGAGAATATATCAGAGATTATGGTTAAAATGAGTTATGAGCATAGCAAGCTCCGGTGATGTTATGCGAGATAACAAGTGTATCAGTTGACTATAAAGAATTAAGGAATATGGTGTATAAGGAGTACTCAAATAAGTAAACTGTATTTATTGATAACATCCTCAGCTACTCAAAGAATAAGAAAGTTTGCGTGGAATGCCCAAGGATTTTTCTCCAAAGATCAGAAGGAAAGCAACTATACGTTGAGTATTCAAGAATGAAGTTTTGACTAAGGTTAACGAAAGATTCTGAATTGATCCATGAACAACTACCTAAGCAAAGCTGTATGGTAACAGATGCATTATATCAACAGAGAAGATTGGATGTAATTAAGTCCACCAAGGAGTTAATAGACGAATTGGAAAGAGTGGAATCTGAAGTTCAAATACATAAAAGTGATAATACATGAATATATGAGATTACTTTTCAGCCTTAACTGATAAAAAGAGTAAAGAAATGTTTAAATGTTTGGAAACCAAGTTAAAAACGAGCACCGCCTATCATCCCAAAACAAAGGGTCAAAATGATAAAGCGATTCAGGAAATATAAAGTATGTTGAGAGGTTGAATTTTAAGGAAACACCGGAATGATCATTTATCAGCAATGTCAGCTTTGGAATGCCACTTTACCAAGCTTCATGTGAATGCAAGTGTAGATCCTCATTTCTATTAAAATAAAGTGGGAGAAAGAAAGTTGTCAAATTCTAAGTTAAATCGGCACACCAAGAGCATAGTAATATTGATTGAAGCAGCTCGGAGTAGACAAAGGAAGAAGGCGAAATTATATTGAGAGAAAGTATGAGTATGGAAATAGGACCAGTAGTGTTAGTAAAAGTGTCATCTTGAAAGAGACCGGATAAGTCTAAATAGAAGGGACAGATCAAGTCCTAAAATTTGTGAACCATTTGAGGTATTGATAAATATAGATAAAGTTGTTCATGAGTTAATGTTACCGTCACGACAGTGTGTACATATAATGTGTTCTGCGTGTCAATATTAAGGCGATAAGTATTTGATTTGAATCGAGTGGTTGATTAGGAGCCAAGGGGCTCTTTTCCAAGTTTGTAAAGCATATAGTGATCGATTTAGATTCTTGATCGTTAAAGGCAAGTCATTGGAAATGAGTGTATATCTATAGTAAGTACGTTAGAAATCCTCGAATAAAAGAGTCTACTTGGAGATTAGAGTCAGATATGCTTGACAAATATCCTCACTTATTTAATTAAACCAGATTCTGAGGTCAGAATCTTTTTAAGGGGGGAAGGATATAACGACTCGGGTATTTTTGAATTATTTAAGTAGGTAATTATGGAAATATTAATTAAATAAAATATGTGTCTTGGTTTCGGTAGCAGTATGTGGATATATACTATTTGTTTGTGATTTATTGGTGTAAGGGATTTGAATGTGTAGTTAAAGATTGAGTTATATTGTTCTGTTTTATTTTTAAAGGTGATTTTATTATAATTTTAAATCTGTAAATATTTGGATTGTCTCTAAAATTGGTTTTATGATTTTATAATTTCAATAAATATTTTTGGGATTTTACAAAATTTAGATATCAATATTTTATCAATTATTTAGCCCTGTATGATTTTCAAATTGTATTTATTCGTAAAATCTGTATTTAATTCCTGAATCCTTCAAAAAAATTATGAAACTCATATTTATTTAAATTTGAAATATTTCGGGAATTTTAAAATTATTTTGGAAATTTTCGGGATTAATTGTACCTATGCGTTGATTCGTTTAATCGATAAATGCGGGTATATCGTATGATTCAAAAATGTTTTAAAAATCATAAAAAAATTCTATTTTATTGGTTTTGATTTATTCCGGGAATTCTAAATTTTTTTTATTATTATCGATGAATTCTTGTATGCTATATGAGTCGTTAAATTGGTAAAGCAGTGTTAAATTAGGGCTTTCAGTTATAAAAGGTAGACGTGTCTCTTAATTTAGACACGTGGCAGCTGTTTACACATCGATTATTAGATAAACCCAATTGTTCTCATTTTTTTGTATCAATTCATCTCTTAATTCCCTAGAGTCTCTCTATTCTCTTGTCTTCCTCTCACTCCTTCTCTGTCCTTCTTTTTCTTTTCCTCCCGTTCCCACTCAGTTTCTCCGGTGAGCCGCCGTTTCCTTTTTTCGATTGGCTTTGTGTGGCTTTGTTCGGGTTCGGTTGTGTGTATATATACACATGTGTGTATATATCTGTTGTGCTGTGTATGCTTAAGTGTGTGTGTGATTGAGTGTGTGTTCGTACGTGAGTAAGTGTGTGTATGTAATATGTGTTCGTGTGTGTAGCAGCTTGTTGTGTTGTTGATTCCGGTTACTTCCGGCTGATTATTGTATTTCTTTCCGGCCGATTAGGCCCTGTTTGTGCTACTGCGGTCATTTCTTTTAGTATTCCGGTTGCCGCCGGTTTGTTCCGGTGAGGCGGCCGACGTGGACAGCGCGTAGGAGCGTGGTTTTGCGGCTGTGAGATTTACTGGTTCCTGGTTTATTAGTTCTGTGGAGATGTTGATTAATTTAATTGGATGATTTTCTGCAGGGAATTATTTGATGGAATTTTGTGAAATAAAATAAATTATGTGCGAAAAATATTAGTTTAATCGGTAAAGATTCGCGTTGGAAATCCGACTTATACGGGTACCCGCGAATTTTTACTGACGTCCGCAATGAATTTCGACGAGCGGACGGTGGACGGTGATGAATTTATTCTGAGTCCTAATTTTATAAAATAAATAAAATGAGTCATGTAATTAGTTTCGTATGTGATTG
The DNA here is from genome assembly GCF_009905375.1 of Apium graveolens. NCBI lineage: Eukaryota > Viridiplantae > Streptophyta > Magnoliopsida > Apiales > Apiaceae > Apium > Apium graveolens. Next base: position 48,407,409 of record NC_133656.1, read on the forward strand.
GATAACTGTTACAATTGTTGTGTTTGGGATTTGACGTCGATTGATGTTTCGACGGGTAGACCGATAAACAAAGGGGACGCTGTTTGATTTCCGGAAAATCGAACTACGGAAATACGGGAGCGTATCCGAGGATTATCGGGATGTCGAGCGAGTATAAATAGATACATATACATATGTTTTATACAGAACCTGATTGTATGTTGTGTTGTACGTTTTATCCAAAACACAGTAACCCTAATTTCGTAAAATAACGAGTATACGTATTTTCTAAAAACGAACACTGGATCGATTTCGAGAATGTGAACCCTAATTGTTGTCTGTATTATTCTAATATGAATAATTACGAGTCAGGTTTGAATATCGTTGGGTAAGAATTAGTATTGAGGATATGTCAAGCATACCTAGACGTCTAACATAGGGTATTTCGACCCTGTAGGTTATAGTCGGGAACACTGAAAGTAGATGATGGACTAAAGATAACCTAGCAATCAGTCGACGAGCTCAGTAGAGTTTAAATAGAAAAACCTGAGTGTCGAAGTCGAATCCAATGGGATCTAGTGGTTGGACGTTAAAGCCTGAGCGACATAGTCGGCTCAGAATTGATCAGTAATAGTCGTAAAGCCTGTAAGGCAAGTATTACTGAACTTTTCTTCAAGATATATTACCAATGTTTTCGAACTGTTTCATAACATGTGGCTATTATTAAACATAACTCCTGTTTTATAATGCAAGTGCTTTAAACTGTTTAACCTTGTACCTTGATTTTCGTGATTTTGAGCCATAAGCCTTACTTTTTGTAAATTATCCTTTGTTGATCCTCAGACACCAAACCACACAGATATGATACTACTCCCCGAATGTTTAACTACCAAACACCAAACACTGCAAGAAAATTGTTTGAAAATACAGAAACTTTTATACTCCAACCATTCTTTATAACATCAAAGAACTATACCTTGAAAAAGCAGTATTCGTCCAATACCTGATCATTTTTCAGACTGAAAACCATTTCTTATACATACCTTGATATACCCTTGAGATATCCATGAGTTTCTTTACGTTTTTATTCAAGTGTTTAACCATCATGGATTATGATCTTGTTTATCGAATTATATTATTTATCATATTGAACTGCTTTAGAATTGGATAGTTTTTTTATATATGTGGACCAGATTCGTGGTCAGACCATATCAATGGTCAAGTTAGGCCAATGTGTGCCTTGGATCCAGTAATTAGAGCAGTGCTGTGTGCTTTGCTCGGGGTTAGTGCGTGACTGATCAGCAGCCTAACCTTGGTTTTAAAACTTAAAATGAATATCCAATTCTAACGATTATTAACAATAAACTTGATTCTTCTGAATCATTCCATTTGAATATTGCTTAACCTCAGTTATCACTGTTATGACTTGCTGAGCTAGTTAGCTCACTCTTGCGAAACTTTTTATATTTTTTACAGTTAAAAAAGGATATGGATGATAGAGAAGTTCCTCAGTCCAAAGTGCGGGCTAAGGCTCCAGTTTGAGTTGGATCAAGCTGGCAGGAGCTTCATGCATTGGAGAGATAGTACGATTGTAAGAAAAACTTTATTATCAATTGTAAGTTAAGTCAGTCGGGATTTGGTGCGATGTAATAAATTAAGGTTGTGGCTTGTTTTCATACTTTAACCTGTTACGATCCGTGGTTTTGTGAAGCAGGGTCATTATAAATAATATTTCTTATACAGGTATATGTATATTGTGTGTGGTGTGGATCCCAAACTTCTGACCCGGGTTTGGAGGGCGCCACATCTACACTCTACGGTACCACACAGACACTTTTCTTGAAGGATTGATGTGTACTAGCACCCGAAAACTCCATCTCTGCATGTCATCCTCTTTGACTTGAATGGCTAGGGTTTTAAAAAGCATGTATACTTATATATAAATCAGCCCTCAAAGATTTTATATAGAGAGAAGATTGAGTTTGCTAATTATAATTTAAATATAATTAATACTAATCTGAAATCCCAATTTATTATTTAATTAAGTCACACTTAATTAATTAATAACTTATTTCAGAATTAGTTTAAGTAACTTCTCTATTTTATTTATTTAAATAATTAAGTCATGCTTAATTAATATCATAAATAAAACAAATTACTTATTTAATTTAAATTCATAATTTAAATTATTTAACCATCAAGCGTTCTTTGTGTGTAACCATATAGGTTATTATTACTTTGGTAATAATTTTAATATCTCATATTAAAATTATAAACAATGAGCGGCATATAGTAATAATGTACAATGTAATATAATCCCTTTAACCAAATATTATAGATTAAACTAGAGGCGTGTAATATGCCATCCTCATCATAGTTTAATCCAAGTTTCTTGATCAATGAGTAGACTATCATATCAAATCACCATTTGAGTTTGGCCACGTATTTCATAGTCTAGCTCACACAAGAGGCCAAAAATATCACTCCTAAAATAGGAGGGTTAAATCCCATCTAGATCATTCATATTTCTCATACAATTCATAATATACCTGAAATACAATTATATCATTACCCGGTTAAAGGTAACTTTTAATGTAATCAAAGTACATTAATTCTCGTATAAAAATATAATAATTTCAAGTCTAAGGACCATTACATCATTATCACTGTGAGAATTCCTTATGACACAAAAGACATGTAAAATCCACATTGGGTCTATCCAGCACCATGTACATTTACATCTATATGTGTTTTTGACTTTAGTATCACTATACTTATGATCAATGAGATATGATCATCAGTCAACAAACACACCAGTCTTAATGCATTATTATTGTACCTTAATAATAATACTCGAGTAGGGACCTTTAGGAATATTGATACTATTATCATAATCTCATTTCTAAGTCACGTACTTAGAGATATATAATTTATATCATATTCTAAGGACATTTATTAATCTAATATTTATATGGCATTAAATTAAGACATAATAAAGTACAAAGAGAATCATCGATAGAACATAAACATTAATAATTTAAATGTCTTAAACTAAAATTTATAGTTTTGTCTCTGGGGCACAAACACTAACAATCTCCTACTTGCAATAGAACCGATCACCCATGTATCTAATACTCATAGAACTAGTGATCATCGTGCTTTTACTATGACAAAGCCTTAGTCAGTGGGTCTACAACATTATCATTACTATGCACTTTACATATATATATATATATATATCATTTATCATTAATCGCATTAATAAGGTGATATAGCCTAAGCACATGCCTAAACAGTCTCCTTGGTTGTTTTAAAGCATCAATATATTCGACTTCCATTATAGAATCATCAATGGTCTTGCTGTGAACTATTTCAGCTAACATCACTTATATTTAGACAAAACACAAACCAGACACAGACACATAATCATCCTTTTCTGTCCAAAAATTTGGTTCAGAAACTAGTTTCAGTGTAACCCTTTACAACCAGTTCCCTATCTTCTCCATACACCAAAAACAAATATTTAGGCATGTAAGTACTGAAGAATATTCTTGACAACTATCCAGTGACCCTCACCTAGATTAGACTGGTATATGCTCATCATGCTCAAAGCATACAAAACATCAAGACAAGTACATGTCATTGCACACATTATAGATCCAATTGCTGAAGCATATGGAACTTTCTCAAACAGACCTTATCATCTAATGATTTAGGGGGAAATTATCCTTTGAGATCACTATCCCATGAGACATCGAAACATCTCTTTTCTTTGCCTCGTGCATCCTAAAATGATGCAATACTATATCAATGTTTGTACTCTGACTAGGTCGATTAATCTCCTTAATCTATCTTTATAGATCTTGATCCCTAATATATAGGTAGCATTGCCTAAGTCTTTAATCAAAAAACTATTTCTCAACCAAGTCTTAAAAGCATGTAGATAAGGTATGTCATTTCCTATTTGTTATATGTCATTTACATATAATACTAGGAATATCACATGGCTTCCACTAACCTTCTTGTAAACACATGGTTCATCTTCATTTTGAATAAAGCCAAACTCTTTGACCGTTTCATCAAAATGAATATTCCATCTCCTTGAGGCTTACTTCAATCTATAAATAGATAGAAGCAACTTACAGACCATCTTAGCAAACTTTGGATCGACAAAACCCTCAGGTTGTATCAAATATATATCATCTTCAAGGCTCTCATATAAGAAAGCGGTTTTGACATCCATTCGCCAAATCTCATAGTCAAAGTAAGCAGCTATTGCTCGCAAAATCCTGATGGACTTGACCATAACAACTAGTGAAAAAGTCTCATCATAGTTTATACCATGAATTTGTTTGAAACCTTTTGCCACTATTCGCACGTTATAGGTCTCTACTTTACCATCCATGTCAGTTTTCTTCTTAAAAACCAACTTGCACACTATAGGTTTTACCCTTTCGAGTTGATCAACTAAAGTCAATACTTTATTTTGATACATGGATTCCATCTCGAATTTCATGGCCTCCAGCCATCTCTCTAAGTCTGGACTGTTCATAGCATCTTGGTCGGTGAGAGGCTCATCATTATCCGTAAGCATCACATCACCATCTTGAGTTAAGAGAAATCAATAATTTTTCTTGGGCTCAAGGTTAATCCTACTTGATCTACGAACAACCTATATTTCCTAAACATGATTACTTTCAACATTTTGAAGTACATCCTGACCTTGTTCCAACTCTGGTTCAATGTTATCATGTGGTTCTCGATCTTCACTGGGGTGTATTGTCCTCCCACTGATATTCTTAAAAAGTAGTTCTCCCTCAAGAAATACAGTGGACCGAGCAACAAACACTTTATTCTAGGAAGGATTATAAAATCTATACCCTTATGTCTCACTTAGGTATCCCACAAAATAGCATCTATCTAATTTTGGTCCAAGCTTTTCAGAGGCTAAATGTTTCACAAATACTTCACGTCCCCAAATTTTCATAAATGACATGCTATGACATTTATCAATACCTATTTCATACGGAGTATTTTGAACCACTTTATTCGAAACTTGGTTAAGTGTATATGTAGCCGTTTCTAGAGCATTACCCCAGAAACCGATCAGAAGATCCACTTGACTCATCATCGATTGCACCATGTCTAACAAGGTACGATTTCTCCTCTTAGAATCTCTATTATATTAAGGTGTTCCAGAAGGAGTAAGTTATGATACAATATCACACTCCTTCAAGAAACTCTTGAATTTGAGGCTTAAGTATTCTCCTCCACGATCTGATCATAAAACTTTTATATTTTCCCCTGTTTGCTTTTCTACTTCGGCCCCATATTCTTTGAACACTTCAAAAGAATCGGATTTATTCTTCATAAGATATACATATCCATATCTACTAAAATCATCAGTAAACATTATGAAGTAGTAAAAGCCACCCCTTGCCATCATCCATATTAGACCGCATACATCACTATGTATAATTCCTAATCATTCGATGGCCCTTTCACCTTATCAGGTAAAAGAAACTTTAATCATTTTGCCAATGAAACAAGCTTCGCATCTTCCGTATGATTCAAAATCAGACTTATCTAAGTATCCATCTATATGTAACTCAGAAATGCGTTTCTCATTAATATGGCTTTAACGATAATGCTAGAGGTAATGTTTGATTTGAGTCATTTTAGAACACAAAAATTGTTAACTAATTATGCAATATTATAATCCTTGTCATTGAAATAGAATAAACAATTGTTGTTTATTTAAATAAAAGGAATAATCTTTCTTATCCTGACAAGAAATTAATATATAATGTCTCCCCTAAAGGCGGGCACATATTAACAATTTACCAAGTTCTCAACTTTTCCTTATGGGCAAAATTTAGGTACCGAGTTACTCCAAATAGAGCAACAACTTTTGCTTCAATTCTAACCCAATACATGAAGATTGACCATTGATGGTCTTCTTCTTTAGATCTTCCAAATAAGCATGACAGTTTAACTTCCAGTCATCCGGTTATTACCATAGAAGTGACAATTGTCTTTTATAGCAACACCACTAATAGGCTTCAAAAGCCCCCTTGGGATTGGACTCTGGTTTGGCACCGAATAAAATCAAATCTTAATCTTGCATGTCCAGTTTCCTTTCCCATTTGCATTCCATGTGTACACCATCAATATGGACGTAGTTCATGCATTTACCATGTTATTTTCAGCAGTTCCAAACATGCCTCACAACTCAATGGGTGTTTTGTCTATCTCATTCATTTTGTTCATAACAAACTAAGAATACAATTTGTTCAAAGATTGCTTGATCAAATCAAGCTGAGTTTCTAGACCAATCTTGAAACCCAAAATATCAAGGTACATATACCTATCATCTTGACGAGCCTATCCTTCAAACATCTTTTGAAGATGTTCAATCACATCATAAGCACCAATGTGCTCTTATTGCTTCTAAAGTTCGACACTCATAATTTCAAGCATGAGACATGAAATATCAGTTGCATAATCAATTTGCTTTAGGTACGCATTTTTTCAGCACATGCTCATTCTCAGCTAGAAAAATAAGGGAGGGGTTTGAGCGACATTCTTGAAACTGAGGATAATCCTCAAGTTCCCATGTCATTCGAGGAAATTATTTCATATCAGCTCGTCCTTCTCAAGGACTATTACATAGAGAAGTTAATCTGTTATTTTTCATTTAATATCTACAATATTAAAGTTAATCTGTTAGTCGGCATATGATCATTAAATTATGTTCAAGTGATTATTCATATATATTCACAATATATATCTCCCACAATTTTATCAAATCAATAGCCCTAACTAATAATTCGAAAATAATATATTTTATATCCTTTCTAGTGTGCCAAAATCCATATTTCACCATGCGTTAGGTCAGCTTTGGTTTTTCTCCTAAAACATGATTATTTAGGTAGACAATATTTGTCAATTATATCAACTATATAACTTTTGGATAGCTTAGTGGAATAATATTTATTCATATTTATCTAATATATCTCGCCAAACTTTATGCCTCTAAGTTCACAATCCTATTGTGGTAACTTACTTAAGTCAAACCCAATAGTGAAAAAGTATCAATATACTTCAAAACATCTCCCACGATAGATGGGAGTACTTTGCTTTGGCGAACCCACTCCTTGTCGATCTAGGGGTGAACGCACTGGACTCATTGAAAGGCATCTGATCAACTTAATATTAACTTTAGGGTTTTGTTAATTTTAAAACGATCATGATCCCATCATAAAGAGATTCCCAATTTTTTCAGGAATAAAATACTTCAAATCTATATTCGTCAATGGTTCGATTTCCAGGTAGTAAGGGAGTCACAACGGTCTCGCTTAAAACCCACAACCTTACAAGTTCAATGAACCCGCTTTTGACAAAATTGCCCCATGCTAGAAATAAAGAAAATTTGTATTTTATTCTGTGTTTCATAAACATGAGAATCTCATATTTGTTTGTCCATTTTAAAATCTTGAGTCATTACAGATTTTATATTGTTTAAAAGTATGGCTTTCATATCTAATACATGCATCCTTAATCTAATCAAGCATGCATCTTTATAACTACTCTACACATACATTCATTATGTAAATTGCAATAAAATAAGCATGGTTGGTTATGGCTTCGTCTTATGTGATCTTTATCAAGCTAATGATAAAAATCTAGGTCAAATATCTAAGTTAGTAAAATAAATACAAGCTAACTATTACATGTCTTCTTTCTTGACTTGTCTCTTCCTTGTATTGTTTTTTTGGATGGCCTCCGAGGGAATGCCCTTCCTTGATCTTTAAGTCTTCATGTACATTACATTAATAAAATATAAAAGGCTAATCTAATGAACTTACAAGAAGAACTCGAGTTACATTCAAGATTTAATAATTACAAGACCAAATGACAAGCAAGCTGTATTTAAAAAACCAAAACCATTAACCAAAGGTCTTAATCCATAACCATTCACCATGCTCAATTAATACTTAAGAACATGTTCAAACACATAATCTGGTCTTAACATATCATACCCATCATGATCTAATCATAAAAATAAAATGTGGCAAAAATTAGAAGAATAGAATAAAATTCTGAAAATATTAAATCGTTGTTTACAGGCAGTAAACGACGTCAAACGCCATACAAATGAGTTGATAATAGATTTAGCTATCAGTTCGATCGATTCCTTATCGAATATGGTATTCATTCGCGAAAATCGGACACCGGACTGAGATTTCATAAAATCTACAACATCTGATTCAGAATCCATATCTAATATGATTCTCATAATAAGAACAAACATAAATCATGTATATATATCAATATACATACAGATTATATAATCATCATATGATCATTCAACACACATGAATATGGTATATTCAAAGCATACATATACAGACATATTATATCAACATCAAAACATGGAAAATCACGTACATGCTTGTATATCAAAAACGGTTGAACACATAAATGAATTAAACAATTTCGTAAGTAGCACTGATGCCATTGAAGGGTTTCGAGCACATAAACGCAACAGAAATGATGTTAATTAAATTAAAACCAGAATAAAATTGAAACCCTATGTAGGATCCATGCAAAAATAGATATTTATTTGTAGTAAGAATCTTTACCTAAAAGAATCTTTAAGAGTTCATTAATAGAGGATTAATGGAGTTCCAAACCTTGTTGAATCACCACGTATCTCGCTCTCGCATTCTACGCTCTATGATATCCACATAAACACTTTTCTTAAAAGATTGATGTGTACTAGCACCCGAAAACTCCATCTCTACCTCTCTTCCTCTTTCTCCTTGAACAGATAGGGTTTTTTATATTCCCAAACAATCTAACAAAAATTACAAAAGGGGGTTGAATGTAATTCTGACTTCTTTTCGAATTTTAAGAACTATTCTACTTTAAATATATAACTATGTTTGATTTAGCTAGAGTGCAGAATGAAAATATTAATGAAATCAAACACAAAGTAATCAAATAAAAGTATTTAAAAACTTTCTGGTGGATTGAACTTTTCCACCAGAGATATATATAAATTTGAGAACTCTGTGATGCAATATTTGCGCACAGCTGCTTACAAGTTGAACTTACAAAGAACAGAGAAATTCTCTGCAGATATTGCCTTATCTATTTCTCTGGTAATTGATTAATCATTTCAATACAGTTCTACTTGTTACCCTTGGTTTATATATCACCAAGTTACATGATAAAAATACAAACAAATAAGACAAAATGTTTCTTAGTCTAATTACATGCTTCTTCATTTCTCTAAAGCATCTTTGAATATCTTCAGTTTAGCATGGAAATGGAAATGCTTCTTTATTCTCTAAAACCTGCAAATAGGCTGTCATATTCTATTTGCATATAATCAACGCATGTGACTGTCAAGTCACTATCAACTGCTTTTGAATGTATATTAATTCTCATATAAAAGTATAATGATTTCAAGTCTAAGGACCATTACATCATTATCACAGTGAGAATTATTTATGACACAACAGACATGTAGAATCTCACAATGGGTCTATCCAGCATCATGTTCATTTACATATGCATGTGTTTTTTACTTTAGTATCACTATTCTTATGATCAACAAGATATGATCATCAGTCAACAAACACACCAGTCTTAATGCATTATTATTGTCCCTTAATAATAATAATCGACTAGGGACCCTTAGGAATATTAATACTATCCTCATAATCTCATTTCTAAGTCACATACTTAGAGATATAGAATTTATATCATATTCCAAGGACATTTATTAATCTAACATTTATATCACAGTAAATTAAGAAATAATAAATTATAAAGAGAATAATCGATAGAACATAACATTAATAATCCAAATATCTTAAACTTAAACCTTATAGTGTTGTCTCTAAGGCACAAACACTAACAAATTGAGCAACAGGGGTTTTAGTCACAATTTAAATCTCAACTAGAATCTGAGCTCGTAAAAATCAGGTCAACTATTCACTGAAATCATTTGATGCAAATAAACTATCTTTCAAATAAAATATCAACCATCACATGTTAAATATATCGACAGTATTTGTGAAGATTTAATGAACTCAACTTTAACAAGCATTCACTGGCTAAAATATTGAATATACTTTCCCTTCTGCTTACCTGAATACTTTCATAGCTTAATGCCTTAAATAGCGATTAACAATAAATCGGATTGGACGCTAAATTTTTTGATTACATCCGCTGATTAGCCGAAATATAGTCCACCAATATAGGGTACCCATGCACCCATTGGCCTATAATGATGGACTAGCCCCGAACTCTTACACAATTGGACTAGCCCTGCTAGCCCCTTACGCAATATTGCTGGACTAGCCCCGCTAGACGCTTACGTAATTGTCCAATCTTGAAAAAAGAAGTTGGGTTAATCGACGTCCTTACTGACTCAACTCTCGATTTCACATGATCCGGAGTAATCTCAATAACCGATGGCGAAATAACTAGGATAATTACTTATTCGTTGATCACACAATAAAGATCCATTGTATAGATTAAATCCGGATAATATATTTATTTACTATCTATCGAAATAGAAATTATTTTCTAGAAGAATAACTACTAGAATATCATGATTTCCAATAAACCAATGATTATATACATACAATGTATCCCAAGAACATTAACCAAATAATGTAAAGTTGCGACTCTACAATCATTCATAAATTCAGAATTTAGAAAATAAAAGGTATTTGGATAACCAAATAAAATATTTTTATATGTAAAATATTTAACTATTCTGAAATTAGAATAGGGAGAATACTTGCCTTTGGTCCTTTTCACTTATGCACACACGAACTAACACAATTATTATATATCTCTGTCTTTTGACATCACCATCTATTATCCCAATAATCTTTTTCATATGCGGCTCTGCGAATGTCACGAGTTTGCTACACAATTACTATTCTGTTTAACTCCTTATTCAATCGCTTGGTCTTGATCGTCTCGAATGATCCGCATCAATCGTTTGAACAATTTGATTAGAGAATCAGTTAGGGCTCTTCAAGAGTTTCAATTTGATTAAAAATATGACATGATTTGATTTCCAAATCAGTTCGAAATCTTGGTTTGATACCAAAAACAGTTCTTGAAACCCTAATCCTAATTTCAGAGATTTTTCTAAATTTTTAATCTATTTTTCTATTTTTATAGAAATTTTTATTAATTAAAATCTATTTCTAATTACAAAAATATAACCCTAAAATTATTTAGGGCCTAATTATATCATCATAAAAAGAATAACTAGCCCGAAATTAATAATTGTGAGGGAAAATATTTTTATCAAATAAATACAAAATTTATGGCAAAATTCCCCTATATTACGATCTTTCCAAAAATTCGAAAATATAAAATATTTAAAAGTCCCATGAGTTTATAAAAATAAAAATACAAATATTGTGGGCTTTGACATCCCGGTAGGGGCCCGGTCCGATAATTATTTGGAAAATGAAATATTTTCTAAATTAAAAATAAACCCTGAAAATAAATATAACATATGCAAATGCACACAAAATGACATAAAATAGGTACCATATAATAAACTCACTTTGACACGCGTCCAAATTGCATATAAATCCATATAAATGCATTTTAAATATATAACAAATATCCGAAAAATATATGGGTCATTACGGGACCACAAACAATTCTATCACATGTTAAATCATGGCCATCATCATTTTAACTAATAATAAACACATAATATTTTTTTTAACACGTAACAAAATAGTTTTTAAATACTAATTTTAAAAAAATTCACAGCTCACCTTCTACCAGTTGAACCTTGGTACAATACCAAATAACATTTTGACGCGGATAAAATCCACTCGATCCCTAAAATTTAAAACGAACTCAATTTACCGATATCGATAAAATGATCGGCTTTAATAAAAAATTTAAACCAATTAAATACTTTCAAAACACCGACAAGAATTCACCAAATTGGAATAAAACATCAATAATTTTATTTGTCCCATACTGGACAAATTACATAAAATATTCAAATAAAAAAATTAAATTTTGAAAAATTTAAGATATTACGAAAACTAATTAAGAATTAAGATTGATTAGCTGTAGTATTAATAGGGGCATTTTTTTAACAACGTAAATGAACAAAAATCATTACATCTTTGATCAAATTAGCATCCCATTTAAATAGTTTGAAAATTTGGCCTAGCCCACATAACCACTTACACTACCAGTTCAAAAAACCCCAACCTATCATTTTCCCAAAACTAAGAAATCAAGATGTACGTACATTTAAATTACAACTTACATACTTGATCATACTTTTCTGTATCAACAAACATATCAACCAAACAACATATGACTTGAAATATCAAGAAAGGTATCAAGATTTTAATTTTTCTTTTCTCCTAAAAGGTACATGGAGCAGGCATAGATGATAACATATTAATGTTTGCTTCTAAAATTAATGTTGATCTACATTCTGATTAAGACTTGGATGAATTTCTTTTTCCTGAAGATATGCCTGAGAAGGAGAGGCAAAAGCTGATAAATGCAAGAGCTGCTGAAATTTCTAAAGCTTATGAAGATGAAGAATGGAATTCTAATTGAAAGGATTACACTTATGATGTTTCTCTTCATAATGTTTCCAAAAAATTGTAAACAGATGAATATGATATCAAAGATCCTTATCTGCTTTCTCATCTTAAAGCTTCAACTCTAATGGTCAAATCAATTCACTCTACTCAAGCCAAAACTCAATCTCAAATGGATGCACTTAAATATGCTTTTCATGAGGCTAAATCAAATCAAAGTTTGAGCTACAAAGACATTTGAAGCCCATCATTGCCAGATAGGACAAAATTGAGGCTAATCAAGTCAAGTTGGAAACAACTCAAGCTAAGATGTTTGGGCATTGGATGAGGTATAACACTCTCTAGAGTTGATAGTCTCTCTTTTGCTTGGTGATGTGCCAAAACGGGGGAGATTATATCAAAATCTAAATGCAAGCAGCTCCTATTAAAAGCTGATGATATGGATGATGTTCCTGATGCTGGAAATAAGGGAGGAAAAGCACTTGGGAGATACAAGGGTGGAGAAACTGGTGGCTCTAGTACTACTTCGAAGTCTACTATCCAAAGAAGAGGAAGAGGTGGAAGTGGAAGAGCTGGTGGAGATGGAAGGAAGAAGACTACTACTGTTTCAAAAGAATTGACTATTGTGATAACTACTGAAAGGAAAATTCTGACAATCACAGATGCTGATGATGACCATGCTGAAAGGGTTGTAGAAGCTAGTGATGAAGCAAGTCAATTCATGCAAGCTCTGAAAGTGAACGGAATGAAGACAACTTTTTTCTACAAGGATCCTAAAATTATAGATTTTGATTTTGAGGTGAGTAGAAGGATTTTTGAAAGAGAAAATACTCGAGTTGATCTTGAACAGTTGAAATTGATGAAGGAAGAATTTACATCATTAAAGTCAAATACTGAAGTACCTGAAATTGAAGACATTCCTAGGAGACAGAGAAGTCAGAGACCTAAAGAAAAGGGAATTGTCATTGAAGAAGTCAGCTCAACTGTAAATGCTGAAAGACCTATTATTAGGTCTCAAGATATTTTAAATGTTGCTAAAAGATATAAGGGGAAAGAGAAAATTGAAGAGAAATCAGTAGTTATTAAATCTCAAACACTGATAGATCCAATTTATTCAATAAATCAAGCTCATGATGATGCTGATGAGGATAAAGTTCTTGAATAAGAAGCCAATCAGGTTCACAAGAAAAGAAAAGTGATTAATGGATCTGATTGGGCTGAAAAACTTGAAATCACTTCAACCACTGACATTGCTCAAGTTGGAGAACTAAATGCTGAAGCTCAACCAGTCTCATTCTCTGATACTACTCATATTGTTGACAGAACTGCTCAAGGTATAAAAGCCGATCATTCCATTCCTAAAGAAGACTCAAATTTGGATGCAGATACTTTAAAAGCTAATAAGGCAAACCTGTCACTTGATGAGAAGAAAAAGCTATTATGGGGAAGTAAGAAACCAGCACCTAAAAGAGATTTATCTGAAGCCATCAACAATTTTTTTACTTGTAACTCACAAGCTAGAATAGCTGGAAGAAGAGGTACTCTTCGTCTTCCAAATGCTGATACTTATACAGGAAACGCTTTACTTCTCAGAGAGCCAGGAAATCTTACAGGAATTATAGAAAATGTAAGGCTTAAAAATCTTCAAAAGATTGTGTCTATACAAATTGTGCTTGTTTTGTTTGATACAAATAAGCCAAAGGAAAATATTGGCTACTTTCTTGAGTCAGGAAAAAGGATAAGGATTTATCAAGAGAAATACTTGAAAAACTATGGCAAGAATTAAAGTATATTATCAAAATGCTAAAAGTCAAAAATGTTGTCACATCAAGATGGTCTGAATTCTTGAAAGATTTGATTTATAGAAAGCAAAGAGGAATGGCATATAAATCCAAGTCCATCTGTAACACTCCTAAGTCCGGGGTCGGGGATCTGGGTTGTCACGAGTTTCATTTCCCTTAATAACACTTTGTCTAAATAAACAACCAATTACTGCGTATTGTGACCCCACAATATACACACACACCACAAGTTATAATCTCAAAAATGAATACCAAAATAACACAAGTCATTTTATTCCATAATTATAAGTCATTACACCTCAAAAAGGGTTTCTAAATAAATTTACATATTCCTTGCCATTATTACAATTCATAATATACATAAGTCTGGTACATAAACAGGTGAAAACCTAGCATATTGGTAGTTCCTACCTCAACTATAGCGGCATCAACGCCTAGAGGAAACTGCGAAATTTTTCCTATCCGCTTGCGAATTGGGAGCTTGGTCCTGTTCATCTTGTCTATCTATTATTGTGTGATGAAAGAAGAAAGCAAGGGTGAGAAACAAGCCCACCGAAATAATATGTATAATAATTAACAATATATGAGCATTATCATAGTACTCATGAAAGTCTTGGTCAACCAGAATTGAACCAAGTTTGATATCTTAACGTGACCAAGTCACAAAATATTCAGTATATATATGTATATATACTTTTCAAATCTTGGAAGTCCTCTTCCATGCATAATATATATACAGAGTTCCAGTTTATAACTTTATAAAAATATCTTTGCAAGGTGATCTCATATATCTAGCATTGTCTCAATGTTTTTCTGAAAATCTTTGACATACATAAGATAATCATTTACTAGATATAAGTTGAGAAGATGAAGTTACAAAATACTCCAATATACTTATTGTAATAACCCCAATTTTTGGAAATTTTTTGAAACCCTTATGAATAGTGTTTTTGCTGAATGAGAAAACTTTTCATGCCACGCTATGTAGGGGTTCTGTTATTGATCTTCTGGGATATTATTAGTACTCTATGTGGTATATAAGTGTATGTAAAGATCGTCAGAATCCAATTCCGAACACTTTGATTTTTCCCGGAAATCCACTAGATACGGAAAGAATTGAGTATAAGATAACAGGATAAAAAGGATTTAAACTAAAGGATTATAAGAGAGGATCATAAAAGGAATATGATATATTGAGAAAGGTTAAGGGAACCTAAGTAATAAGATCTTGGGTATGATCCCTCAAACGATAAACGAAAACGAAAGTTAAGCGAACCGTATAACAGATCAGCGGTCATTAGGCAAACAATTAGTAAGTTAATCAAAGAGATTAGAGGGGATGATGTCATCCAACCAATAGAAAGAGGACAAAGGAGGGGTGATGACATCACAAAGTGATGCAAGCATGACATAAGAGGGAAGGAAATGTGGTGGAATATTAACCACACAAAGTCAAGGCTAGAAAGGGAATTAACCAAAAAACAAGACAAAAAGCAACCAACCAAGCAAAACAAATCACAAAACACCAAACCCTCCATTTCTTCATGAAGCTCTCGGCTTCTTTCTTAAGAATTGGGAAGTCCAAGCTCCTCCACTTGCTATTTTACAAGGTAATTATCCTAGCTTCTCCTAGTTAAGTTACATACTTCCTAAAAATCTTAGCTTCAAAATCCTTTCCTAGCATTTCCTATAAATCATTCAAGAAGATGGTGAATAGTACTTTCTTGAAATTAATTTTTGTGTTCTTGATTTCTTTGAAAGAACAAGCTTGTAGGAGGTTAGATTAAGGCTTCCATGGGCATTCCAAGGACCTTTCATGGATTAAAAGCTTCAAGGAAGGTATAACTCTTCATGGTCTTAGTTTTAAGTTTTGTTGTTTAGATTTCCTAATGTTTAGATGATGGGTTAGTGTAATGGGTGTGTAATCATGTTTAGAGCTTGTTATGAGTAGTTTAGTTGGTGAGAAGCATGATTATTGTGTGTTTAGAGATTGGTTGATTTTGTGATATTTTTGGAGTTGGAAATCTTGGTTATTAGTTAATGAACTTAAGTAAACTCTTAGTTCATAATTGAGAAATAAGTATGAATTGGAAATATTGAATTGTTGGGGCTGTTGTAGTATGGTATGGATGGATGTTGGTTGTATGAATGAATTGTGGTTGTTTTGAATTGGTTTAAATTTGGGAAATCACGTAAACATAGCCATGTTTAGATAGGACCCGAGAACCCCCTGCTAGATTTTGACCATTACCATGTTTAGATAGTTCATGTTATGAGCTTCATTTTGATATGTGGTTCGTTTGATTGCGATGAACGGTTTAGGAGAAACGGCCGTTTTAAGTAACGACGTTTCGCGAACGAACCCTTACCCCTCGCCTTACTTTGAAACATAGGTTAAAGACCTTAAAAGACTAATTGAAGTATGAAACATTTATGTAAGGTGTAATAGGCAGTTGGTAAGACACTCGCGAAGGAATCGCCTTAAAACTCGTAATGGTTAAATTATTAAAAATGGTGGAGCCGAGGGTACTCGAGTGACTTAAGTAAATCGTTAAGCGCAAAACAAGCGTTAGAGTCTAAGTTAGTTAAAGTATAGATTTACAAGTGACTTTGGTTTAATTCCAACTTACTTGTTGCTTATAGGTTACCAAACTCGTCCCGAGCCTTTTATCACCCCAAGTCGCTCAGGCAAGTTTTCTACCCGTTATAACTGTTGTTGTGATGTATTTGTGTATATGCATGATCTTGCGTTAAATGCATATTTGTTATAGCAAATTCTTTCGATATATTGTAGCATGTTATATGGTACATATGCATGCCTGTTTCGTATTCTTGCCATATATATCTGATTGGTTCAGTTGATAATACCTATGCTAGAGGATAGTAGTAATTTTCATATACCCTTATTATAGGGACCCAAAAGGTGAAAACATTTTCTAAAACCGGGAGTCGAGGATCCCGAGTAGATTTTGTATATATGTATATATATATATATATATTTATATATATATGGTTATAGTTTTCAAAACTATTAATCGAATAAGGGTTATTCGATAACTTTATATTATTTATTGAATATTATTTCGAATATTATTCGAGGGCTTATGACTCCTTTATATTATTATTGAATATAACTTGGATATTCATTCGAGGATGTATGACTCCTTTATTTTATGAATATTATTTATAATATTCATTCGAGGTATTATGACTCCGCTTATTACTGAAATATATTCTTTATCTTATTAAAGAATAAGGTGTCAATAATCAAACTATTTTCGATTATTCAAATAAAGATAGTACTTTCATATAAGTATATCTTTGGTTATTTAATATCCATTTCAAGTATAAGTTTTAATACTTCTACTTCAATTATTTTTATAAGGATTATCTTTATGAGAATATTATTTAAATAATAAAATTCAGGCATTTTCTAAATATACTGGGGACTGATTTACTTCATTAAATCAGCTTTACTCCAAACACTCTTTAAAGTGTTTTCGAGTCTTCAAAATGATTTTTAAAAGTTAGAGCGGATCCCAAAACTCATTTTTTTATATTTAAGATCTTCCTTTTTAAGGGGATTTAAATACTCGCTCAAAACCTGAGGGATCCGGCTATGTGGTGTATTTTATATTCGCAACAAGGTTGCAGTTTTGGTAAATGAATTGATTACTTACCCAACGTTCGGGAAGTAAGTCCATCTATTGAGTCGGCATAAGCAACATGGACTCAGTGGGCGTCCATGATAGTGTAAGTGGCTCAGTGGGAGTCCATCAAATGCATAAGTGGCTGAGTGGCAGTCCAGCATAAGGTCCTATTGCGACCAGGGTGATGACTAGTGGGGAATTCGTCCATCTACTAGTAGAAAAGGTTACTTATTGGTATCTTTGCCTGATCAGCAAGATATCTGGTTTATGCCAAAATTCTTTTCCTTTCCAAATTTATTGGATATTGCAATTCTGTTCATACTTTACATGACAGAGGTTTTCAGGAAATGTATAAAGAAGATGTATATGTGGATATATATGTATATATATCAGAACTTAATGAAGTATATCATAACTTCATTTCCTTTAATAATATTTCAAAGGTTTAATCTATTCAAATCTTGTCTGGTAGTCTCATCTGTGTGATGAACTGTTGAAAGCTCATTATACTTAGAACAGTGGTAGTTCAAGTAGCTTTATAAATGATATAAGTATAGTGAAGTATTTGGTAACTTCATCCCTTGTTTTTACTTATATCTAGTAAGTAATTATCTTACACTTGATAAAAGATTCTAGTAAGTATCCATTTAGATACTTATATTATTGTTATCACTACATATTATCTTGTGAGCTGTAAGGCTCACTCTTGCTTTATTTCTTCATCACACAACAACAGTTAGGAAAGATGGCCAGACTCCAGCAGACCCAGCGCAAGCGCGTGGGAAGCGTCCCGCGTCTTCCCGATAATGTTGTAGCTGCTATTGCTGCAGAGGTAGATCTATTGTAGATCAGACCATCTACTTTTGAGAATCAATTATGTATAATTATAACTTGTGGCAGATAATGGCAATTAACTGTAAATTTATCAAGTAATCATTTTGGGTTGTAATAACTTTTAAATTGTCGATTCAAAGACTTGTACTTATTTCAATTTCATCTCTGAGACTATAACGGGTTGTGGTGTGTGTTAGTGTGGGGTCACAGCATAAGGTTATTATTATTAATTAAGTGAAGTGATATTGTGGAAAAAAAGACCGTGACGACCCGGATCCCCGACCCCGGATCTGGGGGTTTTACAGAAATGGTATCAGAGCTAAGCGTTATAAACCTCAGAGATGATGCGTCGATATAATAACAAACTCACAAAGATAATAAGAACTCTTGCCAAGTTCATGGTCGGACTACTTAAAGTAGTGCTGACAGTTAAAACCCTTATGGGAACCCTTATAAGTATCATGATAGTAACTTAGCTCGTTTAATGTGTAGGCGCCTGAGATAGAGGACCCTGAGATGTTCGAGCGTGAGTATGATGAGGCACTGCTAGATGTTGAGGATCAGGAGGAGCCTGAGATGGAGGAGGATGAGGAGGACCCCTCAGAGGAGTCAGAGACGGAGGTCATTGCTATTTCAGATGAGGAGGACCCCTCAGAGGAGTCAGAGATAGAGGTTATTGCTATTCCAGATGAGGAGGACCCGGATGAGGTCCCAGTAGCTGAGGAGCGTGTTGGACCTATGGTAGTGTATGCTAGTACCCCATTACCCACACTTCCGGTGGTCAGAGCCCCTACCCCTCCACCACTATCTTGGATTCCCGATGATGACAGCTCAGAGACCCATACTTTCGAGCCTAGGCAGACCGAGGAGGCACCCTCAGCGGCTCCGGATTCACTACCTCTTGACCCTGCCCACAGGCAGTCTTCGTTAGCTCATGGATATGTTCAGGATGTTATGAGGACCCGAGTGGCGGTTGCCGAGGCCCGACTGGATGAGGCCCGGAGGGAGTTGGATGCAGAGAGGGCGGGTAGGCGTACCCGAGCTTATGAGACTAGGGCTTCTATACCCCGATCCTTGAGGAGGGAGCTTACGGGGATAGAGCTCACGTCCCGAGCGAGACTCAGATCTCTCCAGGGGGACAGGCATGGTAGGATCTCCAGGCGGCAGGCCGACTATATTTTTCGTCGTGCGATGGAAAGGGTATGGGAGCTGACCCGCTCCGGTGTGTGATTCAGGATTGACGATGGAATAGTCTAGTTGTCTAGTTAGCCGAGGCCTTAGTAAGAGCCAATTTTCCGGGATAGTTGACTTGTATATAGCATCCCTTTTTCTGACTAGACAGATAGACTCTTGTGTATCACTTTTGGGACAGATGATTGTAGTACTGTTGTACTTTTGACCAGATCAAACTATGTATTTCTCGCATTATGTATATATTTGTTTCCTTTCGGTTCAGTTCCATAGTGACGGGATCACTGTTTTTATCATTATTATTACTGCACTTCGTATTAGAACTTTCTTAAAATAATAGAATTGCGATATACGTTCTCCCCATTATGAAGTTGTGCAAGGCACAATGTTGTATATGATTGTGACCTAACGTTGAATTTCCCAATAAATTTTTTTTTTATTATCAGAATCATGCCGCCAAGAAAGATTTGAACTAGGGCGAACCCTGGATCTGAGGACCAGGGAAGCCATAACCAGGATGATAGGAACCAGGAACACAGTGAAGAGGAAGATGAGGATTATGTGGAATAGGATGACTCCCTGTATGAAGAGGAAGAGGAAACATATGATGTTGAGGGATTTGAGATAGAGGCTGAAGAAGGAGAAACTGAGGTTGAGCAACCAGTACCAAACCCAGGCATGGATCCCATGGGCCAGTTCATGCAACTCATAAGGCAGAATTTGGAACGTCAACCCAACCCACCCCCTCAAGGAAATAACAATATTGTGGCAAACTCTTTTAGGGCTTTTAAGTCCCTTAAGCCCCCTGAGTTCCACGGATCAGCCGACCCAGTTGAGGCAAGGGCATGGTTAAAGGAAATGGAGAAATCTTTTGAGATTTTGAGTACCGATGAGGCACAGAAGACTGTATTTGCTACCTACCTTCTGAAAGGAGAAGATAACTACTGGTGGGAGGCCAAGAAAAACATGAAGACAGATGCTATTATAACCTGGGAGAGATTTAGTCAGTTGTTTTTGGGAAAGTATTTCCCGAGGTTTATGGAAAACCAGATGGAGCTCAAGTTCTTGGAGCTAAAGCAGAATAACTTGTCTGTAGCAGAGTACGAAGCGAAATTTACTGAGTTATCAAGGTTTATGCCAGAGTTTGTGAGCACCGAGGAAAAGAAAGCTAGGAGGTTTCAGCAGGGACTGAAACCGTGGATTCAGAATAGGGTGACAATCCTTGAGCTTACGGACTATGCCACTCTGGTGCAAAAGGCAACGATTGTAGAAGTCGGAAGTGAACAGATGCAGAAGGAAAGAGAGAAGAAAGGAATAAAAAGGAAAAGTATGAGCATGGGTGGAGGTTCCGCAGGAAGGAGCTTCCCAACTAGATTTAATCGAGGAGCAGTGTCCCTACCAGGAAGGAACACTGGGTTTAAGCGGCCAATGAGTGTGAGCGTGAGCCAGGGCGGCCAGAAGTCAAGAATGTCCTATTCCAACCAGTCTTGACCCCCATTGTCAGCCTGTAACATATGTGGAAGGAATCACACTGGAGAGTGTAAAGGAAAGCCAGTAACCTGATTTAAGTACGGTCGGGAAGGTCACTATTCAACTAAGTGCCCATCATCAACCCCTGCCGTCATTCCAACCACCACTTGTCATCAGTGTGGACGCCCGGGTCATTGGAAGAGGGAATGCCCAATGAACAAACCAGCAGCTTCGGGAGCAAGCAGGGCTGCTTCTAATAAGCCACCTACTGCAAGGACTTTCAACATGACAGTCCAAGATGCTATGAAAGATTCAGATGTGATAGCAGGTACCCTTTCTCTAAATTCAGTCAGTGCAAACGTTTTATTTGATTCGGGAGCAACTAAATCTTTTATATCAAAGGACCTTGCGCGTAAGTTAAGACTTAAGGCTGAACCCTTGATAGAACCCTTACAAGTAGAAATAGCCAATCATGAAATTATTCCTGTTAACCAGATCCACCCCGCCTGTGAGATAGGCATAGGGGAGCAATCTTTTAGTGTTGATCTGATTCCTTTTAAATTAGGGGAGTTTGATGTAATTTTGGGAATGGACTGGCTATCTAGCAATGATGCTCAGATAGACTGTAAAGGGAAGAAAGTTAAGCTAAATATCCCAGGGAAGAAGGAAGTTATATTTAGAGGAAAGAGGCAGACGCAGAAATTTTTGACTATGGCCTAGGCCAGAAGGATGCTACGAAAAGGAAATGAGGCCTACCTAGCCTATGTGGTGGACACGCAGAAGGAGGTGCCCAACTTACAAGATATTCCAGTAGTCAACGAATTTGAAGATGTATTCCCACAAGACCTTCCGGGATTACCACCCGATAGAGTGATTGAATTTGCTATTGAGTTGGCCCCGGGGATGGCGCCAGTTTCAAAGGCACCTTACCGGTTAGCCCCGTTAGAAATGAAGGAATTAGCTATCCAATTGCAGGAACTCTTGGATAAGGGTATGATAAGACCCAGTGTGTCTCCGTGGGGAACACCAATTTTATTTGTTAAGAAGAAAGATGGGAGCATGAGGCTGTGCATCGACTATCGAGAGTTGAACAAGCTAACCATAAAGAACAGGTACCCATTACCTAGAATAGATGATCTGTTCGACCAGCTAAAGGATGCTGTTTATTTTTCCAAGATTGACCTGAGAACTGGATATCACCAACTAAAGATTAAACCCGAAGATATTTCCAAGACAGCGTTCCGTACCAGGTATGGGCATTATGAGTTCTTGGTAATGTCCTTTGGATTAACCAACGCCCCAGCGGCTTTCATGGATTTAATGAATAGAGTATTTAAGAAGTACTTGGACAAATGTGTGATAGTTTTTATCGATGATATTTTGATCTACTCAAGGACTGAGACAGAACATGCAGAGCATTTGAGGATAGCTCTAGGAATACTCAGAGAGGAGCAGTTGTATGCCAAATTCTCGAAGTGTGAATTCTGGCGGAATGAAGTACAGTTTTTAGGACATGTGATTAATAAAGAAGGAGTATTGGTCGACCCCTCCAAGATAGAGGCGGTCTCAAATTGGGAAAGGCCAACCACACCCACAGAGGTAAGGAGTTTTATAGGATTGGCCGGCTACTATCGTAGATTTGTACAGGACTTTGCGAAGATCGCAACCCCTTTGACACGACTTACTCGTAAGACAGAGAAGTTTGAATGGACGAAGAAATGCGAGAACAGTTTTCAGGAATTAAAGAAAAGGTTGATAACGGCTCCGGTATTGGCATTGCCGGACGGAAAAGGAGATTTTGTGATATATAGTGACGCGTCGCACAAAGGATTAGGATGTGTGCTTATGCAGCACGGTAAAGTGATTGCGTATGCGTCGAGACAATTGAAGGAATACGAGGTTAGATATCCTACTCATGACCTTGAGCTCGCGGCAATAGTATTTGCCTTATAAAATTTAGAGGCACTACTTGTATGGAGAGAAGTGCGAGATTTTCACAGACCATAAGAGCCTCAAGTACATATTTACACAGAAAGAGCTCAACATGCGCCAGAGGAGATGGTTAGAACTAATCAAGGACTATGATTGTGAGATTATCTATCATCCAGGGAAAGCCAATGTGGTGGCTGATGCCCTTAGTAGAAAGGAAAGACTCAGAATGATAACGACTTCGGAAGAATTGATAAGGGATTTTGAGAAAATGGAAATAGAAGTAAAGGTAACCGGAACCGGAACTGAAAAGCTTTTTGAGATCTCAATGCAGCCCGAGTTATTGGAAAAGATTAGATTGTGCCAGGAGAAAATAATGAATGAAGGCAGAGAGTCAATGACTGGAGAGGAGATCCATACTGAGAAAGATGATAAAGGGATAATGAGGTACTCCTACCGGATTTTGGTTCCGAATGTTCAAGAGCTTAAAGATGAGATATTGGATGAAAGCCATAGTTCAAGGTATTCCATTCACCCGGGAAGTACCAAGATGTATAGGGATTTGAAGGAATATTACTGGTGGCCCAACCTGAAGAGGGACGTAGCAGAATGGGTAAACAAATGTTTGACTTGCCAAAGGGTAAAAGCAGAGCACCAGAGACCCAGTGGACTCTTACGACCCCTGGAGATTCCCGAATGGAAATGGGAACAGATAGCGATGGATTTTGTTGTAGGCTTGCCAAGGACGAAAGCCAATCACGACGCCATTTGGGTAATTATAGACCGACTGACAAAGTCAGCTCATTTCATTCTTATCAATGAGAGATACACAGTCGATAGATTGGTGGACATTTACCTTAAGGAAATAGTGACGCGACATGGAGTCCCAGCGTCCATTGTCTCAGACCGAGACCCCAGGTTCAACTCCAGATTTTGGAGGAGCTTTCAGGAATGTGCGGGGACCAAGTTAAATATGAATACCGCATACCATCCCCAGACGGATGGGCAGAGTGAAAGGACCATCCAGACACTAGAGGATATGTTGAGAGTCTGTGCAATAGACTTTAAAGGGAGTTGGGATGATCACTTGCCGTTGATCGAGTTTTCTTATAACAATACCTTTCATGCTAGCATCGGAATGCCGCCTTATGAGGCCCTGTACGGAAGAAGGTGTCAATCTCCCTTATACTGGGATGAAGTAGGAGAGCGGAAGATGCTCGGACCCGAAGTGGTCCAAAGGACCAAAGATATAGTGGATCTTATCAGAGGGCGACTTGTAGCAGCCCAAGACAGACAGAAGAAATATGCAGACCTAGCCCGAAAGGACAAGGAATATGAAGTAGGGGACTTAGTACTGCTAAAGGTATCCCCTTGGAAGGGATTAATGAGGTTCGGAAGGAAAGGAAAACTAAGCCCAAGATACATTGGACCTTTTGAGATATTAAGACGGATTGGAAAGTTAGCTTACGAGCTAGCCTTACCCCCTAACTTGCAACAAGTTCATAATGTGTTCCATGTGTCAATGCTAAGGAAGTATCATCGGGATGCCAGACACATAGTGGAGTACGAGCAGGTGGATATGCAGCCAGATCTAACTTACGTGGAGAAGCCAGTAAGGATTATAGATAAGAAGGAGCAGGTGCTTCGAAACAAAGTGATCAAGCTAGTCAGAGTACTATGGCAGAATCATAATGTGGAAGAATCAACTTGGGAACTAGAGAGCACAATGCTAGAAAAGTACCCCCATTTGTTTTCTGTTTGATTCCGGGACGGAATCCTTTTAAGGAGGGGAGACTGTAATAACCCTCAAAATTTTCAACTTTTTGTAACCCTTATGAATAGTGTTTTAGCTGAATGAGAAAACTTTTCATGCCACACTATGTAGGGGTTCTGTTATGGATATTCTGAGATTTTATTAGTACTCTATACGGTATATGAGTGTATGTAAAGATCGTCAGAATCCAATTCCGAACACTTTGGTTTTTCCCGGAAATCCACTAGATACGGAGAGAATTAAGTATAAGGTAACAGGATAAAAAGGATTTAAATTAAAGGATTATAATAGAGGATCATAAAAAGGAATATAATGTATTGAGAAAGGTTAAGGGAACCTAAGTAATAAGATCCCGGGTATGATCCTTCAAACGATAAACGAGAACGAAAGTTAAGCGAACCGTATAACAGATCAGCAGTCATTAGGCAAACAATTAGGAAGTTAATCAAAGGGATTAGAGAGAGTGATGTCACCCAACCAATGAGAAGAGGACAAGGAGGGAAAGATGACATCACAACATGACATGGGCATGATATGGGAAGGAAGGAGATGTGGTGGCTTTTTAACCACACAAAATCAAGGGCAACTAGGTAATTTACTAAAACAAACACAAAATCAAACCAACCAAGCCAAGCAAATCATTTTTCATCAAAATCAAAAAAGAAACCAAGGCATTGTTCTTCATGCTCTCGGCTTTTTGACATTTTAAAGGCAAGGAAATTCAAAATCAAAGATCCAAGCTTCCTAAATTGGTGAGTTAATTCCCTAATCATCTTTATGCTTAGTTAGGTCTATATCATGAGTTTAAGCCATCAATTCCTTCTCAATCTTCTTCATTTAATCAAAGAAGAAGACAATGAATAGTGTTTTCAAGTTTTTAACTTGAAATTTTTCTTGATTTCCTTGAAGATCCAAGCATTCCTAAGACTTCTCAAAGCTTCTTAAGGCTTCCTAACTCCTCCCACCACTTCAAGGAAGGTATATCATCTCCAAACCCTAGATTCCTATGTATTATAAGATGATTTTGATTAGTAGGGTGATATTGTAGCTTAATTTTTGTGATTTAGAGTTTGGGATTGAAATGGTATTGAAATGGAATGGTAAATGTTGTTGTTTTGGTTAAAAGATTGTAGTATAGTTAAATTCAAGCTTAGGCATAAGTATGAATGTTAAAATTGAATTGGTTGGGGCTGATATGATGTCATAAGGATGGATATTGGTTGTATGATTGATTTGAGGTTGAATTGGGATGGTTTTTGAATGGTTTAAAATTGGGAAATCGCGTAAACATAGTCGTCGTAACGTCCAATTTTCTTTAGACTGTTTTTGTGCATCAAATTAGGACCCGAGAAACCCCTGCTAGATTTTGACCATTGCCATGTTTAGATAGTTCGTGTTACGAGCTTCGTTTTGATATGTAGTTCGTTCGATTCTGATGCACGGTTTAGGAGAAACGACCGTTTCAAGTAACGGCGTTTTGCGAACGAAACTTTTCCCCTCGCCTTACTTTGAAACATAGGTTAAAGATCAAAAAGGGGTAACTAATGTATGAAACATTTATGGTAAGTGTGTTAGGCAGTTGGTAAGACACTCGTGAAGAAATCACCTTAAAACTCGTAAAGGTTAAATTATTAAAAATGGTGGAGCCGAGGGTACCCGAGTGACTTTAGAGAATCAATAAGCGGAAAACAAGCGTTAGAGTCTAAGAGTTAAAGTATAGATTTACAAGTGACTTTGGTTTAATTCCAACTTACTTGTTGTTTATAGGTTACCAAACTCATCCCGAGCCTTTTATCACCCCAAGTCGCTCAGGCAAGTTTTCTACCCGTTATAACTGTTGTTGTGATGTATTTGTGTATATGCATGATCTTGCGTTAAATGCATATTTGTTATAGCAAATTCTTGCGATATATTGTAGCATGTTATATGGTACATATGCATGCCTGTTTCGTATTCTTTCCATATATATCTGATTGGTTCAGTTGATAATACCTATGCTAGAGGATAGCGGTAATTTGCATATACCCTTATTATAGGGACCCAAAAGGTAAAAACATTTTCTAAAACCGGGAGTCGAGGATCCCGAGTAGATTTTGTATATATGTATATATATATATTTATATATATATATGGTTATAGTTTTCAAAACTATTAATCGAATAAGGGTTATTCGATAACTTTATATTATTTATTGAATATTATTTCGAATATTATTCGAGGGCTTATGACTCCTTTATATTATTATTGAATATAACTTGGATATTCATTCGAGGATGTATGACTCCTTTATTTTATGAATATTATTTATAATATTCATTCGAGGTATTATGACTCCGCTTATTACTGAAATATATTCTTTATCTTATTAAAGAATAAGGTGTCAATAATCAAACTATTTTCGATTATTCAAATAAAGATAGTACTTTCATATAAGTATATCTTTGGTTATTTAATATCCATTTCAAGTATAAATTTTAATACTTCTACTTCGATTATTTTTATAAGGATTATCTTTATGAGAATATTATTTAAATAATAATATTCAGGCATTTTCTAAATATACTGGGGACTGATTTACTTCATTAAATCAGCTTTACTCCAAACACTCTTTAAAGTGTTTTCGAGTCTTCAAAATGATTTTTAAAATTTAGAGCGGATCCCAAAACTCATTTTTTTATATTTAAGATCTTCCTTTTTAAGGGGATTTAAATACTCGCTCAAAACCTGAGGGATCCGGCTCTGTGGTGTATTTTATATTCGCAACAAGGTTGCAGTTTTGGTAAATGAATTGATTACTTACCCAATGTTCGGGAAGTAAGTCCATCTATTGAGTCGGCATAAGCAACATGGGCTCAGTGGGCGTCCATGATAGTATAAGTGGCTCAGTGGGAGTCCATCAAATGCATAAGTGGCTGAGTGGCAGTCCAGCATAAGGTCCTATTGCGACCAGGGTAATGACCAGTGGGGAATTCGTCCATCTACTAGTAGAAAAGGTTACTTATTGGTATCTTTGCCTGATCAGCAAGATATCTGGTTTATGCCAAAATTCTTTTCCTTTCCAAATTTATTGGGTATTGCAATTCTGTTCATACTTTACATGACAGAGGTTTTCAGGAAATGTATAAAGAAGATGTATATGTGGATATATATGTATATATATCAGAACTTAATGAAGTATATCATAACTTCATTTCCTTTAATAATATTTCAAAGGTTTAATCTATTCAAATCTTGTCTGGTAGTCTCATCTGTGTGATGAACTGTTGAAAGCTCATTATACTTTGAACAGTGGTAGTTCAAGTAGCTTTATAAATGATATAAGTATAGTGAAGTATTTGGTAACTTCATCCCTTGTTTTTACTTATATCTAGTAAGTAATTATCTTACACTTGATAAAAGATTCTAGTAAGTATCCATTTAGATACTTATATTATTGTTATCACTACATATTATCTTGCGAGCTCTAAGGCTCACTCTTGCTTTATTTCTTCATTACACAACAACAGTTAGGAAAGATGGCCAGACTCCAGCAGACCCAGCGCAAGCGCGTGGGAAGCGTCCCGCGTCTTCCCGATGATGTTGTAGCTGCTATAGCTGCAGAGGTAGATCTATTGTAGATCAGACCATCTACTTTTGAGAATCAATTATGTATAATTATAACTTGTGGCAGATAATGGCAATTAACTGTAAATTTATCAAGTAATCATTTTGGGTTGTAATAACTTTTAAATTGTGGATTCAAAGACTTGTACTTATTTCAATTTCATCTCTGAGACTATAACGGGTTGTGGTGTGTGTTAGTGTGGGGTCACAGCATAAGGTTATTATTATTAATTAAGTGAAGTGATATTGTGGAAAGAAAGACCGTGACGACCCAGATCCCCGACCACGGATCTGGGGGTGTTACATTATTTATTGAATATTATTTGAATATTCATTCGTGGGCTCATGACTCAGTTTATATTATTTAACGAATATTATTTGAATATTCATTTGAGGATCTATGACTCCGATTATTTGCTGAGATATATTCTTTATTATATTAAAGAATAAGGTGTCGATAATCAAACTTATCTTGATTATTCAAAGAAAGATAGTACTTTCGTATAAGTATATCTTTGGTTATTTAATACTCATTTCAAGTATAAGTTTTACAACTTCTACCTCAATTATTTGTATAAAGATTATTCTTTATGGGAATATTATTTAAATAATAATATTCAGATATTTTCTAAATATATTGGGACTGGTTTACTTCATTAAATCAGCATTACTCCAAACACTCTTTAAAGTGTTTTCGAGTCTTCAAAATAATTTTTAAAAGTTAGAGCGGATCCCAAAACTCATTTTTATATTTAAGATCTTCCTTTTAAAGAGGATTTAAATACTCGCTCAAAACCTGAGGGATCCGGCTCTGTGGTGTATTTTATATTCGCAACAAGGTTGCAGTTTTGGTAAATGACTTGATTACTTACCCAACGTTCGGGAAGTAAGTCCATCTATTGAGTCGGCATAAGCAACATGGGCTCAGTGGGCGTCCATAATAGTGTAAGTGGCTCCGTGGGAGTCCATCAAATGCATAAGTGGCTGAGTGGCAGTCCAGCATAAGGTCCTATTGCGACCAGGGTGATGACCAGTGGGGAATTCGTCCATCTACTAGTAGAAAAGGTTACTTATTGGTATCTTTGCCTGATCAGCAAGATATCAGGTTTATGCCAAAATTCTTTCCTTTCCAAATTTATTGGATATTGCAATTCTGTTCATACTTTACATGACAGAGGTTTTCAGGAAACGTATGTATATATATAGGTGTATATATATATCGGGACTTAATGAAGTATATCATAACTTCATTTCCTTCAAAATATTTCAAAGATTGAATCTATACAAGTCTTATCTTGTAGTCTCATCAGTGTGATGAACTTTTGAAACTAATTATAACTTGAACGGTGGTAGTTCAAGTAGTATTTGGAAAAGATATAAGTATATTGGAGTATCTTGTAACTTCATCTTTTAAACTTATATCTAGTAAATGATTATCTTATGCATGACAAAGATTTTCAGAAAAACGTTGAGACAAGGTTAGATATATGAGATCACCTTGCAATGATATTTTTATACAGTTATACACTGGAACTCTGTGTGTATTATGCATGGAAGAGGACATCCCATATTTTGAAAAGTATATGTGTATATATATACTGAATATTTTGTGACTTCATCGCATTAAGATATCAACTTGGTTCATTTCTTTTGACCAAGACTTTCATGAGTACTATGAGAAGGCTCATATATTGTTAATCATTATACATATTATTTTGGTGGGCTTGCTGCTCACCCTTGCTTCTTCTTTCATCACACAACATCAGATAGATAAGATGAACAGGACCAAGCTCCCAATTCGCAAGCGGATAGGAAACGTACCACAGCTTTCTGGAAGCGTTGAGGCCGCTGTAGCTGAGGTAAAAATTACCAATAGGCTAAGTTTTCAACTAATAATGTACCAGACTTATGTATATCATGAATTGTAATAATGGCAAAGAAATGTAAATTTATTCAGAAACCTGTTTAAGGTGCATTGGCATATAATTGTGGAATAAAATGACTTGTGATTATTTTTGGATATTCATCTCTGAGACTATAACTTGTGGTGTGTGTGTTTATTGTGGGGTCACAGTACAGAGTAGTTGATTATTTATTAAGATTGGTTGTTATTAAGGGAAATGGAACTCGTGACAACCCGGATCCCCGACCCCAGATTTGGGGGTGTTACAGAAGTGGTATCAGAGCTAAGCGTTATAAACCTCAGAGATGATGTGACGTAAAGATAATAAGTTCACTAAGATAATAGGAACTCTTGCCAAGTTCATAGTCGGGCTACCTAACGTAGTACTGACAGTTAAAACCCTTATGGGAACCCTTATAAATATCGTGATAGAAGCGTAGTTCGTTATCGTAGATGGTAGCGGGACTCCGAACCCTGAGGTTGAGGAGCAACAGTGCGATGATGTTTATTACTAATTGGAGATCGGATTGTGGATCCGATAGAGTGTCCTAATGCAGGACCGGATGATGTTGATATTGAGGATGTAATGGTTGAGGATGTTGTCCTAGATGGGATTGTTGCTGAGGAGGATCTCGTGGAAGATCCTAACAAGAATGAATAAAGGACCATTGAGGAATTGATGACCATGGTTAGGGAAACTACCAGAGGAAGGATGTGCCGGTCACTACCGGAGGTTCGTTCAAGTTTGTAAAGATAGTAGCCCCTTTAACGCGGCTTACTCGTAAGACTGAGAAGTTTGAATGGATAGAGAAATATGAGAAAAGCTTTTAACAACTGAAGCAAAGGTTGGTGACGGCCCCTATGTTGGCATTGTCGGATGGAAAAAAGGAGATTTTGTGGTTTGTATTGACGCTTCGCATAAGGAATTAGGGTGCTCTTATACAGCACAACAAGGTACTCGCGTACGCGTCAAGAAAATTAAGGGAATATAAAATTCGATATCCCCACCCATGAGCTTGGGCTCGTGGCAATAGTTTTGCCCTAAAAAGATTTGAGGCACTACTTGTATGGAGAGAAGTGCGAGATTTACCTAAGCCATAAGTGCTCTAGTACATTTTCACGCAGAAAGAACTCAACATACGCCAGAGGAGGCGGTTAGAGCTAATCAAGAATTATGATTGGGAGATTTTGTATCATTCGGGGAAAGCCCATGTGGTGGCTGATGCCCTTAGTAAAAAGGAGAGACTCAAGATGATCATGTCTTGGAGAGAGTTTATAAGAGATTTTGAGAAAATGGAAATAGAAGTGAAGGTAACCGGAGCCGGTACCGAAAAGATGTTTGAGATTGCAATACAGTCCGAATTATCGGAAGAGAACGTATTGTGCCAGAAAAAGTGATGAATGAAGGCAGAGAGCTAACAATTAGATAAAAGATTAATACCGAGAAAGATGATAAGGGAATAATGAGGTATTCCTACAGAATTTGGGTTCCAAATGTTCAAGAGCTTAAAGATGAGATCTTAGATGAATGCTAGTTTGAGGAATAAGATTTAGGGCAAACCCTGACTGTGATAGTCAGGGAGGACGCCATCAAGATAGAAGGAACCCATAATATAATGAAGTGGAAAATGAGGATTTTAACGTATAAGATAACCCCAAGTATGGGAGAAGGATGAAACATTTCATACTAAGGAAACAGAAAGTCGAGTAAGGAAAGGAGACCCGAGACGGTACTCCTATACGGCAATTCATGGACCTGTCTAAACAGAACTTATATTTTATTCCCAACCACCACCTTGAGGAAACAATGTGGTGTGAAATTCTTTCAGGACCTCTAAGTCGCTAAGCTCTCAGAGTTCCAAGGAACAAGCTGACCCAGTCGAGGCAAGAGCCTGGCTAAAGGAAATATAGGAATCATTTGAGATTCTAAATGATTGACGAATCACAAAAGACTGTTTTTATCACTTACCCTCCTAAGAGAGAGACCACCCGCTGGTGAAAGACCAAGGAAGGCACGGAGCAAGAGATTATAATAAACTGATTTAAGTTCAGTCAATTGTTTTCAGGAAAGTACTTCCCAAGGTTATAGAGATAGAGTAAAAGCTTTAGAGCCAGAACAAAGGCGGACGAGTATGATGAAATATGAAGCTAAGTTGTAAAAATTGTCAAGATTCGTTCTGATGACAATAATCCCAGAACGATATGATGTTTGAAGTCAATGATTAGTGGGTTAATGAAATAATGATAAGAGAAAGGAAAATAAGAAGAAACTGAAGTGGAAAGGAATATAAAGGCAATAGAGTTTGAGGAATGATAAGGGAGTTGGGTATGAGGAAACCCTAAAGACTCGTAGCAATAGAAATAGAAAAGTATGTAATAGTCAGGATGAGGGTGATTCACCATGAGTTAAAGTTGATGATTGAAGGAATAAGAGATACATATATTTTATCCCCTGTAAGTTGGGAGGATTCGAGGAAACCTTGAGATAGTTCGAAGGATAAATAATG
Organism: Apium graveolens; assembly: GCF_009905375.1. NCBI lineage: Eukaryota > Viridiplantae > Streptophyta > Magnoliopsida > Apiales > Apiaceae > Apium > Apium graveolens. Next base: position 48,440,671 of record NC_133656.1, read on the forward strand.
AGACGCGGATAGACTGAGGAGACAAGAAAGTAAGAAAGTAGGAAAATTGGATGAAGGAAGTGACCTTCAAGAATATGAAATGTAAGACCGGTGGCTCAATATCCAGAAAGGGAGATGCCAGGTATGAGAGATATCCCAACATTGAGATGACTGTTGGGATAAACAACAAAAGTAAATAAGGAATTATTAAGAAGAAGTTCACGTTGAACACGACCAATATCTTCCAGAACATCCCTGTTATCATTACCAAATTAGGAAAGAAAAGCGGGTAAACATTGTTATCTTTTAAAGGCCATATGGGTTGACCTCAGTTTGAATAAGGATGCTATTGTGAAATTGGTATAGACTATCGAGGTGGGAATGATTGAATAAGATAATCTATCAAGGATATATGACTTGATTTATCCATGGAAGGATGCAGGTACCTTTTAAAGGTGGAATTAAGGATAGAACATCGGTGACTTAAAATGAATCCTCGGGGAATGCATAAAGGTTGGAATTTCACCCTTAATAGGGATAGTGTGAGTTTTGACAGTATGATTTGGAAAGGATTAAGGTAATAATAACCTTTAAGGATCAGTGGAGAAATTTTTCAGAAGTATATAGACAATGATTCTGGTATTAGTAAATGGTATTTTGATATCCCTGTATCTAAGGAATACAGGAGGAACGATTCAAGGATAACCTTAGAGGTTTTACAAGGAGAAAGGTAATATTCAAAGTTCTTGATAATAAAAATTTTGATAAAGGAAATATGGCGTAATTATAATAATGCCAGGTGGGCACGTGTTAAACCACGAGAAAGTATGGATCGAACCAGTAATGGTCGAAATTTTTCAGGGCAATTAGGACTTAAGATAAAAGATGTTCTAAGTATAATTGAGAGTCAGTCGTGACAGTGATTAACCTCTAAAGACTGAGTCAATAACTTATGGAAAAATGGTGATTTTTTTTTACTCATCAGATTTTAAGGAAAACATCTTCACATAAGCTGTGATTGAAATGAGGTAGAAAATTTATTTGAAGGTGGTTAAAATGACATTAACTGTAAGGAAATTTTACTATCAGGAAAGGCCAAAGAGGTGGCCGACACTTTAAAGGTAAGAGGATAATTATAGGCGCTTGTGCCAAAGGAATACAGTGATGATGGTTGAAGCCGTAAAGGTTGTATTATGGTTTGGAAGATTGGCATTCCTTCTGATGACTGTGCAATACCCAACCGTAATAGTAGTTGGTAAAGGTTTAATTCGTGTAATCGCCATGAACGGGCTATCTATCTTAGAAGGTCCTATCTTGAGATAATCCAGGACCATGTTTCAAAAAGGACTAGACGAACCTTTGAGTTAAGTCTTCTATTGAAGGCATATGATCGAGAATGGTATTAACCTGCTATCGTTGCTTTGACTGAAACTCTTCTGCACTTTTATCTGCTTCATGTCATGTATGTATGTCAGGATCAGGAGTGTTCTTCATGAATCATGAATGGTGATTATGTTACCTCCTTAGAAGGATTTGATACGACATGTATGGACTCCGTATGGTTAGATATTAAGATTTCATGGAACGTGAATGACGACAGTAGCTCAGTAGTGGACCATAGTAGTGTAGCAATGATTCTGCGAGTAATGAGCTGATTACAACCGTGAGAGTTGTATTGGAATGGATGTTGAGATTGAGTACCACTAATCGGGTCGTGGTAGTGTATAAGTTATCATTGATAGACTAATTAAGTAGAGTATCTACCTATTGAATATTTATTCCCTCTTATGAAAAGAGAGTCGTATTACTATATGAGGAAGGTTGCGGTGCAAGCATAGAATTCTAGTAACGATGATGTCTAGAATGAGATCCCAGGTTCGATTTTCGATATCGAGGGAGTTTCAAAGGTGATTGTGTATAAGCTTGAGGAAGAGCATGGGTCCATAGAATGACGGACGGAATAGCAAAAATATTTAAGCATGCAAAATGCGATGCGATAATACTTGATGTTGATATATATACACATATGTTTTGTTCTCCTATGACAAACCTCTATAATTCAGAGGTAGGTTCCAAGCCAGATATTTTGTGGCAGTATATTTTTTTTCATATATACAATTCTCTTCAATTCGTTCTTTTCTCTTCTTTTCATTTCATGTAAGCTGAGAAGAACAACCCTTCCAGAAGGGGAGGTATTGCCGAATGACTATCTATCTGTGTGATAGAAGCCTAGTAGGATACCATCTATTGTTTAATTGCTTGTCAAGTACTAAAGGCTGGCCACCTTCTGTACTAACTATGCGATATAACAAGTGTTCATGATCAAAGTGATCTCTCAACAAATTCCTTTACTTCTATATGATTGATCAAACTTTGGGAAATAGAAACAGCTGAAAAAGGAGTAATAAAGTTGTGGTAGTATTCAGAATGGAAACACATTCGTGATACTAAGGTTGACGTGGTTATTAAAAGGTTATAGAACGCTAACGAGCAAAAGTATAACCAGTATAATATTAGGAACGGAAGGTAGTAGCGATTACGAACTGGAAAAGAATGGGTATTAAGAAGCAAAAGCTCTAATGCTAAAAGCTATAATGAGAGTCAGTGCAATAGACTTGAAAGAATTTGGAATGATCACTTAACGCGGATTAAGTTAAATCACGATAATCGATCGTATGTCAGTATCGAGGTATCGCCTTATGAGATCCTTGAGGGAAGACAATGTCGATCTCCCTTATGTTAGGATGAAGTTGTAGAGCGTAAGATGCTCGGACCCGCAGTAGTCCAAAGGACCAAGGATATAATAGATCTAATCAGAGGACGGCTGATAGTAGCCCAAGATGGACATAAGAAGTATGTTGATTTGGCACGAAAGGACAAGGAATGGGAAGTAGGGGACCTAGTGTTGTCATAGGTATGCCCTTGGAAGGGGTTATTGAGATTCGGAAAGAAAGGAAAGCTAAGTCCACAATTTGTCGGACCCTTGGATATATTAAAAAGTATTGGGAAGTTAGCATATGAGCTAGCCCTACCCCCAGAACATGTAGCAAGTCATAATGTGTTCCATGTGTCAATGTTAAGGAAGTGTAATTCGGATGCCAGATAAATAGGGGCATATGAGTGCATAGAAAAGCAACCCGACGTAACCTATATAGAGCAACGAGGAAGGGTTATAGATCGAAAAGGGACAAGTGCTTAGGAGAAGGGTTATTAAACTAGGCAGAGTTTGGTGGTAGGACCACAATGTGGGAAAATTTACTCGAGAGTTAGAAAGTGCAATGCTAAGAGAGTATCCCTATTCATTTTCTATCTGATTCCGGGACGGAATCCTTTTAAGGAGGGGAGACTGTAATAACCCCAATTTTTGGAAAAATTTTAAAACCCTTATGAATAGTGTTTTTACTGAATGAGAAAACTTTTCATGCCACGCTATGTAGGGGTTCTGTTATTGATCTTCTGGGATATTATTAGTACTCTATGTGGTATATAAGTGTATGTAAAGATCGTCAGAATCCAATTCCGAACACTTTGATTTTTCCCGGAAATCCACTAGATACGGAAAGAATTGAGTATAAGGTAACAGGATAAAAAGGATTTAAACTAAAGGATTATAAGAGAGGATCATAAAAGGAATATGATATATTGAGAAAGGTTAAGGGAACCTAAGTAATAAGATCCCGGGTATGATCCCTCAAACGATAAACGAAAACGAAAGTTAAGCGAACCGTATAACAGATCAGCGGTCATTAGGCAAACAATTAGGAAGTTAATCAAAGAGATTAGAGGGGATGATATCATCCAACCAATAGAAAGAGGACAAAGGAGGGGTGATGACATCACAAAGTGATGTAAGCATGACATAAGAGGGAAGGAAATGTGGTGGAATATTAACCACACAAAGTCAAGCTAGAAAGGGAATTAACCAATAAACAAGACAAAAAGCAACCAACCAAGCAAAACAAATCACAAAACACCAAACCCTCCATTTCTTCATAAAGCTCTCGGCTTCTTTCTTAAGAATTGGGAAGTCCAAGCTCCTCCACTTGCTATTTTACAAGGTAATTATCCTAGCTTCTCCTAGTTAAGTTACATACTTCCTAGAAATCTTAGCTTCAAAATCCTTTCCTAGCATTTCCTATAAATCATTCAAGAAGATGGTGAATAGTACTTTCTTGAAATTAATTTTTGTGTTCTTGATTTCTTTGAAAGAACAAGCTTGTAGGAGGTTAGATTAAGGCTTCCATGGGCATTCCAAGGACCTTTCATGGATTAAAAGCTTCAAGGAAGGTATAACTCTTCATGGTCTTAGTTTTAAGTTTTGTTGTTTAGATTTCCTAATGTTTAGATGATGGGTTAGTGTAATGGGTGTGTAATCATGTTTAGAGCTTGTTATGAGTAGTTTAGTTGGTGAGAGGCATGATTATTGTGTGTTTAGAGATTGGTTGATTTTGTGATATTTTTGGAGTTGGAAATCTTGATTATTAGTTAATGAACTTAAGTAAACTCTTAGTTCATAATTGAGAAATAAGTATGAATTGGAAATATTGAATTGTTGGGGCTGTTGTAGTATGGTATGGATGAATGTTGGTTGTATGAATGAATTGTGGTTGTTTTGAATTGGTTTAAATTTGGGAAATCACGTAAACATAGCCGTCATAACGTCCGGTTTTCTTTAGACTGTTTTTGTGCATAACATTAGGACCCGAGAACCCCCTGCTAGATTTTGACCATTGCCATGTTTAGATAGTTCATGTTACGAGCTTCGTTTTGATATGTGGTTCGTTTGATTCCGATGAACGGTTTAGGAGAAACGGCCGTTTTAAGTAACGACGTTTCGCGAACGAACCCTTACCCCTCGCCTTACTTTGAAACATAGGTTAAAGACCTTAATGGACTAATTGAAGTATGAAACATTTATGTAAGGTGTAATAGGCAGTTGGTAAGACACTCGCGAAGGAATCGCCTTAAAACTCGTAATGGTTAAATTATTAAAAATGGTGGAGCCGAGGGTACTCGAGTGACTTAAGTAAATCGTTAAGTGCAAAACAAGCGTTAGAGTCTAAGTTAGTTAAAGTATAGATTTACAAGTGACTTTGGTTTAATTCCAACTTACTTGTTGCTTATAGGTTACCAGACTCATCCCGAGCCATTCGTAACCCCCAGTCGCTCAGGCAAGTTTTCTACCCCATATACTGTTGTTGTGATGTAAATATATGTATATGCATTATCTTGTGATAGTGCACGATTGTTATTAGCAAATTTTGCGATATATTGGAGCATGCTGATATGGTATATATGCATGTCTGTTTCGTAATCTGGTTATCTATCTGTTGATTTCAATGCTTATAGTTGCATAATACCTATGCTAGAAATAAGCAAGTAGTTGCGTATACCCTTAGTATAGGGGATAAAAGGGTAAACATATTTCTAAACCGGGAGTCGATGTTCCCGAGTATATTATATATATATATATATATATATATATTTATATATATATGGATATATTTTTTAAAACTATTGATCGAATAAGGTTTATTCGATACCTTTATTTTACTTAATTGAATATTAATTCGAATATTCATTCGAGGGCTTATGACTTCTTTATTTTATTAAATGAATATTATTTTGAATATTCATTCGAGGACTTATGACTCCTTTTATTTTATTATTTGAATATTATTTGAATATTCATTCGAGGGCTTATGACTCTTTTATATTATTTATTGAATATTATTTGAATATTCATTCGAGGGCTCATGACTCAGTTTATATTATTTAACGAATATTATTTGAATATTTATTTGAGGATCTATGACTCCGATTATTTGCTGAGATATATTCTTTATTTTATTAAAGAATAAGGTGTCGATAATCAAACTTATCTTGATTATTCAAAGAAAGATAGTACTTTCGTATAAGTATATCTTTGGTTATTTAATACTCATTTCAAGTATAAGTTTTACAACTTCTACCTCAATTATTTGTATAAAGATTATTCTTTATGGGAATATTATTTAAATAATAATATTCAGATATTTTCTAAATATATTGGGACTGATTTACTTCATTAAATCAGCATTACTCCAAACACTCTTTAAAGTGTTTTCGAGTCTTCAAAATGATTTTTAAAAGTTAGAGCGGATCCCAAAACTCATTTTTATATTTAAGATCTTCCTTTTAAAGAGGATTTAAATACTCGCTCAAAACCTGAGGGATCCGGCTCTGTGGTGTATTTTATATTCACAACAAGGTTGCAGTTTTGGTAAATGACTTGATTACTTACCCAACGTTCGGGAAGTAAGTCCATCTATTGAGTCGGCATAAGCAACATGGGCTCAGTGGGCGTCCATAATAGTGTAAGTGGCTCAGTGGGAGTCCATCAAATACATAAGTGGCTGAGTGGCAGTCCAGCATAAGGTCCTATTGCGACCAGGGTGATGACCAATGGGGAATTCGTCCATCTACTAGTAGAAAAGGTTACTTATTGGTATCTTTGCCTGATCGGCAAGATATCAGGTGTATGCCAAAATTCTTTCCTTTCCAAATTTATTGGATATTGCAATTCTGTTCATACTTTACATGACAGAGGTTTTCAGGAAACGTATGTATATATATAGGTGTATATATATATCGGGACTTAATGAAGTATATCATAACTTCATTTCCTTCAAAATATTTCAAAGATTGAATCTATACAAGTCTTATCTTGTAGTCTCATCAGTGTGATGAACTTTTGAAACTAACTATAACCTGAACGGTGGTAGTTCAAGTAGTATTTGGAAAAGATATAAGTATATTGGAGTATCTTGTAACTTCATCTTTTAAACTTATATCTAGTAAATGATTATCTTATGCATGACAAAGATTTTCAGAAAAACGTTGAGACAAGGTTAGATATATGAGATCACCTTGCAACGATATTTTTATACAGTTATACACTGGAACTCTGTATGTATTATGCATGGAAGAGGACTTCCCATATTTTGAAAAGTATATGTGTATATATATACTGAATATTTTGTGACTTCATCGCATTAAGATATCAACTTGGTTCATTTCTTTTGACCAAGACTTTCATGAGTACTATGAGAAGGCTCATATATTGTTAATCATTATACATATTATTTTGGTGGGCTTGCTGCTCACCCTTGCTTCTTCTTTCATCACACAACATCAGATAGATAAGATGAACAGGACCAAGTTCCCAATTCGCAAGCGGATAGGAAACGTAACGCAGCTTTCTGAAAGCGTTGAGGCCGCTGTAGCTGAGGTAGAAATTACCAATAGGCTAAGTTTTCAACTAATAATGTACCAGACTTATGTATATCATGAATTGTAATAATGGCAAAGAAATGTAAATTTATTCAGAAACCTGTTTAAGGTGCATTGGCATATAATTGTGGAATAAAACGACTTGTGATTATTTTTGGATATTCATCTCTGAGACTATAACTTGTGGTGTGTGTGTTTATTGTGGGGTCACAGTACAGAGTAGTTGATTATTTATTAAGATTGGGTGTTATTAAGGGAAATGGAACTCGTGACAACCCGGATCCCCGACCCCGGATTTGGGGGTGTTACACTTATACCTTTTCCAAATACTACTTGAACTACCACTGTTCAAGGTATAATCGATTTCAAAACTTCATCGCATAGATGAGACTATAAGATAAGACTTGAATAGATTCAATCTTTGAAATATCATTCAAAAAAAATGAAGTTACGAGATACTTCATTAAGTCTCGATATATATATACACCTATATATATATCTCATACTTTCCTTGAAAACCTCTGTTGTGAAAAGTATAAACAGAGTAATAATAACCAATGAATTTGGAAAGAAGAAAAACTTTAGCATAAACCCGATATCTTGCTGATCAGGCAAAGATATCCATTAAGTTACCTTTTCTACTGTAGATGGATGAATTCCTCGCCGGTCATCACCCTGGCCACATTAGGACCTCGCGCTAAACCGTTACCCGGCCACTCACGCATGGATAGACTGTCACCCAGCCTCTTACACCTTCATAGACCGTACCCCGGCCTGTCGCTTATGCCGACTCAATTTGATGGACTTACTTCCCGTATATTGGGCAAGTAATCAAATTTTTTTCTCAAAACAACAATCTCGTTGCGAATATAAAAAAAACCACAGAGCCGGATCCCTTAGATTTTTGAGCGAGTATTCAAGTCCCCTTCGAAAGGGAGATCTTAAATTTGAAAACGAGTTTTGGGATCCGCTCTAACTATTAAAATCATTTTGAAGTGATGATTTAATAAAATAAATCAGTCCTGATATATTAGAAAATATCTAAATATTATTATTTAAATAATATTCCCATAAAGGATAATATTTATAAAAATAATTAAAGTAGAAGTTTTAAAACTCATACTTGAAACGAATAATAAAAACAAAAGATATACTTATACGAAAGTACGATCCTTATTTGAATAATCGAAAATAAGTTTGATTATTATTCAAAACAATCGAATATTACCTTATTCGATTATTAGTTATAGAAAACTATATATATATATAAATATATTATACTCGGGAACATCGACTCCCGGTTTAGAAAAATGTTCACCTTTGGGTCCCCTATATTAAGTGTATACGTAACTACTGCTTATCTCTAGCATAGGTATTATGCAGTTTATAAGCATTTGAATTGATAATAGAATATCAAGATTTCACAACATGCATATATATACAATATCAACATGCTCCAATATATTGCAAGATTTGCTAATAACAGCCATGCACTTATCTCAAGATAATGCATCAATATATTTACATCACAATAATAGTATAACGTGTAGAAAACTTGCCTGAGCGTTCCGGGGTAGACTTAAGCTTAGAGTGGGTCCGGTAACCTATGAACAACAACATAAGCCAGAATTAGACCATGGTCGCTTAAGAAACTAGTCAAAACTCACTCATACCCTAACGGTGGCTTATACGCTTGACGATTTGGGTTATTCGCTCGTGTACCCTTGGCTCCACTAATTTTAATAAATTAACCGTTACAAATCTTAAGGCAACTCCTTCGCGAATACTCTACCAACTGATCAATTAATTCTACATAATTGTTTCGTAATCCATTAGTCTTTTAAGGGCCTTAAACAAGGTTTCAAAGTTAAGCGTGGGGTAATGGTTCGCTCGCGAAACGCCGTTACTTAAAATGGTCGTTTCTCCTAAATCGTACATCGGATCTAAGCGAACCACATACTGAAACGAAGCTTACGACACGATCTAGCTAAACATGGCAAAGTTACAGATTGGTCAGTGAGCTTTCTGTCCCGAACACTAAGTATAACCAGTTGAATGAAAACGAGCATTACGACGGCTATGTTTACGCGATTACCAATAATTATACTACTCCAATTCCTTACCAATTCACTACAACCACCCAACCATCAACAATAAATCAAACACAACTTAGATCAAGGAAAAGTCAGTCCCTAATCCCAAGATTTTCAACTCATTCAACCACAAACAAGACCTATGAACTATAATCAAGATTCATTAACCAAAAACCAAGATTCAATTACCAAATCACTTCCAAATCAAACCAAACCACTAATAATCATAATCCATGCTTCTCATTCAAAACAATCAACCATTAAACTTACTAATCAAAAAAAGTAAAGGCTAGGGTTTAAAGTTTATACCTTCCTTGGCGAGTGATAAGTTGCTAGGAAGCCTTAGGGAGCCTTGATCTAACCTCCTACAAGCTTGATCTTTAAAAGAATTTAAGAACACAAAGTTAAAGTTTTGAAATCACTATTCACTCAAAACTTTAGAGAATTGATTAGCCATGAAATCCTTGAAATTAAGAGCTTAGATTCATGGTATAACTAAGTTTATAATTATAGAATCCAACCAAATCAACCTAGGAATTTATGCTTGCTTGGATGATGAACTTTGGAAATTTCTCCTTGCTTTTTTTGAAGAAAAACCATGAGCAAGAGAAGAAGAATGAAAGAGAATGCTTCTTTGATTTGTCTTGGTGATTTGTGTGGTGTTTAGCTTGGTTACTTGTCAACTTGCACAAATATCTATTAACCATGCTTACATCACCTTCCTTATGTCATCCACTTGCCACATGTCAATTCCCTAAGGCTTGATGATCGCATCTTGTGCTAATTCCTTGATTAGTGCTTAATTACTTGGCTAATGACCGCTTATCTGTTATACGGTTCGCTTAACTTTCATTTTCGTTCGTCATTTGAGGGATCATATCCGGGATCTTATTACTTGGGTTTCCCAAAACCTTTCTCAATATTTTATATTCCCTTTATGATCCTCTCTTATAATCCTTGAATTTAAATCCTTTTAATCATGTTACCTTATACTCAATTCTTTCGGTATCTGTTGGATTTTCGGGAAAAATAAAATGTCCGGATTCGAATTCTAACGACCTTTACATACACTCATTTACTTTATGGAATACTAATACGATCTTAGAATTTTCATAACAGTACTCCTATATAGCGTGGTCTCAGCAAAAGTTACTATTCATCAGGGTTTCAAAGTTTTTCAAAAATTGGGGTTATTACATTCTCCCCTCCTTAAAAGGATTCCGTCCCGGAATCAGATAGAAAACAGTTGGGGATACTTTTCTAGCATTGCACTTTCTAACTCCCAAGCCAGTTTTCCCACATGGTGGTTCTACCACCAAACTCTAACTAGTTTGATAACCATGTTCATATGCACTTGTTCCTTTTTGATTCATAACCCTCATGGGTTGCTCCACATAGGTTAAGTCTGGTCGCAAGTTTACGTGTTCATATTCCCCTATGTGTCTCGCCTCTGGATCATACTTCCTTAACATTGATACTTGGAACTTATTGCGAACTTGTTGCAGGTTCGGGGGTAGGGCTAATTCATTTGATAACTTTCCGATACATCGTAATATATCCAAGGGTCCAACAAATCGTGGACTTAGCTTTTATTTCTTTCCGAACCTCATCAATCCTTTCCTAGGCTTTCCAAGGGGATACCTTTAACAGCACTAGGTCCCCTACTCCATACTCTTTGTCCTTTCGTTGTCAAATCAGCATACTTTTTATGTCCATCTTGGGCTACTACCGCCCATCCTCTGATTAGATCTATTATATCCTTGGTCCTTTGGACCACTGCTGGTCCGAGCATCTTGCGCTCTACAACTTCATCCAAACATAAGGGAGATCGACATTGTCTTCCCTCAAGGATCTCATAAGGCGGCATCTTGATACTGACATATGATCTATTGTCGTAAGAAAACTCAATCCGCGTTAAGTGATCATTCCAAATTCTTTCAAGTCTATTGCACAGACTTTCATCATAGCTTCTAGCATTATAGCTTTTTCTTCTCAATACCCACTCTTTTCAAGTTCATAATCGTTACTATCTTCCGTACCTAATATTATACTGGTTACACTTTTGCTCGTTAGCGTTCTATAACCTTTTAATAACCGCGTCAACCTTAGTATCACGAACGTATTAGATTCGAAATACCACCGTACTAATACCACTTCATCTCTATCTACTTCCATCTTCTAAAGTTTCATCAATCATATAGAAGTAAAAGAATTTATTGAGAGATCAGTATGATCATGAACACTTGTTCTATTGCATAGTTAGTATAGAAGGTGGCCAGCCATTAGTACTTGACAAGCAATTAAACAACATGTGGTATCCTACTAGGCTTCTATCACACAGATAGATAGTCATTCGGCAATACCTCCCCTTCTAGAAGGGTTGTTCTTCTCAGCTTATACAAAATGAAATGGAGAGAAAAGAACGAATTTAAGAGCATTATATAAAAAAATACTGCCACAAAATATCTGGCTTGGAATCTACCTCTGAACTATAGAGGTTTATCACAGAAGAACAAAACATATATATGTATATATCTCAACATCAAGTATTATCGCATCATATTTCATATGCCTAAATATATTTGCTATTCCGTCCATCATTCTATGGACCCATGCTCTTGCTCGAGCTTATAAACAATCACCGTTGAAACTCCCTCGACAGCGAAAATTGAATCTTGGATTTCATTCTAGACATCTTAGTTACTAGAATCCATTGCTATATCGTAACCTTTTTTGTATAGTAATACTACTCTTTATTGATAAGAAGGAATAAATATATCATAGGTAAATGTTCGGCTTAGTTGGTCTATCAATAATAACTTATACATCAGCACGACCCGATTGGTGGTACTCAATCTCAACATCCATTCTAATACAACTCTTACGGTTGTAATCGGCTCATTACTCGCAGAATCATTGTTGCATTACTATGGTCCATCGCTGACCTACTGTAATTTTTCGTTTTCCTCGAAATCTTAATATCTAATCATACAGAGTCCGTACCTGCCGTATCAAAATCTTTTAAGGAGGTAACATAATCACCATTCATGATTCATGAAGAACACTCCAGATCCTGACGTACATTCATGACATGAAGTAGATAAAATTGCAGAAGAGTTTCAATCAAAGCAACGATAGCAGGTTAATACCATTCTTAATCATATGCCTTCAATAGAAGACTTAACTCAAAGGTTTGTTTAGTCTTTTTTGAAACATGGTCCTGGATTATTCTCAAGATAGGACCTTCTAAGATAGATAGCCCGCTCACAGCAATTACATGAATTAAATCTTTACCAAACTACTTTACGGTTGAGTATCGCACAATCATTAGAAGGAATGTCAATCTTTTACACCATAATACAACCTTCACGGCTTTAACCATCATCACTGTATTTTTCTGGCACGAGCGCCTATAATTGCTCTCTTACACTTAGAGTGTCGGCTACCTTATTGGCCTTTCCTGATAGTAATAGTTCCTTATAATCAATGTCTTTTGAACGATCTCCAACTAAATTTTCTACCTCATTTCCAATCACTGCTTCTGTGAAAATGCTCTTCATTACGCTTTGGTGAGAAAAAAAATCACCATTTTTCCAAAAGTTATTGCCTCGGTCTTTAGAAGTTAACATTGTCACGACTGACTCTCGATCATACTTATGACGTCTTTTATCTTGGGTCCTTGTTTTCACCAATCTCGACCTTCATTGGGTCGATTTATACTTTCTTATTGTCCAACACGTGCCCATCTGGCATTATTATAATTACGTCATATTTTCTTTATCAAAATTTCTATTCTTAAGAACTTTGAAAATTACCTTTCTCCTTGTAAAACCTCTAAGGTTATCCTTGAATCATTTCTCCTGCATTCCCTAGATACAGGGCATATCAAAATACCATTTACAAATACTAGAACCATTGTCTAGTACTTCTGAAAAATTTCTCCACTGATCCTTAAAGGTTGTTGTTACCTTAATCCTTCCCCATTTCATATTGTCAAAACTCATACTGTCCCTATTAAGGGTGAAATGCCAACCTTTATGCATTTCCCTAGGGTTCATCTCAAGTTATCAAGGTTCTATCCTTAATTGCACCTTTAAAAAGGTACTTGCATCCTTACATGGATAAATCAAGTCATATATCCCTGATAAGGGTTTCTTATTCAATCATTCCCACCTCGATAATCTATACCTAATTTCACAATAGCATCTTATTCAAACTGAGGTCAGTCCATATAGCCTCCAAAAGATAACAACGGTTATCCGCTTTTGTTTCCTGATTTAGTAATGATAACAGGGATGTTCTGGAAGATATTGGGCGTGTTCAACGTGAACTTCTTATTAATAAATCCTCATTCACAACTATTATTTATCTCAACAGTTTTCTCAATATTGGTATATCTCTTATACCAGGTGTTTCACTTTTGGGTATCACGTCACAGGTGTTACATACACTTCACATTCTTGAAGGTCGCTTCCTTCATCCAATTTCATAATTTCTTACTTTTTTTGTCTCCTCAGTCAATCCGCGTCTTATTATTTATCCTTCGAACTATCTCAAGGTTTCCTCGAATTCTCCCAACTTAAAGGGGATAACATATATGTATCACTTATGCCTTCAAACTTCGACTTTACCTCATGGTCAATCACCGTCACCTGATGATTACCCACTTCTCTTATCTTTATTTCTAGGGATCCTTAGGATTTCTGGATTCCTAACTCCCTTATCATTCCTCAACTTTATTTCTTTTATATCCCTTTCCTTTTCAGTCATCTTATTTTCATTACTATTACAATCCTTTCATGGACCAACGTAGCGTAATTCTTGATTTCAAACATCCTGTCACTCTGGATTCGTGTCCTTTAAACGAACCTTGAAGAATTTCACAACCTAGATTCATAATGCATTATACTCTTCCGCCTTTGGTCTGGCTCTAAATTTTGTATGTTATCTCTCTATCTTTCGTAGCCTTCCACTAGCGGGTGGCCTCTCTCTTAGGAAGGTAAGTGGAAAAAACAGTCTTTTGTGCTTCATTGATCATATAAAATCTTAAATGATTCCTCTATTTCCTTTAGCCAAGCTCTTGTCTCGACTGGGTCAGCTTGTTCCTTGGAACTCTGAGAGCTTAGCGACTTAAAGTCCTAAAAGAATTTCCACCGCATTGTTTCCTCAGGGTGGTGGTTGGGAATAAAAGTATAAGTTCTGTTTAGGCATGTCCATGAATTACCCCATAGGAGTACCATCCCGGTTCTCCCTATCTTGCTCGACTTTTGTTTTCTCAGTATGAAATGTTTCATCCTTCTCCCATAATTGGGGTTATCTTATACGTTAAAATCCTTGTTTTCCACTTCATTATGTCATGGGTTCCTTCTTTCTTGATGGAGACCTCCATGACTATCATATTCAGGGTTTGCCCTAAATCTTATTCCTCGAACTATGGATTTCATCTAAGATCCATTCCTTAAGCTCTTAAACGTTTGGAACCCAAATTCTGTAGGAATACCTCATTATTCCCGTTAGGTCACACACACTGTAGAGGGGGGTGAATACAGTGTATAGCACAATCAAATCAAACTTTAATAACTCAAGTAACAGAAAACAAACTTTATTCAAAACAATAAACTCTGTTACAGTATGGAACTGTCCTCTCTCAGTGATGAACAAATATCACGAGAGCTGCTAGGGTTACAATGAATAATCTTCTCGATAATGATAACACTTATAGTGTAAACCCTATGTCTGTGTTTATATACTACACAGTTACAAGATAATCGCTAATTGATATGAAATATAATTCTGCTTCCTAAAATATATCAATCAGATATTTTTTCTTCCAAGTATTCTATTCTTCATAGAATTTCTTCTTCATGCATATCTCTTCTTACATTTGTCTTGATCTTCTTTTCCTTTTAATCAGCTGCCTTCCTTATCTGAACATTTCCTTTAAGTCCTGATATTATCTTCTGATAAATATCTCCTGAACCTAAGTACTGACAACTTAAGTTCTGACTTCAGTATAAGTGCTGATTTCAGTTAAGTACTGATTTGTCCTGTTTAAGTAAGAACTGAAAATTAAACATAAGTCATATTAGACTTGACATTATCAAATATATCTAACAATCTCCCCCAACTTATAAATTAGCATAATATACAAGTTAACAGATATTTGATGATGTCAAAAACATTAAGTACAAATGCATGAGAATTTGACTAGATAACTACAACTTATAATCCTTAAAGCTTTACCAACTTTAACTTCTGATAACAACTTCAGTCTATATTCATATAAGAATTTGAGCAGTTGTAGATCTTGACTTGGCTTCATTTTCTGATCTCTCTGATGTCAGAAGTTGATCTGGGATAATTCTTTAACAAACATCTCTCAGCATATCTGAGTTCATCAATCATCCTCCTTTTAGTGTCTTTAAGTTCTGCAGAATCTTCACCAGTTTGAAAATTTGCAGCCCTGAGATCATTAATTTTAGCTTTCCTTATGTCTTGATCCAATCTGATCAAATATGCCTTGTCAGACTCAAGATTGAATTCCACAACCTTGTAACCCAGAAAGGTAGTTATGATCTTAGCAGAGTTAGGCTTCATCTCAACAATATCACCCTTGTGATCTCTGTACTTTGGAAGATATGTGATGTCGGACTTAACAGAATAAAGCCTTTTCTATCTCTGAATTTGACTCTTCAAATAGTTTGCAGCACTTTCTGTTATTTTGTCATTCACTTGAAGTAAGAATAATACATGTTCCAGTTCTTCAAAATACTTCAGTGGAATGGCATTTTCCCTTATATGATAAACCCTACCATCTGTCATAAAGTACAACAAGATGTGTTCTTTCAAGTAGGTATGGTAAACCATCTGTACAGATTCTAGTTGATTCAATCTTTCAGGAGTTGCTCCAATACATGGTTCACTTAAGGAAGTTGGATCATTGGTTGTGTTCTGTATTCTTCTTTCATCAGCACTACCCAATCCAGTTTTATCTCTTGCTTTCTTTCCAGTAACCACTCTTGCTTCAAAACCACTTACAGCAGTCTTCAAAGGTTGAGTCTGTTTGGCTTTGGTGAATCCTGGTAGGAGTATCTTTGAAGGTTTAACATGAACAATGTCAGAGGTTTCTTTTGATTTATCTTCTGATATCAAGTTAACTTGAGCTATGGCAGAGGTTACTTGCTTCTTTGAGATATCAAAACTAACCATATCTTGACTCTGAACAACTTGAGCAATGTCAGAGGTTGTCTTAGAAAATTTTCTTGAAGTCAGAGAAAGATCAGCATCTTCAACAGTAATTTCTTCATCCACAGGAGGCACATAAACCTTGATAGTTTCACCAACTTTCTCTTTGCCCTTGGACCTTGGATCTATCTGCAATTTTGATTTATCCTTGGTTGCTTCAGGATTTGTTCTTTGTTTTATCACAATGCCTTTGACCTTTGGAAGTTTCTTTTTACCCACAGAAGCTTCAGATTTAGATTTGACTTTTTCTGACTTAAGTCTAACTTCTTCCTCCATCAGACTCTCAAAGTCCATTCCTGGATTCCCCTTAAGAAAAAACTGTCTTGATAATTCTTCATCAAGATCCAAAAGTTCATCAGAATTTATCCTTTTACCAGTAGCAGAAGTAATTCTTTTTCCAGCATCAGAACTTGTCCTGTGACTTGTAATTTCAGCTCTTCTTGATAAGAAACTTCTACCTTTACCATGACCTCCACCCATTCCAGAGTTTCCCTAGTCATCTTTTTCATCATCCTTCCCCTTCAGTGTCTGATCAGTTTTGCATTTGGACTTAATTACTTTCTCCCCCTTTTTGGCATCAGCAGGTAATAGAAGAGAGACAAGCAATTCCACTGAAGCTTGGATTTCATCGAGTTGAGATTGCTGAGAAGCTTGATTTTTCAAAATATCATCAATCTGAGACTGTTGCTTCTCTTGGGTCTTCTCAATGTAAGCAACTCTGTCAAAGGTAGGTTGGAAGAATTTGTTCTTTTCAATTTTCTTAACTGTTTCTTGCTTGAGCAATTCTTCCTGAATTTTATGTAACTCTGCATGAGTTGTTGAATGTAGACCTTGCATATGTCTAGTACTCAATGCAGTGACTCGAAGCTGTGTCTTGAAATCATCATTAATTAACATTTCATCAGCTTTTGCCTAGTGCTCAGCAAGAATCTTGTCAGATGGAACAAAGGTAACTGAGTTCCATTCCTTAGTCCACTCATGTCCTCTAGGAGTTTCACTCCAAGGTACTGGTGCTGCTCTTGTAACAAACTTCTTAACTAGTTCAGATTTATGAACAGTTGGTTGAGGTGCATGTCCTGAAGGACCAGCGTCATCAGCATCTGTATTAGGAGCAGCATCACCAGTAGTATCAGCATGTGAAGCATCAGAACCTACAGAATCAGCATCTTCTGATAAAATAACAGTATGAGAAGCAATCGAGGCTTCAGCATCATCCTCTAAGTGCTGATCTATTTCCAAGGTCTGATCAACAGCCATATCCTGATGCTCACCTATATTCTGATCATCAACATCTAGATGCAGAGAAGGTGTTGTAGACAATTATGGAGTTTGAGTAGCATCAGTAACAGGTGTTGTTGATGGATTAATTATTGTTGGAGCTTCTAAGTAGAGAACCTCAGGCACAACCAGGTTGTGAATATCAATTTCAGCACTTGTGCCTGGGTCTACAGGAGATACAGTTTCATGTACAGGAGACACAGATGGTGTGTTTGCCTTATCTGTTGCAGCTTCCTGAGTTGGGGACAATGAAGAGGGAGATGCAGTAGCTTCCGCAAATTCTGGTTCTTTTGAGATCAGAGATTCCTGATCTCCTTCCTTAGTTGCTGCTTCCTCATCATCTGAAGCTGGCCTTTTAGCTCTCTGTTTCTTGTATCTCTTTGAAGGTGGGAATTCCTTGGGAGGTTCAGCAGAAGTCATTCTTCTAAGCCTTTTGAGAAGCTTAGATCCCCCAATTCCAGAATCCTTCTGAGAAGGGACCTTCTCAGCTTCTTATACAACAGGTTCTGATGCAGAAACCTGTTCCTCACTATCAGACTCATCTCTCAGAATAATCCTCCTTCTCTTCTGTGGTGTCTGAGGAACAGTCTTTGTCCTCTTGGGCTTGGAAGATGAAGGCTTCACAGTAGATGCTGAGGATGAAGGTTGAGCTATCTGTGAAGGTGTGAGATAAGTTTTGAGATATGTTCCGAGAGAGGGTTGAGGTATATATGTATGTGTGGTATGTTCTGATGGTTGTTGTGGTGTTTAGGATATGGCGGTAGGTTGTACATCAGGATAAACAGATCTATAGGTTTGAGGATCAGCATTTACCAGGATCTGTTTTATAGACTGAGGAATCTGTAAAGGTCTAACCACCGTTTTCTTAAGGTCAGCATTTACCAAGTCATTAAAAGCCCATTTTGCAAGTTTAAAGGGTGGAAATAAGTCAGTGGTAGGTTGGAGTTCATCAGCACAACAGAAATTATATATAAGCTGACAGAATCTAGCAAAGTAGATAACATTCCTATCCTCTGTCATCCTATCCCCTATAAAACCTAGCACAGCACTTGCAAAATCAAAATGAGTTTGACTAATAATAGCATACCCGATGTGCTGACTCATTATTGGAATGGCATCAAAGTTGGAACACTTATTCCCGAAGGCTTTAGTGATGCAGTCAAAGAAAAAGCTCCATTCCTTTCTGATATGTGCTCGTTTCAACTGTCCAAGCTTAGCCAAACTCTGCTCATACCCCAAATTGGCCATGAGCTGCTGTAGAGCTGGTTCCTCTGGTGTTAAGAAAATGCAGCCTTCTGGTAAATGTAAAGCCTTTCGAACTGTTCCAGGAATTACCACATGCTCATCATCATTGACTTCAAAAATAATGCTGGGAGTACCAGTTGCACCACTATTATCAAAATGCTCAGTCCGCCAAAATGTCAGAACTTGTTGGCTTGAAAAGACTGAAGGCTGGGTCAATGCATACCCAGTTTCACTGTGTACAAGAAGATCTTGCACAAAATGCAACTCAGACGGAGCTTCATCATGATTTAGAATTGCAGCATAGTTGTTGGGAATGAACTTGGCTCCATCGATGATCAAATCCTTAGGTGCCATGAGAAAAATTGAAAATTAAGATTGCCTGTAAGGTGTTTGATAAAATGTCTGTATGAAAACCCAACATCAAGAGATGAGAGAGAGTAAAAGCAAAGAAAGAGAGATAAAGTGTAAAAGTAAATAAAAGATTGTATAATCTTCTCTCTCTCTTACTTATACTTGGTAAAAAAAATAACTGTTGGACACCTGTCAGACATGCAACAATAATGAATAGTTAATAGGCACGGGAAAACAGTAATCATTACTTATCACATGCAGTTTTTCAAGGAAAAACCGTTCCACTTACCAAGTAATCCCATTAATTGAGGTAAGTCAGTTTTAATTCAAAATTTAAACTGTTCCTACTTATTTAATTATTTGCACTGTAAAACCAATATTCTGTTAAAAATTTCAAGTGTGAGAATGACCAAAAAAAATCAAGTAAACAAGTACTGATATTTTAAAATCAGAACTTAATTTAAATCAATAATTAAAATGGTCATCAGAATATGGATATATCAGGATTTAATCAGTGCAGTAAAATTGCAAATATCTCAGAGACAGAATCTTGCAAAAATAAGAAATTCCATCAATATATTAAGAGAATACATTCATGAAATTGAAATTACATCAGAGCATTACAAGACTGTCCTAAGCTTCTAAACCTAACATCAACAGCTTTTGTCCTTGGCTAAGAAGCCGGACAAAGCTGACGATGAAGAAAAATAGGAAGAAGAAAACAAATTATTTCTTCTTCCGACTCTCTATAAAAAGAATAGAGAGTCGTATGATTCGCTCTTATTGGCGGAGAGCTTCCAGCCTTTCCTCTTCCAATCGCTCCAGATGGCAATGGTAGTCCATGTAAAAGAACAGGAGGTGTGTGAGAACCTCCTGGGAAACCGAGTCCCAAATCTCATCAGGAATGACAGTTACGTGCCATTCCTGCTGCCAGTCCTCACAGCTCAGCTCTATATTGAAAGTCTCATAGTTCAAAAACATATTATAGTTGACCATGTTTGTGTTGGTATGAAGGAAAGGAGAGTGAGAATGTGAGAAAAGAAATGATGTGTAGGCTGATTTGAGGTGTTGGTTTATATAGGCAAGAGAATGCCAGGAGACGCAAGAAAATTTAATGCTAAAAGGTAGAAATAATTATACCCCGTCTCCCTAGACTGGGAAGAAGAAAAACAGTCATTGGAAGTGTAAAACCGAGTTTAATGCGCACAAGAAACAAGTAAAAATTACTTTGCATGTACGTGTTCCACTAAACCTAATTGTATTGACTGTTAATATCTCACCCGTACATATTCTGATTTAAAATAAGACTATTTCAGATTTTAACCACTAATAAGTCAAATAGAGGATCAGAATTGAATATTAGTACTTAGACTTATATCATAACTTAACAGTCATCAGAACATGATTCCGTAACTCGAAACATGAATGCCTATCTTTGTGATTCTTCACACAAATTCTAATTTTAGTTCTTCAAAACTTATTTATCAGAACTTCCATCAGAACTTGTCCTCAGAATTTATGCAATCTAACACATAAACTGTTCATCTAAAACAACATTGAACGCCACAGTAATTTTCATCATTCATATGGAGTGTAAGTGTGTGCATTAAGCAAAATATCAGACAAGGAGTAAAGTCTGATTCACTTCAGTACATCTTAGAAATAAGGCATAACTAAGAACTTCACTAAAAATCTGTCATTATTCTGAAGTTTACTGTTGAATGAGTTCATGCACGAGTCCACCTCAACTGTTTTGTGCTTATTTTATGCATCTTTTGAAATTCCATTTTACAGTGGCTTCTCAGTGTAAGTGAGTCACGACTGCTTATCAGAATTTATGCTATTATCAGAGTATATCTCCAGTAATCATAGAGTGTGAAAAGTCACCAAGAAAAATAATTATTTGCTTTTCTGATGCATATTAATTAATACCAGCAATGCACTTGGGTCGTCCCTTCCACATTTTTATTCTAGATCTCAAAGGAGTACCTGAGTTTTATTATCTTTTCTTTTACTTTTTCTTTTGATGAGTGAGGTTTATCAACACTTAGTACATTCATCAGATTTACTAACATCAGAACTTAACATATGAGAAGCATTATTCTAGTTTTTGACTTAGTAATAAAATAGACAAAGTAAACGTGACTAAGCTCAATATCAGAATTTGCTTGTGTCAATAGATTTCCACATAAATAATTACTTCTAACATGGGATCTCTGGTATGTTAAAGACTACTAGGTCAGCATCTAGCACAGTTATCCTCATAGGATTGAATAGTCACAGAAACGGTTAGTTCACTATCAGAGTTTAGAAATTCACATCAAACAATAGTCAGTACTTAAGCAATGTTTAATTAAGCACAGAATACACAAAAAGAGTAATTTCTGTAAATACTGATCATAAAGTCTGATGCATCAGAACAAAAGCTAAGCAGATTTAGAGAAAGAACTTGAAACCACTCCATGTTCATTTACCAATCTTATAAAAGTAGCTTCACACAGTGGTTTTGTGAAGATATCTGCTAGTTGTTGATCTGTTGAAATAAAGTGCAATTCTACCGTACCTTCATCCACATGTTCCCTTATGAAGTGGTACATAATGCTGATGTGCTTTATCATTAAGTGTTGAACTGGATCGCCTGTCATAGCAATAGCACTTTAATTATCACAGTAAATAGGGATTTTAAAATATGTTAACCCATAATCCAGTAACCGATTCTTCATCCAAAGAATCTGTGCACAACAGCTTCCTGCAGCAATGTATTCTACTTCTGCAGTAGATATGGAAATTGACATTTGTTTCTTGCTAAACCAAGAAACCAATCTGCCTCCAAGAAATTGGCAGCTTTCACTTGTACTTTTCCTGTCAATTTTGCAACCTGCAAAATCTGCATCTGAGTAACCTATTAGTTTAAAATCTGATTCTCTGGGATACCACAATCCCAGATCAGCTGTTCACTTAAGATACTTGAAAATTCTTTTCACAGCTGTTAAGTGAGGTTCTCTTGGATCTGCTTGAAATCTTGCACAAAGACAGGTAGCATACATGATACCAGGTCTCCTAGCAGTTAGATAGAGTAGAGAGCCAATCATACCTCTGTAATCAGTAATATCTACTGATTTACCAGTATCCTTATCTAGTTTTGTTGCAGTGGCCATGGGAGTGGATGCACTTGAACAATCTTGCATTCCAAATTTCTTCAGCAAATTTCTGGTGTACTTGGTTAAAAGTGCCTTCTTCATTCTGCTTGACTTGAAGGCCCAGAAAATAGCTAAGTTCCCCCATCATACTCATTTGATATCTTGACTGCATCAGTTTGGCAAATTTCTTGCAAAGTCTGTCATTTGTAGAACCAAAGATGATATCATCAACATATATTTGAACCAGAAGTAAGTCCTTTCCATGGTTGAGGTAGAACAGTGTCTTGTCTCTAGTTCCTCTGTTAAATCCACTTTCTAGAAGAAACTGAGCTAAAGTCTCATACCATGCTCTTGGAGCTTGCTTAAGGCCATAAAGTGCTTTATCAAGCTTGTAGATATGATTAGGATATTTGGGATCTACAAAGCCTCGAGGTTGTTCAACATATACTTCCTCCTCCAATTCTCCATTGAGAAAAGCACTTTTCACATCCATTTGAAAGACAGTAAACTTTTTGTGAGAAGCATAAGCCAAAAATATCCTTATGGCTTCCAATCTAGCAACTGGTGCAAATGTTTCATCATAATCAATTCCCTCATGTTGAGAATATCCTTTTGTAACCAACCTTGCCTTATTTCTTGTAATTATGCCATCACTATCAGTTTTGTTTCTGAATAACCACTTTGTACCAACAACAGATCTGTTCTTTGGTCTTGGCACTAGGGTCCAGACTTTGTTTCTTTCAAATTCATTTAACTCTTCCTGCATTGCTTGCACCAAATCAGCATCTTGAAGAGCTTCTTCCACTTTCTTTGGTTCAGTCTGAGAAAGAAAAGAATTGTAAAAAAATTCACTTGAAGTAGCTGTTCTAGTTCTGACACCTCCATCAGGATTTCCAATTATTAAGTCAGGTGTATGTGATTTAGTCCACTTCCTTGCAGATGGAAGGTTTTCTCTACAACTAGATGCTCCCCCATGATCCATGCTATCTTCATCAACATTTTCTGATGCTCCCCCTGAAACTATGCTCTCTGAGTTGGATTCTTCAGAATTTAAGTTTTCAGAATGATCAGAACTTGGCTTATCAGAGCTTGACGAATCAGACTTTGAAGAGCCAGATGTATGTTCTGATGCTTCTTGAGATGTGGTTGTATCTTGAGTATGCTCTCCCTGCATAGGTGCATCTTCCTTTGGCGTAGTCACCACTGTTTCAATAACATCAGAGTTTAATCCATCAGAGTTTGCAATATCAGAATTTAGACTGTCAGGATTTTCAGTATCAGAATTTAAGTCTTCATTTTCAAATCTCAGCTGATCATGATCATTGAAATCTTCAAGTCCAATAATCTTCTTATCATCAAAAGAGGCATTGATAGATTCCATGACCACCCTTGTTCTCAAGTTATAGACTCTGAAGGCTTTTGTGGAAAGTGGATATCCAACAAAGATTCCTTCATCAGCTTTTAGATCAAATTTGGATAGTTTTTCAGGGTGAGTCTTAAGAACAAAACATTCGCATCCAAATACATGAAAATACTTCAGATTTGGCTTCTTTTTCTTCACCATCTCATATGGTGTCTTTCCATGCTTGTTAATGAGTGATGCATTCTGAGTAAAACAAGCAGTCTGCACAGCTTCAGCCCAGAAATAGGTTGGAAGCTTTGTTTCATCAAGCATTGTACGTGCAGCTTCAATGAGAGTTCTATTTTTTCTTTCAACAACTCCATTTTGCTGTGGAGTTCCAGGAGCAGAAAATTCCTGCTTGATTCCATGGTTTTTGCAGAACTCTTTCATTATCAAATTCTTGAACTCAGTACCATTATCACTTCTTATTATCTTCACAGAATCTTTGACCAATTTATCCAGTTGCCTGATATGATCAATCAAGATAGATATAGTTTCACTTTTGTGTGCAAGAAAT